>NC_138948.1:37848750-38495000 GCF_965226115.1 Aulonocara stuartgranti | reverse complement strand
CGCGATCTCGTTCTTTCGGTCACTACCCACAGCTCGTGGCCATAGGTGAGGGTAGGGACGTAGATCGACCGGTAAATTGAGAGCTTCGCTTTTACACGAATTTCAGAGGTTTATAGCTCTGTTACCCTCCTCTGCAGCCCCTAATCTCTTCAATGTGTTCAGCTGATGCTAACTGGCCACACCTAGTCAGGTGTGGATAAAAGCATACCTGAGGCAGGCTTTTTACGAAGCTCACGCAACAAGCTCAAAACTGTAAATACAAAAAAGTTGCACAAAATAGTTTCCAACCATAGGAGATTTATTCTGAGTGTCTTCATAGTTTTATTTTTGACATGTACCAATTTTTATATACTGCAGGAAAAAGGAAAATAAATATTATCATGCAAAGTTACAAAAAAGAGGATGTGCATCAAAGTAAAATACTTCCAGCAGTGCAATTTGAGTTCTAAGCATCCCAGAAACTATTCAGAAAAGCATAAAGTCAACATGACTTAAAAACAGCAGTATAGGTCTATAAGGCCCTGAAGGTAAAAAACTACATTTTCCGTGGAAACTTCCGGTTTCAGGCAGGTAATGGCGGACATGCAATAGTTTGCGCTGACGTCTATTCCAACATAGGAAGTGCTATGAACAGCTGATCGGATCGGCAAAGCGTGTTTCTGGAATATTATGTTTTTGTTCCTGGAGCGCTTTTTATGCAATTTTTGCAAAGCTATATGTGGAAGGGAACTGTGACTTAGGACAACCTAATGGCATAAGATGTAAGTACAACTCCTACGGTTTCTTATTCCAAAAAAAATATTGCGCTAGCTTGCGTGGTTCCAGTTTTACCGGGATTTAAAAATAGTTACGCAAAACGGAGCGTGCTGGTTACAGTGAGGCCTCAACCTCGTGTTGTGCGCCTCAAACATTCTAAAACCGGCTTTACAATAAGACTCCCCTTATAGATGGCTAATAAATAGTTTATAGCTATATTATTAATTAATCTGTAAATGCTTTATAAACCATTATTAATGGTTTATTATGCATTAGTTAAGGGCAAGAACGAGAAAAAACTGACCGGTTTCTTGCCAAATAGTGAGCCAAATGTGTTCACCTATATATTTCATCGAGTTGCTATATTAAACATTTCAGACTAAGTTACTATCCTGTAAGCACAATCAGCATTTGTAAACATATTTTTTATCATATAAAATTGTACTTCATAAATACATTATAAATATCCACAACTATCAATCGGAGCCTTGTTGTAAAGTGTCAAGCATGACACCATTTATTAATGACTACTAAACATTTATAAATGACAAAAGTGAGTCTTAAATGTATAATGTCACCGTTTATAACACTTAGACCTTAATTACAATCAGTGCTTGAAATAACATTTAACTACTGTCAAAAATGGCAATGTATTGTAAGAGTAACACATGTAACATTAAATGTGTTTTTTAAAACACCAAACAGTCACCCACTCCAAAAAAGTTCATGCCAGACTGGTTCAAACTGGAAATACTTTTTGTATGTCCTTAAATAAGCGTCCCAGTGGTCCATCAGGGTGTCGCGAACCAAGACAAGATGACCACTCAAGAACCATCAGGTGTTCCTCCAGCAACTTCTCAGTGCGATTTCCTCTTAGTCTACGGACATGTCCTTTGATGGTCATCCAAGCCCTTTCGATATGCTGTGTATGACTGCCAGATTGAGGATCTACAAACCACCTGCTGTGATTTACAGTGTAATGTCTGTACCCTATGTTTGTCAAAACATTCTTGTAGGCTCTCCACTCATCACTGATAAGGGCACTACCCAACTTAACATGCTGTCTGATCAGAGGAACAAGGTGGCGCCTTGATCGTTTTTCAACAAGTTTTAACACGAGCCTTCGCCTTTTGTCTTTAATTCACATCATTCCAAATACCCATTTCTTCCTTTTCCATGCATTTCCAAAGCGTCCACGTGCATACTGAAAACAAAAAGAATAAAATTAAACAAAGAAACATTCAAAAAGATGGTTGCTTCTTAAAACTTTAGTCATAATCCTGTTATTAAAGTAAATTGGAATTTAACTTCACTACCTAACAGGATGGCCAAGATGTTGGTTGAATACCTGTTTTCTGTACTTTAATTTCCTTTTGGGATTAAAAGTATTTTTTGTTGAAATATTTTAATTCTTACTCGAATGTTAAAATATTCAAGTAATTATTAGAGTAAATATATATTTATTAACCCTTTAGAACCGGTCGGAGCGGGCACGCTCCATTTTGCGTAACTATTTTTAAATCCCGGTAGCTCTGCAACCACGTGAGCTAGCACAATAATTCTTTTTGCATATGAAACCGGAGGAGTTGTACTTACATCTTATGCCATCAGCTTGTCCTCGGTCACGGTTTCCTTCCACATATAGCTTTACAAAAACTGCATAAAAAGCGCTTGCAGGAACAAAAACATAATATTCCAGAAACACGCTTTGTGTGACCGATCAGCTGTTTGTAACACTTCCTACGTCCATCAGCGCGAACTATCACATGTCCGCCATAACCTGCCTGAAACCGGAAGTGACGTCATTTTGCGGAAATGTAGTTTTTTTTACCATCGTGGCTTCATGAGCTTATACTTGTGTTTTTAAAAGTTATGTTTGACTTCATGACTTTCTGTGTCGTTTCTGGGATGCTTAGGACTCATATTGCACTGCTGGAAATAGTTTATTTTGATGCACATGCTGTTATTTCGCAAATTTGCACTATAATATATTTTTTCGTTTTTCCTGCAGTATATGAAAATTGGTGTATCTCAAAAATAAAACTATGAAAACACTCAAAATAAATTTGCTTTGGTGGGAAACTAGTTTGTGCAACTTTTTTGTATTTACAGTTTTGAGGGATAAACCTCTTAAATTTCTCTAACTAGAAATATATGTTAAAAAACAAAAACGATTTTCAATTTTTTTGTAGTTTATTGCACTTTTTTGCAATTTATGTAATTACTATGCACTTAATGCATGCATATTATTAAAATTTGGGCTATAATGGTTGTATTGATGTATAGCAACTTGAAATGCTCCAAAAAATGGCTCCACAGCATGTAAACATATACTATAAGCTCTGGCGGACTTGGTTCTATGGTCGGTCTTAAAGGGTTAACTGATTTTTTATTGTATTTGTTGCACTAATAATATAGTTACTACACTGAAAACTAATTTTTGTACTTATGGTAAAGGTTTCCATGTTTAGAGGACACATTCAGATCTGCATTGATTCTAACAAACCTGTCTGAGAGTTTACCAACCTTTCGTTGATGACGGAGACAGCTTTCATCTATAACCACATCTGTGTCTTTTAATTGCACGTATGCAAACATGTCAAATGTGTCTTGCCATGCTACTTAGTGTTCTGGAGCTGCCAGCCACTTCATCATTGATCATATCTATTTGTCTGAGCCTGAGCCCTTGTGAAAATCTGTGATAGAAATTGAGACAATTATTACTTACTGAGGCCCTAATTGTATTTCACAAGTCTTGTATTGGTGTTCAATTATGAAAGGTGCATTGCTATTGATGTCTACATCTACATATACCTGTAAATGAACTTCATCCAACTGAAAAGAGATGTTTTTGATTTCTCAAAGAGGGAGCCAGTTCTATTTGTTCTGGAAACTTTCCTATGACTTGCTCATTTGCAGCACCTGAGAACATACAGCGGGGCAAAAAAGTATTTAGTCAGCCACCGATTGTGCAAGTTCCCCCACTTAAAATGATGACAGAGGTCAGTAATTTGCACCAGAGGTACACTTCAACTGTGAGAGACAGAATGTGAAAAAAAAATCCATGAATCCACATGGTAGGATTTGTAAAGAATTTATTGGTAAATCAGGGTGGAAAATAAGTATTTGGTCAATAACAAAAATACAACTCAATATACCAAAAAGTTCTACTTTGGTTTCATCTGACCACATGACATTCTCCCAATCCTCTGCTGTATCATCCATGTGCTCTCTGGCAAACTTCAGACGGGCCTGGACATGCACTGGCTTCAGCAGCGGAACACGTCTGGCACTGCGGGATTTGATTCCCTGCCGTTGTAGTGTGTTACTGATGGTGACCTTTGTTACTTTGGTCCCAGCTCTCTGCAGGTCATTCACCAGGTCCCCCCGTGTGGTTCTGGGATCTTTGCTCACCGTTCTCATGATCATTTTGACCCCACGGGATGAGATCTTGCGTGGAGCCCCAGATCGAGGGAGATTATCAGTGGTCTTGTATGTCTTCCATTTTCTGATGATTGCTCCCACAGTTGATTTTTTCACACCAAGCTGCTTGCCTATTGTAGATTCACTCTTCCCAGTCTGGTGCAGGTCTACAATACTTTTCCTGGTGTCCTTCCAAAGCTCTTTGGTCTTGGCCATGGCGGAGTTTGGAGTCTGACTGTTTGAGGCTGTGGACAGGTGTCTTTTATACAGATGATGAGTTCAAACAGGTGCCATTCATACAGGTAACGAGTGGGGGACAGAAAAGCTTCTTACAGAAGACGTTACAGGTCTGTGAGAGCCAGAGATTTTCCTTGTTTGAGGTGACCAAATACTTATTTTCCACCCTGATTTACGAATAAATTCTTTACAAATCCTACCATGTGGATTCATGGATTTTTTTTTCACATTCTGTCTCTCACAGTTGAAGTGTACCTCTGGTGCAAATTACTGACCTCTGTCATCATTTTAAGTGGGGGAACTTGCACAATCGGTGGCTGACTAAATACTTTTTTGCCCCACTGTATCAATGAGTAAAATAAAGAAATGGACCCTTAAACAAGAGCATTCATTGAAAAGATAATCACAAAATTAAGTATGAAGAAAATAATAATGAAAAGGGGTTACTGCTGCCTCTTGCATTGATAACAGAAATATTTTGTAATATTTAACATGCACTACATTATCATGCATTATACATACCACATATATTGGTCTTTCTTCACCACGAAAATCATTTTCATCTTATGGTGACAAACAGGGCATCTAAGCTTCTTTTTTAGCAGGTGTTTCTTCTGCAGCCATTTAATGAGCCTGAGTGCCTTACATTTAGTTTGTTTTCCTTCTATTCTGGCGCGCAATCTCATTCCCAAAGACATTCTGGTGGAAAACATGAGTAATTAATTTTATTATCACCTCGAAACACCGTAAAATACTCTATGGGAGTCTAGTGCAAATCGGTTCAGAGTTAAAGAACTTCACATGCTATATAAAACAAGCCCTATAATCAAAAATAGTTCCACGCAAAAAAGAGGATTGTTTCACCTGTTATAATGTATCTCCGACTTTGTTATGTAGATCTACCTGCTGGATTCATGCTAAAAAATATGTTCTGCCACCAAAGGGAGGGAAAACAAACTTAAAAGACTGTGTGCACGTTAGCATATGCTACTTCCGGTGCGGAAACTCCTGTGGGGAGCTGTGTTTCCGGTGTCCTATTCGCGCCTAGTTTACGGTCCAAAACAAGTTAAGCGAATGAATGAATCAAGCGGCGATTTACATTTCTATAGATGTCTCGGGCATTTACCCAATATATCTGTAAATGATGTTCATCGACTTGTCGATATTTTTCCCCGCGCCTCAGAGCAAAAGAGAAAAGGATTCAAATGTTATATTTCTCAGCTGTCCCTCGTTTATCGCGGGTGTTATGTTCTAAAAATAACCAGCGAGAGGTGAAATCAAGCAGCCGATTTTATTTTCAGACGGTGCAAAACGTTTCCTGGACATCGTGGACATCCAGCACTGCACTTCAGAGTCACACTGCTAGCATCGATGCAGCGATTCTGTACTGTACAGGAGAGACGTCACGGAGGAGATCGTCTGCAGCGATCAGGACGCAGGACACAATGTGCCGTAAAAATAAGCAAACTTGCACTAAAAAATCTGTGAAACAGCGAGGTGAAAGGTGAACCGCGTTATAGCGAGGGACCGCTGTAATTTTGAAGGTAAGTCAAAACATACCCTTCGTAAATACTAATGTATAGAAACCATTACCAGCAGTCATTTTGTGTGGCTGTTTTCAGGGTTTGTTAACATGCTGTGTAGGTGTGTACTTGACTAGCTGATCTCGACATAACGGGAAACATCTGGTTTGACTGTTCTTCACCTGTAGTTTGAATGCTGAACATTTGCCTGTTTAAATCATGAGACCAGTCACTATACAGAGATGTGCTTCTGCATGTGGACGATGTGTCTTCTGCTGCAGTGATGCAGTTCTGCTTGTGTTGAGTGATGTAAACAACTGATCGATCGAAACTCTTTAAACGTCAAAATTGATCATTAGATTTTTTATGACACAACAGCGGTGAGTGTTCCCACCTTCTGCTCTTTGTAACTCTTTCAGTTTTCGAGTTTTGGATTTTGGAGTATATCTTCGCAGTAGCAAAGCTACCGGAAATGTACAACCCCACATCCGGTCTCAAACCAGGAAGTTAGCATTTTCTCGTGCACAGGGTCTATTTAAACGCAGAGGAGCTTATACAAACATCCAATCACAGTTAACTTTATTAAGGAAATAAAGCCCCTCCTATCAGAGCGCGACAGCCAGTGGAGCGCTCTGGAAGGTCAAGCCACAGGGGCACGAACAGACACACTGAAGGCACTCGTTCAAGTTGCCGCGCCATGGATGGAGCAGAAGATAAAAATTTGTTAGCACATGTTCGAAGAGATACAAAAAGATCTAGATTGCACTAAGCCAACGACATCAGCAGTTAGACATGACGGTGAGTATATTGCTAGCTACCTAGCTACCGAGCCATTTGGCTGCTAGCTACAGTGGCTAACTAACATCACATAACATGTGAATAGCTCTATTGCTATTGGTTATTCCAAAAATTGATATCACTTAGTTGTATATTTTTAGTTTTGTTTATGTGCATCATTAAATTTATATTAACCACCCCAGTAAGGCAGTACACATAAGAATTATTTGCCTTGATTTAGAAACGTCTGAACCACCATAGGTGTATATAACATAACTTTTTTTACAAAGTGGCTTTTTATAAATTCAAGTTGTGAGCGTTTTAATCAATATTTTTCCCAAGTTTAGATTATAAATTATTTTAGTATTGTCATTTAATAATTGTTTGTACTTTAGATTCTTCTTCTAATCCTGCCCCTACTGCAACTGCCCTTCTTAACAAGGAGTGAGAGAAACTGACTTTTCTTAAGGAGAAACTGGAGTGGCAAAAGAAGAGAACTGAAGAACTGGAAGGAGAGAGACATTTTCTCCGAAGTCAGCTATCATCAACACCTACACCCTGCCTGTGATCAGGTACCCTGCTGGGGTAATAGGCTGGCCAAAGGAGGAGATAGATGATAGGTTTGTAGCTTGAACCTATTCGCTGGAACGTTGAAGACAATATAATTACACAGCAAGCAAGACACGAAGTAGGCAAAGTTCTTCTTCTTACTCATGCATGAGGGACACCTGCCTGGAGCCAAGTGTCGTTCCACCACTTGACCTCCGTCAGACTCTTAGCCAGGTTCCCCATAGCACTCCTTTTATTGTGGTTTCATGAATATGCATAGGGTCATTAACATATAACATCTTACATAGGTATACATGTGAACAAAGAATACTGTGTGTGTGTGTGTGTGTGTGTGTGTGTGTGTGTGTGTGTGTGTGTGTGTGTGGGGTCAGAGTGTGACCCCATAAATGACTTCCCTAAACCTGCTGGTCTGGAAGTCCAACAGTTCATCTAAACAAAAGGCACTTAGCCTAAAACAGATATAGCCACGTTTATCCTACCAAAAAACAATAAAACAAGGTACGACCTCTTCTCATGCTCCCAGGATGTAGGTGTGCATTCCAGTGTGGAATACACACCAAGCCTTTGCAGCCTGTTAAAGATCACACTGTGGTGGACCACTAGAGGGCTCCACTCACACCCAGTGTAGAGGAAGTGTGTTCCTGTGTTTTGTGGCGCGATATGCGCAGTTGATGTTGGAGACGAATAAAGAAGGAGTGAGAACTGAGAGCTGTGTCGTTGATGCTTACCTCCACATTGGTGACCCCTGACTCGAGCATGCAACGGGCCGTAGATAACGCACACTCCGCTATGGATGCATCAGCGGCCGCCGGACCTCCGCCTCCTGTTGCAGCTACGTTCGCTGTGGCGCTGAAACTGCCGGACTTTTGGCTCCATGACCCCCCGTCATGGTTCGTACACGTGGAGGCTCAGTTCGCCCTTCGCGGCATCTCGGCTGACGACACGAAGTATCACCATGTGGTGGCCTCGCTCGACCCGCTGGCCACCCGTCGCGCGATGGCGCTCCTCCGGGACCCACCCGCCCAAGGGAAATACGCCGCCCTCAAAGAGCTGCTTCTTCGGCGCTATGCCCTCTCCGACGCCGAACGAGCCGAAAAGCTCCTCAACCTGTCAGGCTTGGGTGGCGGTACCGCGCTTGAGCTCATGGAGAACATGCTATCGTTGCTCGTGCCGGATGACGGTGGTTTCCTCTTCGTGCACCTCTTCCTTCGCCAACTACCGGCCGCCGTGAGAGCTGTCCTCGCGAACTCTCCGCTTCTGCCTGCGAAGGATTATCGCTCCCTGGCTGAAGAAGCGGATCGCATTCTCCTGGCTAGCCGCACTTTCGACGTTCACGCCCTGGCTACGGACACGCCGGCGGCACCTTTCACACCTCCACCTGCCTCCCCCGGAGCATCCGCCCCCTTGCTGACGGCAGGGATTGCTACACGCCGGCACCGCGGAAAGAGCATCTGTTTCTACCATCAGCGTTTTTGCGACAGAGCGCGTCGCTGCCTGCCGCCTTGCGCTTTCACGGCCCAGGGAAACGGACCCGCCAGCGCGCCGTAGCAGCCGCGACCGCTGGCAATACAGAAAGGCTGCTCTTCATAGAGGACTCGCGCTCCGGGAGACGTTTTCTCGTGGACTCCGGCTCCCAGAAGAGCCTCCTTCCCCCTACCGCTGCCGACGGACTAGCAGCGAACTGTGGGCCGCAGCTCATTGCAGCTAACGGCTCTCCCATCAAAACGTTTGGGGAAAGGTTGGTGACTGTTTGTTTTCATGACCGGGATTTCCAGTGGAACTTTGTTGTTGCTGCTAGCTCTGTACCTATTTTGGGTGCTGATTTCCTGTGTGCTCATGGACTACTTGTCGATGTCGCTAACAGACGTTTAATCGATGCTCTCTCGTTTTCTTCGCTACCCTGTTTTACTCGGGCCGCCGAGCCCCTGATTCGGGCTAATGTAGTGACCTCCGGGGATGCTTTTCAGCGTTTGCTTTTAGAGTTTCCATCGCTGTCTGTCCCTAATTTCTCTAGCACGGTAACGAAGCATGGGGTTGAGCATTATATTCCCACGGTCGGGCCCCCGGTGTTCGCGCGCGCGCCGCCTCGACCCCGCGAAATTGTCCGTCGCTCGGGAAGAGTTTGCAGCCATGGAGCGCCTTGGCATTGTACAGCGTTCGAACATTGCATGGGCCTCTCCGCTTCACATGGTGCCCAAATCGGACGGTCGGTGGCGGCCATGCGGAGATTTCCGCCGTTTAAATAATGCCACGGAGAATGACCGTTACCCCATCCCCCACATTCAGGATTTTTCTGCCAATCTCGCCGGAACGTCGATTTTTTCTAAAATTGACTTGGTGCGGGGGTATCACCAGGTCCCCGTGCGCCCCGAAGACGTTCCTAAAACCGCTGTCATTACCCCCTTCGGCTTGTTCGAGTTTTTGCGCATGCCGTTTGGCCTGAAAGGTGCCGCCCAGACCTTTCAGCGGCTGATGGACTCAGTTTTGCGTGGGCTGCCGTTCGTTTTTGTTTATCTGGACGATATATTGGTGGCCAGCTGCTCAGCGAGCCAGCACGAGTCCCATCTGCGCCAGGTTTTCCAGCGTTTGGAAGCGCACGGCCTGATCATCAACCCTTCCAAGTGCCAGTTTGGGTTGCCTGTTCTGGATTTCCTCGGGCACCGCATTTCCGCTGAAGGCGTGGTTCCGTTGCCCGACAGAGTCCAGGCCGTTTCGGCTTTCCCGCGTCCCACGTCGGTTAAAGCGTTGCAGGAGTTCTTGGGGATGATAAATTTTTACAACCGCTTTCTCCCCAGAGCTGCCCACCTGCTACAGCCACTCTATGCTGCCTTAAAAGGTAAAACAGCCAAAGATCCGGTTGACTGGCTGCCTGAACGCGTCCGTGCGTTTTCCGCAGCCAAGTCTGCGCTGGCTGACGCCGCCCTGCTGGCCCACCCGCTTCCGTCGGCGGAGATCGCGTTGACCACCGACGCCTCGGAGGTGGCAGTGGGCGGAGTGTTGGAACAGCGGGTTTCAGGTCTCTGGCAACCGCTCGCCTTTTTCAGTCGTACGCTCCGGGATGCTGAACGCAAGTACAGTGTTTTTGACAGGGAGTTGCTGGCCCTGCACCTCGCAACACGGCATTTTCGTTTTTTCCTCGAGGGTCGCAACTTTGCTGCGTACGTTGACCACAAACCTTTGACGTTTGCGATGTCCAAGGTCTCTGACCCATGGAGCGCACGCCAGCAGCGCCAGTTGGCGGCCATTTCTGAGTTTACCACAGACATTCAGCATGTGGCTGGTAAGTCCAATCACGTCGCTGACTGTCTCTCACGTGTGTTGGTTTCTCCGGTGTATGTCGGCATTGACTATGCTGCCATGGCCGCCGAGCAACGTGCTGACCCGGACGTCCTTGCCCTTCAGTCAACAAAAACGGGCCTCGTGCTGGAGGACACCCCGGTGTGGGACGGCGGTCCGCGCCTTCTTTGCGACGTTTCCATCGGCCGCCCCCGCCCGGTGGTTCCCCTTTTGTGGCGTCGTCGTGTTTTTGACTCGGTGCATGCCCTCTCTCATCCCGGCGTCCGGGCCTCGGTCAAGCTGGTCAGCGCCAGGTTTGTTTGGCCGGGCCTTCGCAAGACTTTGAAAGAATGGGCGGCGGTTTGTATCCCATGCCAACGCTCGAAAATCCACCGGCACACACAGGCACCCCTCGAGCCTTTCCGTGTCCCGGGTAGGCGTTTCGATCACGTTCATGTGGACCTGGTTGGTCCCTTGCCGCAGTCACAGGGTTTCACGCACCTTTTGACTGTGGTGGACCGCACAACCAGGTGGCCGGAGGCGGTACCCCTGGCGTCCACGACAGCGGCGACGGTGGCCAGGGCATTTTTGTCAACGTGGGTTTCACGTTTCGGCCCCCCTGCTGACATTACCTCGGACAGGGGCCCCCAGTTTGTTTCCGAGCTTTGGTCTGCTATGGCTGACGGCCTGGGAGTCAAGGTCCACCGCACCACAGCATACCACCCGCAAGCTAATGGGATGTGCGAACGGTTTCACCGGTCACTCCGTGCTTCCTTGACAAGTGGCGACTGGGTCGAACGTCTTCCGTGGGTTTTGCTGGGTTTGCGTAGCGCGGTTAAAGAAGACCTCGGGGTTTCCCCGGCTGAACTGGTCCTCGGCCAGCCTCTCCGGGTCCCCGGGGAATTCTTACCTGAGAGCCCTCCCCCATGTTTCGATACCTCTTTGTTGCCTTTTCGCCCCCCAAGAAACTCATTTCCTGTTCCTGGTCCTGTGCACCACTGCCTGCCTGACACCTTTGTTCCGAGTTCATTGGACTCTGCTCGTTTCGTTTTCGTCAGGCACGATGCCCATAGGACTCCGCTGCGTCCACCATATGACGGGCCATTCAGGGTTCTTAAACCAGGCAACAAACATTTCGTTTTGGACTTTGGCGGTCGGCAGGAAGTTGTCTCTGTTGACAGACTTAAGCCTGCACATGTTATGCAAGAGGATCAGGTGGTCCCGGCCCAGGCCCCTCGCCGCGGCCGCCCACCTGCCACCGGGCTGATGGATTCTGTTTTTTTCCCCCAGGAGCGACCCGAAATCAACGGAGTCCGAGTCGTCTTCAGCTTTTTCTGACCGCCAGTGCCAGCCTCGCTCCCGGGCTGGGTTGCCCTCTGTCAGTTCCCCACCCCCCCAGTTCAGCCGCTCCGGCCGTTTGCTTAAGCCCCGGGTCCTGGACTAGTTCTGCTGGGTGTTCGGGGGGGGGCATGTGTGGTGGACCACTAGAGGGCTCCACTCACACCCAGTGTAGAGGAAGTGTGTTCCTGTGTTTTGTGGCGCGATATGCGCAGTTGATGTTGGAGACGAATAAAGAAGGAGTGAGAACTGAGAGCTGTGTCGTTGATGCTTACCTCCACAACACATCCTATCACTACACAATCGATTATACACCTCTAAGCATATATGGTTAAATATTTCTAAGCATAAATGACAATCAACAATACAAAACCTAACAATAGAAGCCACTGACATAAAGACAAGAAAGCTCCTTACCATGCATGGAGGGTTTCACCCCAAGTCCAGCACCGTGAGGCTGTACGCTAAGCGGAAGGAAGGGGGCCGGGGACTGGTGAGTGTCAGCACCACAGTCCAGGATGAGACAACAAACATCCAAGAATACATTGGGAAGATGGCCCCAACTGACCGAGTGCTCAGTGAATACCTCAGGCAGCAGAAACCCAAGAAAGAGGAGGGAGACGAGGAACCATCATGGAAGGACAGGCCCCTGCACGGTATGTACCACCGGCAGATAGAGGAGGTGGCTGATATCCAGAAATCCTACCAGTGGCTGGACAAAGCTGGACTGAAAGACAGCACAGAGGCACTAATCATGGCAGCACAAGAACAAGCTCTGAGCACAAGATCCATAGAGGCTGGGGTCTATCACACCAGGCAAGACCCCAGGTGCAGGCTGTGTAAAGATGCCCCAGAGACAATCCAGCACATAACCGCCTGGTGCAAGATGCTAGCAGGCAAGGCATACATGGAACGCCATAACCAAGTGGCCGGCATAGTGTACAGGAACATCTGTGCCGAGTATAACCTGGAAGTCCCGAGGTCAAAATGGGAGATGCCCCCAAGGGTGGTGGAGAATGACCGAGCTAAGATCCTGTGGGACTTCCAGATACAGACGGACAAAATGGTGGTGGCTAACCAACCGGACATAGTGGTGGTAGACAAACAGAAGAAGACGGCCGTAGTGATCGATGTAGCGGTTCCCAATGACAGCAATATCAGGAAGAAGGAACACGAGAAGCTGGAGAAATACCAAGGGCTCAGAGAAGAGCTCGAGAGGATGTGGAGGGTGAAGGTAACGGTGGTCCCCGTGGTAATCGGAGCACTAGGTGCGGTGACTCCCAAGCTAGGCGAGTGGCTCCAGCGCAGTCCTGGGAACAGCTAAGATACTGCAGGACCCTCAAGCTCCCAGGCCTCTGGTAGAGGACCCGAGCTTGAAGGATAAACCGCCCGCAGGGGCGAGTGGGGAATTTTTTTTTAATACACTTTATTCACATGATGATTTTCTTTAACAAAATTGTCATTCTGTTTAAGCACATAAGCTTAATAAATCATCAATTGTGTAATTGAAAAGCAGGGGGCTTTGAAGTAGCAGCTACTCTGCACATCTTTGTCACTCAGTGTAATCTGAGTGGTGTCAAATATCTTGTTTCTAAAAGCAGCCATTTTGTTGTTTGCATCCTGCAGAGCCACCTAAAGACGAACCATTCAATGATCCATTTTCCTCGAAGGGTTCTGAAAACTCAGATTCATCTTCCGCATCTTCATCTGTATTGTCTGTGTGGTCATCCTCATCTTCATCCCCAAAGAAGCGAAAGCACAAATACAAGAAAAAGCATTCAAGAGTCAAGAAACCCAAGAAGGAGCAGAAGAAGCTCCGGCAGCGTGGTGAGCAAAAGATTTTAGAAGAGAAGATTTTACAGAAGAGGATACTATAAATGTGACATAAAAGATAGTTGTCACGGTCCCCGTGTCTCTCTGGTTAGCCCACGCTGGCTACAGGTTTTGTTGTTGTTAGTTTTAGTTTTTTGTCTCTCCTCCTCCTCTCTGCCTGGGTGGAGCTCATTACGGGCTCTCACTCTTGGCCCACGCACCCCTGTGGATGGTGTCCACCTGCGGCTGATCTGGCTGATTTCCCCAGCTGCTATTTAAGGCAGTGGCACAGAGCAGCTCACCGCTGGAACGTCGAACCACCTGAGTTCGTGCTCGCGGCATATTCAAAGAAGAATCGCTTACACGTGTTTTATGTTGTGGAACTAACCTTTGACCTTCTGTCTGTAGATTCTGGACCGAATCACCGGACCTGTCCAAGTGGGGCAGTGTGTGGAGTGTTGGAGCGAGTGCGGCTGAAGAGGAGTGCGTGTGTGCGGAGGAGCGGTGGCGGTGACTGAGTGGAAGAGGAAGCGTGTGTGTGGATTCCCCCCCCCCCCCCCTTCTCTCCCTGGAGCCCTGGACCCCCTCCCAACTCACTGTACATATTTTTTGCACTAAGGTGATCCCTATTGTAAATAAATCCCCTTTTGTTTCCTTGAAAGAACTGTCTGCGCGTGGGTCCGTTCAGTAGCCATGACAGAACGTTCCAGCCAGAATATGGACCCAGCAGACCTTGACCCAGTCCAGCGAGCCCTTGCGTCACAGGAGACGGTGCTGGTCCGCCACGAGGCGATGTTCTCACACCTGCTTGGCCAGATTGCGTCCCTCACCCAGGCAGTGGCTCGGCTTACACCGCTGGAAGGAACGCCCTCGGCGGCTCACCCCGCCCCGCAAGGCGCCGAAGCCCAAGCTGTGGAGCTGGCAGCAGCTGAAGTAACAGCCCCCTCTGCTCTGGAGCCAGGCACCGCAGGACTCCGTCTACCTGCCCCTGAGCCCTTCTCTGGTGAGCTGTCAAAATGTGCAGGATTTTTGACGCAGTGCTCTTTGGTTTTCCGCCAACAGAGACGTTTGTTTGAAGATGATGGAGCAAGAATCGCATTCTTTGTACAGCTGTTACGTGACCGCGCGTTGCTGTGGGCACAGGCAGCGCTTAAAGCCAATCCAGACATAACCTATGCTGTTTTTCTCTCGAAATTTAAAAATGTTTTTGAGAAGGGATCCGGCGCCGAAGCAGCAGCTCATCGGTTGCTGAACCTGAAGCAGGGGAAGCGGAGTATGGCAGACTACTCCATTGACTTCCAGATTCTGGCTGAGGAGACCGGCTGGGGTGAGGATGCATTATGTTGTACCCTGCTAAATAACCTTTGTGAGGAGTTAAAAGATGAATTAGCCATGCGGGAATTGCCCTCCTCGCTAGATGCTTTAATGAGTTTGTGTGTGAAAGTAGACGGCCGCCTGCGTGCACGACGGAGTTCCCGGCTCCACCCCTTTCATGAGCCTTCGGGGCAGCCCAAGACGGTGCCCGGAGGAGCCCAGGCAGAGCTCCGTGAGCGAAGGGAGGAGTTGGACCAGGAGGAACCCATGCAGTTGGGGCACTCCCGGGTTAGCGCCACTGAGCGCCATCGCCGTTTGGTTTCGGGTGAGTGCTTGTTTTGTGGCAAGACAGGCCATTTCGTGGCAACCTGCCCGTTGCGATCAAAAGGGGGCGCCCGCCAGTAAAGGCAGGAATACTGGTGGGCGGGCTCTCTCAAGATTCTTCTCCACGTCTTCTGCTGCCAGCCAAGATAACTAAGCAAACCATGACACACTCTCTCTCCGCTTTAATAGACTCTGGCGCCGAACAAAACTTCATTGACTCACACCTCGCCAAACGCTTAAACTTGGTCTCCGACCCGTTGCCACACCCCCTTCGTGTTTCTGCTTTGTCGGGGCAGCGCCTACCAGACATCACTCATGTTACGGAGCCGGTTACCCTCACGTTATCTGGCAATCATTCTGAGACAATCAGCCTTTTTGTGTTTCAGGCTCCGCACGCCCCCCTGGTTTTGGGCCACCCCTGGTTGCAGCAACACAATCCGCGCATAAATTGGAAGAGGGGGTGCGTGTCTGGGTGGGGGGAGGAGTGTCATATGAACTGTCTTAGATCAGCCCCTCCCCTCGCCTCTACTGTCGAACCGCCCCCGGCTTTGGAACCACCGGACCTCTCCTCTGTGCCGCCAGTTTATCACGACTTGGCCGAGGTGTTTTGCAAAGACAGGGCGAGGTCGTTACCCCCCCACCGGCCGTACGACTGCGCCATTGAATTGCTTCCTGGGGCTCTGTTACCTACGAGCCGCTTGTACAGCATCTCGCGGCCTGAGCGGGAAGCAATGGAGACTTACATCTCAGAATCCTTGGCTGCTGGCATAATACGCCCTTCCTCGTCCCCGGTAGGGGCTGGTTTTTTCTTTGTTGAGAAGAAGGACAAATCGCTAAGTCCTTGCATTGATTACCGGGGGCTGAACAAAATTACAGTCAGGAATAAATATCCTCTCCCGCTTCTCTCATCTGCATTCGAACTCCTTCACGGGGCCACCATGTTCAGCAAACTGGACCTCCGAAATGCATATCACCTGGTCAGACTCCGAGACGGCGATGAGTGGAAAACCGCTTTTAACACACACCTCGGTCATTTCGAGTACCTGGTGATGCCTTTCGGGCTAACCAACGCCCCAGCCATCTTCCAAGCGTTGGTTAACGACGTGCTCCGTGATTTCCTAGATCGGTTCGTTTTCGTCTATCTGGACGACATCCTGATTTTCTCTAAGACTGAAACCGAACATGTAACCCATGTAAAACAGGTCCTGCAGCGGCTGCTGGAGAACAGACTCTTTGTAAAGGGGGAGAAATGTGAATTCCACGTTCAAACAGTGGCGTTCCTGGGTTACATAATTGACCAGGGTAACCTCAAACCGGATCCGGCCAAGATCAAAGCTGTTGTGGAATGGCCGGAACCAACTGATCGCCGTCAGCTTCAGCAGTTCCTCGGCTTTGCCAACTTTTATCGCCGGTTCATTAGGGACTTCAGTAAAATCGCTCTGCCTTTGACCCGCTTAACCTCTCCTAAGTTCTCTTTTCAGTGGGATCAGGCGGCCCAAAAGGCCTTCACACAGCTCAAGGACCGATTCACCACCGCACCCATCCTGGCTCAGCCTGACTTGCGACTCCAATTCATTGTGGAGGTGGATGCCTCCGACTCGGGGGTCGGCGCGGTGCTCTCACAACAGCGAGAGGGTAAGCTACGGCCCTGTGCCTTCTTCTCTCGCCGCCTCTCCCCAGCCGAACGCAACTATGACGTGGGAGACCGGGAGCTCTTGGCTATAAAACTAGCCTTGGAGGAATGGAGGCACTGGTTGGAGGGCACGGCTCAGCCATTCATTGTATGGACGGACCACAAAAACCTGGCTTACCTGCAAACAGCAAAACGTCTCAACGCTCGACAGGCCAGGTGGGTTTTTTTTTTCACCCGTTTCAACTTTTCAATCTCTTACAGACCGGGCTCGCGGAATGTGAAGCCGGATGCCCTATCACGGCAGTTCTCGGTGCCTGAGGAGAGGCAGGACCCTGAGCCCATCCTGCCAGCGAATTGTGCCGTTGGTACAATAACATGGGAAATCGAGTCGGCCATTCGTGAGGCTCAGCGGGCTGAACCAGATCCAGGAGGAGGACCAGCGGGGTGGCTCTTTGTTCCATCGGCCACTCGGTCTCAGGTACTGCATTGGGCTCACACTGCCCGCTTCACATGTCACCCAGGAGTACACAGAATGATCACCTTCCTTCAGCGCTACTTCTGGTGGCCCACATTATCACGAGACGTTCGGGAGTACGTCTCTGCCTGTTCAACCTGCGCCTGCAACAAGCTGGGACATCAACCTCCGGCCGGCTTGCTGCTACCTTTACCCACACCGTCTCGGCTGTGGTCCCATATCGCGGTGGATTTTGTTACCGGCCTCCCACAGTCAGCAGGTAACACCACTATAATGACTATTGTTGACCGCTTTTCAAAGGCTGCGCATTTTGTTGCACTCCCCAAGCTCCCGACGGCCCTGGAGACGGCTCGGCATCTCACGCATCATGTGTTCCGCCTCCATGGCATCCCGGAGGACGTGGTCTCGGATCGTGGGCCGCAATTCACCTCTCGTGTGTGGAAGGAGTTCTGCTCGGCGCTAGGAGCCAAGGTCAGTCTCTCCTCTGGTTACCACCCACAGAGCAACGGACAAACTGAGCGCACTAACCAGGAGCTGGAGACCGCTCTGCGCTGCATAGTTGCTTCCAACCAAACCATCTGGAGCGACCAACTGCCCTGGGTGGAATATGCCCACAACAGCCTGACGTCTTCAGCTACAGGGCAATCTCCGTTTGAGGCCTCCCTGGGGTATCAGCCTCCTCTGTTCCCTGCTCTGGAAGGTGAGCACTTTGTCCCTTCGGTCCAGTTTCACCTTCGTAGGTGTCGCCGGGTTTGGAGGGCCACCCGTGCGGCCTTGCTGCGCACGAAAGAACGCTACATACGTCTGGCTGACCGGCGCCGCACTCACGCTCCTGAGTACACCATCGGTCAAAAGGTTTGGTTGTCCACACGCTTCGTTCCTGTTCATGCCGAATCGAAGAAGCTCACCTCAACCTTCATCGGGCCTTTTGAAATTGCTGCTTTGATAAACCCTGTTTCTGTTCGCCTTAAGTTGCCGCGCAACATGAAGATACACAATGTCTTCCATGTGTCTCAGATTAAGCCGTGTCTCTCCAGTCCATTGTGCCCTCCTTCCAGGCCCCCTCCGCCCGCTCGGGTCATTGGTGGCCTCCCTGCCTACACGATCTCCCGCATCATGGACTCTCGCCGTCGCGGGAGGGGTCTTCACTATCTGGTGGACTGGGAGGGTTATGGCCTTGAGGAACGTTGCTGGGTTCCCCGCTCCGCTGTGTTGGATCCCGGGATGGTTGCCGACTTTCATCGCCTTCATCCGGATAAGCCTGGTGGGTCGCCGGGAGGCTCCCGTTAAGGGGGGGGTACTGTCACGGTCCCCGTGTCTCTCTGGTTGGCCCACGCTGGCTACAGGTTTTGTTGTTGTTAGTTTTAGTTTTTTGTCTCTCCTCTTCCTCTCTGCCTGGGTGGAGCTCATTACGGGCTCTCACTCTTGGCCCACGCACCCCTGTGGATGGTGTCCACCTGCGGCTGATCTGGCTGATTTCCCCAGCTGCTATTTAAGGCAGTGGCACAGAGCAGCTCACCGCTGGAACGTCGAACCACCTGAGTTCGTGCTCGCGGCATATTCAAAGAAGAATCGCTTACACGTGTTTTATGTTGTGGAACTAACCTTTGACCTTCTGTCTGTAGATTCTGGACCGAATCACCGGACCTGTCCAAGTGGGGCAGTGTGTGGAGTGTTGGAGCGAGTGCGGCTGAAGAGGAGTGCGTGTGTGCGGAGGAGCGGTGGCGGTGACTGAGTGGAAGAGGAAGCGTGTGTGTGGATTCCCCCCCCCCCCCCCCCCTTCTCTCCCTGGAGCCCTGGACCCCCTCCCAACTCACTGTACATATTTTTTGCACTAAGGTGATCCCTATTGTAAATAAATCCCCTTTTGTTTCCTTGAAAGAACTGTCTGCGCGTGGGTCCGTTCAGTAGCCATGACAATAGTATTATGATTTTAATTTGTTCTAAAAACTACTCTGTGTTTGCTACGTCATATATACATATCTGTCTATGTGTGTATATATATGTATAGATTAGTATGCTTTGTGCATTTGCTTTTCTAATTATTTGCTTTGTTTTCATTTTCAGTTCAAACGCTAAATGACATTGTGCAGCGATACAAATCCCTCCTCAAGACATTTCCAGAGACGAAGACCATGACCAAAGCTTTCCAGAAGCATGGGCTCGACAGGAACACTGTTGTGTCCACTTCATCAGTTGGGGAGCTTGCTATTGCGGTCCCCAATGTTTTCCAGGAGCTACTGTCCAACAGGCCTAGTGGAGAGACGGTACTAGCTTAAGCGATGTGAGGCTGCAATTCAAGGCAGTGATGAAGTAAAAAACAAAATAGAAGGTATGAAGGCGGCTGGTACTTTGCTTCCAATTCGAAGAGGGAAATCTGTCGGAAACCCTAATTTGTTCTAAGTGGTTTTGTTTGTTTTGAACATATTGAACTGAAGCAAAGATCTGCAAAACCAACCGTTTTTCAAAGATCTGTTCACATATGTGTTGAGTTTCCACACAACTAAGAGATTTACCTGTTAGTTTATTTTATTGGTTTTTTTAAATATTTTGATTTGTATAAATGTGTGTAGAGTAAATAATACAGCTGTGCAGTTTCAGTTAAGGTATAATCATTTATTATGTTATAATTATTATAATTTTCCTTTGTTTTATGCCAGTGGTGGATTTAGGGATGGGATTTGTTTCCTTAATATAGTTTTAGTTATCTTTAAAATGCTTGTATATAAGTTTAGCAATACTAAATAACTGTTGGTGCTTTATACTTTTTATAATAATGCCAAGTAATACTTAGAAATGTTTGTTGATCATAAATAAATGGTGTCATGCTTTACACTTTACAACAAGGCTCCGATTGATAGTTGTGGATATTTATAATGTATTTATGAAGTACAATTTTATATGATAAAAAATATGTTTACAAATGCTGATTGTGCTTACAGGATAGTAACTTAGTCTGAAATGTTTAATATAGCAACTCTAGATGAAATATATAGGTGAACACATTTGGCTCACTATTTGGCAAGAAACCGGCCAGTTTTTTCTCTTTCTCACCCTTAACTAATGCATAATAAACCATTAATAATGGTTTATAAAGCATTAATAATGGTTTATAAAGCATTTACAGATTAATTAATAATATAGCTATAAACTATTTATTAGCCATCTATAAGGGGAGTCTTATTTTAAAGTGGTACTTTTTGCTTGGTGGCGCAGTGCATTATTCTTCTCTAATAGTCGAGTGCAGGGGTGGAACTAGAGAAATCTTCTTAGGGTGGCATGAAAATCAAACGAGGTGGCAAAATCAAAGCCTTTTTAAAACACATCTGCAGGTGCTACATATGGTTCAAATGCAGTAAATATACACGTTTCATATAAATATAGTCTATAACTTCATTATTTTTTGTTGCCCACAAAATTAAACATTTCAGTTACATTACACATGTGAATTTTGAGTCTATGTACTGTATAGCCTGTACAGTAAAAAAAAAAAAAAATCACACACTAACATAAAATCCTAGTCGTAGTTATATTTGTTTTACTGTAAAAACCACAAACATGCTTAGGGAATGATTTTCATAACTTGAGATGCAAATAGAAATTGTACATTTTAAAAGTCATGCACAAATTTTGAAAACAATAAAATTATATACAACTATTTATCTAAAAATACAGCCAATGCCTCTGGTGTTTGTTTTTTTGTTTTGTTATAACCATTTAAAAATACGACTGTAGCTTAAATGAGAGAACAATCAAAATTCTCCCCTGATAACAGCACTGTTGTCAGAACTCTTGGGTCTTGGGTCTCCAGTGGACCCACCTTTGTCCACTGAAGCCCATTTCCTGAGGGTTTTGAGATGGAACAGGTTGCAGACTGACCTGCTAGTGTCCTATCAAGCCACATTCAAGAGTGTGCTGGTGCACGCCATCCCCGTGTGGTACGCTTGTTGCACAACAACCGATAAGAAAACACTTCAGAGGGTCATCAGAACTGCACAGAAGGTGATCAGCTGTCCACTCTCCCATAAAGCTCTCCACCTGCTTGCATCCTCGTTTTTACTGCCATCGTCTGCAGGCTGCTTCTCACTGTGCTATCACTGCTCTGAGCTCAGTTACCATCTGCACTTTGTGTGGAAACAGCTAGCATTAGCAAGTAAACAGGCTTCAGTGATTTATCATCGTAACAGCCTTTCCTATTGGTAGCCACCTTGGCCACCATGTATGATGTAGAGAAGCGGGAAGAAGTTGTTAATACGTTAGCAAGAAGAGCTCAGATGATGATGAAGCAGGGATGCAAGCCATATCTGATCTAATAAAACAGGCAAGTCTACCTGGTGCAAGCATCACCAGTGCTTTCAGATTAGCATCTATGAGAAGGTCTGAATCTAATAAGTTTGACCGGGTGTTGATATTAAGAGTTAACCATGTCAAACGCTGCTCAAGCCTTTGTCTGATTCATCTGATATTTTGTTTTTGCTACTGTGTTAAGATACTTTTACAGAGTCAAGATGTAGTCCTGTGTTTCTCAGCTTATGGGTGGCTGTAGCCTGAATGGTAGAGCATCTACTGTAATAATGGGAAACTTGGTGGTTTGATCCCTGGCTATTGCTTCAGTCTGCATGCCAAAGGATCTTTGAGATCCTGACCCTGAAGTAGCTCTCCCAATCATACAAATACATCAGATTGTAGCTGTTAGATAGAGAATACTGAGGCCTAGATAAAGGCGGTGGCATGAATGGATGAATGTTCTATAAACACTAAGTTTTCATGTAGAGTAGAAACGCGTTTTATAAGAAGCATGATTTATAGAACTCGGACATTGTTGGACATTAAATCAAATAAAGTATTTAAAATGAGCTCAACCTTAAACATAAGCAGCAGTAATATTAATCCATTCAATGCTGATACGAACGCCAAGATACGAACGCAAAGATACGAACGCCAAGATACGAACACCAAGATACGAACGCCAAGATACGAACGCCAAGTCACTCTGCGATTCGTCCATCGGAGTGTGAATGTCAGAGACCAAGACTATTCGCCTGACCTACAGAAGAAGAGAGCTAGAGTATACGAGGTTATCAAACAACTTAAAAGAAAAAAACGTGCAAGAAAAATGTCTATACCCAGCGAAGCTGAGAATAAAACTGGACACTGGAGAGAAGACCTTTGCAACATTAACAGAGGCTGCGCAACAGTTGAAAGAGATTGGAGTCGAAATAGGTTGCGGAGAAAGACGGCACATCGAAGAAGAGCTGAAAGAAGGTTGGAGAAACAACAGGAGAAGGCAAAGGGAGGCGGCGTTCTCGATCTCGGACCTCAGGGTCCTCATGCAGGAAGGACATTAAATTAACTAAACGTCAGAGTGATTTGAAAGTGTGTGGAAAAGGGGGAGACAAAAATGTAAGAAGTACACCACATACACTACCTGTTCTTACCTAAATATAGACGGGAATTCATTTTGGGTAGTAAAATGTCACTTATCTTAGAAAGTTATATTTTAGTCTGGGCGGAGGTCATGCTTAGGATTAATATGAGTGGACTACACTTACTAAGACCTCTTATACACAATAGTGTAATATTGGTTATTTGTGCATTAAGCACTTTTCCCACAGAGAAAGAGGGTCACACTTCTCTGCCCCGTACCAAATGGGGGTTGCCCACAATGTGGACGACTGGAAGGATGGAAGTCTTGTTCTTTTTTAGCTTTAAGTTTTCTTTCTCTCTGACATATGTTATAGACCTGAGTTCACATTTTCTCTTACAGACTAAGTATATATATACTCGGTACATACAGGAAAGAAAGGGGAATATCCAATTATATAGAGAACGCGATATATGAACTTTGTTAGCTATAATGTAAAAGGAATCAATAACCCAATTAAGAGAAAAGAAATCTTAGGTCAACTAAAGAGATTGCAGTGCTCTGTAGCCCTGATTCAAGAAACTCACCTCTCTGAAATAGAATAACTAGCAATAACAAGACCCCAGTCCAAAATGTCTAGAAGTCTCTCAGGCACGATGGCAGAACTGGGACTCGTAGATGTTTGGAGGCATCAACATCCTACGGATAAAGATTTCACATTCATGTCTCATGTGCATGGAAGCTACACAAGAATAGATTTTTTCTGTATGTTAAAAAAAGAGCTATTCAGGGCAAAAGAGACAACAATTCAATCAATTACTATATCTGATGATAGCCCAGTTACTCTGAACATTGATATGGGAATGTTTGATTATTTTAAACACTGGAGACTGAACGTCTCATTGTTAAAAAACCCACAGGTCAAACAGGAAGTACAGTCTGCTCTATCTGAATACTTTGCTATAAATGATGATAGTAGTATCTCTCCCTCAATAGTATGGGATGCCAGTAAAGCCACGATAAGGGCAAAACTTATCTCTATTGGAGCCAGAATGAAGAAACAAAGGCTTGCAAAACAGGTAGAACTAGAAAATGAAAAAGAAGATTGGAGAAGGAACATAAACAACAAGGTAAAGATGACATATTTAAAAAGCTAAAATGCAAAACAACAATTAGATGAGATATAGATAGACTATTCACATATCTTTTGGGACTGTCCAATAATTCAAGGTTTCTGGTTAAGAATCAAAGAATAAATAGAGCAAATCCTACAAGTAAATACTGCACTAAACCCAACCATATTTGTCTTTGGAGTTATACTCAGGGAGAGGTACACCTTAGATGAAAAATATATTCTACGGATACTCTTACTGATAGCTAAGAAAATGATAACAGTGAATTGGAAACAAACAACCTCACCATCCACAGCATAATGGAAACAGACTGAAAAGAGTTCATACAATGGAGCGAATGACAGCAAGCTTGCAACTGAAGGTGAAGATCTTCTACCAGGAACTGTGTGGCCAGATTTGGGTGAACGAACAAGAACTCTGGAACATTGTAATATTAAGCTATAAATCTCTACGACATGTTATTGTATTAATCTTGGTCTGGTTTTTTTCTTCTTTCCTGTCTTAAATGGTCTCATGTCAGAGAACGTTAACATGTTGTTTGTTTGTTTGTTTATTACCACAAAAATTACTAAATAAACAGTTCTAAAAAAAAAAAAAGTGCTGTATAAGAACCAGTCCATTTAATTCTAAAACTAATTATTATTTTTACTTTTGATGCACAGTTTTCCAATAATACAGTTTTATGTGTATTGTTGAGGAAAGGGGGATAGAAAGAGATGAGCACACCTGTCATCACGTCCCAGAGAGGGTTACAGGTCTTAACATCTTAATACAAAGTTCAAGAACAGAGTTTATCTATTTGTGCTTTTGCTAATAGTAAGTCATCTTTATTCTTAATCAAAGACATAAAGTATGAGGCTGATACCTAACCTCCTGACCTTTTACTGTGATTTGGCCTGTGTCATCTGTACTGGGTTGGTTGTACCAGCGAGGAATGCAAACAGGGCATACAGCCCAAATCTTGCCTGCTTTTAGTTCTTGGTCAGAATGATTAAGCAACGATTCAGAGAATGTCTGACAATCATTAAAAATAAATAACTGAGTATACTGTGATTGACACACAGAGATTTGAAGGAAACAAGTGAGAGAAAGTATTTCTATGTAACCAGATGTTATCTCAGAAGATGTGATGCTCCGAATGAAAGAGTGAGAAGGGACAAAGGATGAGCAGCTATGAAAGTTGTGCAGATAAGAGATGCTGCCTTTGTCGTCTGTGAGATGAGTGGTTCAGAAGGTTCACAGTTGGAAACTGCTGCAGAAAAAGGGATCAACCGCTGCCCAAACTGTGCACTTACAAAGTGGTTTTGTCATTTATGGGTTTTTCTCTGCTCATGTTCGCCGTGTTAGATTAGAAATTTAAGAGGACTTGGATTCCCATTGTCTTCCTGTGGATTATAACTTTGACACTCTGTTCCTGGGGATTGAAATCTCCGAGGGGTACTGCTTTCCTGTTGGACTATCGCTATCAACATGAAACAGATAAGTGCATCTTCAGGTCTGGATGTGCTCATTCTCTTCTCCAACCCGTCTCCTCGCTCCATCAGGGGCCTCCCACTTCCCTCTGCTGGGGTGGATGCAAAGCTGTCACAGAGATGCGTGGCTTCAGGTTTCAGCACTCCTGTTTGTTAGTGTGTTTCATTGCAGATGCATCATTTGGAGACCCAGCATGTCTGATGGCTTCCTGCTAGACGTTTGTCCCTCCACCACCCCCTTCCTGTCACGCGTCACTCTTTACCGGTCTCTCGCCAACCTAGCCTTCACCACCTTGTCCACTCTGCCATTATACCCACTCTGATGATAACATGAAAAATAAAATAAATACACAAAACGTAAAGATTAACAAGAGGAGGATACAGACAGTTGATAACGCTGCTCTTGTGTGCGTGTTTGGCACAACAAAGCATTCAGACCATTGTTCTGCTCCCCGACAAGAAATGTTATTAATCCAAACAACCTTATGTGAAAGTAAAGGTAAAACTCTTAATCCACATTAATATAAACAGCTGTTAGGTCAAAGCTGGAGTTTTCCAAGCCAGGATTGCATCGCCTTTGAATCGTCATTTTTCATTCGTTTCTCTGCCCTTTTAGCTCCTCGTCAGGCTGCCTAGTAAATTTGGCTGTTGCCTGATATAAAAAAGAATATGCCTTTTTCCAAAAAGGACAAAACCTAATTTAAACTCAGTTTCAGTGACCTTGTGGTAAAGAATTTTTAATGTATGTATATTTTAAATAGTTATATCCTAAAAAAAATAAATCTTGGAGACTTCCTGCGTACCACAGTTTGAGAATGACTGCCCTACAGAAACTGGCGAGCAGGGAGGCTGACCAGGAGATAAGCATGGAAGACCTGGTCCACTATGGCAGTGAAGTCGAGGTGAGTGACAGAGCAAACTCATGGCCCTGACTCCTTCAAAGCAACTGAAGACCAGGACAGAATGGAGACTGTGGAAAAGCGGAAGAGTTCTTGCTAAGAATATCCATAAGTGCCAGTCCAAGAGAAATCATCCTTATACCTGTGGTCCTGTGAATGCAGCTGGAGATCTTGAGCAGTCTCTTCAGTTCCTGCCTGTACTCCAACAGCTTTGAGTTTAAAGGCTCATGTTGTTCTGTCACTGTTTGGCTGTGTGGTGTCAGTGTGCCGAGGCAGACTGTATGAATTGTGCAGAGTGGACCCACAATGCAGACACAAAGGAACATGGAACAAAACTTGAATATCAACGAAATGTGAGCCGTTTTATAAGGCTGATAAAAAGGGTACAAAAACAAGAGGCAGTTGCACACTGGGGAGAAACTAACTAGAACTAAACTGGGAAAACTACACGCTAAACAAAAAAAGACAAAGAACAAAACCTTGAATGTGATTTTTTTTTAAAAACTTGAACATGGAAAATCCAGGCAACATGCAGGCATGGAAACATGACGAGGAACAAGAGACGACCCAACACTGAACAGAGGAGGAAGATAATGAGAGGATGGGGAACAGCTGGGACAAGTCACCTGGCTCAACTAAACGGGGAGATCAGACAACCACAGAGAGCAAAGAGAGAGCAGAGCGATACAGGAGGCGTCACCAAAGGGAACCAACAAAACAAAGGCAAAGTACAAGACAGGACAACTAAAAGCACAAAGGAACAAATAATCAGACCACTATCAGAAGACTATGAAAATAGACATAAATCCCTTCTTCAAACCAAAATAACTCCTCAACTCACAAAAAGCTCAAAACCCTGACATATGTATTGTGTATACTAAAAATGTGCTAAATATGATGTTAAATACTAAAAGGCTGTTATTTGTTTTCATATAAGTGGAAAAACTGGAAAAATAAGGTGAGAAACAAAATACAGTAATTGTAAACAGAAAGGATATATTCAGTTGGTTCTTTTCAAAAATCATGTCGTCATTGTAAAGAAGGAATATTTGTTTTTTCACCTTTGCTGTTGTTATGAATTGTGACTTAAAGGTTTCACATTAACAAATGATCAGAAGATGGACAGTTTTATGGTTGATTTAAATGCCAGGAAGAGGGGATTGAAATGATACTACAGACGGAGCTCGTTCCACAACCACTATCCTGCAGCAGGGGCGGATCTAGAAGGGTGGCATGGGGTGGCAAGTGCCACCCCAGTTTTGCATATGACAGTGTTGTTTATTAAAATAAGACAGCATTAACAGTTTGAGCGTAGTTACAGTCAACAGTGAATATAAATGCTAAAACTGAATATATTGCATAGTGTCCCCCCCCCCCCACCATCAACAAATGGTTCAGCCCATAGCAGGACGGCTTTTTTCTTGTTTTCAGTAGCAAGCGATGCTTATGATCGTGCCAGAGCACATTCTGAACAACACCATGGGAAATTAGGATTTTACACAGGTGGTTGGATGTTACACTCTGGAAAAGGAAGGAAGGTGAGTGTTATTAACCCTCTGTGGTCCACAGACACGCTGCACCTCCAGATCACATGACTGATCTAAGCTGGCATAAGCTGCAGCCACGCTGAGTCTCTGTTTCAGCCACATTGAAAGTTCGGACTTCAAAGTTTTTAAATTTTAATTACAGGCCAGTAAATCCAGAGTTATGATAAAATATATCAGCCACGCTTTTTTCTAAACACTGCCATCACGTTTGTGTGTGTGTGTTTTAAGCGTTTTCTAAGGACAGCACGAAAACAGTAAAGAAAGGAAAAAAGCCACATGTTTCCTATCAGTGGAAAAATGCACCATGTCGACCAATTTGAAAAAACAAAGTCAACATGTGGGATTTGGTTGTTTAGGAAGAGGGAAAAGTTTTAGGAGTGACGGTAACGGCAGCGAGAGAGAGAGAGAGAGAGGGGGGGAGTGTGAGTTTAGATGTGGCAGATTTGTGACGTTTAGTGTGGAGTGTTTACTTAGTGTGTTGTGTTGTGTAGTCGTTTTGTTTAGTGTGTCAGTGAGGGCACTAATGAATGTCACAGAGGCACATTTGTAAACACTGTCACTAAGTAGAAAACCAGCGGAGTGATACAGCTGCTGTTATCAGGCCTGCAGGTTTGTCCCTGTGCTCTTCTATCTTTTGGTGGACAAACTTTTTTTTTACTGGCACACATCATTTGTGGGGCATCTTACTGCGACAACTGATTGTTCTCTTATTTTAGTTTTAGTAATATTTTTAAATGGTTGTACAAAATGAAAGAAACGGCAGGTGTATTGGCTGCATTTTTAGATAAATAGTTGTTTATATATATGGGGGGCGATCGTGGCTCAAGAGTTGGGAGTTCACCTTGTAATCGGAAGGTTGCCGGTTCGAGCCCCGGCTCGGACAGTCTCGGTCGTTGTGTCCTTGGGCAAGACACTTCACCCGTTGCCTACTGGTGGTGGTCAGAGGGCCCGGTGGCGCCAGTGTCCGGCAGCCTCGCCAGTGCGCCCCAGGGTGGCTGTGGCTACAATGTAGCTGCCATCACCAGTGTGTGGATGTGTGTGTGAATGTGTGGATGACTGGATATGTAAAGTGCTTTGGGGTCCTTAGGGACTAGTAAAGCGCTATATAAATACAGGCCATTTACCATGTTTACAAAAATTTATATTTGCATTTCAAGTTATAAAAATTTACTCAACATGTCTGTGGGGGTTTTTTTTACCGTAAAAAAATACTACTAGGATTTTAAGTTCTTTGTGTGATTTCAGATCAGTAACAGTATGTCAGTGAAAAAAAACAACTAAATTCAGTTGAGCTGAAAAAAATGACACCAAACAAGGCAAGGGGAAAAATAAAATGAAACAATCTGAGGGTGAAACACAAACATAAACTCAAAAGGAGTCAAAAATGTCCGGTTGTATTTCAGACCTCAGGGTTCATCCAACAAATCATGAAAAATGAGGTTTAAATTTTTGTTCATGACAGTGCAGATTTCTGACATTTTGTGTAATTTAAGCTGCAACAATGTGACTGTTTTCTAACAAAAACAGTGAAACTTAAGTTAGACTTGTGTTTGTAAATGAAGCGCCCCATGTTGTGTAGCTTACTGGATTTTATACTTATTGGGCTACATGTTCATTTATTATACATGCTATACAGAAACTCACATGTTTCATGTAACTAAAGTGTGTAATTATGTGGGCTACAGACAATAATTAAGTTATAGACTATATTTATATGAAAAACGTGCATACTTACTGCATTTGAATTATTTTAACCATATGTAACCACCTGCATATGTGTGTGTGGGGAGGGGGCTTTGATTTTGCCACCCCATTTGATTTCTTTGCCACCCTCATGCCACCCCAAGAAAATTTCTCTAGATCCGCCCCTGCCCTGCAGCTGTTTAGTTATTTATTTTTAACCAAGAACCTGAGGAGGAGCTCTCCAAGCATAAACTAATACATAGTCATTATTCACTTGTTATTCTTAATTGAATTAATGCTTTTTGTACATGTAAAGATTTTGAGCAGTCGAGTATTAAAAGAAAGGAGAAAAGATTGTGTTGCATTTTATCGTTTCCTGTGAAAAAATCAATGATCAGTTTATTAAATCAGATATTAAAACAAGTCCCGAACAGTAAACAAATGACTTTTAAAAATCTGCGACAAACGCATTAGATATTATGATGAATACACAAATAAACACAAAGATTTTTAAAAATGCAGAGATTCCAGAGATGCACCGAGAAACTTCAACACAAGCTTTCTGTCCTCCGCTGGTGCACGTGGCACAAAACTCCAGATCCAAGTAAACTGGGAAATACGGTTCTTATCTCACGGTGCATCCTGCAGCATCCTGTGAAGTTTTAGTTTTCGAGTGCGCTGCGTACGTGTTTCTTCTTCAGGTCTTTAGGTTTTCGCGCCCCTCAGCACTAGATGGAGATTGAAAGAAACTACAGGAAGATGTGCTCTGCTGGTTCAGTCATCATCAGAAGTTCCTTTTTCAGAACAAAAGGAGTGTTTTTAACATCTCTGTGTGTGACATGCTGTGAAGCGTCTATTTGAAACCAAATAATTCAAATATTTTTAAAAAAAAATAAACAATTTTTGCATTACACATACAAAAAAGTAATTTATTGATGTTTCTGCATGTGTAATACAAAAAGTAATGATTACACTTTACTTGTTATTTTTATTGAAATAATGCAGCCTTTTGAGCCACAGTGGTTACGCCCACTCTTCACTGTGTGCCTTCTCCCACTGTCACACTGCACACGTTCCCGTCCACTGTCTCATAGAGTCAAATGTCTGGAAACATAATATGTCAGAATGGATGCAGTGAGTTGTATACGTGACAGAGATGGTTGTTAGAGTACTTTGATCTACTCTGTAAAGTGATGTGAAAATGCCCTGTGACATAATCACTGGTCAACATCAGGCTACAGCTGCACAGCAACACTTGACTGATGAGCGGCTCTTCCTCTCACAGTTTATGACACACGCAGAGTCCGACTGCTGTTACCTGCTCGGCTGCGATCAGCACGCACTCGGCTTTAACAGCATTCTCGCTTCTTGACTAGATGTGTGCGTCTGTGCTGATGCTTTTGCACGATAATCGTACACTCCTCCAGAGCTGTGCTCCATCACGTTCCACCTCCGAGCACGTGACCTGACATCACCTGGTTGTAGCCAAAGGAAGAAATGTTTTGTTCTGTTTGTGTCAGCGTGCAGAACTGTGACGGTTCATGACTGACTTCAGTGCAGTAACACAGCACGACTCTGCTGTGTTATTAAAAATGTGTTTATATTAGCACATATACAAATGTAGTTGTTGCAAACAACACAAGTTTTAGGATTATGACAGGATCACCAGGCAAAAACATCATGTCTCACAATTTTTTCAACTGAGACTGATTCTGAGGCCGCACACTGTTTAAGACTGTGAGAGCATTTAGAAGAGAAAGCCCAGAGTGTGGTGGGATTTCTGTTGTGTAATAGTGTGGCAGTGACTCGACTTCCAGACGGGGAAATCCCAGAACTCTTGTGTGGGCGCCAGACGGGAAATCTCCACAGTGCAGCTTCTGGCACGTCTGAGTTTCTGCCTAAACTTTGTGCGACATCTCTCTCTTTCTGCCTCACATCTTTTTATTTCAGCACTGCTCAGCAACTTCTTGTATCTCAGGAATTTCTTTTATTTTTCTGACTCATCTCTATAGAATCTGCTTCATGTCGTCTGCTGTTGTGTAATTAAGAGTTAAAATAAGCTTGAACAGCTGCCCGTCAGCATCGTTTGTGCTAAACACTATTCAAAGTAAAACAGTACAAATATAAGTGACGTTGACCTTTCTCTCCTCAGCGAGCCGTTATATTCATCCCACATCTCGTTCCTATTTTCAAAGACTCATTTACCGCCTGTGGTTCTGATTTGCGGCTTTGAGCACACTGAATATGTCGGCTCCACTCTGCTCGGCAGACACAACCATCGGTTAATTGTCCCATAACTGAAAGATTGCACACGAATAACCTCCACAGTAATGAAACAACATACACATGGAACACGCAGGCTGTGGCCACACGTGCATGAATTTACAGAAAACAAAGAATTACTTCATAACAAATGAATGTGTTTCTTAAATGACCTGATTGAAGATTTACTCTATATGTGATCTGAAACATCAATATTATTATTCTGTGATATTAAAATAAAATCTGTAGTCACATAAACAAATCCTGAATAATGAGTGTCAGGTCACCATCCTCCGCACACAGCTGTCTTCATACAGACGCTCTGGTTTCTCGTCCTTTAATGTGAAGCATAATGCAGTCACTATGTACGCGTCATGTTTAGGCAAAGCTGTGGATGATCCATCGTAAGCAAAAGATGACCTGAAACATCCACAATCAATCGGTCCATGACTGGGAGAGTATAGATGTGACTGAAGCAACTGGGAAACATAACGACTCACCTGTAACTGCTAACGAAGCGTAAACACACTCTGATGTCTTACATCTAACAAGACCTGATTTGTTAGTTACTTACTAAAAAATTTTTTTCAAAAATTCTGCAGAATCAACTCATTTAACAAAATCTGAGGACTTAGAATCACTGTGGTTACAAACCCATCAGTTATGTTGTTCAGACATTATGCTGATGCAGCCTTTTCTCTGACAAACTTAATGGTTGGATATTATTCATATTATATAATATTAATATTTTCAAAGTCACTAAATGTAAACAAATCCTGTGACCATCCAAAACTGTGGGTTACTTCCAGCCGTGGTTCAGAACAAACTGTGTGTAAAACACCTCAGCAGGTACGTGTGCTCTGTAGGAGCTTTTACAGCGTAAACTGTGAAGTTTGAAGCTCTGTCTGCAAAACAGCAGCAGCACACTACAGAGTGGAACATGTTCTGAGCCCAAACAACCACACACACACACACACACACACACACACACACACACACACGCATTAAAGTCTTCTATTTCCATACAAAACCAAACGTGTGTTCGTTTCAATAAATGAAAACGTGAAATGAAAGCTCCACAGAGGCAGAGCGAGCTCCGACAGGAGGGCGATGCGTTCAGTGGGTCAGTGCTGGCTTACCTGTTTGAACTGCTCCTCATAGGTCCACTCGTGGTTCTGCGACGCGGCGTGCAACGATGGAGAGTCTGCGTGACCGTGGGGAGCGAAGACTCTGAGATGCTGAGACACGCACGCTTCCTGCAGAGAGGACTGGTTTAACCCAACATCGTCCCCGACCTCGTCTTGGTCCATGAGATCCTGTTCTTCCGTGTCATCTCCCTCCCCGTCCCGGTCTTTAACGCAGATACCGGGGTTGGAGTTCCCGTCTTCGGCGCATATACGGACTTCCATGTGAGGAGGGGTCACTCCTGGGGGTGAGCTTTCAGCTCCGGCGGAGAGGGCGCCTGGCATCGCCAGCTGATAGTGGCGGAAAGCCAGAGCTTGTTGGTGGATCTGGGACTCCACCATACAGCGGAGCTCCTTCTCTTTCTCCGCCTGCCGGAGCTTCTCCTCCAGGGCGAGGCGCGCTGCCTGCTGGCGCTGCAGGTTTTCCATGACAGCCTCGAGTTTCATGCCGCCGCTGCCGAGCTGGTGAGACTGTGCGCCGGGATACGGGCTGTGGGGTGTTTGGCGTGGAAGGCTGCTGCCAGAGGAGAAACAGCTTTGCTGCAAGGGAAAAGCGGTTGGTCGTAAATATTATCACATCAAATGCTTCCTTCAGTAAGCCACGTGGTCGGATATCAGATTGTCATAAAGAGCATAGCACGCGACACATGTTAGCCGCAGGTGAAAAGTTCTGTGAGCGCAGAAAACATGGACGGAACTGGATGTAAAGACAAAATAACATAAAGTCCGGACGCTTACCAACACAGACTTAGCAGTTACACGTGAGTTATCAACCATGTTGCCGAAACAGCCCAATCACGAGTCTTCTTTCAGGCGCAACACGAACATGCTCAGGAATAAATGCGTAAAGCGGCTCAGTCATAAATGCCGGAGCGCCCGCTTTCTTTAGGCAACAAGTGGCAAATGTAGTGAGAATGAAGCCTGGAGGTAGAGATCAGCGCGCCTGGTCCACCTGCAGCAGCAGCGCGTCAGCACTGAGAGCTGACCGCACGCTGTGATGCAACCACTGACACCTCTGCTCAAGTAACGCCAGTTTATTTATTTAAGCAGACATCCTGAAGTATGTTTACAAACTGGTTTGTGCAGTTTTGTTTTGTATTTTTTGTAAAGCTGAACTTCAACATGACAAAAAACGACTCAAACATACAGTCACGTGTACAGGCATTTAAAACCCAGATGTGTCAGTTTTACTGGGATCATAATACGCCTGTAATTTCCATATGATTAAGAGACAATAATATTGTTTTGATATTTTACAACAGATATTCATGTTTGAATATGTATTTCTGTGACGCGTTTTCCGCTCGCACCTGTGAAACCGAGCCTTAAATTTACTTCGTCACATGAATCCAATAAAAAGTCACGTGAAATAAAATCTCATGACTGTTTCCATAAACCTTTTTGTATTCAGAATTATTAATATTTATGTTGTACCAACGGGACATTTGTTTGTTTGTTTGTTTTTGCTTTACACAAACAAACAAACAAACGAACAAACAAAATAAAGTACAAAAAAAAGATGTTGAGTTTCTGGATATTTCTTTTTGTATTTAAAAACTAAGGTGATTGAAAAATAATGAAATTTAAATAATTCTTTTTCAGTTATTTTTACAGTTACATTAAAGTTATGTTTTCATTAAGCCCTCTGTTTAATTGCATTTACCCAGATGGACTAAACCTTCAGCGCACCGCAGAGACAGACACTACAGACAACACAAGCTTCCTCTTAACATGTTACTGTGTATGAACGAGTGCTTTTACACACTCATACAGAAACACGGAGCTACAGCTTTAAAATAAAAATCCACCGTGTTGTGATTCACTGAGTCCTCCACTCAGTTGAAAGAGTTTGTCTGTAATTTATATTTTTACTGTTAGACGTTGACTGTTACACTCATTTTATGATTGCGATCATTAATCCTGTGGGATATTGCAAATATCCAGTAAAGACAACCATCAACCTGAGAAAGGTGCCGTTAACGTCACAGTTACAGGATTTTCAGTTTTCTATTTAGAATCACTTATTTTTCTTAGTCATTTATTTAAATGTATCTTTTTCTCTTCACTTTGCTTTGAGCTCAGAAAGACTTTACAAGTCCATATAAGGTAAAGCTGTCACTGTATTAACTCTAAAATAATATATTGACACATTTCTCTAACAGAAAAAAGATGCAGACTTTTTCTCTTGATTTAATGCACATTTCTATCATAGTGATAAATTAACTCTATTTGAGTAAAATCCCACTGATTTTTAACACTGAATTGAGTTATTTGAAATTAACACTGGAGGTTCAAAAACTCTGATGGGAGTTGATGTTACTCTATACTGTGTTATTCATACACTCATCTCTAGTGAAAATTAGCTCTCATAGAGTAAAATTTGTAATTAATTTTACACAAAGTAGTGTTACTAAAACTCTTCCTGTAGTTTTACCTTTACGGTCAATTCACTGTTTTGCAGCATGAAAACCTGGTTTTTAATAATGCTTTTACATATAAAACAAGTGAGCAAAAACCACAACTATACATTTAACAGCTTTATTTTTATGTCAGGCTCAAAATATAAAAACATCTCATGTAGTGTATAAAACACTTTAAAACAATGAATTTAGTTCGGCATAAAACGGCAATACAGAACGACATACAGGGAGGAATCTGAAATGCCATACTTGATTTGAAGAAGCAACACAGCTCATTTATGTTCAACACCTTCAGCACCATGTTGGGATGCAGTCTGACCCTAAATGCATGATAATGGTCATCAACAGGGTTTCCATCAGTTTTCTGCAGAGCAACACAATGTCATCTTTCACAACAATACTTTTGATCTTACAAAAAACGGAATCTCAGACACTACATCTGTACAGATGGTAAAGTCAGGGCGGTACTCTGTACCGTGTGTTATTATCCACTTAGCTGAAAACAAACTGGTAGACAACACAGCTCCAAGCAATTTCTGGACCTTCTTCCAGTGTCACCATCTTTCCAGGCTAAAGGACTCTAAATGCTTTATTTTATTACTATTATATTTATTTTTACTTGTGGTGTCCTGTAAAGGTACGCTCTGTAAGGCTGCATCTTTAGCCTGAGTATGAATCTCAAAAAACACTTCCTCCATTGAGGAGACAAAACTATTCACAGTAGGCTTAATCCAGCTGCCCTGAGCTGTGCAACAGCAGAGGCACACATATCCAAAGACTCTTATTTGACCTTTTCAGATGTTGTGGGTGTTTCTTCTACATTAGTTGACATCACCTCCCCTGTAGTACAAACTTCTTTAACTGCCACATCATGCTGTAGATTAACATCAGTGTCAGCCTGTTGGTCAAAATAGTTAAGGTGTTTGGTATTTAAATGTTTTCTAAAACCTGTGGTTTGGATGAACGTGTACATGTTGTGAAGCATGGTGTTCTAAGATGTGCCAAACACAAAATGGGCTTTAAACAGTTCATCAAAAGCACCAAGTGAAGAGGTAGACTTGCATGGCATTCTTGTCAAGAATAATGAAGAACCGGTGGATGTCATTCTTCTTCACCCCAACAGCAGGTAGCGTTGAGTGCTGGTAGTGACGGCATCAAGGTGCTCTTGGATATTTGTTCCAGTCTGAAAAGACAAATACAGACAGGCAATAAGAATCAAATGTTTCTTAAACTGGTAATTCACACCATAAAAATAGAAAAGAAACAAAGCTTCTTGAAGAGCACAAGACGTCTTTCTGCTTGAGAAGCTGACACCTTTCCTGGTCTCTAGCGGCCCTGACCAGATGGTGGAATCAGATGTAAAAGCAATGCTGAGAGGTCAAAAATATTTGTTTTTAATAAAGTTGAATCATCATCAACAACACATTTCAATGCATTGACAAAATGTTTGAGTAGACCCAAAATACAAAAGGACAGCTGTTCTGTGACAAACATTATATATGCTGTGAATGTGCTAATCAAAGAAACAACAGCTCACCAATGTCAGCATTAACTTCAGTGGCATCCTCAGGAGAGTCAGCAAGAGTTCTTCCAGGTCAGTGGTAGAAGGAAGCTTCCTGCCTTGTTGGATAATCTTTCTTTTGAATGTTGTTGGCCACCTCTCCAGCAACCTGCCTGATACATCCTCACCAAACATCAGTACAAAATCCTGTTCGATCTGTAACAGGGATAGAGAACAGAGAATCATATCTGCTTTCTGTAAAATATTAAAGTGTGTTTACATTGTCAAAGTAATGACAAATATTCACCAAGCCTTCGATATCTTTGAAACGTGGAGAAACAGACAGTATGTTGCTTGACAGCAGGAGGTCAAGGACCATGTTGTGACTGTGTCTTCATCAGCTGAATGTTCCATCAGAGCGATTGCTTCCTTACACTCATCCTCACTCAGCATCTTCTCTGTAACAAACTGCAACTCTCGTCTGACAGTCGGTCCACCACACTGGTTTTCACTCGATGCTCCATCTCCTGGTGCTACACAATATGAAACACAGCTTTATCAAAACTAATAACAACATTTAATAACCATTAATAATAAAGAACCACAGTTTGGAACTGTATTATGTATTTCCAGTGAATTATAAATGTTACCTCCAGATGATAATCGCCTCCCTTTAGCAGTGCATCTCTGTATGGCTTTAATCCTCCAGGCCAAGTACCCAGTGCCACCCTCGCCATCATAATAATGTTCCTTGGAGAGTGACATGTACAGACACTGATAAATGAATAAACAAAATAAGTTATGTAACAATGAACAGTTGATAAGGACATACATTTTAGCAGGATTTAAAATGTTTCAATGCGATTGTGGTTGTATCAGTTATTACTATGAGCTACTCACATAGCCATTTTTGGAGTACGGGCCACTGAGTTAAGGGAAAAAGGTTACAATTCCTCTGGCGTATATTTCTTTTACCTGCCGTGGTGGTGATGTCCTGCAAGATCAAAAGGAAAAGAACTAGTCAGCTTCCCTGGAATTCATAGAGATGAATTTAAATCATAGTGAAGTTAAATCATATGGAGGCAGGTAGATGCTTGTATTTTGTCAGCAGATGCTTTATCTGTGGTCATGTGTTTTTCGCTAGAACAATGTTATTCTCCCAGTGTAATGGAACATGTCTTCATTGTGTATTTTGTATTCCTTGTCTTTGTACAGTTTTACAAAAAAGAGAGAGAGAGAATTTATTTTCATCATTAAATCCTGCCAAACACAACAAGCGGCCTGTTTCTTGGAGGATGAAGTGCTGGGAATAAAGATTGTTAAGCTAGCTGTATAGCTGAAATTACGTTGCCTGCAACAAACTTTAGTGAGGACAGCATAACCCCACAGTGTAAGTTAGCTTTTGTAATGTAAACCAGAAGAGTGGCTTAGAAATATTTTAAGTAATTTGAACATATTTAATTTTTTGTGATAAACTTTGTGTTTTAATTTAATCATGCTGTACTTTACAGTTTACGACCTAGTTAGGGCTTTGTTTGAAATTTAATTTAAAGAATCCCAGAAACCCGTATTTGTTTTTTAAATGAACATAGAAATCACACTGGTCCTGTTGCAGGTTGTTGAGCTGTGTTGCTGCCATCAAATTCACAAAAACTAATGTTTTTCTTCAAATCATACATTTGTTTTTGTTGAAACAACAATATGCTTACTATGTTATACAGTAAATAAAATATGAGTTCATGGTGCAGTGGTTAGCACTGTTGCCTCACAGCAACAGAGTTCTGGGTTTGAATCCACCTTCAGGCCGGGGTCTTTCTGTGTGGAGCGTGCATGTTGTCTGCGTGGGTTCTCTCCGGGTACTCGGGTTTCCTCCCACAGTGAAAAGGCAGTTAGTGGGGTTGGGTTAACTGGTGATTCTAAATGAGCCATAGTTGTGAATGTGAGTGTAAATGGTTGTGTGTCTCTTTGTGTGTTAGGCCTGCAACAGACTGACGACCTGTCCACTCTCCCAATGACAGCTGGGATAGGCTCCAGCCCCCCATCCTGAACTGGATGAATGAATGAGAACTATTTAACCTCCTAGGACCTGCGTCCACATATGTGGACATCACATTTTGGGTTATTTAGACCAAAATACTCAATTTTGCTCTACAGGAGCCTGATATCCACTCACGAGGACGTTATGCTGCTACTGTTCTATCGACATTTTAAACGAATATCCTCATATGTGGATCTCATCTTTCTTAGAAACAAAAATAAGTTAAAAAAGAAAAAACATCTGGTAATTCTTTGTTTCTACATTCATCGGGTCCCATGCAGCCCAAATATCAAAGAGAAATTAAAAATGCTGCCGTGGAAGAGTTCAGGTCTTCGGAGGTTAAGGTTGTGGCTCTGAGCAGCTCATCGCTGGGACGTTAAACACCCTGAGTTCGTGCTCTCGGCTCACTTTCTAAGTTAATAAGTGGAAGAGAAGGAATGGAGGGAGATCTACATTAATTGCATATACCAGGTCAGTTATTGTCCAACAGTACAAAGTAGGAAAGAGTGCAAATATACAGCTACAAATGCATGACTTGCAATTCAAAAGAGAAATTTGTATTCAGGCAGCAGATATAAATCAAAGTCAGACACTTGTAAGATGGCGAACATTTCGTCACTTGAGCGAGTGACCAAACATTTCTTCCACTGAAAACGTCCAGATGAACAGAATCAACTTTTGGAGATTTACTGACCTGGATGATTGAACGTGCATCAAGACCATATACATCAGGGGTGTCAAACTCAAATACACAGTGGGCCAAAATTCAAAACTGGAACAAAGTCGCGGGCTAACATTAATATTTATTGGAAAAAAAATCTTCCTCCAGATTTAAGAATGAATCTTTTCTTATGGACTCAAACAAGTTTTTCTGAAAAACTGAATGTGGAACAAGCAAAGCTTAATACTAAACAATATATATATTAGCTGTATAATACCAGTAGGCCAGCTCTAATAATAATTTGGTATGGCTTCGCCATACCATGTAATTAGGCTGTACCATACCATGTAATGTAATTAGGCTGCGGGCCAGAGTTTGACACCTATGATATACATGGATCTCCCTTTGGTTAGAAAACCACAGTTTTCTGTAGCCAGCTACCGGCACAGAGATCCCTCTACCTTAGTGGTACCCATACTTAGAAAAGAGAATGTGCATCTATCTGATTGGTCAAAAACTGTTGAGAAGGGGGCGTGGTTTAGACTTAGCCACACACACACACCTTGACCTGTTACCCACTTTCATGAGTCTGAGGCAGCATCTCTGTGAGAGCTATTGTTTCGTGACCTTGCTCCGGTTCACTACCACATTCCTGCACAAACACAAACAACCGTCGATCATGGGAATGTATTTTATTCTGAGAGCGCAGTAGTGCAATTAACTATTAAAGTGATCTAAAATTAATTATAATATATATAATAATTATAATATAAATATATACATATATATTATATAGAGAGAGACAAACAGAAGAAGACGGCCGTAGTGATCGATGTAGCGGTTCCCAATGACAGCAATATCAGGAAGAAGGAACACGAGAAGCTGGAGAAATACCAAGGGCTCAGAGAAGAGCTCGAGAGGATGTGGAGGGTGAAGGTAACGGTGGTCCCCGTGGTAATCAGAGCACTAGGTGCGGTGACTCCCAAGCTAGGCGAGTGGCTCCAGCAGATCCCGGGAACAACAGCGGAGATCTCTGTCCAGAAGAGCGCAGTCCTGGGAACAGCTAAGATACTGCGCAGGACCCTCAAGCTCCCAGGCCTCTGGTAGAGGACCCGAGCTTGAAGGATAAACCGCCCGCAGGGGTGTGCTGGGAATTTTTAATTTTTTTAATATATACAAATATCTTAAGTTTAACTTACATATACACTGTATTTATTACTACTTGTATTCATTTGTTAATATAAATAATTACGTTTCTCCAAATGTAATTTTTATTTTAAAAAAAAAGCCCCAAAGCAAAACCTTAAAACAAAGCTGGAAGAAAAGTAATAAAACATTAATGTTCAGAAAAGACACATTCATTTTACAAAATAGTGAAACATAACATTGTGCAGTCTTGCAGTTTGGCACAAACCCTGTTTCGACTCCATAAAAATGAACAACATTTACAACATATCTGTAATATCCTGAACATTCAACACATCCACACGTGCATTTCAAGAAGCATCCTGACCTTCCAAGTCCCATTATTCATCCAACCCCAAACCAGTAACCAGGCAGACCTACACAACTGTGTCACTGGTAGCTGAAGACCAGTCAAATGTGGCTTGTGTGTGCATTTGTTCACAGAACATGACTTCTAAATATTCAAACTAAACCTTTGACATTAAATAGTAACACACATGTAACACGCGTCTGAAACGTGTCTTTTTAAAACAATTCCAAAGAGCACCTCTGACAAGCAGTGATGAATCCAAGAAGCACTCCTTTACAAACCCTGTGTTCAAGTTACACTTTCACAAAATGTTGAATCAAAGCTGATAGTCTAAAGTTTTTAGTCAGATGTTGTTTGTTTGATTGAAAGTCCAGTGTGGTGATACACTGAGGCAAATGGCAAAATAATGTTTAATGTTTAAAACACTTTTGAACTTGACTGTGCCCCGAGATCAGAGGCAGCAACCAGCCAATGATGCAAAAGCACAAATGTAAAATGAATACTACAGACCACTGTTATATAGTTATTTTAAAGGCTGATGTTGTGATATCAGCCTATCAGCCTGGCTTCATCGGGTGAGGGCCTCCAGCTCGCACTGGAGCGGTTCGCAGCCGAGTGTGAAGCAGCGGGAATGAGGATCAGCACCTCCAAATCTGAGGCCATGGTTCTCAGCCGGAAAAGGGTGGAGTGCCCACTCCGGGTCGGGGATGAGTTCCTGCCCCAAGTGGAGGAGTTCAAGTATCTCGGGGTCTTGTTCGCGAGTGATGGGAGAAGGGAGCCGGAGATCGACAGACGGATTGGGGCTGCAGCTGCAGTAATGCGGACGCTGCACCGGTCCGTCGTGGTGAAGAGGGAGCTGAGTGTAAAAGCGAAGCTCTCAATTTACCGGTCGATCTACGTCCCTACCCTCACCTATGGCCACGAGCTGTGGGTAGTGACCGAAAGAACGAGATCGCGGATACAAGCGGCAGAAATGAGCTTCCTCCGAAGGGTGGCTGGCCTCTCCCTTAGAGATAGGGTGAGAAGTTCGGCCATCCGGGAGGGGCTCAGAGTAGAGCAGCTGCTGCTCCACATCGAAAGGAGCCAGCTGAGGTGGTTCGGGCATCTGACAAGGATGCCCCCTGGGCGCCTCCTGGGTGAGGTGTTCCAGGCATGTCCCACCGGGAGGAGGCCCCGGGGCAGACCCAGGACACGCTGGAGAGATTATATCTCTCGGCTGGCCTGGGAACGCCTTGGTGTTCCCCCGGATAAGCTGGAGGAGGTGGCTGGGGAGAGGGAGGTCTGGGCCTCTTTGCTTAGGCTGCTGCCCCCGCGACCCGGCCCCGGACAAAGCGGATGAGGATGGATGGATGGATGGATGGATGTTGTGATTAGGGTTGCCAACCGTCCCTTAAAAAACGGAATCGTCCCGTATTTCGAAACAAAAGTACACGTCCCGTATTGAGCTAATAAGGGACGCACTTTGTCCCGTAATACAGTGAGAATCAAAAGTAGTCTATAAATGTTTATGGAATTAACGCTTTGTTTGAAAACATAATTCCCAGCCCCTCTCCTGCTTTGTGACCAATGAGCTGACAGCACACTTATGACAATTCGAGTATGACAATTCAGATTATCTCATTGGTCGAGGAAAGGTCGCTTGCGGAGAAAATACCGGAAGACAACAGATGACCACAACAACAAGCATGGCCAACAGGGAAACAAACGCCGACTCTGCGGTGCAAGTCTCGGACGACAGTACACCTAAAGCTGGGCAAACACTGCGATTTTTTCAGTCGCGTTATTCAGCTCCTGCTCAAACTGCACGATTGACTCGCAGGGGTTAGACGTTGGTAGGTCACGATGCAGGTCTCACACTATACCGCCCGATGCTCTGATGCGACCTGAGTGCTCACACTGTGCCAACATAACATGAAGGTTATAACAGAAAATCTGTCGCTCCCCCTCTCTGTCTTTCACTCACACAGACACACCACCATCAACTTTGCTAAATTGCTAATGAAAAACATGATCAGGCAGCTGTGATTGAGCAGCAGTGTAAATCCAACTATTTTCACGGTTGTTGTGGTCGTGATAATTTTGTGATGCCACATCGAAAAGGCTCGGATGAGCTTTCCAAAGTTCTACAAGTTGTGCCTCCATCACTTGTGTCCAGATCACACGCTGCACAGCCGTGCTGCGCCGTCTTTTTCACCGATGTTTACGTGTTTGCGCATGAGCAGTGTGAGCGGCTGTGGTGACACCCTCACGAGCGATTGATGATCGGGAGCTGGTCGTGAGGTGTTAATCGCTTCTCGTTACCCCACGTATACTACACGACGCACGATGAAGGCCAAAATCGGGCCGATCACCAAATCGGTCGCACGACTCAAAAATCGGCTCAAAATGGGCCAAAAATCGCACAGTGTGAGCCCAGCATTAGAGCAGCAATGTTTGTTCCCCTCAGAGAAAGAAAAAAAGGCTGCAAAAGTACAGGGAGGAATGGGAAAAGGAAAACACCTGGCTGGGAAAGTGCACGATAACACCTATAAAGCGCACTGCACTGTGTGCCGGCGCACTTTTTCCATAGGCATGCTTCTAGTGGTGGGCACAAGAAGAACATGAGGGGCGTGAAAGCTCGGGGAACCCTTAACCAATTTCTTGTCCACCAGGCCACGGCAGAAGCAGATATGGTATGTAAACACTGGTTTGTTGTTTAAACCCTCTGGTTAAGGTTAATATGGGCATGTGCAGTGAATATCAGCTCTATGTGGCCAGAAGTGTGATAATATCATTTATTTTGTGTAATAAACAAATGCAAGGATAGATGATTACAACAAATAGATGAATAATACATAAAAGTAATACATAAATGAAAAATGATGATGAGTTATGATGCGTAATCATGGGAACAAGCGGGTTTACAAACAGGAGCAGCTGATTAGCATTAGAAAAGCTGAAATAATACCTCAACTGAAGCCAATTGTACTAAATGCACTAAATGTGCACAGTTACAAGAATGTTTTTGTTCTATTGCTTTCTATTAATTTATATAATTTTAAGTTAAGCAGGACAGAGTTCTTTTAAAGAAAGATTTACTTATATTCTCCAAAGTTAAGCATGACAGGCTTCTGTTTAAGAAAGAGACCTGTTTTACTGTGTTAATGTTGTCATTTTGAGCTAAAAATAAATGGCTAAATGATCATTTGTTTCCCATATGGTCATATCACAAAGAATATGCATCTGCTTAAATCAAGTTCAAGTCAAATGGTTAAAAAATAATTTCACACACACAAAAAAAGAGCTACCACACTGGGAAGGGTGAAGACAACTGGGTTGCCCGGCCCTGGCCACGAGGTGTCCCTTATTTATTTTTCAGGGAGTTGGCAACCCTAGTTGTGATACTGTTAGACCTGAAGCCATAGGTCTGGGGCACTTGGGCAAAGAAATGAGATAAGCTGTCACCACATCACCACCTAGTGGTGAGGCGGGAATGATGAACAGATGTGGTGTGCAGCAGCTGTCACAGTCTGGTCTGTGGTGGTCTGTGAGATCTTCAATCCGTTCATAATGCTGAACTGCACATAAAGCTGTAATATGTCTGGTTTATTCCAGCCTTGCAAAGCGAGCGCTTGTGTTTCACCAATAGAAACATGTGACTTCCTTTTTTAGTTTTCATGAAAAGAAAGATCAACATTCTTATCTGAATGAGTTATGTAGTTGTAGTTGTGTAGTTTTTACAAATGAACTGTATTCATTGTGGAGGAAGTGGAGTCTTCACAGTGTCCAGTGTGAACATATATGAGGAGACTGTTGGCACCCAGGGAAAGCATGCAGGAGGTGGAACTCATGACCCTCGTTTCTATCAGCAAGCTTGCAAATTAAACACAGTTTAGTGTCCACTCTGACTGATCTGAACATTTTAATTATCACATAAAACTCTGCAGGGCAATGCATGGACAGCAGTGTGTGTAACAAAAGTGTGTTTCCTTTAACCAGGTTAAGCCCGTGGTAATTCTGAAAATGAAAGACAACGAGCATAAACGCAATAAAGGGAAAATAGTACCTGCTTTATTTTAACAAATTCAAAATGAAACCTCTCTCTGTTCTAATTAGTCCTTCAGTGTTAACAAAATTGACAAAGCTCATTGTTTCTACTATAAGATCCAAGTCTGTGAAAGTCTGAAGTTCAACACACACGATCCATTCAGCAGCTGGGACAAAGAAGAGATGGAGGGAGATCTACATTAATTGCATTCTAGGATTAAATAAATTACCCCCACAAATAAAAAAATATCAAATTTAAAATAATATCTGAACATGAAAAATATAATATCTTTACAGTCTTTATGTTTATAGGAGTGTAATACTAAAAAAACTCCAAGTTTGCCAATATACTGCTGTGCAGTTCTGTTCATGTTTTTCGTTTCTTTTCTGCTGTCTGCACTAAAAACAGTCTGTAGTGTTTAATCAAAGACCTGAGACAAAACACACTTTTTAAAACCACAAACAACATTAAGAACGGTCTGTTACAGCATGTTAATGTCTACTGTAAACCTTTTCTGTATTTATAAAATAAGAACTTCACAGCTCACGTCGCACTTCGTATCTTATCATTGTTTTTCTTTTGGATGGCAGGGTCAACCAACAATGTGGAGCATTTGTTTTTTTCATTGTCCTTTATCCAGGTAAAATCCTCACTGAGATTAAAATCATCACAACATATACATCACATAATAATATTCAGTACAGACAGGTGAACACAAAAATGTGGATCATTTGCAACAACAGTCATTAAAAATAGTTACACTGATCAAAACAGTGATTCTCTCACTCCTTTAAAATGGGCTTCAGCTCCCCATCACTGTAACCTGCAGTGGACACTGTTTGATTTAAGAGCAGGTCCTGATGACACAGTAAACCTAACCAGGCTCTATAAAGGACTGGGCTTTACTCACAGTCGCTTCATTATAGATGCGTCATGTTTGTGATGATTAAAGATCAGAATAAATCACAACAGTTAAAAGTATGAACTACAATCAGCGTGAATAATAAACAGATCATTTCTCTAACGCTGGTGCAGCAGTACTTTCATATGCTTTACTGTGCATTCATTCAGCAGGCCAGACAGAGACAGTATAACAGGGCCTGCAGTTTAATAACATCACATTATGATGATCACATAACAGAAGAGAAGCTCACAGATGAAGCCACCAAAACGTTTTTCAGTTGGACAGAGATTAAAGGTGTAGTAAGGGTGCGAGTGTAGAGTCTTCACCTTACGACACCTTGAGACAACTGTTGTTGGCGCTATAACAACAAAATTGAATTGAATTAAAAAAGGCAGAAGATGAAGGAAAGGTGCCAAAAGCAGTGGGAGGAAGAAAGAAAAGGTGCAGGAAGGAACAGAAAGAGGAGACGACGATATCACAGCTGTTTCAAATCGAAGGAAACACGTACGGGGAAATGTGACTGCGCTGCAGAAGACGGCACCATAGTGTACCTGCACTGTCACAAATATGAGACAGCTGATAAAAACCTTAATAATGTCAAAGTGAAACTGGGTCATATCCATTTTAAAAGAACACGAGAAATAAAACTATCAGGCCACATTTACATATTTGTTTTTTTAAAGACAGATAAATGTTTTGAGTAAAATCTGTAGTTTGATTTATTTGTTTTGTTTTTTGTTTATTTGTTTGTCTTTGTGAACGAGAGTTTATTCAATAGTCGAACCAGTGGGTGGCAGTAATGCACCTTTTTTGATATTTACCAACCAAGAAAAAGGAGTCGGTGCTGTGGGAGGGCAGTTTGGCATAAACTGGTTGGTGGCTGGATGGCCTCCTCATTCTGCTGATGCTGTGAGGGCAGTGCAAGCGCAGAGAGGGAGAGAGACGAGTGTTCAGCCAAATTCAACCTGACCCTGGGCGCAGAGTGGGAAAACAGAATCTACAGTTACAGTTGAGAAGATGTTGTTGTTAGTTGTCATTAACTGTGCAGCTCGAGTACATTTATCAAAATGATAAACAAAGGAACAGAGAAGATCTTTGGTGTAAACATATTAACAAAGGACTGGAGGGAGCCAGGACATCAGGAGCGAGGATCATAAGAAAGCTCGACGTTTAATCGCAAATGAACAAGAATTTAAAGGATTCATGAAACCAGAAATGATCTGTATTCAGGAAACTTGTCTCAAACCAACTGTTTGTAGTCGGAGGATATAGCAGTGTATGCAGAGGTGAGGTTCAGGGAGGAGGGTGTGTAACAGTTAGAATACAGATTAGTCCAAGTTTGGAATAGAAAGGACAACATCAACCCATGCAAAAGGCTTTCATCTGAACCAATGAACTTCATTTCTATTTGAATGGAAATGGAAACATCTCATCATGGTGTACGAATAATGATCACAATAGAACAGTAATTACAGCATTAATGGACAATAGAAATGATCGGAGGGGCACAAGAGTTAATACGAGAACAGGTTTGGAATCAGCGATTTGGTCAACACTCCACACCAGTTGGCGGCGGTAATGCACCAATTCGTTGTTTGCTAACCGCCAATAAAAACAACGAGGAAGAAGAAGAAGCAGCAGAAGAAGACGGTGCTCTAAAAATGGCGGAGTCGGAGGAGGAGGTAGACGTCTTGGTCCAGAGAGTTGTCAAAGACATCGCGAATGCATTCAAGAAGAACCCCAGCATGTGAGTACAGTCGGCTGCGAACAAACTGCGCTGGGCCCGCAGGCCTGTTTCACACGCAGCGGCTCCAAGGCTCGGCCACGGCTGATTCAGGGTTCAAATTATGGGCGTGGACTATTACCTGGAATCGGAACTGTCTAGATGAAGTTCACATTTAGACACTTAGTTTTGTTTGTTCTGTTCAGTGCGTGAGACACGATGTCGTGGGGATTACTGTTTACTTACAGTTAAATAACTTAAAACATGCATCAGCGGGATATTTCACGACTTTAGCGAGCTGAGCCATGCAGCTTTGAAAATGCGACATCCCGATCATGTTGATTCATTAATGGTGTTATTGTTTATTTCGCCGGTGACTGAACTGGGATGCTTAACAGTTGTTTATGATGGTACCGAAGATTTGCATGCTATGAGAAGCACGTGATGTCAGGTCGATCCTGTGTGATAGTATGTTAAGAACTTTAAGGCTGCAGCTATCAGTTATTTTGGCAATCAAATATTCTGATGATTATTCTGTCGATTAATCGAGTAATCTGATACTTTTGTCTTATTAATGAGCACTAATCAATATCCCCAACAGGAAAAAATTAGGGCTTTCAAAACTACTCACTGGTTTAGAATTTGCTATGTTTTAAAAGGACTCGCACTGATTCTTCCCAGTAAAGGTTTTAATGGTGATAACAGGAACAAGTGTGGCTTTTTGACATGCTGCGAAAATGTGTGTAAAATGACATGTGGCTTAAATAAGATATCAAAGTACAGAATTTGAGACAAGGATTTTTAAAATGTGCTCGATGAAGCATTGCAGCTTCTAGTTTAGTGTGATAACCACAGATTTTCAGCTGCTTTGGGGGAAGAAGAACCCCTCAGTTTGGATGTGTTTGGTTCACTTTTAAGTAGGGATGGGTATTGATACGATTTTCACGATTCCATTTTCGATTCTGTTTAACGATTCGATTCTTTATCGATTCTTTTTAAAAAGGAGGACACTAAGGTCGATTAGCTCAGAACTTTGTTTTATATCTTCTCTTTGAACAAGATAGAAATGTAGGAGTAACATGGCCTTACAAACCCAGCAGTGAGATCTTAAGAGATCCACAGCATACGGCTCTTCAATGGGGTGTCACAGGGTCCCCAGGAAAAACATTGTAAATGTAAAATAATAAAATAAATATTCTTCTGTAGCAATAACAAAGTATAACATAAATTATTCTGTAGCAATTACACAAGAATATCCAGTAATGTCCCTGCCTACAATTAAACACATTCACTTACTGAAAATCATCTGCTGTGGCAAACGGGTGCAAGCCTTTGACCACAAACTGAGTCACTGCTCGGTGACGTTCGTCTATCCTGGCCTGAAAGGAGACGCTGCCGGCAGACTGCAGCGAGAGCTGCCAGCATCTGAGCCAGACTCTGTGTCTCTCATCATGGTCACTAAATGCACAGTAATGGCAGGTTTGTAATAAGGCAGACCGCGCTAACATAATATGCACTGTTGTTGATTATTTACCTGCCGCATTAACGGGAGAGGACGTGCAAACGTTACCGCTGCTTAGGGCTGCTCGATTATGGCAAAAATGATAATCACGATTATTTTCACTGAAATTGAGATCTCGATTATTTGACAATATTTATTTAACCCTTTAAGACCTACCATAGAACCAAGTCCGCCAGAGCTTATATTATTTTTTTACATGCTGTGTAGCCATTTGTGGGAGCATTTCAAGTTGCTATACATCAATACAACTGTTATAGCCCATATTTTAATAATATGTATGCATTAAGTCCATAGTAACTACATTAATTGCAAAAAAGTGCAATAAACTACAAAAAAATTGAAAATCGTTTTTGTTTTTTTAATACATATATTTCTACTTGGAGAAATTTAAGAGTTTTATCCCTCAAAACTTTAAATACAAAAAAGTTGCAAAAAATAGTTTACAACAACAGGAAATTTATTTTGAGTCTCTTCATAATTTTATTTTGGAGATACAGCAATTTTTATATACTGCAGGAAAAACGAAAACAATCCTATGATGCAAATTTGTTTAATTTATTAAATAATAATGCTCCATAAATAAAATACACCAATGTTGTTTTTGTGCATAACACAGAGCAGCTATCTGAACGCTGCTCCAACAGAGGTCGATTATCTTGTTAATAATTTCACCTCCTCACTACGTACGACTCTGGATACTGTACTGTAGTATCCAGAGTCGTACGCAGTGAGCAGTAGTGCTGGGCCATATCATACTGTTCACGGTGATACCGGTATAATGTTGGGCATCGATAAGAAAATGAAATATGGCGATAGAATATGGGTAAAACGCGCAGTGCCTTTGTTTTCATACGCACATGGCGGCGACGCAGAATGAGGAGGGCAAAAGTGGATCGTTGAATGAAACAATGAACCAGAACTGGTTTGTAAAAATGCTGCAGCTTCACTGGTGTGGAACTGGTTTAGCTTTCGTCCGTCAGAGCACTATTTTTGGTAGAGCATGCTAGTGGGCCGTCATTATTACCGTGTGAAAATACGGCGCACTTAAAATCAATCCTTTGATTTTTCTGAAAGTCGACAGAGCCCCTTATAATCCCGTGTGCCTTATGTATGAACTCTGGTTGTGTTTACTGACCTCGAAACGATTTTATGTGCACGGCGCTCGAAAATCTGTCAAATGTTTCAGTGCGACTTTGCTGAGCTACGAAGCCGCACCGCTTGATGGATTGTCGGAGCGTTACGGCTATCGTAGGCGGAGCCTCGCGGAGTGATACGTACTGTGCTTCAACATAATATTACCGTGTTGTGTGTGTATAACCTCTTCTTGGTAAATGGTAAATGGCCTGTATTTGTATAGCGCTTTCCTAGTCCCTAAGGACCCCAAAGCGCTTTACACATTCACACACTGGTGATGGCAGCTACATTGTAGCCACAGCCACCCTGGGGCGCACTGACAGAGGCGAGGCTGTCGGACACTGGCGCCACCAGGCCCTCTGACCACCACCAGTAGGCAACGGGTGAAGCGTCTTGCCCAAGGACACAACGACCAAGACTGTCCAAGCCGGGGCTCGAACCGGCAACCTTCCGATTACAAGGTGAACTCCCAACTCTTGAGCCACGAAGTGTTGTGGATATTATACATGGTTATGCTGAGGAATCGAGGAGGGGCCTAAGGGTACATCTGTCACCATCTTACAATGCTGTGATTGCAGCCATTCCACACCTCTCTGTGAATGGGACTCATGGACATTGATCAATGAGCTTTGATCGGTGGTTGTTGATCAATGGTCATGTGAAGCCCTCCCAGCCCATTGTTCCTTCAGGGCTGGTTTCAGTCATTATGCAAACGTCCTGTTTATAAGATTGAAACCTGCAGTCAGCTGAGACTGAAGACGTCACCTGATGATGACGAAACGTTTCTCCCACAAAACGCTACGTCCAGATGAACAGAATCAACCTTTGGAGATTGATTTACTTGGATGATTGCACGTGCATCAAGACATTACTGTTTTTACTTTTGTGTAACTTTTGTACTTATATATATTTTCCATCCAAATAAATGGAGAATATCTTCTTCACATGCTCTTCACACCTCCAGTATTTTGAAGCTTAACTAGTTCAGCATACTTTGACCTAGAGATGGAATTCAAACTTTAAACAGGTCCCAAGACCTTGATCTACTAAGGTATTACTAGGATTTTCTCTTTTTACGGGTTTAGACAGTTTTATGACATTTTCAGAGACTTTCTGAGATTACTGCAGAGAACCTATTCAGCTCTATAAATTAAAATTCTCTGAAAATTTTAAGGTCTTTCTTTGTTTTGTCCATCCATCCATCTTCTTGTGCTTTATCCGGGGCCGGGTCGCAGCAGCCTAAGCACAGAAGCCCAGACCTCCCTCTCCCCAGCCACCTCCTCCAGCTTATCCGGGGGAACACCAAGGCGTTCCCAGGCCAGCCGAGAGATATAATCTCTCCAGCGTGTCCTGGGTCTGCCCCGGGGCCTCCTCCCGGTGGGACATGCCCAGAACACCTCACCCAGGAGGCGCCCAGGGGGCATCCTTGTCAGACGCCCAAACCACCTCAGCTGGCTCCTTTCGATGTGGAGCAGCAGCTGCTCTACTCTGAGCCCCTCCCGGATGGCCGAACTTCTCACCCTATCTCTAAGGGAGAGGCCAGCCACCCTTCGGAGGAAGCTCATTTCTGCCGCTTGTATCCACGATCTCATTCTTTCCATCACTACCCACAGCTCGTGGCCATAGGTGAGGGTAGGCATGTTGATCGACCGGTAAATTGAGAGCTTCTCTTTTACACTCAGCTCTCTCTTCACCACGACGGACCGGTGCAGCGTCCGCATCACTGCGGCCGCTGAAAACATCAAAACTACGAAACGACACACGTGGAACTAAATGGATTTTTGCATTACTGATTCTAAAAAGAAAAAAAATCTTGAACAGTTAATGTCCCATCCAAAAGTCTTGGATATGATTGATGAACCACAGAAATTCAAATATGGGTGCTTCTGAAATCACACCCTTTATTTTCTGCCCAGCTTTGAAACCTGCGAGCCACTCTGGTTTCATGCTTCCAGAAATAAAAATAATTCTGGAAGGTGGAGCGAGGACTTAGTAATACTACATAACCGTGTTAAAATTCAGACTGCTGATGAACGTGAACTGTAGTTTGTGTCTGTGGAGACACTTCAGCTCAGCATGAACGTCGGTGTTCGTTTAATGATGCACAAACTTTGAGCAAAGGACACTGGAGAGGCATGGCCGGCAGTGTGGTGACATAGTATGTTTAACACCCCCCCAAAGTGTACAAGATCAGAAATAAGCAACTTGAAAGAAAACATGAGATCATTTCTTGGAAGTGACAAAGTGAACTATCCAGTGTGTTTTAAATGGACGACTCTAAACGGCTACAGATGTGTACAGGATCCATCGTTACATCATTAATCATCTAATAACTTACCTGAATTTGAGCTTGTGTCAGATATCTGTGATGTATTGATTGCTATGTTGTCCCAGCAGTATGTTATTGTTTGTTATAACAGAGATGGATCCCAAACAAGCCGCTGCACGGTGACAGCTCTGTAGATCTCACAGCACTAACCACATGTTACATGTAAGCTGGGAGATGTGATTGGGCTGTCGAAGCTTCAGCTGATGTACTGCAACATGACCTTGTGTGGCAGGTTGCCATGTTTCTGTCGTACTGCGTTTATTTCAGCACTGCTTCAGTTTGATGAGCTTCAGCTCCAACTTTTGTTTTTCTACATTTTTGAAAAGTCAAATTTCAGCAGATTAAGTTCATTAAAGGTTTTTTTGTTTGCTCATCACTTTGGGTACTGCTGCTTGGTCCACTGGTTGATATGGTGGTAATCTAATTGTGGTCTTTCCTAATTTTCGACTGGTTGGTTACTGTAACGTTTTCCCTTGTTCACCCTCATTGTCACTCTCTGCTCCCTCAGTGATGAGATCGGTGTGATCCCGTGTCCAGAGGCTCGCTACAACCGCAGTCCCATAGTGCTGGTGGAGAACAAGCTTGGTGTGGAAAGCTGGTGTGTTAAATTCCTGCTGCCGTACGTCCACAACAAGCTGCTGCTGTACCGCCAACGCAAGCACTGGCTGGACAGAGAAGGTAGCTCGATAACAAAAGCGATCCCAGAGGTGGAGTAAAAGTAGTCTGTAACATTTGTTTTGTTTATTTAATGCATTTATTTTAAAGCTGATAAAGGTTTGAGCTTCCAGTCATGGTCAGTTAATGACCTCCTTGTTTTGTCCGGCTTAGTTTTAAACGTGTTTTATGCTCCTGTTTTTTCCACATCAAAGTGAAGCAACATCCTGTGTTTCCTTCTGTCCCAGCTTTAGTGGACATCACCTGCACTCTGCTGCTGCTGAACCCAGACTTCACCACTGCGTGGAATGTCAGGTACAGGATGAATGTTCTGATAAACGTGGTTATAGTGAGAGCGATGCTTTCCTTTCATCTTTTCCCTGCCTGTCACACAGGAAGGTTTTCTTGATGTCAGGTAACATTAGCTAACAGCAGAGGTCTCAGGTGAAACCAGACCCCACTCACGTCGTCTGTCAGGTGAGCTCAGTGGGTCACAAATTGGGGTGAGGCAGTGATAATGACGCACACCTTCTTTCACACCGAGGCACATCATCAATAGTGTTCCAACGACCCTCAAAAGGAACAATCCCCACTAGGGATTAAATACTGGGACTCTCCACCGCCTGGTTTTAGAACTGAAGAAGCTTCTTTGTTTAGAGAGTCCAGTCACTTTCTTTCCTTAGACAATCCTGGCAGTTTGGCATCCTCCTGACTGCTGCGTTATCCCACTGTGTCCGTACCACTAATACTAATAATGAATAGTGTCAGGATGTAAGGATCTGTCAGCACACATAACAAAGCTAATGCTTTTAACAGTTCAACTGTGATACATTTGTGTCTGATTGGGGCGGCTGTGGTGTGTCGACGAATCAGAAGGTCAGCAGATTGGTTCCTGACTCGTCCAGTCAGCATCGAGGTAACCCTGGGCGAGATGCCCAACCCACCGACGCATCCATCGGAGTACATGGATGGAGCATATTTGGATATGTGTATGGATGGACTGTGGCTTTCATAAAGAAGTTAAGAATAGATGAGTGATGTGTGTGCGTCTTTGTGTAATGGGTCAGTGTGACTCGCAGTACAAAGTGCGCTGAGTGCTCATCTGAGTAGAAAGGCTCTAGAGTACCAGTCCAGTTACTATGTGACCATTATCAGTATACTGGTTAAACGGGGTGCAGGCCTAACCTGGTGCCTGGGTTTGAAACTGCTGCATGCCTTCACTCTCCTGTTTCCTGTCATCTCTTTATAGTTTTCCAGGATAGAAACAAACTCCAGAGTTTCATGTGTCAGACTTTCAGATCAACACCGACCGTGTGACCATCTGTTTGTAACAGAGACACATTTGTAGTTTGTTCAACTCATTTAAACCAAACGTGAACAAAAATCATTTTCCTGTTTGCAGCTCATCAAAGTCTGGTGCAACAGTTACCATTTTTATATTTATTCACAGGCATTAGATCATGTCCATTATGGGATGTCACGGATGGTCTTACTTAAGCACATCCTGCTTTTTAGAAGAGTCAGAATTAAAGCACGATCAGAGTCGTCCCCTCGAAATGACCTAAAAGATAAAACGAATGATGGAGACAAAATGTGGACGTTGCTCTGCAGAGTGTCAGAAACCATCTTTGATAAGAGATCACAGCATGCATGTGCTCTAACTGAATCTGTGGGTGATAGTCTTTATATTGATGGATTTACTGTCATCGTGCTTTCTTGTTATTGCAGGAAGGAGTTACTGCAGTGTGGAGTCCTTAACCCAGAGAAGGACCTCTACCTGGGCAAGCTGGCTTTGACCAAATTTCCCAAGAGCCCAGAGACCTGGATTCATCGGTAAAGCCGCTTACGCTTCTCCTGCTGTAAACGCTCAGATGTTCCGAGCTGCTTTCTTTGTGTGGGGAGCTATTCAAACTCCTCTTAGACTACACTTTATTTTCAACAGTTTTCTAACAGTAGCACTGTTTGTGCTAAACACTGTAGGCTGAACAGGGAATATTTTGGCTCCGGGAGCTGAGGGCAGCTGCATTCAGACCTTGTCGATGTAAATGACTGGTGATAGATTTCCTGAGATCATTGCTAGGTGGAGAAAGGTGTTTTAATCCCGCTGAAAAACAACAACGATGTTCTAAGGCTTACAACCAGCACCGAGGCTCATGTGGGATGCTGTTCTTCCTGTAAAAGCAGTAACGGTGTACAGAGTGAGTGAAGCTTTGTAACCCAGCGGCTGGTGTCTTCCTGCAGACGCTGGGTGCTGCAGCAGGTCCTGAATCAGGTCTCTACTTTGGACCACAATAAGAATCAGCAGCAGGCTGAAGCAGTGCAGGCTGACGCTGAGAGAAACGAGCAGCTCGGTGACCGCTTGGCCAGGACGCTCCGCCAAGAGATGAAGGTGTGCTCTGACGCAGCCGGCCGCTATCCCAGCAACTACAATGCCTGGTCACACCGCATCTGGGTGCTGCAGCACATGGCCAGGGGCAATGTCAAGGTAGCATTTCAGTTACTCATTTAGCTTTTCAGCAGTAATTAGAATATTTTCTACCCTCATCACACATGTTCTCTCTTTTTATTTAATGTAGTTATATTACTGATGCCTGGCCGTATAAAAGTGGAGCTGCTGTGCAAATAATGTGGTGTAACTAAATAAACACTCGCTAAGAAATTAAAATGAATCAAAATGATCCCAGCTGGATGTCATGTAGCACTCATGGTTGAAATCAGCTGGCACAGTCATCACAGAGGAACTCTGTGTAACTACATGAGTAAGGGAGGTTTCTGTCTTTAAACCAGTGGTTCTCAAAGTGTGGTGCGCAAGTTACCTGGGAGAAAAGTCACGCGGAACGAACATTTAACATAACATAAGTGTTTTTGCAGCAGTTACGTTAATAATATGCACGCCCACTGAAAAGCTGCAGCGGCGTGCGTACGTCGACAACCGCAATAAAGAAGTGGACTGAAAAGTGTGAACATGTGGGCGGGTCTAGAGCGATATGACCAAAATCTCATATCCCGATATAAGACATCTATCGTCCTGGTAACGATATAAATCGCAACAATGTAACATTTTCTGTGAATCTCGAGCAGCTCGACTTGCATGAAGTGTTTCCAGCTGCGTGTCCTGTAGCTGGAGTCGAGTGTTTTAACGATGCATGAAACGATACATTTTTAGACATAAGTTGTAACGGCGCCGTTTTCTTTGTGAGTATTTATTACACGGCGTGCTGCGGGGAAAAGCCTGTTCTAATGTTTGAGTCTAAGCTTTATTTTTTAGCACCTGGCGGCTCTTTTTTGCTTCTCATCCGTAAATAATCTGCATCTTTCACGTGATTCAGTTTATTTTGAAAAGTCTCAACAGGATCTTGAGCTTTATTGTGAAAAGTTTATTTGGAACATAAACATGCGGACAGGCGGTGGTGTTACCGTCGTGCATAAAAACAGGCGCTTGTCCGTCCGTAGTGTGGTTCTATTAAATATAAGAGAAAGAGAGAACTTGAAATTAATATAACCACTACAGTGACATCAGAACGATGAACAAATATTGCTGTAAACAGTTTATTTTGCGACACCACGAAACAAACGACAGCGTAAAATGAAACGACAGACGTTTTTATATCGACACACGATATATATCCTTATATCGAACAGCCCTAGTCGGGTCTGTCGCGCATCGTTGACAGCGGTGCCGACACCCAGAATTGGGGAATGACAGACCCGACCACATGGCTTATAGAGACGTATTTCTTGAAATTTTCTTATTGTCTTGTTCTTTCTGCGAGCTGTTGAACGGCCATTCAAGGCCCCCCACGTTCAACTTTATTGATTAGCTAATAAATGAAGTGAGAATCTCTCAGTTGGTTTGTTGATGTTCAGCTTCTGCTCCTTCACACGTACCTTTGTCGTCGTGATTCTGGCAGGTGTTCCACGACGAGCTGTCCTCTATGCGCCTCTGGGTGTCCATGCATGTCTCTGACCACAGTGGCTTCCACTACCGCCAGTTCCTCCTTAAGGAGCTAATAGCTGAAATCTGCAAGAGGCCAGCTCGCACCTCCACCAGCTGTTCACCCCAGCGTGGGTGCAGCACAGTCCCAGAGGGCAGCCGCCCACACAGCCGCTCTCACAGTAACGGAGAGCCTTCAGGACAAGAGGCGGGCGGCGAGGAAGACGGCCGCGCTGACTTCACTACAGTCCTTCAGCTCTTCCACCAGGAGATGGACCTTTGCTCAGATCTGATCCAGTCCTTCCCTGGACATGAAACACTCTGGAGTCACAGGTGAGAGACTGTTGGTTCACAGCGACTGCAGAATGGACACAGACGTCATATTTAAACGAGGAAGGCGGGTAAAACCAATGTGTTGTCTGTTCCTGCTGCACAGTCGGTGGCAGGTTGTCGCTGATTGCAAACATCGTTTGTGAGAAACAAGTAAAAAAATGAATTGTCCTGATAAATCATTTAAATATTTCTTTTGCATTAAAACATTTTCACATTCTGGGGCTGTTTATCCCTGAGCCTATACAAATACGTTGTGCACAGACATGTTCAGCGTTTGTAATAATGATATTGATATACCCCCCGTGTCTCTCAGGCGGCATGTCTTTTACTTGTGGGACCAGTGGGTGAGGGAGCATCAGCGTTCCTACAGCAGAGGATCCGACTGCAAGTTGAACCATGTGACGGATCCAGACCCAGGAGTGCCAGAGATCAGCTCTCAGAGCTGTGCAGGCCACGGTGTGAACGGACAGAAGCACGCTGGTGAACCTATGGAAGTAGATGGGCTGTTCCTGCCAGACCCCCACAATAGTAAGAGACTGAAGAGAGGCGTCCTGCTGCCTTGCCCCCCCACCCTGCCAACTGAACTCAGCTTTGTAAGCAGTGTTTTGGGCGGCTGCTGTAACACCGAGCAGAGACACTTTGCCCTGGCCTACAGGAAGTGGTTGGATACGGTCATTGGGCTGCAGTCCTGAGAGAGATGCTGACCTCCTCCTTTCCCCACACTGAAGCTGCCTACAGACAAAGAGTTAGGATCAGCTTGCCTACACATAGTGCAGACTTAAACAACCAGTACTTCAAAGCCAGTGATGAGTTTAGAAAAGTGGGCATTGAGCAGCGGACTTGGAATCTGTTTCCTAACAATTAATAGGAGAGGACTGGATGTTCCTTCTCAGAAACATCTGGATCCTCTGAGCCAGTATCCCTTCAGAATGGAAATCAGCCCTCATACCACCTGTTGGCTCACTGTTATCTTCAGGTGTTTCAATACCTCAGGTACCTCAGATTTCTAGTTGTTTGTATGTGTGTGAGGTTTCATGTGCATATCTTCTTTCCCTGCTTCTATATATATTTAACAAACAAACATAAATCTTTTCTGATTGGAATCAGTCACTTACACAGCGTAACCACTTTATACACGTGTAAGGTTCTGTGTAGGCACGAGTTTGTGGCATCATTGGACTAAAGTCCAAAAATACTTTCCGGCATATTGAAGTGTCCTGGCGCTGAACTGGACTCTGGCACCTCGCCTGGGCTTCGGCTTTCAGCCTGTATAAGCATGAAGTCTGGTGAAACGGTCTTTAATAGACACATAAACAGAGACGTATGTGAAGCAAACAGTAAGCAGTGACTTGAGCAGGTATGAAGCTGCAGAACCTTCAGGCTTGCTTTGGCCTGCTGCAGGTTAACGACTTGTAGAAACTCTTCTTGTATCAGATCATCACTGCATCACTTTTCCGTCTTAGCTCTACTTTATATTAGACCTCCCTCAGTCGTCGGGTAATACTGACCTGAGCGTCAGCTGTAACAGCAGGTTAAAGCACAGCTCCTGACTCTGGATTTCCATTCTGAAGGTGGTAACACGTGTTACACATGTTACTACTCGCGGTTGATTTTCTACCCTTTAACTTCACTGGTCAGCAGCTCTCTTTGTAGCTGATGCAAAGTTAGAGTAACAGGAAACCAAAAAGCCAGTCGCTTATAGAGAAGTTTGATTTGTGTTCAGAGGTCATCACAAACTCTCCTCCAACCTGAGCAGCAATGAACATTTATTGGTCCTGATGTTTGACTTTGGACGTTTGTCGATCTGTAGCAGAACATTCACCGGTGCTCCTGCTGCTGCTGCTGTTACAACACTTTGATTTGTTACAGCTAGAAACTGCAACAAGTGAAAATTAAACAGCACTTTTAAAATGATTGGTGTAGTTTTGTTTAGCGAGGGTAGTCGGTCTACACCAGGGGCTCAAACTCGCGGTCCGGGGCCGCAGCGGCCCGCATACTGAGAAGAAGCATGACGCAGTTTAAAATCAAAAGCACAACATGACTGACTATGAAGACGACACGAGCAGAGAGCACAAACCTGCTGAGGCTGTCGGTGACAGTCGCACACTGTGTGCACTTATTTATTCTGTTCTATACAAACACAACGTGCGCGCACACAGAGGACCAGTGTGTTTGGAAGGCTTCAGCTAAGTTTGCAGTTTTGTCTGATACAAGATCTGAAATTTAAAAAACAAACGAAACATTTTAGGAAATATTTGTTTGTTTGTTTTGTCCTAGCTGAACACTAACGTGTGAGACGACAGCGCCAGCAGCGGCTCTCCGCTCGTTTCAGTTTGACCCCCTGATCTAGACCAAAATATTGGTATTAACTATTTTTTCCCCGTTGTTATTTTCGCATCAGTGCCTCATTTGAAACAGTTTTAAAGCTCCGATGAACTTTAACTTGTCCTAAAGACTTATTAAAGGCATTTCCTGAAAGTATTCTGACTGAAGGAAGTGGACAGGTACAGTCTCACACGTACTCACACCTGCAGGAGGCCAGGTTTCACAGAATTACACAGTGTATGTGATGGTTTTTGTTTGATAGCATTCGAACTTTTAACATGAATGAAATCAAAAAGCTAAATGCCCATGTAAACACACGACTGCTACAGATGTTCAGGTTTGTCATCGGTACCTTCCACTCCGTTGATGTCGTTTCTCCTCGGGCTGAACTTTATTTCTTTTATGTTATTTATGAAAATACAGGTTTGTGTGAAGCAGAAAGGATGAGAGTGACATTTACATCTGAAGCATTTACAGAAGCTGCCTGATTTGTAGTGTGAGTGTGAGCGTGACCAGCAGCTACGTTTGCTTTTTAACATCTACCTGGTGACAGCGAGTTAAAGGCTCGCCACTTTTCACTGACACGTTGACCAAGTATAACACATTCTTCTTCTTCTTTTGTCCATCAAAGTTTTTATGTCTTTTTAATGTATAACAAGAGTTACTGTTACTCTAACACGTAATCATTGTCAGAACCACAGCTCGCAAACGGACGCAAACTTTTGGCGTACACGCTCATGTTTGCAACGCTTTAGGAAACAGCTGCTTGCACTGACTGACAGAGCTCTGCTACATAGAAGGAAGTAACACAATGCACCTGTTTAAAGGAAGAGTCAGTAACACTACTTCAGCAGCTCCTGGGAGTGATGATTCATGCTACTATGCCTCGTCTTTTATTGTGAAGGGACTAATCCTCAACGTGTGTCTGTCAAACCTGGTTTCTGTTTTCCTTTTGTAAACGTTGCAGTTTGATCTTATTTTTCTTGTTTATCCAGTATTGTCATAGTTTATGGTCACCATAGCAACCATAAACCTTTGTGTCAACACACGGAGGCCAAATAGCTTCAATTTACACAGCTGATGTTTCATAACTCTGCCCTTGGACACATTGTTACTTTTTTAAAGGTCGTGCGTGTGTGTGTGTGTGTGTGTGCGTGCGCGTGTGTGTGTGTGTGTGTGTGTGTGTGTGTGTGTGTGATCACCTCTAAACACTGTACATAATCACAGCATTAATTATCTCAAAGCTTTTCCTCTGTCACGCACTCTGTCGTGTGCTAAGGAGGATGATAGGTGGTGATATCGTATCAGGCTGTGCGCTCAGCTGCTGACACGAGCTTTGATCCAAGACTATCTATGCAGAAATGTTTGTTTTAGAGGTTCAACCTGCTCCTTTTACTTTGTTGTGATACTCGCTAATGAATAATCCTTGTGGTCTTAATTACTATTTATTTCAGGAGTGAAAGTATATTATCTTCCAGTGCTTCTGTCATCTGCTAAACAAGATAATAAAGCTCATCTCTTCATGTCCACTGAACGCTCTGTTGTAATTACTGCACATATTTAGCTGCATGTATCTCACATACGGTGTGGGGGAGGGGGTCCATTATTTTATGTTCATTATGTATAAAATGAAATATTTACATCCTTGATTTCATTTTGATTTCATTAGTATCCTGCCCAAGGATGTTTAGACTGGAGCAGTGAGTGTAGGAAACAACGCCGTCTCTGTCGCCTGCTGTCTGCAGGTCATGACCTCCTGCTCCACGTTAACAGATGTGGGTCAAACTAAAATAAGATCTCCTCTCAAATTTCTCCCAAAGTGCTTTCTGACATTATTAGTAGTTCTCATGAGGCTGATTTCAGGTTTGATTCTACTGACTGACTTGCTGTGAAACGGGCGCGCCGGGTCCTCATGAGCAGGATGCTGAGAGAAGGTCGAGCTTTACTTTCCAAAACCACAACAGTTTCAAAGTGACTGTGAGGAATTCACCAGTAAACTGGACCAAGTGAAGACGTACGTGTGTTTAGATGCTAATAAGTAATAAATACAAATGTACAGATCAGGTCATCCTGAGAAAAAAGTCCAAATGTTTAGATGTGTTCTTTTTTGAGAAGGAAGTTGAAATGCGATGATTACAGTTCGTTTCAAGACAAACTGCCGTGGTTGCTATAGAGGTTTTACACATGACGTCATGCGTGTGTCGTTCAAGAGCTGTCCGCCATATTGGACGCGATAACCACTTGGGGTCATCCAATAACAATGTTGCTGGTTGCAGCCACCCACCTCTTATTTTCTTAAAGCAATTAATTTACAGTCTGTCAGTAATAACGTCCTGAAAGATACAAGTGTTGGACTGAAAACGAGTGGAAAGTTTAAAAGAGCTTCAGAGAACTACGGCTCGGACGCTCTTTATAACTGACAACGTCTCAGTGCTTGGAACAGAACTGTAGCTGCGTGAGGAGACTGACACTGTAGGTTAAATCATTTGTTGTTGGTGGATCTAACGCATGGCGTGCAGCGCCTACTGAAAGGGATTACAGTTTGAAAATGTTCATCACATTGGTCAAACTGTTTTTCTCCTTGAACACATTGTTTTACTTCATCATGCATTCCCGTGTGTTCTCCTTTCACCTGACTGTGCGACTGTTTTCAAACACGTCACCCCAGAAGAGGCGGGCACAAAACAGCCTTCAATTCAAGCAGACCTGGAAGAAAAAGGAACGTAATGATGAGCAAGGAGCAGCTCACGCCGCTGCTGGCTTATCTGGACGGCCTGACAACACAGCGTTAGTTCAGGAGATTCAACAGGAAGAAGACCACCTCGCTGTGCCCTGTGTCTGATCCTCCTTCGAGATACTCTCAGAGTGTATCAACTCAATCCGATATGACTGTAAATGACATCAACCAATCAGAGAATGCCAAAATCTCAGGACGGAGAGGTTTGATTTACCATCTCGATACGAACAGCAGATGTTCCTGCTTCATACACGATGCAGATAAATGCCTTACTGGTTTACCCGAATACAACGTATTACTAACAGTATTCATGTTTATCAAGACACACCTGGAGGATATTCAATGTCAGCCTATCAGCAGCTCACCTGCATACTACTCAGGCTCAAAGCAACCGTGCAGTTCCTTGGATTCGTGTTTGGGGTGCATGCTTTAAAAGTCTCACACATATTCATCACACTGGGATTGATTTAGCCTGAGCGGGAACACATACAGACTTCACTGCCTGTGTGAACTTTCCTAAATGTATTTCAGTCATTGACAGGACAGGACCACAGACTGTCACATCACAAACTCCTAGCTGGTGATGTGGTACCAACAGATTCAACTTTCAGGAAGCAGCTTGGATAGTGGAACCTGAGAACGCTCAAAACTGGCATCGCTGTGCTACAGGAGCCAGTCCCTGCAGCTAAACAATGGAGTTTACCACACCTGACAACATCGTACGCATCGCTTGTGCAGTGACTAAGTTTGTAACAACATAATATTTCAGATGCATTTTATCTCTCATAATTGTGAAATCTAAAAATCTCAATGTATGTTCCTCAGTTTGGTGTTTAGCCCTGAACACAAGAATGTATTTTGTAATTCTTGTTATTTCAATAAAAACTATATTTTTGCTTCTTGGAGCTCCATTTATTTCATTACAACTGTGCAAAGTGTAAATAATATCACAGTAATATCTCTAAATGTAAATGGGATCCTCACCTCAATTAGCAGAAGTAAGAAGTCTAAAGTGTCCAAATCTGGTCATAGATGAGGAGTAGCCATCCTGATTTTATATAAAGTCCCATTTGAACCATTTGCAGAAACTAAAGATGAGGATGGATGGTATGCTCTAGTTTCTGGGAAAACTGAGGGAGGGGAAATGAGCTTTTTGGCTGTATGTGCCTCAGCAGGTAATGATTTCCGTTTTTACAGAAATATTTTTGATTTACTGGTTGGTTCAAGAGGTATTGTCGTTTGTGGAGGAGACTGGAACATACGGCTTAATCCCAGATTAGACTCCTTCACAGCAGTCCCTTCTCCCTCCTACATTAGAAACTCATGTCAGAATAAGTGAGTGAACCTCAGGAGAGATTTAGGGACCAGACTACACTCACACATGTGCTGCATTCCAGGACGGACTTTTTAATTTAAGAGAGACTGTCCCAGAAGACCAAACTGCCAAATAGGATGTATTGACTTATGTGATCGTGCACCTCTACTGTTACCGCTGCAAATGAATAACAATCTAAGAAATGGATTATGGAGGCTGAATACTGATGTTTAAAACAACCAACAATTTACAGGAAAAATGAAAGAAGAAGAAATCAACAGAATTATGGTGGAAAATGACAGAGGAGAGCTGGTCTGACTCAGGTCATGATTTTGTGTGTTGTCGTTGCTCGTCACACCTGAGGGTGGCGCTGTTTGCTCTCTGTTACTGTCTTCATTGGTTCAAGGTTCTTTATTATTTGTCACATGCATAGTTAAACAAGTATAACACACAGTGAAATGTAGCCTGACATGCTCCTCGACATGTGCAAAAATGGGGGGGGGGGGTGTAGAGGAAGAACATTATATATATATATAGTATATATGTAGTATATATGTAGTATATATGTAGTATATACATTGGGTGAATGTGCAGTAGTAGCAGCAAGCAGGTGAATTCTGTACATTAATATGAATAGATTGTCTATTGTGTTTATAATCACAGAATTTCATCAGGGATTATTAAAGTATCCTGATTCAGATAATTCCCTTTTTTAAATTTAAGACATTGCCTATTTGCGAATTTGTTTGGAAAATGGTCACAGAATGAGTGGACGTTAAACATGAGATTTATTTTAGTGTTTCATTTGTTCCTGAGCAAACTGATTTAGCTGACATTCATCTACAGCTCATAACTGGATAGTTTGATTTCACTTTGTGTTACTGAAGAGCTTCTTATGTGTGGAAATGAATCTTTCACTCATGTTTGTGCTCTAATGTAGAAATGAGCTATACTTGTTTATACAACTTATTTTGAATTAAAATTAACATTAAAATGTTTTAATACACAAAGAAAGTGTGAGTATTTTCACTGAGAGGAGCAACAAGCTGTTAGAAGCTCGTTAGACACTGAAACAAATCATACCTCTCTAACAATATCAACTAATAACAGTAATGAACAGGACTAAAGGCAGAGAGGTGATACAATAATAATAAATTCATATAGTTTATATGGCACATGCACACGTGTTAATAAAATGTTAAGATAAGATAAGATAAGATAGAACTTTATTAATCCCTCGGGTGGGTTCCTCTGGGAAATTCGACTTCCAAAAAGCACAGCAACGACCGAAGTTACAGTTACAGAATTGTTATATATATATATATATATATACACACATATATAAATACAGAGACAAATATAAATAAAATATACAAAGGGGATAAATAGAATAAATAGGAATAAAAAATAAAAAATAAAAATACAAGTGAAGTTAGTCAGTTCAAATCATTATTTAATATTTATTTCATTTAAGTAGTTTGTTGTCTTTTTGGTTTTGAACTCATCGTGCAGGCGCAGACAGGCCTGCTCGCCTCTCCTTATAAACAGAAGCTGTCTCTACCTTCACCCACACCTCTGCTGTCTCACCTGGGCACACACAGCTTCACAAACAGCTCAAAGCTCATTTGCATCTATAGTCTGTTGGTAAAGGTTCACAAAAATGTCACAAAGTATATCAGCAAACATAAACACCCATCAGCACCTAAGAAGAAGCAAACATCAATGTTACGAAGTCTGTCGGTCTTACAGTTGTAGTGTTACAGCTGAGTCACAGAGAACACACAGAAGTGACAAAGAGGCGCAGCTTCTTTGATTAAATATATATATTAAATATTATATATTATAATATTATTATAATATGTGTATAATAATATATATTATAATAATATTATAATATATATATTATGTATATATATATATATATATATATATATATATATATATATATATATATATATTATATATATATATATATATATATATTATATATATATATATATATTTATATATATATTTCATACATATATATTATAATATATTATATTTATATTTATTATATTATAATATATTATATTTATATTTATTATATTATAATATATATATTTATATTTATTATAATATTTATTATAATATATTATGTATATATTTATATATTTTTCATATATACATTTTATATTGACCGGTGTGACTATATGAAGCTTTTTCACCCAGACATTGTTCTCTTTTAAAAACGCATAAACTTCGTTATTTGTTGTGCTTTATAGTAACGTGACGGTGGCGGTGAGCGGAAGGAGGTGCTGAACGGCTGCGGAGCACGCGCGCGCACACACGCACGCACCGCTACAGGGAAGATGGAGGACGATGTGGCCGCAGCGCAGAGGACCTGCATCCTTTAGCAACATCACTCCTGTGAGCAGGTTCGTGTTCAGGACCGGGCTGTTCGCTGTAGGCCTGACCCACCGGGATGCGGACAAAGCAAACGTCTCCGGGCTGGGCTGTTGTTCTCATCATCATCATCATCATCATCATCATTATTGTTGTTGTTATTGTTGTTCTGTGGAGCTTCGCTACGCGGTCTGTTCACTGAGGAGTGGTTCGACGGAAAACTGCGCTCCGTAGATGAAACGTCAAACCAGGATTCAGAGTGAAGGAAAATGGCAGTGTCTTTGTGAGGCTGTGTCGGACCCACGCAGAGCGGACATGAATAAATCGGCACATAGAGGCCCTGTTGTCTCCAGGTGCAGAGCCACGGCGGGGCTAACCAGTCCATCCAGCTCGGTGCGACGGGTAGATGGTTCTCGAGGTTTCTTATTGCGTGCTTCATTCAAAGCAGGACTTCAGCTGAGCTTTTGTAAAAGCAGAAGCTGAAATCAAACAGATGTTTTGCTGATGTAGTTGTTGACAGGAAAGCTGCTGGTTGTGCAGAAAATTCAGAAAACCTGGATGAAATTGGAAGATGTGGGTAGTTTTGCTTCATTCCTGGTGAAGGTGACTTCTACCAAACATAGGAACGACTACTGTAGTGTTTTAGACAAAGATAAAGTGATGCTGGAAACATTAAAGTACAATAGTCCCACACATGGAGCCACGTGTGCGTGGCTGTCTGTGCGTGAGGAGGAAATCTGAGGCCAGCTCCGGGTGGCTCATGTTCCCAAACACAAATCTCATAACAAATAAGACACAGTGTCAAATCTTTATGTAAGAAAAAAGTGCCCACAGGACTGCACCGCTGAGATCAATGCTTCTAATCCTGTAACAGTGCGTACAGGCGCTTGTAGTTTGAAGTGTTTTCTGTGTCATTTTGTCAGTCGCTCACATTGCTGAGGAGGGATTTCAGCTTACTCTTTTTCACACTGTTGTTTCAGTTTGTTGAGCTTTGCAGTCATTTGTTTATGCACACATGGCATTGATCTGAAATCTGGACGTAGGCCTGTTGCAACACTTGATTCTTTTTCTTTTCAGATATTCTGTTGCAGATTTTGCTGGTGTCTCAGCGTCTTTGGCCCAAACTTTAGCTGCTGAATAGACGATCTCCTATCTGATCATACTTTGGTATTCAGTGAGTGAATCATATTCAATCATCACCCCTCCTCCTCCGTGCTCGACAGCTGCTATGAGGTTTTTGTAGCTGTTTTTTGGTTTGTCCAGATACAACTTTGCACACCTAAACCTGCCATGTTCTTAGAGAGGAAAAGCTTTGCCATGGCAACCGTTCCAAATAAGACAGACAAGTTCAGTCTTTGTGATCGTACTGTGGTGAACTCTAGCATTTAACATGCTAACAGAGGTCTCTTTATACTTTATCTAAGTATCTTTGAAAACACATTTTTAAAATGTAGATCATCGTCCTTAAAGAACAGAGGAAAAGGCTCACAGAGGCCACTGTACATCTTTAAAATACAAACACTGCTGATTATTAGATCTGCCATAAATGTAATCAGAAAATAAACATACAGTATCTGTGTTTGTCCACCCGAGTTATACGTGTTCGTTTCAGCGTTCATGAAGACAAGAAATTAAAAACTAATATTTAACATAAGCAACGTAACAAGCAGACCAAATGTATAATGAAACCTCTACAGAGCTCATTAAGTCCTGTGTATATGTGTTTTTATAGCTGGGTTACCAGAAGGGTGAGCCAAGAGGGGGATGGAAAAGAAATGAATAAATAAATAGTAAATAAAATGGAAATTTTCCCATTACAGGAATCTGGAACTAACCATCCACGAGTATGGGGCTGGGGCAATGCTGGGATGCCAGCAGTGTTATCGTGAGAAACCATTTCCAGATCTTTTTTAATCCATTTCCAACAGTATAGTGGTTTCTTGGGGTTGTTCCAGACAGGAGTGCATATGAAAGCTACTGAAGGAGTGTTGGTGAAATTTCCACCCGGCTGTGGATCATCTTGTTAATGATTTCAAACAAGGATGCTGTTTGATGGCCTGAGCAGGAATGCTGAAACTGAAAAGTCTTTACAAACTCTAAGAATGTATTTTTGCTTCTGTATAGTTTTATTCATGCGTTCCTTTTTTAAAATATTGGGATTTTGACTACATGGACACTGGTAAGTGCGTACACTGTGGAAGTTACTCATTTATACTTTTAAGTAATGATGTTCAGTTCGGCCAGGCTTATGTCTCAGTGGGTAACGTGACAGGTAGTCACAGTATTACAATTTCAAACTTAGGAAAATACTCTTTAAAATAGTTTTCGTTACCATGGGGAAGATTTAGAGTGGCTTCTCTTATATTTAAAATAACCACACTGTGGAGGGACAAGCGTCTGTTTTTATGCGTACTTTCGTTACGGTAAAACCATCGTGTGGCTCCACCCTCCGCTTGTTTATTTTCCTCGTAAACTTTCACAATAAAGCTCAAGATCCCATTGAGACTTTTCAAAATAAACGGAAATGATCGACATTATTCTGTAACATCAAATTTCTGAATATGCATCAAACAGATGACCTCCAATAAAAACACGAGGTAAATGGCACTCACAGACGACTCCCAGCTGAAAACACTTCACATAAGTCGAGTTGCCTGAGATTCACTGAATTTACAGAAAATAAACTATTTTGAGATTTATATCGTTATGGGGATTAGAAATGTCATATATGAGATTGTGGTCATATCGCACAGGCCTACCAGTGGCTACAGAACTTCTTGTGCTTTTCTGTTTGTGGTGTTGGATTCTTTTCAGCATACTTTGGGCTCCGTGACAAGATTACCAGAGGAAAAGAGGGGGGAGGGGCTTCCTCGTACCACGTCATTGTTGTAGAAAAGATGTTCACTCACTTTGGCTCTGATATTTCTGAAACAAAGGTTTAAAAGATACCGAGCTGTGGTAGGACATACAATGTGCTTTTACTCACGTCGCACCTTTTTAGTTTAAGTGGCTTAATTATATTTATATTATGTAATTATTATAATTTTATATAATTAGAGATTGTTTTTATTCTATTGGATTTTAAGGCTCTTTGATGAAAGTGGTATTGATAGAACACATGCTTACTGTTACAGGAGAACATTTTGACAGCTAATATTTGCAGCATAGCTCCTTTTAGTTCCTTCAAACTGTTTCAGGTACTTGGGCAGAAACAGCCAAAGCAAAGAGTCCCAAACAGACTAAGGTATGGTTACCTGTTAGATGGGGCGCTATTCAATCCTTCTCTTTCAGAGATAAGCAGATACCCACACAGAGTATTGGTCTGTACAGATTCAAGAGAGAAAAGTGAAAACTGAAGTTTTAACACGTGTTGGCTTAATAAAAGTGTGAATCTTTAGCTTGTCAGTTACTGTTTTTGCCTGTTAACCATGCAAGTCCTCGCCGTATCACTTCCAGCGAGAACGTAGGAGCAGACACATATTTCGCTCATGTTGTTACATTTTTGTTTACTCACATTTTCTTTCTTTCTGTTTACCCATTGCAGTCGTTTCCAGCAGCCTTCGCTCTGTTGATGATGGATTCCTAAGCCGTTCTCTGACACCACTTTACCAACCCGACAGCCATGAACCCCCAAAAGACAGAGTTTGTTCAGGACGTTATGGAGGCGATGGATGGTCCTTCTCGCCATCAACACCACCCCAGCCTGTCCCATAACCACAGCAACCAGGACAAGCGCTACAGATGCTGTGAGACTTCAGCTGGTGTCACAACAGAAATGGCCAGTGGTGCAAATGCTGAAAGCCGAGTTGGGATGCTACAGCACCACAAGCCACAGGAGGAGCAAGACGCGGAGCTGCAACATGGAGATCAGTCTTCTAAGCCCCACGAGATCCAGCCCATTCCCCGACCTGCTGTGACACGTTACCGCAGACAGGGCGACAGTGAGGCCCGGCTCAGAACTCAACAACAGAGGAACAGGATGAAGCAGCAGAGGGAGGCGGAGAGAGCGCAACAGGAAAGGGAGCAGCACGCTAAGATGACCAAGGAAGCTGAAGGTGAGAGGGAGGATTCTATGCTGGCCCGCTCAGCAAGTACTGAGAGCGGCTTTCACAGCCATACTGACCGTGCAGAGGGAGACGATATCCCAGTGATGATGTCTCTGGAGCCTGAGGCCCAGCGAGAGTCCGAGGATGATGCAAACAGCTACAGCCTCCCGCTGCGGCCCGAGGCAGAAGAGTACACTGAAAGTGCAGAGGCTGAACAGCAGCATCTCCATTCACATCCTAACTATGCTCTTCAGTTCCTGATGCTGCCGCGTGAATCCTTACTTAATATCCAGAATTCCCAAAGAGAAGATAAAGCAGAGGAGACACTGAATGGTGGCTACTCTAACTGTGTCTACACCCAATCCTACAGCCAATCGGGGGCGAGAACCTGTGTCTCATCCAGTCAGGACTTGGAAAGTTTAGATGCTGGACTTGAAGCGTACTCTGAGCCATATGACACGTATTCGCTCTCTGAGCATGTGTATGAGGAAATATGTGACGCTCCAACCTCAGTGTCAACTTCTGCAAGTGTGGCAAACGATAGAGAGTCTCGACAGCAGGCGGCGACCGGCTTGCAGCTGTTGCAGAGCGGGGCGGGAAAAGGCGATTACCATCAGCAGGAGGCCGTGGGCTCCCGTCTGCGGCACTACGATGAACGTTCAGATGGTGAGTCGGACAGTCCAGAAAAGGAGGCAGAGTTTGCTCCGTATCCTCGTGTCGACAGCTGCGACCAAGAAGACGATACTGATAACAGTGTTAACGGGGCTAAAAAAGGCTCACAAAGCTTTGATCCTGCTGCAAAAGATTCCACAGACAAAGAAGAAAAACGCCAACCGGACAAATTCTCTCACAAAAGCAACAAGACTGCCAGTCGAGGGAAGTCGGCCAAGCAGCAGGCTGAGACTCCTGTGAAGGAGCCAGTGAGGAACAGTGTGGAGAAGAGGGATGCTATATCTTTAGCTATCAAAGACATTAAGGAGGCCATAGAGGAGGTGAAGAATAGAACAGTCAGATCTCCTTACACACCTGATGAGCCAAAGGAACCCGTTTGGGTAATGAGGCAGGACTTAAGCCCCACTGCTGAATGTGACCTGCCGACATCACTCGGGGCCGATGTAAGTACAAAAGCTCTGACTGTTATTCATCAAGTTATATATTGTCCAGTATTAACTGTTCTTTGGATGTGAATGAAACTCGAGCATCAGGAACAAACAGAGTTGATTTGCCTTTTACGTTCAACATGTCCAATCTCACTTTCTTTGACCAATCCTTGCTGATGAGATGACAATGTGCCGATCAGTGGTGCGTTTGGGTAGTCCGGGTCTCTCACTGAGCGTGCTCCTGTGACCGGCCAGCACGTCATGGAGTGGGTGGGAGGTGTTGTCCAGCATCGTCCTTATGTTGGACAACACGCGCCTCTGTGGCACCACCCTAAAGACCTCCACCTCCATCCCCATAACATTACTGGCTGTGGCCATTTGCGAGCCTCAACCTGCTGCCCCAGCATGTAACCGCATCGAGGAAACTAATGCACAAAACGATGATAAAATTTAATTCAGTTTTATTTATACAGCACCAAATCACAACAACAGTCGCCTCAAGGCGCTTTATATTGTAATGTAGACCTTACAATAATGCAACAGTCATATGACCCCCTATGAGCAGCACTTTGGCGACAGTGGGAAGGAGAAACTCCCTTTTAACAGGAAGAAACCTCCAGCAGGCTCAGGGAGGGGCGGGGCCATCTGCTGACAATTTTATCAAAGAATAAAAACAAGATGAAAAAATATTCTGGAGAGACGAGATCCAATCAAAACGAATTAAGTTGTGTAGAAAAGTGGTAGAAAGCTGCATCCCATTCTCCCTGTTCCCTCCCCGGGGGAGCGCCGTAGACACGGGGACACATTCCACATTTGAAGGGAAACCAGAAGCTTTTTAAATGAGCAAAACTCACCAGTAAAATCACAGCAAGCCTTAAACTTCATGTTTTAGTCAAGCTTCAGTTTTATTCACAGCACGAGTTACCTGGAGGTGCTTTAGATTTAGTCTTCTACACTCTGATGATCATTTAAATGCTCAAATTATGACTCTGAATCACAACTTTGGCTAATAAACATGAAATGATGTAAACAGTTTTATGGTTAAATCTTTATAGTCAATGACATAAACACAAAAGCTATGATATAAAACATGTGTGCATGGCTCTAACGGGTGAGAATAGGGCAGAGTCCCTGTTTTAGATGTGTCATTGCATAATGACTTTTATGCTAAGGTGAAAATATTCTGAAAGTGTCAGCTGCTGATTGAAATGAATTGAACGGCCACATGTTTAGTTTGGAGCAAATAAGCCCCACGAGCTCCAAAGATAGAAGCAATGATTTTGTGAGCTTTAAACAATTTGTAATCAAATGTTGGTGATGGTGGACGAGCGCTCCAGTACTGAGGGAATTGTTTCCCTGTCGGACATCCTTCAGGCACTGGTGCTCAGTCATTCAGTAAGGAGGAGGTGGGTGTAGGGCTGAGTGGAGCCAGGCTGAAGGCCCCAGAAACCCCTGAAACACCAATAAAGAGCTAGACTGCTGAGTGGACTCCTGCACTGAAGAGTGAGGCTTGTTCCTGAATTTCTTCTTTGTTTATTAACACTGATCAGCTGCAACATTAACTCCACTCATTTGGGAAGTAAATAGTGAGTGCAGTGTGTTGTACTAGATTCTGTTAAAACGAGAAATCATCACAGATAAAGTGTTTGGACTTTTTTGCACGTTATCGCTGTGCAGGGTGTAATTCAGAGAAGCTTGAGAAACGTGTGGTCATCGTGCCGTGCATGCCTGTCCTTTAATCAGACCGTGCAGTGCAGGCTTGGGTAGTGTTGAGACTGGTTCACAGCTGCAGGAAAAAAGTGCCAAAGATGCTCAGTGAGTCGTGTTAAGATGACTGGTGGCTATAGCCATCTAACAACCACCCCACACTTAACTGCAGACCAGCCAAAGGTCCTCAGGAACAGTTCGGTAAACAGCTTCCAAACTTCCCAGATCCCAGTCTACTCAGTGACCCAGTCCACCAGGGCTCTGCCCTCATTGTATGATGCCAGATAGAACAGGACACCCAAGGGTGCTGTCTCCATTCTGCAGTGCACTGCAGCTGTTTTGGTTGTGTGACAGAGACCTGCTGACAGCATTGGGTCGGTGGTTCTTGTGTTGTGGTTGATTCCAGTTAACGCAGGTAAACCTTATTACGTCTCTATTACGTCTGTGGAAAGTGTGGAAAGGTCCACAGAAAGAGACGGTAATAAGGTTTATCTGCGTTCTAGTTGGTTTGGCTTGAGTTTCAGGTCGTGCAGTTACAATCATGCTGCTGTCGTCACACGTTTGATGCCAGCGTTAAGGGATGCAAATCACTCTGTTTGGTAGCAAAACTAGACATCACCTGATGCCGTTAAAGAACGCGATGGCCAGTGCCGATGTAGACTCAGTGTCCGATGTTTACTGGGGCCTTTATTTTCATGTACTGTACCGGGTCAACGTGTACTGCAAATGTGCAGGCAAGAGAAACTACACTGTTTTTACTGTTTCTATTTGTCTGGCTGCAGAAAAATAAAGAGACACTGAAGCAGTTTTACATAGAAAAACAGGAAGTCCAAAGGAAGAAGGAGGTGAGGGCAGCAGTGAGGAGGGTGATGGCTCAGGGATTCCCATGATGCATTGTTTCTCCTTCTGTCCCCTTTTTCACTCACCACGTGTTCATACATCAATCTGCATTTAATTCTGAGTTATTATTAATCTCTGGCTCTCGTCCACAGCATGTCTTTAGTCCCGTCTCCCTCCCCTCAGCCTGGTTCTGCTGGAGGTTTCTTCCTGTTCAAAGGGAGTTTTTCATTCCCACTTTTGCCAAAGGGCTTGATCTTTATTACTGTAGGGTCTTTACCTTACAACATCAAAGGCTTAGAGGTGACTGTTGTCATTTGGTGCTACATAAAGAAAATCAAATTGAATTGAGTTAGTGAGGCGGTGGGCCCGAGTGTGAGTCCAGGACCAAGTGTGTCCAAATGAATTAAAGAACTCATTCATTCATTACAAATTGGAAATATCCCATTTATTTAATATTTATTAATTTATTAATTTATTAATAATTATTTAATATCATTTAATAATGACATGTATATTAAATAGAAATTAATTTGATTTGATTTGATCCTTTTAATAAATTGTGTATTTAGTTCCAATTTCCGTAATTATTTCATGGTTCCTGTGTTCGTGTCATCCTCACCCATCAAACACTGACGGAGTCAAAACCTTTTCTTTGTTTTGTTTTTTACCCAAACTGTAAGTCACGTCTTCAAATACCACGGTTTCTTTGAATATACTTTTTAAATATTCAGTTTGGTGTAATCTTCAAATATCTGGTTGATCTGGAGCCCGTTTGCCAAAGTGTGCCTGTGTTTTTGGAGATGTCCGTTCCCACTAGTGTAACAGCCGCCTTACTGCTGACCCTCACCACTTAAACCAGAGACATGTGACCTAGTGTGTTGTTGCTGTTCGTAGATATACAAAAGACTGATGTGTGTCCTGCCCAGATATAATGAAAAAGATCTATTTTTTAAAAATATATTTATTTATTCCTCTGTTTTCTAAACATGAGCTCTCTGTTATAAATTTCTAATAAGTCTATTAGAATAAAATCAGATTAACTTTTGATTTGTGTGTGTGTGTGTGTGTGTGTGTGTATACACGCATAATCTTGTTATTAACAGAGATGATGTTGGTGGTTTTAATCATGTAGTCGTCTCACTGTAAAGCTTAATTTTACAAGATGCTGTGTAAAATTAATTAATATGAATTAATATTAACTGACTTTGGTCCTGATAAAATATTATCAGATCTGGACAGGATCTGGTCGGCTGTGTACAAACACACTCTTGACTTCCGTGTGTGTGTTTTGCAGTATCCCAAACATTAGATACACACTGGTTCAGAGTGATGCTCGATAAACCAGTTCATGCGTCGGGTCTAAAATCTCCTGAAACCCTGCAGTTGATCTAAATGTGACAGCGCTGACACAGCGTCTGTAATAGTGCAAACAAAGACCACTTGGGAGCCGTCCTCCTCAGCCACGCTTTTATGGCAGAACAAATCAAACATGGGTCACAAGACTTTGGACTTTCATTGACTGAACCCGTGTTTTGATATCGTTTGTTTTTTTCACACGAGCACTTGTAGTTTTATGAAGAATTCGAGCACAGAGAATTTATACTTGTATAACTACGCATGTGACGAATAAAGAACCTTGAACCTTGAAATGACTCCCACATCTCAGAGGTGCAGGAGTGCCCATGTAGGGGGGGGGGGGGTCAGATCTGTGTGTGTCCTGTGTTCAACTGGAGAGAGAGAGTGATTTTAAGTTTTTGGTCATTATTATTCTATAAATGCATTGATTGCCAATATTTACATATGGCGTACTGACAGTACTCTGATCTTTTACAGCACTTAAAACTCCTCATGTTTTGGTAGATAAGCATCTGAGGTTGGTTAAATATCAGGCAGGAGAAAAAGGAAGAGGGTGGTGTAACAGAGCAGCATGCTAGGAAACAAGTGAGATGGAGGAAGAGGATCTGGAAGAAGAAGAAGATGCAGCTGTATTGCTAATGGCGATGAATCCAAACAGGATTTTTATCCTACATAAAACTATCAGGTATAGTGATGGTGTTCTCTGCTTCTGCCATTCCTGTTGAAATGATTTATTTATCGTGGGTTAGAGTGAGAAAGGTAAGACTGGCTAAATAATTCAGTGTGGATCGAGTTGCAGCGTGACCACAGCTGTTTCCTATGTAGATAAAGTCAATGTTTGATCGCACTAATGTTTTAAATGTCACTTTTTCAAATATCCACAACAACAGTTATGTTGGAATACATTTTGGTGACTGGCACGAACACGATGTCCTTACTGATCCACGTAGATACACTCGCAGTGTTGATCCCATGGTGAATCCTGATATCCCGGTGAAACCCGAGCGCCTGTCGGGTCTGTCTGATAGAGCTGTGCATGTACCCACACGACGACACTCTACAGGCTCGTTCATCTGTGGAACTTCACCAGAATTAGTTCTTTTATTGAAAGTCATGGAAAATTTTTGGATGTATCAGGAAGAAAAGTTTGAGGAGGAACAAGCAAAGGAGAAACATCCAACTCTCCGACATGATCAGGATGAGGTATGTTTGGTGGAATAATCTAAGAGTATTTCTGATGGAAAGATTTGTGTTTTCTGCGAACACATGCAGGACGTGAGAGCATTAATGTTCGTTCTAACAGTGTTTTCCTCCAATACTTTCACAGGTATTGAGTGTTTAACAAAAATGTACTGATTCAAAATGTTAGTGAACACAGACCCAGCAAGCATCCTGCAAAAACTAAAAGAGGATTGAACACCAGATAAAGTTGTTTTAACAGTGTTCAGATTTAAAAGTCAAATCTTTGGAAGAAGAAAGACACAGATTTAAGATTTTTAGGCATCTGTAGGTGAATATTTCCTAAATGAAACTAATGTGCACTACTGTGAAAAGCATTTGTATCCTTCCTGATTTGTTACTTTTTTGCTTAATTGTATGATTTAAATGTTTCAAATCATCAAACAAATGTTAATATTAGTCAAAGTGGTGATTTATTCTGCTGATCAAACCTACCTGTGCCTGTGTGAAAAACAAATGTTCTAATACAAACCCAATGCCACCCCCTCCACAAATGCTTGTCTCACAAAAATACCTGAACATTTTGCCGAAAGAGATTTTGGTGATCCAGTTATTCTCAACAACCCTGCAGTGTGGCTGAATTTAAACTAATTTATGTTGCTAGGTTTAAGGGAATTCAACAGTTTTCCCTTAAAAAATAAAATCCTCATTTAAAAATTACATTTTGCATTTATTGTGTTATTTGTTTGATGATCTAAAGCTTGAAGTGTGACAAATATGCAAAAAATCATGAATGAGGCAAATCACTGTAGGTGTGAATAAACAAGAAGACTAAACAAATGAATCTGTTAAACTCAATAAGATATTGTGTGATTTTAAAACTAACTGAAATGTAAAAATATGCAGAAGTTACACAGAATAATCATTTTACATAATGTTGCGTTGCCACCGAGACGCCAGCATGACCAGCTCCACTGCCATGATAAATGCCGTAACTCCAATTCCCAGGTGCTGCCAGGCGGTGGTGCTGTTCTCAGCTGTCAGAGTTCTGTATAAATGCATATCATATCCAAATATACTGGAGTTTTAAGTTTGCGTTTGGTCCTGAATAAAGAAGACGGTGGTGAGTGAGTATTCGTTGTAACAGTTTCACTGTCACTGCTCACAGCGACATCTACAGTTTGCACTTCACTCCAGATCAGACCAGAAGTAATCAGTAATTAGTAACTGATTACTTTTTTCAAGTAACTTGACCAACACTGGGAATGATCACTCAATTCAGCCAGACTGAGTGTACGGGATCCATAGACCTGAGCTAGCGGACCAGCAGAAGATGAGCAGCCTATGGAAGGCAGTCCTGCTGTGGACTATGAATGCTGCTCTGTCCCAGAACTTTCTGGCCTTGACGAGGCAGCAACTGAAAACATTTAGTTAAAAGAAATAAAACAGAAGCATTAAGATAAAAGATGCAGGAACTCAAAATTCAGTCGGATTTGCTGGATCCGATGATAGTGTTAGAGTCGACTCAGTGTCAGCCAGTACACCCGAGCTAGCGAGAGACGTTACACAGTTTAACCCAGCTCACCTGTAATATTACTCTGTGATGTGTGACCATCACTTTATGTCAGGGGTGTCAAACTCAAATACACAGTGGGCCAAAATTCAAAACTGGAACAAAGTCGCGGGCTAACGTTAATATTTATTGGAAAAAAAATCTTCCTCCAGATATAAGAATGAATCTTTTCTTATGGACTCAAACAAGTTTTGCTGAAAAACTGAATATGGAACAAGCAAAGCTTAATACTAAACAATATATATATTAGCTGTATAATACCAGTAGGCCAGCTCTAATAGTAATGTGGTATGGCTTCGCGGGCCAAATATAACTAGGCTGCGGGCCAAATCTGGCCCGCGGGCCAGAGTTTGACACCTATGGTTTATGTGTTTCGGGGGCAGTTTGAGCAGTCTCTCCACCACCTCGTTCACACATCAAGAAAAACTGCTGAGAAGGAACAAACCGTATCTGCTGTCCATGCAACACACATGGTTTGCAGCTTTTCTTACTGCATAATTATTATTTGTGCATTAACATTTTTGAAAAGAAACTACGTGTCAAAAGATATGAATTCTACATTCAACTTTTTACTGCAATTTTGAACTACACAAAATGTCATATCTGTGTCTATTTTTTTATTTTTTATTACTTACATTTTGTTAGTTTTTTATAAACTTCTTGTCCGAGTGTCTCTTTTATCCTGATCAGAGGCCGTCATTGCGCCTCCATGATGAGCTCTTGTATGTTTCTATGAATAAGAAACGAACAACTGAAGGGTTTTGAAGATGTACATGAAGTGTGCATTTAATTCTAATGGATTCTATTATTATTTTTATTTTTTTATTTAATGAATACTGTTAACCTGCTTCAATGTGAATTCTGAACCTGCATTGTTTTAATTTCCTGTGAATCACTTTAAGTTTTGGGTTTTCTTCTGCCGATACTCTTTATGGTAATACCAACACAGATCCCCTGACAGTTAAAATGAAGGTTCGAGTACCTATCCCTGCAACCAACACTAACTGCTGACATTTGAACGATCAGCCAGAGAAAAAGAAAATGTATTAACTGATTATCTTTAAAACCTAAGGAAGAAATAATCCACACATACTAACTGTGAGAATAAAAAAGGTGGTGAAGAAAAAATACTGAGATTTAATGATGATTTCATGAAGTGCTCAGAGACTCCATGACTGAAAATATTCCTGGACTATATGCTGTCTCTCGCTCTCTTCTCTGTCCCCTCACACCCAATCAGTAGTGTCAGATGATTGTTGAGCCTGGTTTCATCCTGTTTCTGCTGTAACAAAACTAATTTCCCACGTGTGGGTAGGGATGGGTATCGTTTAGGTTTGATCCGATACCGGTGCCAAATCGGTACTTTTGAAACTGTGCCGGTGCTTAAAGAATGGAGAACACAAAATTGGTCCAAAAACCTCTCATGTTCAGCTGTTTTTTTGTAAAAAGATAACAATGTTAGCCTTTTCTGCAGCTATGGGGCATATATGGTATCACTCTATCAAACAAGAAGACAGCCGCATGTAGCTATGATGATGTTTGCTAGTTCACCTTACATGCATTAATGTAATAACGTGGTTAGCCTACTCAACGTAAATTACACACGAACAACATGAAGCTACTCACGCAGAGAAGAACGGCTGCTGCTGCATCATCATCCTCATCATTTCTGCTACACTGGCAGGGCTAGGGGCCAGGACTCTGCTCTTCATGTTTTTGGGGGATGTTGCTAACTCCGGGTCCGATAACAGGCACCACACCCGCAGTAGATGTGCTCGGTGTGAGGTCTCGCAGCAAGCTACCAAATACGGCGCATTTAAAAAAACGCTATGCGTCGCCAGGTGTTTCATCAGATTTGAGGTGTTACCTCCTTTGACAGTATCACAGTATCAGCTTAAAGCACTTGTTGCTGCTGAGTTTGCATCTTTTGCTGTGAAGTACAGCCAGACTTTGACCGCATTGCCTTGGGCATTTTTAATCTGTAGCTCTGCTCTAAAAGAACGTACGTACCTGGACCCGCCTACTATCCTCGGAAACGTAAAATGATTGGCTAGAATCTAAAGTGTATCACAGCTCAGGAAAAAAAAGCACCGAAATGTGCGCTGCTTTTCGGTCTGGTTACTACTGTTTATGTCAGAACACGTGTCCCTACGTGTGGGACTAATAAAGGTTATCTTATCTTATCTTAAAAGGGAGTTTTTCTTTCCCACTTCCAAATTCTTGCTCATAGGGGTTGTGTGACTGGTCAGATTTCTTTATTAAACTGTAGGCTCTTTACCTTACAAAGTTAGCACTGTAAATAAGACTGAATTGAATGTTGTTCTACGTAGTAAGAAATCACAGATCTGCATTAAAATGTGTTTGTTATTGTGCTTGTTTTCATTCTCTTTTGCAGTCGCCTGGTTCAGCGTCACCTTCTCCACCAGGAGCAGAGTCCTCCAGTCAGCACCTGCTACAGCACGACAGCTTTGAAACCTCTCCCACCAGTAAAGAGGTGAGGTCAACACTGGATTACTCGTTCAGTAGTCAACTCACGCAGTTAACAATTAACATACTTTTGTCTTTTCATTTACAGTCCAGGAGAAGCCTTGCGTCCTTTCCCACATATGTGGAAGGTGAGTTTCAAATTGCCCCACAACTCCATGATATGAGATCATTTCATATGTCAGTCATTAATGGCCCAGACTAAGCCTGATCTATGGGAATATGACCACAGATACAAAGAAACTGATCTTTCTCTGAGGGACTCTCCTTCAGTGTTAGGGTGAGGAGCTCAGTTGTAAGCTATTCCAGCTGGGCATGTCCTACTGGGAGGAGCCCCCAGCGTAGACCCAGGACATGCTGGACAGATGTGCTGGTAACAGCTCAGTGTTTGGAGTAAGAGGGAGGTCTTCTTAGGCTGTTGCCTCAGCGACCTGACTTCAGATAAGCAGAAGAAAATGTCTGCATTATTTATTGTGTTGTTGTTTAGCTTTTATTGAAGTGGTTGTCATGAATTTTCCACGACATAATGCACAGTGCACCACACTTTTCAGTTGTGATTTATTCGTTTTTTAAATTATTTAAATGATTTTGTTATTTTGTTGTACTTTAGTAATACGTGAACATCTTCTGTAGTAACATGCCATATTGAACGCCTGCACAGTTACGCAGCATCATTCATCACTGAAGAATGCGATTCATGGTTTGAAATGCCTTCATTCGTTTTTGATATTGTCCATTAAATGGTTCTTACATTTAACTCAATATCTGAGTGTTTCTTAGTTTAGACTAGTTGGTTAGTTTTTAGTTCTTTCTGCCTCCCCTCCTCAGCACCAGCGTCACCCTGTGTGACACACGGCCCGATGTTGAGCCACTCTGTCGTTCCTGCTCTGATCTTCACACAGATCAACTGGAGCAAAATTCAGCCATTATACTCATTTCAACACAACAACACATTTTCCCGTATGTATGCTGCATATACATTTGCACGCTGTAGCTCAGTCACACATGAATATCATGCGTCTTCATAATTCCAGCCTGACGTCTCAGTTACACAGGAACACTTTCACAATCACAGTGCACTCTGTATTATTTCCTTTTTAAATCATACACGTTAAAGTCACAGAGTCTCACATCTGTCTTTTACTCCCACACACAGAGAGCCAAGAACACATCATAACTCAAACTGCATTGTATTATTCATCATATTGATCCGTTTATTCGTGACTATACTTTGATTAGAATCAAGCTTGATTAACTATTAAATAACATGCAGATAAACTCTGTTTTAACATGACATCAGTTTAACCAAAAACCTGGATGTTAAGTGCTTTGATTCCACTTTTGGGCAAAGATGAGTCAAACTCTTCGATACCACAGGGGAAAAGACCAAAAGTTAAAATGCTTTGTTTTCCAGTTTTTAATAAAAATTACAACAATACTGTCACAAATAATTTGTATTAGGTGTGAAAGTGAGAGAACCCAAAGTGCAGGACAAGTCCAAAGATTTCAAAAGTCGGTAAAACAAAGGATAAAATACTCCAGGATGGTGCATCAGTGTGTGAAGAGGCATCTCTGGGAAGACTCTGGTGGCTGAAAACTTGTAGAAGATCCCTATTTTCAGATTCCTGTCCATTTCTAACACACACTTCAATAACAGTGTCATCCAAGTATTTCTGGATGTGGCAGGATTACAAATTGTACTTAAAGTCTTAAAGTGTATACAAGGCGAAAAGGAATTTTCAAGGACGTCCTTGAAAAATTAAAAACATAACTCTCATATATTCAATTAAATTTATTTATAAAGCACCAAATCACAGCAACAGTCGCCTCAAGGCTGTATTATTGTAATAATTGGGGGCGCGGTATGAAAAGAAAAAAGAACTCTTAGACACTGCTGGCATAACGGACATGTTTTTGACGGGGCGCCCACACAAACGCAAAGCAGGAGATGAAGCATCGCCAACTATGTTTCCAAACCAACTTCCTTCCACACCAAAGACTAGAAAATATGGTGAAGCAAATCTTCCCTTTGGCTCCACCTGCACAAGTGCCGAGGTAGGTCTCCCTGCAGGGTTGGGTTTCCCTGTGAGCAGCGCTGGGCTGTTTAAATCACGGACAAACAGGATCCCACATTCTTGATCTTTAGTTCACAAACACTTGTTGTAATGACTAACTACTCCTGACATGTTGGAGATGTTTGCTCTTTATACAGTAAAGTTACAGCTGGATACAAATAACATCAGGCTGATCCTGCCACCATTTGTTCAAATCACAGACAAACAGGATCCCACAGCTGTTTATGTTTTTGAACCCATTTTGCACAGAGAGGCATTTTTTGAAAAATGTATTGATATCAATGTTGAACATTATTACACAGGAAAAAACAACTACATGTAAAATAATCACACCGTGACGCCTCTGCCTTTGTAAATGGAGGGACAGTAACTGCGTGTAAAACCTGCAGACAGTCAGATTAACAGCATTTCGTCTCTATCTCCATTCTGCAGTTCATCTCATGTAAACAATAACGTGGCCACAGCGTGACGTGAAAAAGGCACATACCTTTGATGTTGCGTGATGAACTCTGTATTCCTCGTCCACACGTAAACGCAAAAAAGGGTTTTAAAAAAGCTCAGTTTTCGGTGATTCGAAACGCCGTCTACGTGGACGAAACAGCTGCGTGTTCAAAAATACCCGTGTAGGTGCGGATGCAGCGTAAGAGAGTTAGTAGTTTATTTTCTTACCTGTAATTTATTGCAGTTTACTTGTATTTGCTTAATTGTTTACTAAATGTTTGAGGTGTGAAATAAACCACAATGGAGCAAAATATGGGCGTGTGGTTGGATGATGTGTTTGCGTGGTGGGGGGGGGGGGGTGAACATTTTTCTTGTAAAACAAAGGGGGGCCCAGCAAAAACAGTGTGGAGCCACTGGTCTGCCACGTACCGACAGAGCAGAGCAGCTACATGAACTCTGCTCCCACAGAGGTCGATGATGTTGTTACATTTTGGAAACATGGATACTGTTGCAGTGATGAGAAAACAAATACACCCAATCAGTCTCTGTTCTCTACCACAACATTTAGCAGCAATGACTTTAAATATTTTTTCTGTATGACTTTACGACACGGTTACATCATTGTGGATCTTTAGTTCATTGTAGCTTGCTGGCATTTGCTTGTGAACAGTTCTTGAGTTGAGGTCAGGACTTTGCCCGGCCTATAGCAGCACCTTTTCTTTATCAGCCGTTCGCTGACCCCGCTTTGGCCAAGCATCAGCTATTGGACAGATCGTTTCCCGTCTGATTTCAGTATACAGAGGAGTTCATGGATGACTTAGTGACTGCAAGCTGCGTAGTTCCTATGGCTACAAATCCCAATCACCACTGTGGCTGGCAGTTAGTGACTTTATGCACTGATATGCTGTGTGTGGTTTTGCTAGATGTGACCAAACATTTCCACTTTGGTTTGTTCAGCTCTGACTGCTTCAGAGCCCCAAACTGTCAGAAGTTCTAATTTTAATGATGGGGTTACACTTGCTGTTGATCATTTAATCACGTGCGCGTCATTATCATCACCTTGCTGTACCCTGTTCATTCCTATGGAAGCAGTAAGGGTGCTTAATGTTTCCTCAGGACTTTAATCCTATAAAAAGTCAAACTCAGCCTGAGGAGAAGCTGTTCCTATCTGAAGGAAAATCACTTATGTATAGCCTTTATGCGTTTTTGTGTATGTGTGTATCATGTAGTGACTCTGTGTCATACTCCAGTTCCAGGTCCCTGTGACCCAGATGACCTAATTGATGGAATCATCTTTGCAGCCAACTATCTTGGCTCCACTCAGCTGCTGTCAGATAAGACACCATCGAAGAACATCCGAATGATGCAGGCACAGGAAGCTGTCAGTCGGATTAAGGTAAAACACACATAGTTCAGGCTCAGACACACTGTAGTGTGAAGTTGTCTGCACAGAGTCCCAGACTCAGTAATTCAGTGTCTGTGTATACAAACCAGCCAAAACATCAAAACCACGAGTAACATTGTATCGACCTCGCTCCAGAACAGCTCTGACGACTTGCAGCATTGTGTATTTATAGTTCAAAACTTCAGCATGAGAAAAAAATTTATTTCCTACGTGCAGAATTTACTGCGTCCACTTTCCAGGAGCACAAAGAAGGCACCGTGCACATGAAAGTGTTGCATCGCAAGCATTGCAGCAGCTCCAAACCCCTGCATGCAACTCTTTACTCTCAAAGTCCGGTTTGTGCAAATCAAATGACTTTTGACTGTTTGAAGGGCAGAGTTGTTTATTTACAAACATTCACAGTGTTCATAGAGAGACCAGCAACAATAACATCCAGCAGTGGGGAAAATATCATTCCCTGTTTTGATAAACAGTGAAATATTTTTATAATTTATCTGTATTTGAAAAAACAAAAAATCCCTATGAAAGCTGATCAGTAATTTATTGTTTGGGCTCCGTGATTTAAAACTATGTTCTAATAACACAAGACCCAACATGAATCTGGGCAGCACCGAGCATGATGATGCAGTGTTGACTGAAGCCTGTGTCTGGGTGCATGCTCAATGTTTCAGGTAAGTAGATCCCAAAACCTTGATTCTGTTCATCTGGACCTTTAGGTCCTGTTGATGGGTAACCAGGAGGACCCAAACTGCATTAAATCAGGCTTCTTAGACAGCCGATGGCTGGACCCACAACACGCACTATTTTGAAAAGTAAAATATATAATCTGCCTTCATAAGTTCCAGTATTAAGCATCGTAACTGCTTTATAATAATAAAGCTTTAACTTAAACACCTCCCTGACAGCCTTATGGGAATTAAAAAATAACTTATCCCATGTAAACTGATACCTGTTTGGATCAGAACATATAGAAAATACCACCTTTTCTGTCAGGGCATAGGAAGGGGATAACAAAAACCTAGAACATGTTCTTTAAGATGAAAACTTTACTTCAGTTCAAGAACTTATATCAAATTATGGAATCACAACAGGAAATGTCTTAAATATCAGAATCTGAAATCTGTCATACAGAAAAGATTTAAGCCCAAATAACTGAATCTGTGCAGATTCTGTGACCTCCGGGGGTCCAGAGCCAGCTGAGGTCAGCAACTCAAGTCAGGGGAAGCCCTGGGGAAAATCAGTCTCCCAGACTCGAAGCCAACATTAACTGTATGTGTTATTATATCCCTGGGCTCTGAAGGAGCAGGAGAAACTCCTCTACAATCCATGGAGCCAGAAAATGTGGCCTCGGGAGAAATTGATGATTTCTAACTTTATCAATCCGGAGTTAGCAGACAGTTTATAGACTCAGGAATGACTGACACACGGTTATTAAGTCCCGGCTCAGAAGGAACACAGTCTTTTTGATTCACCACATCTGGAGATGACTGCCCATGGCATGGACATCGCTTCCACCGAGAAGGAGGGGCTGGAGAGGCAGGGGAAACTGATGGTGATGTGGAGAAGTTCTGATGTGGCTGCGCCCCAGTGCTTTATAAAAAGCCTGTGCTGGTGTGTAAACAGTCATTATCACTCACCACTTGAAATTGCTCAGCAAGCGAGGGGTGACGGCAGCGTGAAGGCTGTTTTCTCCGGAAAGAGGGAGGATCCTGCGAATCGCCTGATTCGTCCTCCTGCAGGCTGGGCAGGTGAGCGGTTGCAGTTGGGGGGTGGAGATGCAGTGTATTAAGAAGAAAGTCCTGTATAAGCAGGTGAAGAGAATTCAGTAGCCAGGGGAGACCAGAAACCAGTCGCTGTAGCCGGCTAGCTAGAGCGCGACGATACTCCTCCTCAGGAAAATCCAGCCACTGGTTGCATAGCTGATCCACGTCTGATCCAGCTCTTCAGACGGCGCGAGTGCTGCTGGGTCCATTGTGTGGTTGCGTCGTTCTGTCATGAAACGGCTGTGGCAGGCAGGATGTAGGACCCAAAATGCAGGACACACTGTCCACAGACAGAGGAATAAACTCAAGGAGGCTGCTTTATTGCAGTGGCAAAACATGCACAAAAAATACTTGCAAAACCAAAAACTAGGAACTGGGAACTAAATGCAAAACACTGCAAAACCAAGAAACTAGGGCCGGCGATCTCAGGGGGAACCACACACAGCATGAGGGGACGATGCGACACTGACTGAGAGAAACACACAGCTAAAACACACAGAGGGATGACGAGGGAACGGGACACAGGAGGAGAGCACAGCTGGGAGTAATCACACACAATAAGACCAGGGGAAGCCAAACTAGACACACTGACATGAGACACAGACTTACAAAGTAAAACAGGAAACACAAGACATAGACGCAGACAGCTGACAGGGGAGACAGAGCAACCATGGAACACAGTGGGAAAGAGGACTCGAATGCAGGCATTTACTGGAGTTGTGAGGGAGGTTTATTGCAAAAGGCAAACACAAGAAGTTCACAGACAGTTTCCAGGAGACAAACACAGATGGACCAGTAACGAGTACATGAAATACACACAGAGGGACACTGGGAAATCACACACAGCTGTGAGACACAGCTGGACCTGATTAACCTGACGACACAGAGGAAACACTAACACCAGGGACCAACAGGGGGAGCACCAGCCCAGAATCCCAGAACCAGAACACAAATCATCCCAAAGCTAGAACATGAGTCCACAAATGATAATAATAATGATAATAATAATAATAATAATAATACACCAAACCCCAAATCACTGCGTCCACAGACTCAGGGCGAGAATACAAAGAACACTAACACAGAAACCAAAAGACTAGAAATGATAAATACTGACAAAATCAAAGTTCAGTAATAATGCAAAACTCAAACTGACTGACCCAGGACTGTGACGGTATGAGTGTTAGAGCTAAAAACATTTATAGTTTTCAGTTGGGTTATGCTTTAAAGAAACTGATCAACTTTAAACCAATGGGGAATAAGCAAATGCTGAGTGCATGCAGTTAAAACCACTCTGCAGGTGAGAGAATGAATTTTATAACTGCTAGAAGTTGATTTGGTCAAACAGGCTTAAATAATATTACCACACATGACTGATTGAATGATTGGGCTGCTGAAATAAATGGGCTGATTAGTCTGAGAATGTGAGCTCGTTAACAGGGACTGTCAGTATGATCTGAAATATATGGAGTCTGGATTTAGTGCTAACAAAAGAAAATTTCAGCTAAAAGTAAGATGATTGCAAAACAGCAAGAGATAAGAGGTTCGTCATAGCCGAGTGCTCGGGGTAAAATGAAGGGACTGCAACAACTCGTCCCCATTCCCTTCATTTTACCCTTGACATCTTAAACTGGACTTTACCTTTCTGATTCTTCGACACTTGTGCGAATATTAAAGACACAAACGGGAGAAATTTGCGTGCTGTTGCTGAAGCAGGCTATCGCCTGCTCCCGGTGGCAAAACTGGCTGATGGGAGCATGTTAAGGTTTGCAGATGAGAGAATGGAAACAAGCTCCTGTGCAACTGCCCAGCGCTAAAGCCAGAGCTAGATTGCCCTTGCTGACAAGAGAACTGCTTTTGCTGTGGCTTTTATATGAGTGTTTCCAGGACGGTGATGATGGCAGGACTGTAGATTAGGCTGCAAGCATTTGAAGTGATTGATAAGCAACTAATAGCATGGATGTGACAAAGACATGGACATGACTGCACAAAGACATCTGCAAAGGAGAATGACAGACGTGCAGTAAGATTTAACCTCGGCTCCCCGCTCTATGTCAAGTGATGGGGGTACGTGGCGGGGTGTGGTTTATGGCTCGACTGCAGGGGAGGGGTTGAGCAGCGGGTTCGGGGTGTGGTGTCAGGGGAGGCTGATCTCCATCATCTCATCATGTCTCCACTGTTTGAGTTGGGTGCTGGGATCTTACAGGGAGAAGAGTGGACAGAGCAAGTGACGGAGTGTGAGCCCGCCAAAGTGGCTCAAGAGCTGCTCGACTACTGGTGCACACAAAAGGCACTATAAATAAAGCACTGTGGGCTGTGGAAGTTCACACTACATGAGGTGTATTATTTACTATCAGTGTTGGGAAGGTTACTTTTAAAATGTATTCCATTACAGAATACAGAATACATGCCCCAAAATGTATTCTGTAACGTATTCCGTTACGTTACTCAATGACAGTAACGTATTCTGAATACTTTGGATTACTTAATATATTATCGTGCTTTTTACAACTACATGAATGTACTATTGCTGTGTGATTTATTACTGTTACTGAAGGTCTGCGACTCCGAACTGTAGTAAAGGGACCTCTGACTAATACGGCGGGGTCCCTGTCGGCTCGTAGCCGAAAAATAGCTTTACTTTGTTGTGTGGGTCAACTTTTCTTGCGAGAGACAGAGAGAGGCGTTGAAAGGCTGCTCCAACGGAACTTATTGTTTTCGGAGGAAAACACGAACACGGTGTACAGTCGAGTCTTAATAGCTTACTTACAACTGGGCTCGTCAGGCACTCTTCTTGGCTGCAGTGGTTATTATTATATTTACATGCTTCCAGCTCCCGTTTTTCCTCGATGACAACTCGTACCTTTCCACTCCCCTTTTTCTCCCTCCTCGCGCTCACAGACCCATAACGTGTATGGCAGTCCATTCTCCCTGCAGCACGGACTACACTGCCCATGATGCTACATTCTTTAGAGCTATGCTTGTAGCATTCTGCCTGTTAGCTTAGCACAACAACAACAACAACGAAAAGGCGCTCTCTCACCCAGGAAACACACAGTCGCAGAGAGAGAGAGAGAGCGTCGCCCTGTAACCATGGCAACCGTAACGCTGCCGCCTGGAACAACAGAACGTAGCTGTCAAACAAAACCCAAACAGTCCTGACCCGCGACAATATGAAACAGGAAAGTACTGCAGTGTAATCCATTTATTTCAACAAAGTAACTGTATTCTGAATACCACCTTTTTAAACGGTAACTGTAACGGAATACAGTTACTCATATTTTGTATTTTAAATACGTAACGGCGGCACATGTATTCCGTTACTCCCCAACACTGTTTACTATATACAGGGAATAAATATTATGCATCCAATTCATTATCCACAAATAAACAGTAAAATCTCCATATGGATATTTTCCATTGCACATGGTTAGCATGCATTGGGAAATCTAGGGAACCGACTGCATTAAATCAATTTTACTGTGCTGCTTACAAGCCTGGGTGACTTAGACAAGCCTTGTTTGTTAATCATTAATATTCTGTATATATATAGAGGTTGTTGAAAGGCTGGAGCATTAGCCTTTTGGCGCACCATTGACAGTTATTTAATACACAAATCCATGTTTTACTGTATATTGACCTAACCCGTGATTGTCCTGTGTGCTTTATTCCATGCTTGGCAGATGGCTCAGAAATTGGCCCAGAACAAGAAGAAGGTGCAGTACCTACATGTCTGTCTTATCCTTATCACTGCTGAGTGCAGCTTTTCATGTGTTTTACTCTCTGTCCTGTTCAGTGTCTATATGATTATCGTTGTCCTTTGATACTTTTAAAATGTCATTCTGATGAATTATCGTTTTGCTGAACCTAAATGCCAACGTTGCATGTCTTATGTTGGACATTGGACACGTTGGACTGTCTATGTAACCTGGAAAATCTCATTCTTGGTAAAATAGAAAAGTTTTTGTCATGTAAGAAATCCATGTGTTCGATGCAGGTAACAGTCTGAATCTTCTGACACGTTTGGGGTTTGTGGGGTTTGGCCTTGTAAGCCCTGTTATTAGTTAGTTATTATTTATCCAGAGAGAGACCTGGCATCATGGCAGCTAAAGAGCACGTGGCCACAACTATGATCTGTGGTATGTGCTCTGTGTCTCTTTTTAGGAATCAACAACCTGACTGCAGGTCGCACAATAGATGACCTGCATAATGTTGAATTAGAAACATTATAATTTAACATTTGGTCCCAGTCTTTGTCCTGAACGGAGCATATATTGAATGTACTTAACATTAGACAGCAACAGTATTGCCTCATGCCTCATTCACACCCATTCATACAAGCACTTTCTTCTATACTTCAGTGCTGCTTGGCTAACATTCACACTCCGATGGATGCATAGTCGAGACCACGGTTTCCCAGAGGTGTAGGAATGCGACTTTGGCAGGAATGAACTGCACTGAGTAGGTTACAGGGAGAGAAACCTTTGACGAGCAGAAACCTCTCACCTGCAGTGCAGCTCAGCTCTGACTTGGGATGATCGTGTTTCTGGATGAAAGTGTGGAGAGCTTTAACTCCACTGGCTCTCGTTTTGTTCCCAGATGCCTCTCGCATGATGAATGTGGTAACGCTTTGGTCATCATGTAGTGCATACACGAGGATTTCATTCTCTGGGTCACTTGATGTAGATACCCATACTGGGACAACTGTAGAGGAGTACATGGTGTCCATGCACTGATCTGTTTGATGTAGCTTCATTTGTTCCTTCCGTTGACTCAGCGTTTTTTGAGTTTTTACACTCTCCCCATGCTCGTCACTGCACTCTCTCTCTTCCTTTTTGTGATCTTCCTGTAAAACTTTGGGTGTTTTCCTAAACATGTTTCACAAAGACTTCTTCTTTTGCAGCTTTTTGACTGATGTCCTGGTTAAAAACATCCAAAGCACTTTTTCTTTTTTTTGGACAAATATTTGACGTCTCGAACTGTTTTTTCCTTGAATTTCAACATGTCTGAAAACCACTGTATCTTCACAGAAGGTTCACCTCTTGATTTCCGTTTTCTCTTCAGAGTTCAGAACCTTCTGTGTCTTGCAAAGAAGTGTTTAGCTTTATTTCTGCAAGTCCACTTTCTATTTTTTACTGTCTGTTAATGGATTCATTGTTCTTTTAGAAGTGCTTTTATGATTCTTTTTATTGTTCATTAAAATAGCAAATAACAAATGAACTTAGACATTAAGTAGATGAGTAAAGGTAGCAAAGAAGGCAAGACTTGGTGGTGGAAGGAGGAAGTACTGGAAAGTATTTAGAGGACGAGGCTGACAAAGATGAATAGTCAGGAGTAGTTAGAGTCTAGAATAAAGACAAAGGAGGCAAAAGCACTAGAAAAGGCTTATCATGAATGTGAGACTAGACGGTGTGGAGGGCAACATGAAGTATCAACTTGCTTGAGAACATCAGTTTAATTTAAGTTGATGATGCTGATTAGATTCACTCACTCAAAAATGACTTGTGTCAGTTGGCTTGACAGAAAGATTTAGGTCCAAATGATGTGCAGCAGGAGGATTAAGGATAGGAATAAAAATGTAGTAACTCCAGCAAACAACAGTTCATCATCCACAAATAGAAAAAAACTCCATGAGCACATCATGCAGGAGGGCACAAAAACCCAAAACAACATTCAACAGCATGAGACTGTGCGCCGTGATATTCATGGGAGAATTTCAAGAAGAAACCACTGCAAACTGCAGGCATTGTTGGTGTGAAAGCCTCTGGATTCTTTGCTGCTTTAGGACCCGGATGACTTGCAGTAATTGATGGAACCATGAATTCTGCCCTGTTAACAGAATGAAAATGTCCAGCCAAGAGTTTGTGAGCTCAGGTGGAGCAACGATCACAAGACAATGAACCAAAATACACCAAGAAGAAGAGATGCTTTGGTCTGACTTTAAACAGGCTTTTCATGCTCAGAAACCAAATAAAGATGCAAAGAAGGCTGGGCCAATCTTTGCGTGATACAAAAGACATGCTGTAACAGAGCGTTCTCACTCCCGAGGCGTAACATGTCGACGTTTTGTCACGTCCCGCGGCGTTCCTGAGGAACGCGAAAGGAGACCTTCGGCGTTCTTATGGTACGCGGCGGGTTATTGCTGGAATCCAGTGCAATGACGCTCCTGCGGTAGTAGACGTTCCAGCCCTGTATTCCAGCCCTAAACCTAACCTTATCCCTAGCCCTGACCATAACCTTATTCCTGACCTTAACCAGGACTTTAATTATGTTAAATAGCGTGTTTCTAAGCGATTTGAAGAAAGAGAGCGAACATGTGTAGGTTCAGTCCAGACGGTTCTCATATTTCCTCTTTTTCCGAGGTCGTCATTTAGGAACGTGGTGGGTAGCCGAAAACGTAATATGGTGACGATTTGTCACCTAGCGTAAAATGTTACGCTTTGGGAGTGAGAACGGGTTGGCTGTAAATGCTTGATTGCAGTTCTTGCTGCTGTGGGTGGAACAACAGTTATTAGATTTAAGGGAAAATGACTTTTCCACATAGGACCAGACCTGGATTACTTCATGATCTTAAAGGAAACATCATTTAAAAACTGCATTTTGCATTTATGTTGTTTATCACTGGTTAAAATTAACATTTTATCGATAAAACATAAATAAAACAAATAATATTCAAAAACCAAAAAATCATGAAGGGGCAAATATTTTTGGCAGCACAGTATATGCCCTCGTTTTTTCTTAGATGGGACAAAATAACTCATGTGATTTGTTGTAGTTTGTAGTTTGTGGAGTTTAATTATACTGCAGGATGAGCACAGGCTTATTTATTAATTTCATGTAATAAAATCAGTGAGATTTGGCAAGTGCAGGAACCTAATTTGTGTCGTGAAACTAAAACGATTAATAAATATTAATGATTGCTCAGTTTTGTCATGGTTCGGGGTCCTTTTGAAGCGTTTTGAGTCCCTTGTGTTTCTGTTGTGTTATGGTCCATTATTCTTAGTGGTATCCTGAGTTTATTCTGTGTTAACCTTTGTACATTTAGGCTCCCTCGCGTTCCCTCGCGTCTGCCTCTCCTGCATCATGTGTCCTTTTTATTGTGAAGGTCCCGTGTTTTCATGTTCACTCTGTTCAGTCTGGCTTCCCCTGTCTTGTTATGATTATTCGTGTCAGCTGTGTTGCCCGTGTGCTCCCACGTCCCTCGTTACCTGTGTATTTATGTCAGCGTCTCCCTCAGTCACGTGTTGCTCCGTGTCCCTCGTGGCTCTCCGTGTTTCCTGGACCGTATTATTGTTAGAATTTCCCGGTTTAGTTTTGTATTGGTTTGCATTCAGCAATAAAGCTGTGTTACTTTGCGTTCACGTTTTCTTCTGTGAGTTAGTGTTTGGGTCCTATTCCTGCCTGCACACAGCCGGTTTGTGACCAGTTTAAACCCAGAACTTAAGGCAGTGCACTTCTCTGCTTTTACTGACCACTTTAGCTGTTTGGTCATGTTTGCCTAATCGCGTGTGCTGTACTGGTTTTGAGACATGTCACTGTGTCTAATGCTGCTTTCTGACTGTGTTTGTGCAGGAACCTGAGGGTGAGCCTCAGCCTCTCACAGAGGTGGATCTTTTCATCTCTACCCAGAGAATAAAAGTGCTCAACGCTGACTCTCAGGTACCCACTCACACTGCAGGCACACGTTTCCCTTTCATCTATATTACCGTTTAATTTTTTGCATATTCTGCAGTTTGTGTAGTGTTGTGGTAACATCTGTGTTAACATCAGATTAATGGTCCGTATGTTAGATCATTGGTAATAATGTTCTCTGAACAGATGAATCAAAGATGTGGTTGTTTTGCAACAGTTGACATGTTTGGCGCCTCATATTACTGTGATGCATAACAGTGGACAAAGCAAGAAGCTCATGTATATCGTTTATCTATCATTTTTATATGGTTTGCAAACGTTACCTCACTTTCCTACACCCACTGTTTATGGGGTTTAAATGCAATAACATATATTGTTAGATTCTAAAGTACTTACAACAAATGCAGAAAATCTGCGTCTTGTACACATGAGGAGGGCTGTAAATGTTTCTATGCCTTTAAGGAAACTATGATGGACCACCCTTTGCGGACTATCTCCTACATTGCTGACATTGGCAACATAGTGGTTCTGATGGCCCGGCGCAGGATGCCTCGCACTGATTCTGAGGAGAACGTGGAAACCTCAGAGCCAAGTCAAGACAGCAAGCGCCAGTATAAGATGATCTGCCATGTGTTTGAGTCTGAGGATGTGAGTCCAACAACATACTTCTGTCTTTGAAAACTTTTTTTCCAATATCTTCTAACTCTGCCATGTCCTCTAGGCCCAGTTAATTGCCCAGTCGATTGGACAGGCCTTTAGTGTGGCCTATCAAGAATTCTTACGGGCCAATGGCATTAACCCTGAGGACCTCAGCCAAAAGGAATACAGTGACCTGCTGAACACTCAGGACATGTACAATGATGACCTCGTGCACTTCTCCAAATCTGAGAACTGCAAAAATGTGAGAGGGCTGCATGTATTTTCAAACATTTCTGGTTTCATAACAGTATTTTTTATTCTGCTTTCCATCCACAGGTTGGCATAATCACGTCTGTACTGCTGAATATGTAGTAGAGATTAGAATGACAAATTAATATGGCATCCTTTTTTCATGATAGTTCAGACAAATGAATTCCAATGAAACGTAATTTAAAATGATTTGTTTTTGTTTCTCTCTGCCTGTCGACTGCCTGCTGTGACCACAGGTGTTTGTAGAGAAAGCTAAGGGGGAGATTCTGGGCGTGGTCATCGTGGAGAGTGGATGGGGCTCCATCCTACCTACAGTCATTATTGCCAACATGATGCATGCTGGGCCAGCTGAGAGGTCTGGCAGACTGAACATAGGAGACCAGATCATGTCAATCAATGGAACCAGTTTGGTGGGACTGCCACTGTCCACCTGCCAAAGCATTATAAAGGTATGTATGGTATGTGCACCCATTGGTGGAGGCTCATTTCCAGCTCTCCAATCTCATTTGGCTTCATGCTCAGCACTCTGTGCACCATTCAGTCTCTCCATCTCCACACTTCCTCCACTCATGTGTAATTCCATGAGATACAACAACCCATCCCCTACCTGAGCGTGTTCTCCACCCACTGCTTGCTAAGAATCTTTGCCTCAAAAACAGAGGTGTTAATTCCCATCTCCCTGCACTGAATTTGGCTGCAGATAAGCTGAAGGTCACCAAATGATAAGACCAGCAGGACCACATCATTTGCAAAGAAAAGTAAGATCCTGAAGCCACAGAAACAGAAATCTCCTCATTCTTGGCTGCTCTCTATTATATTCTCCATTAAAATTATGAACAGAATTGGCGACAAAATACAACCTTGGCATTCACAGGGAAAGAGTCTGACTCTAGCAAAGCAACCATGCTGATGTTACAGCTGTACAGGGACCAAATAGTCTGAAGCAACAGGATTTATAATCTATGCTCCCAAACTAACCACAGAACATTCCAGCAACATGATTATGAGTCTGCACCAAGACCACAGAGCACGTACAGACCAGTTGTGCAAGTGTCCCAGGACTAGACAGAAGTTGCTCCTTCTGAACTGAGTTTTGACAAAGGGACACATTCTCCCCTATGAAGGGCATAGGCCTTCATAGGAAGACTGAGTATGATCTGCTGAAGTTAGAGCAAGCATTTCATATCTAAGAGAGACCATCTCCACATCTGCCAGTCCAGAGGAACTACCCCCAATTTGGGGCAGAGGTGTATCCAGTACAACTTCACAGCATTCAGAGCTTTCCTGGAACTTAGGGGTCTAATACCTGGCGACACGTAAAAGCTGCAATGACGTCTGTTGAAGCAGCTTATCTTTACAAATGTTGGGATTTATCTTGTGCTTGAAGATGCTCTTTGGACTCAAAGTTCTCTCCCGGTTTCATTGGTCAGATGAACTTGTTTAGTTGTGTTTCTTACCTGCTAATTACATTCACAGTAGTGAGTCACTGTGATGCTAGAGACTCGCTAGCTTAGCTTGTAGCCGACTTACTTGCAGCATTAGCCTCTTCAGCGGTCCCTTGACATTGTGTCAGATGTTTAGTTACTCCTCAGCCTCATTTAGTAATAACTATATTTGTAATGAATGTAACCTGTTTACAGTTCTAGAGGCAAGGATCACAGAATTGGAGAGTCAGCTTCACACCTATGAAAAACCTACAGCTAGCAAGGGCCCTGTAGTCGGTGCAGCTGAAGGTAGAGCATCAATACAACATTGGACTGAGCAGCTCTCGTTTCTATAAATCTGATCAAATTTATTCAAACGTGACTATCCACAGTTGGGACCAGGAGTTCGAGTCTTACACACCTCTTTGCAGCTTCTCTTGTTATGTCCATAAAACCCCATCCTCTGAGAGACCATGTCAGCTCCCAGACCACCAAAAAACAAACCTAACATAAAAAATCACACAGAAGGAACTATATAGTATCTACCACCAGAGATGGGCAGTAACGCGTTACTGTAATCTGATTACTTTTTTCAGGCAACGAGTAAAGTCAGGGATTACTGTTGCAAAAACAGTAATTAGATTACCGTTACTTTCCCGTAGGAACGCTGCGTTACTGCGTTACTAAAACCGTGATTTTTTGCGAGAATGTCTCATGACAGTGACGTAAGCGAGTGCGACGTTGGTGACAACAGCTGTGTGCAGATCAACAATGGATCATATATCGAGTGCGGGAGAGAGTATGAGCGTGCAGCGTTTAAAGCGTGGAAGTACTGACCTTACTTTGAGTTTGATTCCATAAAAAGTGACAAAAACATTAGTGTCCGCTGTGCGTGGGAAGAAAACTTCTTTTTACAGCGAAAAAAACCCCTAAACTTCCAACAAGCACCGAGTAGCTACGACGTAATGGGAAACTCACAGAGAAACTCGCGGATTCTTCCACTGACCGCGGCACACCTGCACCAGGGTAAACCTCCGCCTACCCCACTCCTGCTTTACAGGTGAAAATAGAGCAACAGGACCGCTGAGTCTTTGACTTTATTTATTTTCTGCTGTGTTTTACTTGCATCTATTTGAGAGAGTGAGTGTAAACACAAAAAATATTTTATTTTATGTGCTGGAATGTGCAGAAAATAGGTTTAAATGTTAAACTAATTTCTTCCAGTCAGAGAATGTTGCATATAATTAAATTTTTGCTTGATGCATAAAGTGAAAAGATTAAAAATAATAAAACAAGTTTTAAAAAGAGACTTTTCCATTTGATTACATTTTGTATGATGGATTATGTAGAAAAAGTAGAATTGGGCTGAAAGATCTATCACTTTATCACCTCTTCAGGTTGTAAATCGTGTCCTGAAGGCATGTAGTAATAGCCCATTAATAGGCAGATAGACAGGATGAGTTTGAGCTGTCTTACAAGCCTTATTGTGCACATCTAATAATGTACAATATACACTATCATCGAAAAGTTTGGGCACACCTTCTCATTTAGTGATTTGTCTTTATTTTCATGACTATTTCCATTGTAGATTCTCATTGAAGGCATCGACACTATGAATGAACACATGTGGAATTATGTAGTAAACAAAAAAGTGTGAAATATCTCAAAACATGTTTGATATTTTAGATTCTTCTAAACATCCACCCTTTGCTTTGATTCCTGCTTTGCTCACTCTTGGCTCTCTCTCTGAGCTTCATGAGGTCGTCACCTGAAATTGTTTCCAACAGTCTTAAAGGAGTTCCCAGAGATGCTGAGCACTTGTTGGTCCTTTTGCCTTCACTCTGAGCTCCATATCATCACAAACCATCTCCATTGGGTTTAGGTCAGGTGACTGTGGAGGCCAGATCATCTGGTCAGCACTCCATCACTCTCAAATAGGTCTTACACAGCCTGGAGGTGTGTTTGGACTCATTGTGCTGTTGAAAAATAAACTAAATGCAAACCTGATGGGATGACATGTTGCTGCAGCATGCTGTGGTAGGCATGCTGTTAACTTGTTATTTCTGAGGCTGACTTGAATGAATGTATCCTCCAGTGTCATGAAAAATACCGGTGGACTCAGAGAGCAGAACGCACAGAGGCACAGAGTTGAAACAATTTGTTTACAGTGAAGGGGATGAATTTTCAGGGTCACTGTATATACAATAAAATGTGAATGTGGAGCCGGGATGTGCAGGTGAGGAGACGCACACCGGTAGCGCACTCGATCTGAGTGGAACAGGAGAATTAGGAGGGTCTTGCCCGAAACTGAGAAAAGCATAAAAGAGACTTTACCGAGAGTTGGAGAGCTTACTTGGTACTGTTTGCCAAAAACCTCCAGAAGGGAAACAAACCAAACGAGGCGACCGGGAGAAACAGACAGACGAAAATCCTGGTGAGGAAACAAAACTCGGTACAGTCACCAGCGAAAATAATCCACAGGCTCCAGTAGGCAGGCTGGCAGATTTACAGGCACTCCAGAAAAGTCGATACTCCGACACTAGTCGTCTGTCGGGCAGCTCCTAAAGATCGCTTCAGAAGAAAGTGTCTGAAGGGTAACAGGTGTGCCAGGTTCTTTGAGACATGTGAGACAGTTTTAACGTAGCGCTTGATGGTTTTTGTGACTGCACTCAGGGACACATTCAAGGTTTTATCAATTTCCCAGACTGACTGACCTTCAGTTCTTAAAGTAATGATGGGCTGTTGTTTCTCTTTACTTAGCTGATTGGTTCTCGCCATAATATGAATTCTAACAGTTGTCAAATAGGGCTGTCAGCTGTGCACCAACCTGACTTCTATACAACACAACTGATGGTCCCAACCCCATTAAGAAGGCAATAAATTCACAAATGAACCTTGACAAGGGGGCTACTTTCAGAAATCTAAAATATAAGACATATTTAGAATTATTATTAATTATCTCTTTGCTACATAATTCCATATATCTTGCTTCAAATACTTGATGCCTTCAGTTTGTATCTACAATGTAGAAAGTAGTAAAAATAAAGAGAAAACATTAAAAAAAATTTATATACATATATATTAGGGGTGCAACGATACACAAAATTCACGGTTCGGTTCGGTTCGATACTTTGGTGTCACGGTTCGATATTTTTTCGATACAAAAAAAATGTTCATGCCTTTTTAATTTGTCATTTATTAAAATTATAAATATATATTTTAACTCAAAAGTACAGTTTTTAAATTTAACCCTAACCCTTGTGCGTGTTTTTTATTTTGACAGCGAATGCGCACCTGCGGACCACTTATGTGCAGCCCTGGTTATTTAGCTCGTCATATTGCAGCCACAGAAATTCTTTTGTCCATGAAACCATGAAGCTGCACTTTCTTTTTGCCTTATAGTCTGATTTGTCATAACTTCTCCGTTTTGTGGTAAGCTTTTCTTTGGCTGTCACTTCTTCACCCTGACCTGTCTTATTTGGCTCAGCAGAACTGAAATATATATGCTGCTACTTTTACACACGATCAACCTCTCACATGTTTAAGCTGCGGGAGATTTCACTTGTCATGTTTGCATAGTAAGCTAACGATTAATAAGACGATGTCAGAGGAATTGGTGCACAAATTATCATCACTCACAGATCAGTGCTGTCGCTCTCTATACACAGTTCACGCGATTGCAAAGTGAAAGCAAAAAAACAAGCGCAAATTCAAACGCGATTTCAATATGTCACATATTGACAGTGGCTCACCGATGCCAATGACATAATTACCCAGCTACATTTCTGAAAGAATGCAAAAGCATTGACATATATTTTTCCTTCCTACGATAGCCCGACGGGCAGGGAAGAGATAGATTTTGGTAGCCCGACTGAAAAAATCGCTAGCTCCGGGACGTCGGGCTAGCGATATTGCGAGCCCTGTATCTGATTGAGGAATCACTCATCTTTGGAAAAGAGAGTTTATTACAGAGAAATGTCTCTTTCCAAAATAAAAACTATACTATCCGCTTCTTCTGGGCTATATTCTCAGCAGCATATTAAACACATAAGGAGAATCATGTGCTAACAGCTGTCTAAATGACTCGGCTAAAGTTAGTAGCATGCTTATTGTTTTTGTCTTTGCACTAGGATGATGTCGGCGTAAATGTGCAGTCATATTCGTTGTGTTCCCACTAGTGCTGTCAGCGTTAATCTCGTTGAAATGACCTTAACGCCACAACACGGCGAATCTCTGTTAACGAGCTACCGCCGATCGCCCCGTGCATGGGGCTAGACGGCCAACACGTTAACGAGCTAACTGCGCTAACACACTAGTTCCCACCCATGTAATTGAGCATTGCATGGCACATCCAACATACTGTTTTACTTTAGTCCATGACTCGCTTACCTTCAGGGTCATACTTCACATGAAAACCAAAATAGTTCCAAACGCCAGATCTGAATGAGGGTGGGGGAGGTCCATGTTGCAAGGAGAGCTTAACTTCTGTCTCGCTAGCTTGCCCTGCGCTCAGTGAATCTGCGTTCGACTACTCCGCCTAGGCTGCACTGTCGAGCCTAGGCGGAGTAGTCGAACGCAGATTCACTGAGCGCTCAACACAGACAGCATCGTCAGAAGGAAAGTTGATAAAATAAATTAAAAATGTTGTATTGTTCGATACATATGCGTACCGAACCGAAAGCACTGTATCGAACGGTTCAATATCGATACGAATATCGTTGCACCCCTAATATATATATATATATATATATAAACACCCAGCACGCCCCTGCGGGCGGTTTATCCTTCAAGCTCGGGTCCTCTACCAGAGGCCTGGGAGCTTGAGGGTCCTGCGCAGTATCTTAGCTGTTCCCAGGACTGCGCTCTTCTGGACAGAGATCTCCGATGTTGTTCCCGGGATCTGCTGGAGCCACTCGCCTAGCTTGGGAGTCACCGCACCTAGTGCTCCGATTACCACGGGGACCACCGTTACCTTCACCCTCCACATCCTCTCGAGCTCTTCTCTGAGCCCTTGGTATTTCTCCAGCTTCTCGTGTTCCTTCTTCCTGATATTGCTGTCATTCGGAACCGCTACATCGATCACTACGGCCATCTTCTTCTGTTTGTCTACCACCACTATGTCCGGTTGGTTAGCCACCACCATTTTGTCCGTCTGTATCTGGAAGTCCCACAGGATCTTAGCTCGGTCATTCTCCACCACCCTTGGGGGCATCTCCCATTTTGACCTCGGGACTTCCAGGTTATACTCGGCACAGATGTTCCTGTACACTATGCCGGCCACTTGGTTATGGCGTTCCATGTATGCCTTGCCTGCTAGCATCTTGCACCCTGCTGTTATGTGCTGGATTGTCTCTGGGGCATCTTTACACAGCCTGCACCTGGGGTCTTGCCTGGTGTGATAGACCCCAGCCTCTATGGATCTTGTGCTCAGAGCTTGTTCTTGTGCTGCCATGATTAGTGCCTCTGTGCTGTCTTTCAGTCCAGCTTTGTCCAGCCACTGGTAGGATTTCTGGATATCAGCCACCTCCTCTATCTGCCGGTGGTACATACCGTGCAGGGGCCTGTCCTTCCATGATGGTTCCTCGTCTCCCTCCTCTTTCTTGGGTTTCTGCTGCCTGAGGTATTCACTGAGCACTCGGTCAGTTGGGGCCATCTTCCTAATGTATTCTTGGATGTTCGTTGTCTCATCCTGGACTGTGGTGCTGACACTCACCAGTCCCCGGCCCCCTTCCTTCCGCTTAGCGTACAGCCTCAGGGTGCTGGATTTGGGGTGAAACCCTCCATGCATGGTAAGGAGCTTTCTTGTCTTTATGTCAGTGGCTTCTATCTCCTCCTTTGGCCAGCCTATTACCCCAGCAGGGTACCTGATCACGGGCAGGGCGTACGTGTTGATGGCCCGGATCTTGTTCTTACCATTCAGCTGACTCCTCAGGACTTGCCTGACCCTCTGCAGGTACTTGGTGGTTGCAGCTTTTCTAGCGGCCTCTTCATGGTTCCCATTCGCCTGTGGGATCCCCAAGTACTTGTAACTGTCCTCTATGTCTGCAATGTTGCCTTCTGGTAGTTCAATCCCCTCAGTTCTGACTACCTTCCCTCTCTTTGTTACCATCCGACTACACTTCTCCAGTCCGAACGACATTCCAATGTCATTGCTGTATAGCCTGGTAGTGTGGATCAGTGAATCGATGTTTCGTTCACTCTTGGCATACAGCTTGATGTCATCCATGTACAGGAGGTGGCTGACAACTGCTCCGTTCTGTAGTCGGTATCCGTAGCCAGTCTTGTTAATGATCTCACTGAGGGGGTTCAGGCCTATGCAGAACAGCAGTGGGGACAGAGCATCTCCTTGGTAGATCCCGCACTTGATGGTGACTTGTGCTATGGGCTTGGAGTTGGCCTCTAGTGTTGTACGCCACATCCCCATTGAGTTCCTGATGAAGGCTCTTAGGGTCCCATTGATCTTGTACAATTCTAGGCATTCCAGTATCCAGCTGTGGGGCATTGAGTCATAGGCCTTCTTGTAATCAATCCAGGCAGTGCACAGGTTGGTCAGTCTGGTCTTGCAGTCTCGGCTGATTGTTCTGTCTACCAGTAGCTGGTGTTTTGCGCCTCTGGTATTCTTGCCAATTCCTTTCTGTGTCCCGCTCATGTATTGACCCATGTGCCTGTTCATCTTAGCCGATATGATGCCTGACAGGAGCTTCCATGTAGTACTGAGGCAGGTTATTGGTCGGTAGTTGGAGGGGACCGGTCCCTTCTTGGGGTCCTTGGGGATCAGGACCGTCCGGCCTTCAGTTAGCCATTCCGGGTGTCTCTCGTTAACTAGCAGCTGGTTCATTTGTGCTGCCAGACGCTCGTGGAGTGCAGTCAGCTTCTTCAGCCAGTAGGCGTGAACCATGTCGGGCCCTGGTGCTGTCCAACTCTTCATACTGGAGACCCTTTCTTGGATATCTGCCACTGTGATGGTTACTGGACCCTGTTCAGGGAGGTCGCTGTGGTCAGCCCTCAGATCCTCTAGCCACTGAGCATTGCCGTTATGGGTTGCATCCTTCTCCCATATGCTCTTCCAGTATTGCTCCGTCTCCAGCCTTGGTGGTGCTGTTCTCTTATTATTGTTCCCTTGCCACTGAGAGTACACCTTTGCTGGTTCTGTGGAGAACAGCTGGTTTATTCTCCTGCCTTCTATCTCTCTGGTGTACCTCCTCAAGCGGCTGGCCAAGGCTGTGAGTCTTTGCTTGGCAGTTTCCAAGGCCTCAGGTATGGACAGCTTGCTGTATTTCTTAGGCACCTTATTTGTCGCACCTTTCTGCAACTCCGTTAGTTGGCTAACCTCCCTCCGTGCTACTTTGATCTTGCCCTCTAGCCTCCTTCTCCATGGAGGGTACTGCCCCTTGTCGCTGTTCAACTTGTAGCCAAGCATCTCACTGATCACTGTTGCCGTATTGTAGATCAGCTTGTTAGTGTCGGTAATCGTGGTTGTAGGTATATATATATATATATATATATTAGTGTGTGTATATGTAGGCTTGGACCGCACCATTTACACACTGGGGCATAAACCACTCCGAGTCTGCTGCTGGGCCTTGCAAAGCAAACACAGTAAACACTGAGCCAAGATGGTGCCTGGACGAATGAGAAGCTTGAACTACGGTGTCCTGTGTGGGACAAATGCTCGAAATCGCTGCCTTTTTCCCATTATTTAAGCTGCCCTGCAGTGACCACTGCATAGGAGAGAGCGCTTGCTACCACATGTGTGTGTGTGTGTGTGTGTGTGTGTGTGTGTGTGTGTGTGTGTGTGTGTGTGTGTGTGTGTGTGCATATTATGTATAATATGTATACATACATTATTTGCTGCTGAATTTAATTCATCCCAATACTTGCTCTTTCCTGCTTCTCTTTCCTGTAGGGTCTGAAGAACCAGTCTCATATCAAGCTGAATATTGTGAGATGTCCCCCAGTGACTACTGTACTCATCAGACGGCCAGACCTGCGCTACCAGCTGGGTTTCAGTGTCCAGAATGGCATTGTGAGTAGTGTCTGCTCTGTTACATGATAACTGCAATTTTGTTACATTTCTTGAGTGATTTTATTTGTTATTTTTAAAGAAAAAGTGACATCTCTTCAACAGATTTGCAGCCTAATGCGTGGGGGCATTGCCGAACGGGGCGGGGTCAGAGTTGGTCACCGCATCATCGAGATCAACAGCCAGAGTGTGGTGGCCACGCCCCATGAAAAAATTGTCCACATCCTGTCCAGTGCTGTGGGAGAGGTAAGACATTGCATCACATTATACATAACAAGGAAATCAGGATCTTTCGATGCACAACAGTTAAAAGTGAAACACTGCAGTCTATTGTGCCTAAGGCCTTTCTGGGTGGTGCATTTGTGGGTTTCCTCTGGGTACTATGGTAAATGGACTGATTCTTATATAGCGCTTTTCTACTCTCCTGGAGTACTCAAAGCTCTCTATATTCAATTCAATTCAATTCAATTTTATTTATATAGCGCCAAATCACAACAAAAGTCGCCTCAAGGCGCTTCATAGATACAGAGAAAAACCCAACAATCATATGACCCCCTATGAGCAAGCACTTTGGCGACAGTGGGAAGGAAAAACTCCCTTTTAACAGGAAGAAACCTCCGGCAGAACCAGGCTCAGGGAGGGGCGGCCATCTGCTGCGACCGGTTGGGGTGAGAGAAGGAAGACAGGATAAAGACATGCTGTGGAAGAGAGACAGAGGTTAATAACAGATATGATTCAATGCAGAGAGGTCTATTAATACATAGTGAGTGAGAAAGGTGACTGGAAAGGAAAAACTCAATGCATCATGGGAATCCCCCGGCAGCCTACATCTATTGCAGCATAACAAAGGGAGGATTCAGGGTCACCTGGTCCAGCCCTAACTATATGCTTTAGAAAAAAGGAAAGTTTTATAACATGCCTCATTCACCCAATCTACACTCAGTGCTTTCTAAGTACACTCATACTCCGATGGATGCATCGGAGAGCAAGTTGGGGTTAGTGTCTTGCCCAAGAATACTTGGCATGCAGACTGCCAGGGATCGAACCACCAACCTTCCGATCAGTTGGTGACCTGCTCTGCCTCCTACAGCCACCCTATAGGTACTCCGGCTTCCTTCCTGGTCCAACGACATGCATGTAAAGTTAACTGGTTATTCTAAATCGATCATAGGTATGAATCCAAGGTGCACACAGCACTTACATCTATAGGATAGAGTACTTTATCAGTATGTGGGAAAAAGCTTTATATACACTGATCAGGCATAACATTATGACAACCTGCCTAATATTATTTTAGTCCCCCTGTTGCTACCAAAACAGCTCTCACCCATTGAGCCATGGAGTATCTGGCACCAAGATGTTATACACCACTCTGCATTGAATAATAACTTATTATTAATCTCTGGCTCTCTGCCACAGCATGTCTTTAATCCTGACTTCCTTCGCTCACCACAACCGGTCATGGCAGACTCTTCCTGTTAAAAGGGAGTTTTTCCTTCCCACTGTCACCACAGTGCTTGCTCACAGGGGGTCATATGATTGTTGGGTTTTTCTCTGTTATTTTAGGGTCTACCTTACAACATAAAGCACCCCAACTGTTGTTGTAATTCAGCACTGTATAAATAAATAAAATTGAATAAAACTGAAGTGAATAGATTCTTTAAGTCCTTTAAGCTGCTAGGTGGGTGCCTCCATGCATCAGACTGGATTGCCCAGCACCTCCCAAAGATGCTTGATTGGGGTCAAATGTGGGGAATTTGGAAGCCAGTGAACACCTCAGACTCACTGTTGTGCTCATTCCTGAACCAGTTTTGCTTTGTCTCAGGGCACATTGTCCTGTTGAAAGAGGGCACAGGCATGAGGGGATACCATTGAAGGGTATTCCCTTTCCATGATCTACAGTGGCTTGCAAAAGTATTCGGCCCCCTTGAACTTTTTTTTTTTTTGTCACATTACAGCCACAAACATGAATCAATGTTATTGGACTTCCACGTGAAAGACCAACACAAAGTGGTGCACACGTGAGAAGTGGAAGGAAAATCATACATGATTCCAAACATTTGTTACAAATCAATAACTGCAAAGTGGGGTGTGCGTAATTATTCAGCCCCTTTGGTCTGAGTGCAGTCAGTTGCCCATAGACGTTGCCTGATGAGTGCTAATGACTAAACAGAGTGCACCTGTGTGTAATCTAATGTCAGTACAAATACAGCTGCTCTGTGACAGCCTCAGAGGTTGTCTAAGAGAATATTGGGAGCAACAACACCATGAAGTCCAAAGAATTCAATTCAATTCAATTCAATTCAATTTTATTTATATAGCGCCAAATCACAACAAAAGTCGCCTCAAGGCGCTTCATAGATACAGAGAAAAACCCAACAATCATATGACCCCCTATGAGCAGCACTTTGGCAACAGTGGGAAGGAAAAACCCCTTTTAACAGGAAGAAACCTCCGGCAGAACCAGGCTCAGGGAGGGGCGGGGCCATCTGCTGTGATTGGTTGGGGTGAGAGAAGGAAGACAGGATAAAGACATGCTGTGGAAGAGAGACAGAGGTTAATAACAGATATGATTCAATGCAGAGAGGTCTGTTAATACATAGTGAGTGAGAAAGGTGACTGGAAAGGAAAAACTCAATGCATCATGGGAATCCCCCGGCAGCCTACATCTATTGCAGCATAACTAAGGGAGGATTCAGGGTCACCTGGTCCAGCCCTAACTATATGCTTTAGCAAAAAGGAAAGTTTGAAGCCTAATCTTAAAAGTAGAGATAGTGTCTGTCTCCTGAATCCAAACTGGAAGCTGGTTCCACAGAAGAGGGGCCTAAAAACTGAAGGCTCTGCCTGTCTAGAGATGCTTTTTGAGTAAAGGTTTAACTACAGCCAGCTTGAAGGCCTGTGGTACATAGCCGATTATTAGAGATAGGTTGATCATATTTAAGATCGAAGAATTAATTAATGGCAGGACTTCTTTGAGCAGTTTTGTAGGAATGGGGTCTAAAAGACACGTTGATGGTTTGGAGGAAGTAATTATTGAAGTTAACTCAGAAAGATCAATTAGAGAAAAAGAGTCTAACTTAACATCAATGGTACTAAGAGTAGCTGTAGATAATATTACATCTGTGGGATGATTATTGGTAATTTTTTCTCTAATGATAAAAATTTTATTTGTGAAGAAGTTCATGAAGTCATTACTAGTTAACGTTAAAGGGATGGTTGGCTCAAAAGAGCTCTGACTCTTTGTCAGCCTGGCTACAGAGCTGAAGAGAAACCTGGGGTTGTTCTTATTTTCTTCAATCAGTGATGAATAGTAAGATGTTCTGGCTTTGCGGAGGGCTTTCTTATAAAGCAGCAAACTATTTCTCCAGGCTAAATGATGATCCTCTAGATTTGTGACACGCCATTTCCTCTCCAGATTACGAGTCATCTGCTTTAGGGTACGTGTTTGAGAATTATACCACGGAGTCAGGTACTTCTGATTAGAGACCTTAGTTTTCACAGGAGCTACAGTATCCAGAGTCGTACGTAGTGAGGAGGTGAAATTATTAACAAGATAATCGACCTCTGTTGGGGTAGCGTTCAGATAGCTGCTCTGCTCTGTGTTGGTACAGGGCATTGAAGATGATAACAGTGGGTGGACTATATTCTTAAACTTAGTTACAGCACTTTCAGAAAGACATCTACTGTGATAAAGTCTACTCTCCACCGCTGTGTAATCAATTATTGTAAATGTAAATGTTATCAGGAAATGATCAGACAGCAGAGGGTTTTCAGGAAACACTGTTAAATATTCAGTTTCTATGCCATATGTTAAAACAAGATCTAGAGTGTGATTAAAGTGGTGGGTGGGTTCTTTTACATTTTGAGAGAAGCCAATTGAGTCTAATAACAGATTAAATGCCATGTTGAGGCTGTCATTTTTAGCATCATGATGTTAAAATCACCCACAATAATTATTTTATCTGAGCTCAGAACTAAATTAGATATAAAGTCTGAGAAATCAGACAGAAACTCTGTGTAAGGCCCGGGTGGACGATAGATGATAACAAGTAAGACTGGTTTCTGAGTTTTACAGCTGGGGTGGACAAGGTTAAGCATCAGGCTTTCAAATGAATTAAAAGTCTGTCTTGGTCTTTCATTAATTAATAGGCTGGTGTGAAAAATTGCTGCCACACCTCCCCCTCGGCCTGTGCTTCGAGGTTTCTGGTAGTTAGAATGACTCGGGGGTGTTGATTCATTTAAACTAACATAATCATCCTGCTGCAACCAGGTTTCTGTAAGGCAGAGTAAATCAATTTGTTGATCAATTATTAAGTCATGTACTAACAGAGACTTGGAGGAGAGAGACCTAATATTTAATAATCCACATTTCACTGTTTTACTCTTTGGTTCAGATGTGGATGCTGTATTGTTCTTTCTTTGTAATTGTTTATGTTTAAGTTGTTTGTTGCTGGTTTTTAGTTTGTTTTTTGTCTGTTTGGGAGCTGACACAGTCTCTATGGAGATGGGTTTTTGGGGGGGTAGCAGGAGGAGAGAAGCTGCAGAGAGACGTGTAAGACTGCAACTCTGCTTCCTGGTCCCAACTCTGGATAGTCATATTATGGGGGGTTTAATAAATTTGTCCATATTTCTAGAAATGAGAGCTGCTCCATCCAAAGTGGGATGGATGCCGTCTCTCCTAACAAGACCAGGTTTCCTCCAGAAGGTTTGCCAATTATCTATGAAGCCCACATCGTTTCTGGGACACCACTCAGACAGCCAGCAATTTAAGGAGAACATGCGGCTAAACATGTCACTCCTGGTCTGATTGGGGAGGGGACCAGAGAAAACTACAGAGGCCGACATTGTTTTGGCAAAGTTGCACACCGATTCAATATTGATTTTAGTGACCTCCGATTGGCGTAACCGGGTGTCATTACTGCCGACGTGAATTATGATTTTACTGAATTTACGTTTACCCTTAGCCAGCAGTCTTAAATTTCCTTCAATGTCACCTGCTCTGGCCCCTGGAAGACAATTGACTATGGTTGCCGGTGTCTCTAGCTTCACATGTCTGAGAACAGAATCGCCAATTACCAGAGTTTGACCCCCGGCGGGTGTGTCGCCGAGTGGGGAAAAACGGTTAGACACATGAACGGGTTGGTGGTGTACCTGGGGCTTCTGTTTAGGACTATGCTTCCTCCTCACCGTGACCCAGCCGCCCTCTTTCCCCAGCTGCTTGGGATCTGCCGGGGAACAGCTAGCGGGGCCTACGCTATCTTCGGCTGCACCAGCTACAGGGGCCTGGCTAGCTACGGGTGAATGAAGGGTGCGAAGCCGAGTCTCCAATTCAGTAATCCTGGCCTCCAGAGCTGCAAATATGCTACATTTGTTAGAGATATCATTACTGCTAAAGGAGGCCGAGGAGTAACTAAACATCTGACACAATGAGCAAGAAAGTGCAGGAGGGACAGGTGAAGTAGCCATGGTGCTAACGAGTCGGCTACGAGCTAAGCTAAGCTAGCGAAACAGTACAGAGACAGTGAGTGAATACTTTGGCTATAAATTAGGTAGTGAGTACTCAGAAAGTGTGCTTCGGATGAAGCACGTGAAGATTATACTATGAAAGAAGAATGTATTTAAAAGTTTTTAATTAAATTGCTAAGCAGATAAGCTACTCAGAAACACCACTGTGTTTGAGCAGGAACAGGAAGTGATACTCTACCACAGAGCGAGCGAACACCAAGTGACAGCGCCAACAACTCATTGCTTCACCTGAACACAGCAGACAGGTCAGGGATAAAGTTATTGAGACATTTAAAGCAGGCTTAGGCTACAAAAAGATTTCCCAAGCCTTGAACATCCCACGGAGCACTGTTCAAGCCATCATTCAGAAAGGGAAGGAGTATGGCACAACTGTAAACCTACCAAGACAAGGCCGTCCACCTAAACAGACCTGGCATCTTTCCTGTTTCTTTACACCTGTATCCACTGGATCCACTGCACACTTGACCTTTTCAATGACAGCTGCTGCTGCTGGAGATCGAGCTGGTCTGACTCGCCTCTGGGTCTTGGGAGTGACAAGACTTTTGCCCAGTTCTTCCAGGAAAAGCCGACGTCGGTACAATACGCTGGCATTCCAGTGTTGGTTGATTTCAGTCCACAGGACATAGGCATTGTAAGCTGACACATCCAAAATGTTGTAGAAAATTACCAAGGGCCAACGAGCTGTGTTGCACTGGCAGCTGTATTCAATTCAATTTATTTATATAGCGCCAAATCACAACAAAAGTCGCCTCAAGGCGCTTCATAGATACAGAGAAAAACCCAACAATCATATGACCCCCTATGAGCAAGCACTTTGGCGACAGTGGGAAGGAAAAACTCCCTTTTAACAGGAAGAAACCTCCGGCAGAACCAGGCTCAGGGAGGGGCGGCCATCTGCTGCGACCGGTTGGGGTGAGAGAAGGAAGACAGGATAAAGACATGCTGTGGAAGAGAGACAGAGGTTAATAACAGATATGATTCAATGCAGAGAGGTCTATTAATACATAGTGAGTGAGAAAGGTGACTGGAAAGGAAAAACTCAATGCATCATGGGAATCCCCCGGCAGCCTACATCTATTGCAGCATAACAAAGGGAGGATTCAGGGTCACCTGGTCCAGCCCTAACTATATGCTTTAGAAAAAAGGAAAGTTTTAAGCCTAATCTTAAAAGTAGAGATAGTGTCTGTCTCCCGAATCCAAACTGGAAGCTGGTTCCACAGAAGAGGGGCCTGAAAACTGAAGGCTCTCCCTCCCATTCTACTTTTAAATACTCTAGGAACAACAAGTAGGCCTGCAGAGCGAGAGCGGAGCGCTCTAATAGGGTGATATGGTACTACAAGGTCATTAAGATAAGATGGGGCCTGATTATTTAAGACCTTGTATGTGAGGAGCAGGATTTTGAATTCAATTCTGGATTTAACAGGAAGCCAATGAAGGGAAGCCAAAACAGGAGAAATATGCTCTCTCTTTCTAGTCCCTGTCAGGACTCTTGCTGCAGCATTTTGGATTAGCTGAAGGCTTTTCAGTGAGTTTTTTGGACATCCTGATAATAATGTATGTTGCTGTGACTTTGTCAAGATTGTCTACTCCTCCTTTGGAGCGAGTTGTAGTCTTTGTCTTGAAAGATCCTCTGTCTCTGAAACACCTTCTTCTTCATCACTATCCCAGTTCAAAAGCAGTGATAAAGCTTCTTCAGTCGTCATCCTTCAGGAGCTCATTTTAGGTGTGTTGAAATGACACGAGAACAGTGACAAGGACAGGGGAGAGAAAGTTTCTCACATACACACCTGGGTCTGATGTATATTCAGAGGCAGTCAAAACAAAGTACATCAAAGACAAATGTTTATTTTGGATCTGAACAGCTTTTTACTTGCATAAAAGTGTGCGGGTCAAAATGACCTGCAACATCATCTTTGTATACAAACACTGCAAAGACATCCCAGGACCAAAGTGTCCATATTTTACACACCAGTTCATGACCCCAGATAAGGAAAAGTCATAAACCTTCAGTACTTTGGTCAACACAAAAACTGGAATGGGTCAAATTGGGTCAAACCCTAACCTTATCCGTAACCTTAACAAGCACTTTAATGACTTCAAATAGTGTTTTCCAAAGTGATTGAAGTAAAATGAATGAACGTGTAGATTCCAAATGGTTCTCATGTTTCCTCATTTTTCTGATCTCGTCATTTAGGGATGTGTCGGGTGCCTGGAAGCGTAATATGTTGACGATTTGTCACCTAGCATAAAATATTACGCTTTTGGAGTGAGAACGTGTTGCAGGATTCAGGATTCCAACAATGGCGGCAGCTCCTTAGTTTTAATATTACTCTTATTAAACTTTTAACATATTTTGAGAATGTAGCTGTGTAAACTTCAAATATCTGCTCGGTTTATTAAGATATCACATATTTGCCAAAGTCCTGCAACGTTTTCGGAGACGTTGTTACCCACCAGCTCGATAGCTGACCAGGAGGTCAAGGGTCACTAGAGCTGGCAAAAGCAGCAAACTTCCAGCACATCGTTTTCTGATTAACTGATTAAACAGAAGTGTGAGATGGTCGAGAATTTACGCCAGTGTCCTGTTATTAAACTCCTCCGAGACAGCGGTGACGCAAATCTGAAGGCTAGACCGTCCAATTTCACAGCCTCGCACTTCCGGCCTTCGAAGGACGCGGCCCACATAGACCGCGAAGGCCGGGTCCTCCAAAGGATGCGGTTTTGGGACACAGCTGCTCTTTTTTTGCTTTGTATCTGTAACCAGACCTTAACGGGAAAAAACTAACTTGTGTAAATATTTTTTTACAAACACAAATTCTCATCAATCGATGCACAAACATCAAAAATTCAGATATTTTGGTTTTCAAGGTTACAAAACTTCACAACTAAGCATTTGATTTAAAAGTACAAAATATTTATGAGAGCAATTTGAGCCCACAACGCTGCTCCTAGATACGGTTCTATTGCAGGTCTGTTTTTAGTTACAGATGTAAGTGAACGCTACAGAGTGATGCATTAGATGCATTCGAATAGAATAGAATAGAATTCAACTTTATTGTCATTGCACATGTCACACTTGTGACATGTACTTACAAGGCAACAAAATGCAGTTTGCATCGATCCAGAAGTGCTTTAGCCATGATATAGATATATTACAATATATATTAGCAATAATATAGATATGTAAGTATATTACAGAAATGGGTCTATTACGGTATGTTATAATGTACACGGTATGAAGTATGTTATGAATATGTTATAACTATAAGTATGTACAGGCTATGAACAGGATATAAACATGAAAACTATACAGAAATATGAAATATGCAAGTTATAAACAGTTGTAGAATTATAATTATCGTGTTGTACAGTATGATTGTCTATACAGCATTTACAGTAGTGCAGTTAAGATCAGTGAGATATGTGGATAATTTCTACAGAGGTATATAAAGTGCTAGTGGTTGTGAGTGGTGGTTCAGTCCATGTTATTATTGTGTGTTTGAGGGTACAGTTGTCCATTGTGTGTGTGTGTAGGTGGTTGTGGGTGTGTGTATGTCCAGTCCATGTTATTATTGTGTGTTTGAGGGTACAGTTGTCCATTGTGGGTGTGTGTATGTTCAGTCCATGAGTTTAACGTGGGTCAGATGTCAGGAGGCAGAGTTCAGGAGTCTGACAGCTGTGGGGAAGAAGCTGTTCCGGTACCTGGTGGTCTTAGTCCGGAGGCTCCTGTGGCGCCTCCCAGAGGGCAGGAGGGTGAAGAGTCCATGTGATGGGTGACTGGGGTCTTTGATGATTTTCCCAGCCCTTTTCAGACACCGCTTCCTGTAGATGTCTTTTATGGCAGGAAGTGGTGCTCCGGCGATGCGCTGGGCAGTTTTCACGACCCTCTGCAACGCCTTCCGGTCCGAGGCAGAGCAGTTCCCGTACCAGACTGTTATACAGTTGGTCAGGATGCTCTCGATGGTGCAACGATAGAAGTTCACCAGGATGTCTGAGGACAGGTGGTTCTTCCTCAGAGTCCTCAAGAAGAAGAGGCGCTGGTGAGCCTTCTTGACCAGCTTGGAGCAGTTGGTCGTCCAGGTGAGATCCTCGGAGATGTGGACTCCCAGGAACTTGAAGCTGCTCACACGCTCCACAGCCGTCCCCTTAATGTGGATGGGTGGATGTGGGTCAGCATTCCTCCTGTAGTCCACGATGAGCTCCTTGGTCTTCTCGGTGTTAAGCAGCAGGTTGTTTCTGTCGCACCACTCAGCCAGACGATCCACCTCCTCCCTGTAGGCGGCCTCATCGTTGTCACTGATGAGGCCAATCACCGTGGTGTCATCTGCAAACTTAATGATGGTGTTGGAACCATCAGCAGGTCTGCAGTCGTGGGTGAAGAGGGAGTAGAGGAAAGGGCTCATCACACAGCCTTGTGGTACACCGGTGTTCATCGTGATGGTAGATGAGCAGCGGTTATCCAACCGGACATGTTGGGGGCGGTTGGTCAGGAAGTCCAGTAACCATTTGCAGATGAGGGAACTGATCCCCAGGCCTGTCAGTTTCCTGATGAGTTGTGAGGGGTGGATTGTATTGAACGCTGAACTGAAGTCTATAAACAGCATTCTGGTGTAGGTGTTGTTGTTGACCAACTTATGGTGGTTTATGAGGTTGTTAATGAGGCCCATGTTGCTCTGATAGCAGCCTTCAGCTGGTCTGTATCGTTGGGTCAGGTGTTTCTCCTATTCCTTTTACTCCAAGACCCCATGTGGTCACGGTCAACAACAGTGCCATTTGACAGTAGCTTTAGGACACTGTGGGTGGGACTTTCATGTGCCTTTTTTACAACCTTGACTTCCAATTAAAATCCAAAATTTAATTTTATCTGAAAAGAGGACTTTGGACAATTGAACAACAGTCTTTGTGGGGTGGCTGTAGCTCAGGTGGTAGAGCAGGTCAGCTGCTAACTGGAAGGTTCGATCCCAGGCTCCACCAGCCAAATATCCTTGGGCAAGATATTAACCCTATGTTGCTCTCCGATGCATCCATCGGAATGTGAATGCGTATGAATGTTAGACAGTGAGCACTTAACAGTGTAGAATAAGTGCCTGTGTGAATGGGAAGTAATTGGGTGAATGAATTAGTTGTATAAAGCGCTTTGCTCAGAGTAGAAATGTGCTATATAAGAACCAGTCCATTTACCACTCCGTAGTCTGATGTTGTTTGTGGTCCACGAGTGACTTGATGTCAGGATGTAGCCCCTTTTATTACTTCTGCACGGTTCTTGACAATCGTTTCAGGGCTTCAGGCATCTCTGATTCTTGGGCACCCTTTCCTACCCGAATTTCTATTACATACCATTATACCATTAGATATGTAATGATATAAATAAGAACCTTTATATCAGAATTCCATGATGATTACTTTGTTCTGTTCTGTCTGCCTTAGATTCATATGAAGACCATGCCTGCTGCTATGTATCGCCTGCTGACCGCCCAGGAGCAGCCTGTTTACATTTAACCCACAAACTGACCTCACAGATCAACTCCCTCAGCCCAGCCCGGACCTCATCCTGTATAGCTGATGAATTGTAGTGAGTTGTTAAGATTGTTCTGTTGCTCAAACTCATCTAGCTGCAACACAAAAACCAATATTATCCATGTGTATGTAGGCTTTTATTATTACAATAAAAAGATGTTCACACCAGATACATTTTCAGTACCTAGTCGTGCCCCAGAGTCTGCAGAGTTTCTTCATGGTTTACTGTTGATATTTTGAAACACAATATATAGTAACGTGTATTGCCGCTTAGTTCATGAAACTAAATCAGTTTCCTCATTGTTAAATTAGAGGAATGATGTTTGTTTTGCACAGTAAAAATCTTATTTCCAATCTTACACATGAGTCACATCCAGACACAGTTGTGGGCAAATGTTTACATACTTTCATGACATTGTGGGTCACTAGATGCTTTTGGTAGCCATCAACAAACCTCTGGTGAAATTCCAGCTGAATATTTGATCACTCTTCTTGCCACAATTAGTCAAGTTCATTTAAATTGGTTGCTTTCCTGGCATGGACCTATGCTAGGCCCAAACATGCTGAGGAAAGCTATTCCAGAAGTAGATGAAACATTACTTGATGTTGTCTGTCTTGATGCTCAATCATCCAGCTAAAGAAATCCCAAAAAGTCTGGCCGCAGAGTTTTCAGTGGGAGAAACGTTTCGGCATCATCAGGTGACGTCTTCAGTCTCAGCTGACTGCAGGTTTCCAACCTTAGAAACAGGACATTTGCACAGTGACTGACACCAGCAGCACTGAATGAACACTGGGCTGGGAGGTCAGCTTATGACCATTAGTATGCAAATTGCCATGACCGCTAATCAACAACCATTGATCAGTGGCCATGAGTACCATTCACAGAGTTGGGGAATGTCTGCCATCACAGCATTGTAAGATGGTGTGTAAATCTACAGTCCTTTGCGCTTTAGTGAGTTCCTTTAAATTTGTGAGTATTGATCAATCAATCTGAATACTATTAATCTATAATCTATAATCAGCATAAGTTATTAAACATTATGTATAGAGAGTGAGAGAGCCTGCATGTACGTATACTTTTGACCCAGCATGGATGAGAGAAAATCCAAAACAAATTCAAACTTTTTCACCTCATTCTTATTTTTTTTAAACTTTAAAGGCCCAAAATAAATGTAACGTTCATGCACATGATGGCTGTATGTAAACCTCTGAACATACCTGTATCTGCTACTAGTACCCCGAGTTTCACCACAGGGCACTGCCGATGTCTAGTTACATTTTCTACACCAAACCCATGTATGAAAAAAACCCTCGTTTATGTAGAATTAAGTTACGTAGGTTTCACTTTGTGGGCTCAGTCGTGTTTCTACTCTCAGCTCAGAATCACAGTATTTTGAGCAGATTATTCTTGTTTATTACCAAAATTTAATGGTAAATTAACTCATTCCTATATAGCACTTTTCTACTTTATCCCAGCACTCACAGCGCTTTATACAACTTGCCTCATTCATCCATTTGTACAAGCACTTCTTTCTGGGGGTTGTGTTCGATCTAACAATCGCACACATTCATACTCGGTGGATTCCCCGGAGAGCAGCTCGGGGCTAGTATCTCGCCCAACGATATTCGGCAGACAGCCAGCGATTGAACCATGAACATTTCAATTAGTAGATGACCTGCACCACCTCCTGAGCTACAGCAACCCGGAATGATCCGTCATCACATTTTAAAATGAGGTAAATATAACCTCAGAGGAACAACAAACCATGACATGTTCCAACATCATTATTCACTTAATATAAATTCAGCCCAAACGCAGAAGCATGTGTGAAAAATTAACTACTGTTTCCTGTAGGAATTAAGTGGGTAAATACACCTATTTGTCCTGCATGAGCATAATCAGTGATTATTGATTATCAGTAGATTTGATCACCTCTAGAAAAGGAAAAGTTTTAGCAGTTTGTGGATCTGGAGCACTCAGTTATCTAGTATCTTCACTGCCATGGAGAAAAGACATCAGCAGTTACCTAAAAAGCAATTATTGCCCACAAGGCTCATAAGAGCATTTCCAAACAGTTTCAAATCCATCATTCTACAGTGACAAAGACTTTTCACAAGTGGAAAACATTCATGGCAGTTTCCTGTCGTCTCGTCTCAGTGGATGTCTCAGCAAATTCATTCCAGCTCTTGCAATACTCAGAGCTACACTCAGACTCCACGTGCCTCAGTTAGCCACGTTAAATATAATACAGTAAGAAAAAACATGGAACAAGTATGGCATCTTTGCATTTGTTTCCGAGAAAAAGAGCCTAAAAAGAATATACCAGCATGGCTTAGCTTTGCAAAACTGCATCTGAACTAACTCGTTGGCTTCTTGTGCAGCAACAAGACCTGGGCACCTTGCAATCATTGAGTAAACTCCTCGGTATACCAAAGTATTCTAGAGTAAAATGTGACAAAGCAAATGTGAAGGTGTTGCAATGGCCCAGTCCCACCTCAAGCTGGGTGAAATGCTGTAGTGGACCTTAAGAGAGCTGTTCATAACCGACAAAGCATGGAAGCAGCTGTGTGAAGGACAACGAGACACCTGAGTGACTGATGACGTGACACACAAAAGATTACTAACGTCTTTGGTTGCTTAGGCAAAGCTCTAGACTAACTCTTTTTGCCACGGTTGCAAGGCGCACCAGCACCAACGTTAGGCGCACCCAAATTTTTCAACCGCATCGCTTAACACCGCAGTTTTACATGTGCACTTTTTTTTTGGGGGGGGGGAATTGCTGTCTATACAGACAACACTGATTTGTAAATGATTAACTAACAATCTTGTCAACACAACGTTACTGAAAAAGTGCTTGTGTTTAAAGAGCGTTGACGCTCTTCGGCAATATTGTAGACAATGTTAAACTTAATCATCACATCGGCTCCTCTGACGACCTGTTTGCTGCTGAAAGGCAGCGGGGGGAGGGGACACATTTATCGCAGCATATAATGTGTTTCTGGATACACTGCTGCTTTTTCAGCATTCAGGGGCTGATGGCTCCGTGTCAGAGCTGGCTATGAATTTCAGACGGATCAGGCCTTAACAAATAAGTTATCAATTGTTCTTTTCATCTTTCCTCATTACTGACAGCTACATCCGCTTCTGTCGGGCCTAGGCTGCTCACTGGGGCTGCGTATCGTCACTGATTTCTGTAATCCATTCGATTCGATTCAGTTTTGCCTCAAATAGTCAGAAATATTATAATTCTGATCATTTATCAGAACTGACACTGTGAGACTTCATCAGAGGTCTGAACATCACAGCAGATGCCTTTGTGTCAAAGTAACTGAGAATAAAACAGAAATCGAAGGAGATTTTCCTGACCTGGCTTTTTATAGCAGATAACCTTAAAAATATTCTGCAATTTTGCATAATTTTAAAAAGTATAAATTTCTTCAGTATTGAACAGCAGAAATGAGTCTTTCTTGTCCGAGGACATTTAATTAACAAAAAAGAAAAAGACAGCGCTGTAAACAACGGTAGACGGTGGGTAATAAGCCAATGAATGCAGAAAACAGAGATTTGAGACGGGAAACTGTTCCTGAAGTACAGAGAGAGAGCTGTGTGCTGGAAGCAAAACAGCAAAGGTCAGAGGGAATTAATGACGACATTTATCAAATGTGAAACATAGTTTGCTGCTTCTTTTGCTGCTGGTTCAGTGAATTTTGGTTGGAGAGAAATAAAACCTGCAGCATCAGAATCGAGCACAAAAAGACGTAAACACAGAGCAGACCCGACGCATCAGAGTCGGTGAGCTGCCGGCTTTCAGCCCCGACGGCCTGTCCGTGTTCGGGCCGTCAGGTGAGAAAGTCGAGAAAGAGAAAGCTGATTCTGATGCGTGGGGTCCACGCTGTGTTTACATCTTTGTGTGGAGTCCGTTACCTGGGCCCTATTTCAGGAAGCCGGTTTAGTGCAAACTCTGAGTAAGTATACCCTGAGTTAACGAAAACTCTGGGTTTTCGGTTTCACAAAGCGAGTTTAGATTAATTCTGAGTGAGTTACTATGACGACACACTCCGTGAAGCTAACCTGCCCCCTAGCAGGTTTACTTCAACTAACCCTGACGTTCGCCGCCTCTTTGTCAGAAACCTGACTGTAGGAAGTGTCAGACATGGCGTGCTCCTTCCTTGAAGAGCCAGTAGATGTTGAAGCCCAAATTCTCCGCAGAGCTCTCCGCCGGGAGAGAGTGATCAGAGCGCGTTTGGACATTTTATCATTTCCTGATGATTTCCTGTGTGAACGTTACCGTTTTTCAGCACAATCTATAATTTATTTGAATAACATCCTCAGGCCTAATATTGCTCATGTGACACATCGCGGACATGCTCTCAGTTCATTGCATATTATTTGTATTGCACTTCGGTTTTTTGCAAACGGGAGCTTTCTGTATAATATTGGTGACGCTGAGCACGTTTCCAAGGCTACCGTCTGTCGGGCAGTCAGGAATGTTACAGTTGCACTGAAACGTCTCCTGTACTCGTTTGTGGTGTTCCCCGGTCATAGACCCACAAGATTTATCAAAGAGGGATGCCACAAAATTGCAGGTATCAGGATGAACAGAACTTAATTCATGATGTGGTGATATTTGAACTACTACTTAAATTTTACATTTATTCTCACGGTTCCCAGGCGTGATTGGCTGTATAGATGGCACTCACATTCCAATCATTGCTCCTTCAGTAAATAAAGGAGACTATGTGAACAGGAAGTCTTTCCACAGCATTAATGTACAGGTACATAGTTCCCTGTAGCATTTCAAACTAACAAATTATTTCATTATAGTAATGGATGCTAATTTGTGTTCTCTGCACTGTGAAGATCATATGTGATGCTGCCAACATTATCACAAATGTGGAAGCCAACTGCTCAGCCTCTGTGAGTGGTGGTGGTGGAGGACCCCCACCTGTTTTTCGGGCCTCCGCTTTTTTTCTGTTGGCCATAACGGGTCACATTTGAGCATACAGAGTAAGCAAATATGTACTTGTAATGTGCTCAGATAATTTCAATAAGTGCTTACAGAGGGGAAATTAATGTAGCCTCTAACTGCAATTGATTTACATCGGACAAACAGACCAAGCACTATGGCTCATGATACAATTACACCTTACCTGTTTGGACTATATTTTTATATTTCATTTTTACTTGCTGCCAGGAACGTTTGGGGCCTTTTGGGTTGCACCTGCGCTCACATCACATCACAAAATAAAATAAAATATAATAAAATAACGTGTTAAATGGGTGGAAATCCCTCGATCAATGTTTAAATTAACACTCACGCATTGACTCTGTCGGCTATGTTTTGCCATGCATGCTCTCTTTCTTTTGCAGCTGAGGCTGTGTTACTTTTTTTCCGTGGAATTTGCATGTTATCGGCATATGCTGCCATCAGAATTTCGGCCTCAAGCGCTGTAAGATACATTGACCGCGCCTTCTTTCCCTCCGTCTCCATGGTGACTCGCTTAATCTGTGCTCCACTAATCAGGGCTTTATGTATCCTCGTGCGCGCGCTTCACTTGGGGTTAAAGCAACTCCGCGTTGACTGAACTAATTGTTATCAGCCTTTCTGAAACCGAATATTCCGAGTTGGACAGTTCGGGGTTACTCAACCCTGAGTATCGTTTTTCACTCTGAGTTTTCTAAACCGGCTTCCTGAAATAGGGCCCTGCTCTCATTTACTGTTTGGTGGTTGTTGAAATAGTTTTGAGAGCTTTAACCTGAGATTCTGGCGTTTCGACATTTATATTTAAAAGTCGATTCAGGATTTAATGAATCGATATCGCTTTATTCAAACTACTCACCTCTCTATCTGCCTGCACTTTCAAATACACACAAAAGGACCACGGCCAATCACAGAGGTCCCGCCCCTGACTATCTCTGATTGGGACACACGATAGGGGCACGATGTGTGTCAGCTGATGACCACACGGAGACTCAGAGTTGTGGACACACTCTAGAGCGCTGCTTAGGTCGTTCTACAAGCTCGAGTACACTTAACTTTTTACACATTGCTTCTGCATTTTGATTTTTATTAAATAAATCAATTTAAATTAATATGAGGTTATGTTTCTTTATAGTGATGACAGTCAATCTATGTCAAGCTTTTTCCCTAAGATGGATTTTATGCAAATACATTGTATAAATTGCATCTGTATTAATTATCATGAGATAATGAATGCAGGTAATATCTGTGGGCAGATATTACCTTATGTCTTACCCTGTTACCCTTGAATACAGAAAGAAAAAAACAGTACCAGTTTCTGTTTCATTTTGGCTTTTATATCAAACAGTCAGCATTGTACAAAGACGTCTGTATAACGTAACCCACAAATGTGACGACTGTGGCTGTGTGTGAATGTACAAGCAGCAGCAGGATGTACAACTGTCTGTTTTTGGTTTGAGGGGACTCTGCATTGCCTAAAGAATGTACACTATACCTTGCTTGTACAAAAACAATAAAGAAGCTCAAATATTCTACTATTCAAAATATAAATATGAATAAAGAATTCTAGCCTCTGCCGTTTTGTGATAAGTGAAATAAACAACACTTCTTGCAGCCTCTCTATACACCTGATTGATCACCATCCCAATCACAATGTTTCCATTAGATATCTCGGCTAAGGCTGACCAGTCTCCTGTTCCCAACGAGCTCCACCATGCTTCGGCTAAATCTGTCATGTGCAGACCCTTCAGCTGCTCACTAGGTTTGTCTTTAAAATGAACCAAATATATTTATGTATTTATTTATCATTTTGGAGCGCTGTCTTTTGCTACACTGCTCGGGGTCATCAACACAGCACATTGGCTGTGCTCTTCACTCCTTAGAGGAGCTCTACAGTAAAGCTGCAGGGACACATCACACCCATATATCACCTGTTCCTGCTGTTATCCTAAGAGAGGGGTTACGAGACAGTAAACAAACAAACAGCACATATACAAGGTTTGTTTTTATTATAGGCAATAAATGAAAACACCTCTCTGCCTTTAATTGTTAGTTATTATTAATCTCTGGCTCTCTTCCACAGCGTGTCTTTGTCCTGTCTTCCTCCCCTAACTCCAGCCAATCACAGCAGATGGCTCCGCCCCTCCTTTAGCCTGGGTCTGTTGGAGGTTTCTTCCTGTAAAAAGGGAGTTTTTCCTTCCCACTGTCGTCAAAGTGCTTGCTTATTGGGGGTCACTTGAGTGTTGGGTTTTTCTCTGCATGTATTATTCTAGGGTCGACCTTACAATATAAAGCTCTTTGAGGCGACTGTTGTTGTGATTTGGCGCTGTGTAAATAAATAAATTGAATTGAACAGGGAACAGTACGCCTGCCTTCACAGACCTGTGAGGCAAGCTGTGCAGTCTCTAACCTGTACAATCAGCACACACGCACAGATGTGTCTATATTGCCAAACATATTAACTTACCCATACAAATCACTGATTTCAGGCGTTCCAATCATTCCATGCCCGTATGTATGTGACTGGATGTTCATATGTAATGGAATTTTCTATGTCACGTGGAAAATAAGACAAATGTAATGAAGTGGTTTTTCATGAAGTCATTTGTGCCTTAGTTAAAAGTGGGTAAGGTGAGAGTATAGGGTGTGGCTAGATATCAGGTGATTCTGTATAAATGATGATGATTGGATGTCCAGATAGGAGGTGAGAGAGAGGGAGGCAGATGTGCAAAAGAGTATAAAAGAGAAATATTCAGAATATTCTGGTTGTTTTTTTCTGTAGTTCTTTCAATGAGCTGAAGACATCATCTTAAGACATCTTGAGGGTCCACAGTTAAAAACTACAGCATGCAATGCCAGAGGAGCCCCCACCACCACCCGAACACTCTGGACCCACAAACGGGTTTTGTGATTTTTGCCATATTGGTTTATAAATCCAAGAGGATTTGCATTTTGAACAGAGATAAGTGTGTCGGTGGCCAAGGCATGCTGGATGGACAGGAACTGGCAACTCAGGGGTAAGACGCTTGTCACTGCGGTTTGCACATGGCAGATATAGCAAGAGCCTGACACCACTGTGCTAGAAGGGTTTGCTGCTGCTTGCAGTGATAGAAGCGGAGAAACTGGCAGTTCGGTAGTAGGGACGCTAGATGCTGCATGCAAATAGGGGATGAAGGAAAACCTGGCAACCCGGTGCCTTTTAATTCATTTGTCTATGCCAGGGGTCGTCAACCCTAGGCACGCATGCCACAGCTGGCACGCGAAGGGTGAACTGATGGCACAACCATAGCTGGACTGGCCATCGGGCGTACGGGGCATTTGCTCGGTGGGCCGATGGTGATTTTTAGTTTTTATGGGCTGATGAATTATTATTATTTATTTATTTTTTGTAACGGTATAAGCAATGAAAGGTGTTTATACACTCACATGAGTCCTCAGGTATCCGTCTGAATGCTGGACACTGGGAGACCTGTGTCTCTGAGTGGGAGACCAGAGATCACATTAACATGTGTGTCTCTGTATTAACAAACATGCCATATTGGCCCAGTTTATTTTTCTTATCATTGTTGTGAGGAGACCATAAATAGCATTTGTATTTTCTGTTGTACAGTTCATTTGCTGTTATGGATAAAAAGTCTTTTTTTGTTTCAAAATAGCTGATAAGTATTCGCTGACAGCTGCCAACATCTGCAAACACATAATCCTATAGGGTTGTTCTATATAGTGTGTAACTGTTCATGTAGAGCGTTATTACATTTATTGCTAATGCAATCATATGGCACACTGACTTCTGAGGAAATTTTAGATGCACTCGTCATCAGAAAGGTTGCCGACCCCTGATATAGATCATAATCAAACGTTAAAATATTACACAAAATGTCATCAAACATCATTCATGCTGCAGTTCTGCAGAAACCTCTGAAACAACAAGTGAAACATTCATGAACTTAGGCTACGTCCACACTGGCCCGGATAGATACGAAAACGGCATTTTCGTCTGAAAGCGCTCCGCGTCCACACTAGTGTTTTCAGTTGTTTTCACAGAGTTGTGCGTCCACATTGAAACGGCCAGAAAACGCTTATGTTCCAGTCTTACGCATGCGTGAAACGCAAGAAGATTCGACCGGCCTCATTTCTGTCTGCCGCTTATTTACTTTCCTGAGTTTTTTAAATGGACTCACAATGAGGTGGAGTTGTTGCTGCGAGTAACACAAAAGTACAAAGTTGCAAAAGCGAGTGAGAGTTAAAGAATTAGAAGAAAAGCTCTCTGGAGCAGACTGATATTAATCTTTAATAGGGCTGTCAGACAAAACAACTGCTGTATAATGCCCTCCGCTATCTTTGTTTAATTGGTCACATGACTGCATCACATGACTAACATGCGTCTCCGAAAGTCTCCGTTTTCACTGTCCACACTGCAACACGAAAGCACCGTCTTCAAATGTATTCGTTTTCGAGAGCGTTTTCCAAACGCTGCGTTTTCGGGGAAAACACCGTCTCAGTGTGGACGGGAGGCCAAAACGGAGAGAAAACGATGCGTTTAGAAACTCCAGATGCTTTTCAGATGACCTGGATGACTGAGACTCTACAAAGACATGTTCACAGACAGAAGTGACAGGTAAAGCATTTAATTACTTTCATTGAAAAACTCACAGAATTGGATTCCAGTGGCCACACTGACCACAACTACTGAACTCTTACAAGACTTCAAGACGTCATTCAGCTGAAGAATGAAGAATGCAACAGAAACAGCATTTCATACAGAACTTCATTATTTACTTTGACAGATGGTGTGTATGCTGCACAGAAATTCAGATGTGAGTCACTGAGTCTGTGAATACTCCAAGCATTTAACAGGGTTTTAGGAATAGGGCAAGCCACACAGGTCAATGTTCTTATTAAAGATAATGGAAAACTCCTTAGAAAGCAGCTGGTGAAGGCTGATGCCATCATGAGTATATACCCAGCGTTCACCTGTCCAGCCGTAGCGCTTGGGTCCGCTGTAAGCACAAGAGAAGAAAGGAAGAGGGAAGTAACATTACTCTATACTGACTTATAACAGATTCTTATTATACCAGTTTGTCAACAGAGAAATATATATAAATTTTGTCTGGCTGAGGGGGGAACGCTGGCTGACTCTGGAGTTCGAGTCTCCGGAGGGAAAATCCTGGCGGTTTGAGGCCCCAGGCTTGTGTTGGGTACGGTCCATCACAAGAACATTGGCTCGTGCGCGCTGTTGGGGAGACGCCGGCCCAGACCTGTGTTCGGTCCAAGTACGTCACAGGACAGCTGTTCGGGTACACTGTCGGAGTCCATTTCTGCGTACTACAGTGCGCAGAGTGGCGGTGTTCGTTCCTTGGTCCGTAGAAGGCAAGGAACCTCACGGGGGACGCCTCGTGTAGTAATGGGAAACTGGATCCAGTAGAGCGGCAGGCCTTCACCAGGCGGCCAGAGACAAAACTCAATACGTGACTGTATGGTAAGAACTGAGTAAATGTGTGGTGTGTAAGATGGCAGAGAATGGCTGTGTGAGTTGTGGAGAAAGGAAAAGAAATGTTGAACGAGTTAATAGGTTGATGTGTGCGTGTAAAAAGAGTGAAAAACAGGGTCAAATGTTGAAAATGGGGAACAAAAAACAAGGAAAACAAACAAACAAAAAAAGAGGAGTGTAGAAATGTGTGTGAAAGTTGTTTCCAACTAGCAGGAGAAGCTGGTACTGCAGGCCAACACACACACACACACACACACACACACACACACACACACACACACACACACACACACACAATAAGCAATAAAATTAGGGTTTTGTGTCTCAGTGCGTCACTTGCAGGTGAAGAGCAGACCCGGATCAATTTTCCACGTGCAGCAGTCAGAAGAACATTATAGGTTAACATCATTAGAAACACTCCAGCCAAGTTTTGGCTGAATTATTTTACAGCTTAACTTCCATGTGTTTGTCACCCTGAGAACACAAGCTCCAAAATCTCTCCCTGAAGACCAGAAATGCAGTTCCAGAACAACGAGATGGACCTCAAGAGCTCACAGCAGTGAAGAAAAGGTCCAGCAGCAGCAGCTGTGCCAGACAGCGGCAGCAAGGAGAAAAATGGCATCATCACGACTGGATGGATGGATGTGCATTTCCAACGAGCTGCACCTTCACTGTGTGTGAATGGACCTTTGAAAGACTGCCTGAGTTGGACATTTACCACTTTTGGAGCAAAATGGCAAAATGAGACAGTGGAAAACAGGACAAAGCTGAAAGACAACGGACTCTCACTGGACTGCTGCAAGGAGATGAGACCACAGTGGAAGGAGCAGGGAGGACATGGAGGAAGCTGTTTTAGTGTGGGAATGAAATTTGGGTTTATGAAACTGGGAAGAAAGAACGACTGCCTTACGTGGAGAATTGAAAAGTGTCTGGAGCACCGCAAAGAGGAGAGGTACACAAAAATTACACAAACAGAAAAAAGCATTAATCCTACTAACACAAACACACATGCAATGAAGCTCATGAAGATCAAACAGTATTTTAAGCGTTTCTGTTACCATCATCTTGTCCGGTTCACTTAGCAGGTTAAGAAGTGATGCACAGACTAGTGAACTAGTATTATATTGGGCAAAAATGATTGAACCATAGCAGGGGTGAACAGAGTGCTGCAGGGGGTCAGATGAGTGGAGACTAATAGATTATTGAGGTTCTTGTTCCTGATGTGTGGGGGAGGTCTTATCATGATGCACATCTGGGTACATGGAAAAAACTCATCATCTAATAGGATATTGCTGTTGTGTGAGGTGTGACTGGTGGATGAAAGTTTTGGGGATTTATTGATGCATTTTCTTTTGGTACCACTTTGAACCTGCCAGTTTTGATCTATCATTCTAAGAGAGTACACTTAGACAACTTCTAAAACTAGGCCTTCATATTGTTTTTGATTTTAACAGTGCACTGAGATTTTTTGTTTGGCAATTTTCTCTTTTTCAAGTAGGCCTGCAAGATCGGGATCGAAAGCACTACAAGACATGTTGATCAATCGCAAGTGAGCTTCTCCAAAATGAAAATGGGCTCAGGAGGAAGCCACTTATTTGGGACAATCAGAAAACAAGTCCCTGCCAAAAAGGAGTCAGCGAGGTGATCCAGTCTAAATCTTCTTTCTTTTTTGAAATGGCGTCATTGCTGGCAGTAGAAACTTATTGCGTCACGAGAGGTTCTACTGTCAGCAAATAACAAATGGGGACTGACTGGACTGACAAAAGCTTGACTGAGTTGACACCAGTATGCAAGATTGCACCTCCACCTTGACCTGACCAAAGGGTGGATGTTTGTATGTTTCTTTTTACAGGAGCAGAAAGGTGACAGCAGCAGGTTGCATGGGCTTTTGGGCCGTGCTGACTTAACCTCTTAAATGCCACTTTCTGTGTCTGTGAATTTACCAGCAGTGTCTTATTCATGACCTTGTATTGTTTACAGTGCAGAGGTCACTGTGAGAAAGTGTGCATACAGATGCGCTGCGCTAACATCCACATCACTTTTTCCACAGCAGAGGGTTGATCGTGTGATTTACAGCAGGACACACTGCTGGCTAATGTCTTTTTTTCTTATGACAGGGTTACAGGCCTGGAGTGAAGCTACTCCAGGGGAGAGGCCCTGGAAGTTTTAAGAGACAATGCACAACTTCATTGTGCATGTGAGAGCTTAGATTGTGGGGATGATTAAAGATGAACAAAGGGTGGTGGGAGAACAGTGAAGTGAGGATACACAGTGTGAAACTCCTTTAAGTGAACAATAATGTTGATGTGATGAACAGAATGTCAGGAGAGAAATTCTGGTTTTAATGTGATTCTTGATTTAAGAATCAAAGGGTGGGATTGTATAGGAATTTCTTTTACTTCTGTATTAATCACATTATTTTGTTGTATGATGCCTTGGTGCCACTGGATTCACATGTCTCACACTCATACAGTAAGACAAATGGTGGGGGTGTAGTAAGGAAGTTGGGGGAAGCAGACAACTCCACAGGAAGAGTCTTTTGTCTCTTCGAGGACTCTGGGAGGCAGCAAGGGAGTGTGAACCTTATGGTGTGAAGCAGCTGTGCACTGCCTTTTGTTCCTGGAGAAGGTCTTTAACTGAGAGCCATGCTGGGCTCAGGGAGACTCTGCTGACCCTGCGGTCATGCAGGCTCTCCACCAAGCCTGGTTGTCTGTTCTTTGTGTGTTTGATTAAAGAATGTTAGCTGCAGCTCACCGCTCGTCTGCAGGCTTTATTTAATGGAAAACTTCCACAACAAAGGTGCTGCGCAGTATCTTAGCTGTTCCCAGGACTGCGCTCTTCTGGAAGGAGATCTTAGATGTTGTTCCTGGGATCTGCTGGAGCCACTGGCCCAGTATGGGGATCATGGCACCAACTGTTCCGATTACCACTGGGACCACCGTTACCTTCAGCCTCCACATCTTCTCCAGCTCTTCTCTGAGCCCTTGGTACTTCTCCAGCTTCTGTTCCTTCTTCCTGATGTTGCTGTCATTCGGTATCGCTACATCGATCACTACGGCCGTCTTCTTCTGCTTGTCTACAGATACTATGTCACCACCATGTTGTCCGTCTGGATCAACTTGAAAAACCATTTTAATGTCTTAATACAATGTGAGCAAAAATGGAAAATAGCTGAATCCATGTTCTCGGTTTTGATGTATGCAGAGACAGAACAATAGAATATCCCACGTGTGGGACTAATAAAGGTTATCTTATTCTACTGTATATAGTATTTTATTTTATTCTATTCTGTACAGTTGTGTACTGTATTTATTCTTATTGTATTCTAATTTTTGCCTCATAACTTTTGCACTGTCCACTTCCTGCTGTGACAAAACAAATTTCCCACGTGTGGGACTAATAAAGGTTATCTTATCTTATCTTATCTCATATCAAGTCGGGATGTATTTTGTTCTGATGTTGAAAAGAAGATTGCATCTCTAACAGTTACACTAATAATGCTTATCTTCTGACTTTTAAGGTCTCAACAATGTATTACAATGATCACTTAAATGCATTTAGTATTGAGGATGGATTGGAAACAAACTGGATGATTTACTGTTTGAATACATTTTTGTAAATTAATCTCTTACATTTTTAATGGGTGTTTGTCATTGATGGCTGTGGTGGGTACAGTGGTTGTAAATACGTTTAATTGCAGTAGTAGAGATGTCAGAGATGAATGCGAGTTCATTGTTATCTGGCAGTGATGACACTGGTGTTAGAAAATCAGTGCTGTTCAGTGTTAAATTAAACACCAGGTTTAGTGTAAAGTACTACCAACACTAATCAGTGCTAATCTTTTAACACTTAAAACTAGGGCTGTGCGATATGACCGAACTCTCATATCCCGATATAAGACATCTATCGTCCCGACAACGATATTTATCACAAAAATTTACATTTTCTGTCAATTCTGTGAATCTCGGGCAGCTGAACTTGCGTGAAGTGTTTCCAGCTGGGCGTCGTGTAGCTGCAGTCGAGTGCTACGCAAGTTGTAACCGTAAACACTCTGCATACTATTTCACGTGATTCAGTTTATTTTGAAAATCTCAACAGGCTCTTCAGCTTTATTGTGAAAGGTCCATGTGGAAAATAAACAAGCGGACAGCGTCGTTGTTGCTAATGACAACGCGTAGTCCTTCGTCCGTCTGTAGTGTGGTTTTTTAAATATAAGAGAAAGGGACAACTTTAAGAAACTCTACAGTGACCATCAAAATGATGATAAAAAGTTTATTTTGCGACACCAAGAAACAAACGACAGACGTTTTTATATCGTCATCCGATATATATCGTTATATCGAACAGCCCTACACACAGTGTAGAATATTGTTGACACTGCTCCGTGTTAGTGTCATAAACACTAGGTCAGTGTTAAAAATATAACACGTTGAAAAGTGCTCATTTAAACTCAAGTGTGGACACATACAGACACGTTTCTAGTGTTAACTTTAACACTCAGTGTCAATTTCACAGTGGGGATTTTGCTGTGTAGAAGAAGAGAGGTCGGCACTATTGGCTGATGTGCAAGAGAGCTACAACTAACAGGTGGTGACGGAGAAAATGCTTATAGGTGGCGTGATTGTGCAAGAGGCAGGGGCGGGGTTATTTAAGGTCAAAGGTAATTCTGTTCAGCTGCTGCTGCTGAGAAGGGCCAAACGGTTTCTACTGTGCTTAATGTAGTCACCTGTTGTGTTTGTGTGAATGGAAATGTCAGGAAAACCAGACATTGCAAAGGAAATAAATGACACATGAATGTGGTGAACTGTGAGTGCACGTACTAACAATTAGCAACCAGAGCGTCAAAATACAGGATTTAATCACCACAATAATGAAATATTTGCATGTCTGCGTTAATCAATCAAGCGATTTATTACTTAAAGCTGACCAGATTGGTTATGTTGGTAACACATAAGTCACTCATCATTTAGAATTATAAAAAACAAAACAGCTGAGTGGAAAATGTTGACAGAACTGTGTAAACTGAACAGAGACATTGTTGGGTTCCAGTTACTCATATTACCATGAAGTGCTACAAAGCTCGAGTCTCACCTGGTAGGAGAAGAAAGCCAGATTTGTTTGTTTGGCGCCTGTTTGTTGATCACATAGGTGCCGTGGTCTCCACCCAGCTTCACTGTCAGAACACCACTCTGTCAAACAAGAAACAGAAGAAAACGATTCTGCTTTCATCCGTTAACAAAGCAATTTTGACCAAACATCTACATGGAATATAACTAATCTTAATTTTATTTAACATGTATGTAAAGTTTATCGCAATAAACGTAAATTGTTTCACTCCCTTTCTGTTTGATTTTGGTGACTATGACTGAAAAGCTTAAAATGACTGTAGCAATTTACCCGATGTGCTATCAACGCCTGGGTTTAGACAGAGATACAACGATGTATCGTCTGCATTACAGTAATAAGAAATTCTGTGTTTTCTGAGAAATGAAGCCTGATAGGAGCAAGTAAAGGGAGAATAAAACAGGAACTCCACAAGCGAGTGTAGCAGGGTAACACGTGTTACCCAGCATCTCAGAGTATGTTCTGCTCTCAAGAGGCAAACCATCTTACAGCAGGGCCTCGAATGCCGACGCACGTCTTCAAATGGTTTAATAGGATTGTGTGATCAACTGTGTCAAACGCTGCACTCGGGTCTAGAAGAATTAAAGCAGCCGAAAGCATTGAGCACCTTCAGTAGAGCAGACTGTGTTGCTCTGAAGCCAGACTGAATGTATCCAGAACAGTATCTGAAAATGACAGAACTGACGGGTCCAAACCAGCAGCTTGTTTAGAAGAGGAACAGTTCCATTTCAGACGCTGCTGCTAACAAAGGATGTTAGAAACGTGATGACGACTGTCTTCTCTGAGAAATGGTGTAGGTAACACTTTCACAGGGCAAGTGTCATGTGCATTACTATATCAGTAAGATGGGATAATGAGACTGGTCTGAAGTAGGTGAGAAAGGAGGAACACGTAGGTGGTTCAGAAGGCTCTGGGGACGGGAGCAGAAGACGTTCTCTGATAGGATTCATTTTTCCAGTGAAGAACCTTTAAAATCCTCACAGGTGTGTGCGGCGGTCTCAGACGTGGTGGGATGCAGGACAGAGCTGATTGTGTTGGACAGGACTTTAGGATTCCCAGACTTCTTTGTAATAAAATTCATTTACTCGTTCTGCCTGATAGTTATTCAGACAATCTCTAAACACAACGCTGAGCTTTCTTCCATTTTCATTCTGCTTGACAGTACGAGGGACTTTATTTACCCAAGGCTGAGTTTCTAATTGATGCAGTCTGTGCATTGTTGGTACAAGCTGAACTAAAGCATGCAAGCAGCTCATCACGGTTACAGCGACAAGGAGAGGTTTCATTCAAAGGTGGTTAAAGGAGATTTCAGACGTCATAGGCTGCAGAAAAGAGGCGGTGTGGGTTTGTTTAGGAGATGAGTGAGGGATGGGGATATCAAACATTATGATTAGATGGACACATCAATCACCTCAACACTGATCACTGAAAGCCCAGATGACAAGATGGGGGTTCTTAACCTTTTTTACCTCGGGGCCCAACCTTTCCACTACAAAGTGGCCCCGGGGCCTCATTCAGATATTAACACTATACTGAATAAACTTTTGGTTTGATTTATATTTAATAACTAAATCAAATCTACTTCATTTTAACAGCTAAAACCTTGTCAAATAAATATGGTACAATACAATAGTGTTTGTGGCAGCCTCAGTGTAATTGTATGTTCATCATTTAGTTTCTGTAAATAAGCATTTACATCATTCTGCCATCATTTATTACAGCTACCATTAAAGTTCACTTCACAGTTAGCAACCTTTACAACATCCATAGACTTACAGAGAAGAGAACATCATAGTCGGCCCCAGTAAAAGCTTCATCTGTGAGGTCTTCAAAGTAATCAGCCAGAGCGTCCAATGTCTCATCGGCCAGCTTCTCATATGCTGCCGCAGACAGTTCACTTTTGGAGAATGACACAAAGTTATAAATGAGTTCAAGTAGTCAAAGCTTAAGCAATGCTTAAGGAGAAAAACAAAAACCAAAATATTGGTTACCTTACATGCACGAGGGTGACTTTTTTCTGGCTCTGTGAATTCAGGTAGATGGTTTTGCTCCACCTGCAGCCATTAATTCTGCTCCCGAACCACTGAAATAGAAAAACACCAACAAACTTGTTTAATTACTCTTCTCCTTTATGCTCAGCTGGTTTCTGACATTTATGCACCTTATAGAGTATTTATGGCCAACTTTGAAAGTTACAGTTTGTTTTCCCATTTGAAGACAGATGATGAAATCACTCGATGTGAAACATTTGTGACACGCACTTTATCCTTAATAAAGTGTTGAATTTGGAGGTGCAAGGCACTCCCTGATTTTGGACTGAGACATAAGCTAATTCTAACCGTAAACTTTGTTTACTTCTTCAAAGGTTCTGTGGGCCCTTCTATGAACTCTGAGCATCAGGTCTTTCCATAGATTTTCCAGTTGGATTCGGGTCAGGTGATTGGCTGAGCCTGTGGCAGAGTTCAACTTTGGTGTCATCTTTCCAGAATATATTCTCCCAGTATTTCACAGGCTTGTTGCAAACAGATGCAACACACTCATGCAATAAAGAGGATGTTTATTGTGTTACAACATTACTCATTTAAGCTGAATTTTCCATTAATATGGTTTATAGCAGGGATGTCCAAACTCCGGCCCGCGGTCCATTTTTAATTGGCCCGCAAGTAATTTCATAAATAGAATAGAATAAGGCCGCACTTCAACTTTTGCCTGAGTGTATTGCACTTCTTAGTTTTAACACCAGGGGGAGCTGCTGTTGATCAAGTCAGTTGCTCCACCAAAAACGACAATCACAGAAGAAATGTACCCCAAGTTACTAAACAGGTCAGAACCAAAGAAGCGAAAAGTAGAAGAGTGAGTGCAGAAAATTTCAGACACGGTGGGAGAGTGAATGTTTCTTCAAAGAACTCAAGTGTGTCTGTTTGATCTGCACTGAGACTGTGGCAGTTATGAAAGAGGATAATGTACGACGTCATTATGAAACCAAACATCAGGCCTGTGCAGCCGACACTGGTGCTGAGCCAGAGCAGACATTAAAGCTCTGCTGCAGGGTCAGCAACAGTATTTATTTCGTGCTCAACAGGTCCAGGAAAAGGCTCCGATAGCCGCTACACCATCAAACAGTCAATATCTGTAATAATATTCAACTATAGAAGTAATAATATTTGAACAACTCCTCAGTCAGGACGGAGAGTTTAAACAGGCCTAAATTTGATACAGTTCATATTGATTTGTCACATAGAGTGTGTGTGTGTGTGTGTGTGTGTGTGTGTGTGCCGTCTCTGTAAAAACCAGACCGAACATTTGTAGATAAACTGGAGATGGTCGAGAAGCTCGGTGACAACTACAACCCGTCATTAAGTATGTTCAGTTTAAACTAATCACCAGCGAGTAAAAGCTGAACTTACGCTGTGCGACGGCCGGCAGGGGGGATGCAGCGTGCGGTTAATGAACGGACGAAGCCCCGGGAGGTGAGATAATCTCCAGAACTACAGTGGACATAAAGGTCACTGTGAGTGTGGCTCGTATCTACCATTAGCATCATGTTCAGCCATGGACGCAGCTCGTACCTGGTTCCACAGATGCTTCTTCCTCTGCTGCGTCAGCAGGTTGAGCTGACACACGTGTGAGTAAATCCGCGGTGTCTTACAGAGCAGACGCATGGTGACGGTCCCGATAAACAGTCCCGGTGTGTTGACAGCCAACGCTGCTTCTTCCTCGTCTGCGGCTTTCTTTCTTTTTCGTCATTTGTTGGCGGTTGGCAAACAGCAAAATGGTGTATTACCGCCCCCTGCCGGTGTGGAGAATGAGTTCGTCTTAAACTAAATATGGCCTGATAATACTCGAGTCCATCTCCACTTCCATATCACCGAGCTTCTGGATCACCTGCCTTCTTTCAGCATCATATTTCTGACAGTAAAACGTGTTTTCCTCCCATTACTTTTGACATCTTTCTTCCATTTTCTGCTGTGTTCTGCTCTTAATCTCTGTCCTGCTAACACTGATAACCAATCCACTGATACCCATGGTACCCATAAGGTGGTGACTCTGAGCTCCATGTCGTTGACTCTGTACAGTGTTTGCTGAATCTCTATCAGAATGTCTGACCTGCTGTCTGAGTCACTGTCTTGTAAACTAGCCAATGATGAGTGTGAACACATCACTGATCTTACTGGTCTTGCGTCTTCAGTCCACTGGACAGCTGACAGAACTGAAACGATTTCTGTGCACTAATAAACTGTCACCGATCCCTTTCCTTACTTTGACATGAAACTCAGGAACAATAAATATATCCCGCTTTGCTCGCCTGTCTTCTTTGATGCATCTGTGTAGATTTTGACATAACTGTAACACCGCTCTATATATGCCTGCACTGTATGTGCATTTAAAATAAAAGCCCTGTTCCTACAGCATCAGAGAGCACTCAGGACCTTCTTACTGTGAGGCAACAGTGCTGACCACACCACCGCGTTGCCATACTTGTATCATATTCATATGGCATCCCAGGTCGTATCCTCAGAGACTGCGCATACCAGCTAGCTCCTGTGTTCACTGAGATATTCAACATCTCTTTATCTCAGTCGGTCATCCCCACATGCTTCAAAGAGTCCATCATTGTTCCTGTCCCGAAGAAACCCCACCCTGCTTCTCTCAATGACTATCGCCCTGTAGCCCTCACCTCAGTAGTGATGAAGTGCTTTGAACGCCTGGTCAGAGACTTCATCATTTCTTCACTACCAGACACACTGGACCCACTACAGTTCGCTTACCGTCCAAATCGTTCCACAGACGATGCCATCTCTCATCTCCTCCACACATCACTCACTCACTTGGACACTAGAAGGGGGAATTATGTTAAAATGCTCTTCATAGACTACAGCTCTGCATTTAACACCATAATTCCCTCCACACTCACCACCAAGCTGGAGCATCTGGGACTCAGCTCATCTATGTGTCAGTGGATCTCCAACTTCCTAACTGGCAGACCACAGGCAGTAAGGATGGGCGGACATGTCTCAGCCTCCACCACTCTCAGCACTGGAGCCCCCCAGGGGTGTGTTCTGAGCCCCCTGCTGTACTCTTTGTACACATATGACTGCGTGGCCACTACCAGCTCCACCACCATCATCAAGTTTGCTGACGACACCGTCGTGGTGGGCCTGATCTCTGATAACAACGAGACGGCCTACCTGAAGGAGATTAGGAATCTGGAGAACTGGTGCCAGAGGAACAACCTCCTTCTAAACGTCAGTAAGACAAAGGAGCTGATAGTGGACTTCAGCACTAAGCAGGAGAGGAACTACCAGACCCCCGTCATCAACGAGTGCCCAGTGGAGAGAGTGGACAGCTTCAAATACCTCGGAGTTCACATCACGCAGGACCTGTCATGGTCCTGTCACATCAACACCGTGGTGAAAAAGGCCCGACAGCGTCTCTACCACCTCAGACGCTTGAGAGACTTCCAACTGCCCTCCAAGGTGCTCAGGAACTTTTACTCGTGCACCATAGAGAGCATCCTGACGGGAAACATCTTAACCTGGTTCGGGAACAGCACCATGCAGGACAGACGAGCTCTACAGAGGGTTGTGCGGTCAGCTGAGCGCACCATCCGCTCCGAGCTCCCTGACCTGCACTCAATCTACAGCAGGCGGTGCTGGACCAAGGCCAGGAAGATGGTGAAGGACCTCAGCCATCCCAACAACAGACTGTTCTCTCTGCTGAGGTCAGGAAAGCGATTCCGCTCCCTGAAGACCAACACAGAGAGACTGAGGAGGAGCTTCTTCCCGCAGGCAATACGGTCTCTCAATCACACCACCACACAGTACTGACCCACACATACAGTTCTTACACACACACTGGACATTCTGGACATTGTTTTTGCACAACACTGGTCACTATATTCTTCATTTCCGGTTAATACTTGTACAGCTGCTGTTATTGTGTATATATTTATTTATATTTCTTCATACATTCTTATATAGTTCTATATTGTGTATTTTGTTGTACAGTTATTTTATTTTCAACTTTAATTTATATATTTTATCTTATTCTTTCCCAGTTAAATTTACCCTTCATTCTAATTTGTGTTGTACAGTTATTTCATTTTTAACCTTAATTTATATTTTATTCCTTCCTAGTTAAATTTACCCTTTTTAATTTTTCATATTTATTTCCTATCTTATTCATAGCCTTTTCCTTTTTTGTTTTCTTTAGGTCACGAGCAGTTGTCCAAGCATTTCACTACATATCGTACTGTGTACGACTGTGTACGTGACAAATAAAATTTGAATTTGAATTTAAAAACTATGGCTGTCATAACCTTTAGTTACTTTCCCATCATAAATCAGGGTTCGACATAAGGTGCATCACATCCCTCCTCCCTGCATCAGTCCTGCAGGGTCCTGCAGTCCTGTGGGCCCCGGCTGTTGGGACCCTGCAGGATCTCGTCACACTTTAGTGTCTGATGTACATGATTTAAGAATCCTCTTTTGCACACTCTCAGTCTTACTTACTCATTGTTGCATTAAACTTTTATCACAGCTCAGTCAGATTGGATGTGGAGCGTCTGTGAACAGCAGTTTTCGAGTCTTGCCACAGATGTTCGGTGTGATTTAGACCCAGTACGTGGATATTCTTTGATATAAACCATTACATTGTCTGCTGGAAGGTCAATCTCCACCTCCTTTGCAGCCTCCAACAGGTTTTCTGCCACGTGTTTAGCTCCATCCAACTTGATTATCTAATTAGGTGACTTCTAAAGGCCACTGATATCACTGGGTTTTGTTTAGGGGTATCAGAGCACAGGGGGCTGAATACACAACACAATTTTCAGATTTTCATCTGCTTAAATTACTTAAGGGATCCAGAAAATGGAGCTCTCAGAAATGAGGAAAAGAAACAGACCAATGAGGAGGCTCGTGGATGCAGTGATGAAGGGCATGCAGTGGGTGAGGAAGAGGGTGACGACCTTCTGTGGGCGACCCTACAGAGAGCAGCTGAAAGAAGAAGAAACAACAGGCCAACTGACTGACCTCCACCACCAGCACCATGAGCGATGTGTGATGGGGTTTGTCATGGTCCTGAGTCTTTGGGGCTGGGGAGGTGTTGCTGTTCTGGTTCTCTGTACGGGTTTGGTCCTGACTTCATCTGAGTCCACTGATTCCCAGCCTGGGTCTCTCTGCTGTTTCCCTGTTTTATTTTGATAGTCTCCTCTCTAATTCTAATCTGTGATTTTGCTTCCTTTGATCTGGATTAGTGTCAGCTGTGGGCTGTTCCCTTTGTTGTCCGTTGTGAGCTCCCTCGTGGTGCGTGACCTTCTGTCAGCCTGTAACTCAGCTTCGTTCCAGTTTTGCTGCTTTGCCATTTCCAGCACATAAAGCTGTGGTTAAGCTTGTGTGTTATGATTTCTTCTGTGGGATCCACACATGTCTGCAGCAGCAATGCTAATGTTGCTGTCACGTGTGCGATTATGGTCAAAGGCAGTCAGCTACTGTTGCATTACCACATGTGCTTTTACTTTTGTGCAGTATTGTAGTGTTTGTGTCAGGATGTGGACACGTTTTTATAAAACCAGCCAAATGTAATCAGTAGTTCTCGAAGGCTGAAGTGCAGACTGAATGTTTAACAGCTGAAACGTGTCCTTGTTAGACAAGGAAATGAAATAATTATGAAGCATAAAGTGTGATAAACAGCATGTCTCACACATCAGTGACCCGTATGATGGTATTTGTATTCACAGCTCACAGACTGGACGTAGGAGGGGAGGCATTTTAATTTGACTCCAGTGGGCTGTAAAGCTTACATCATTCTGCTGAAATAAAAGAAGTCATGAACTGATTGTTCATGTAAACATACGGATTCATCCTTTAATGTCAGAATAGAAACTGCTGAGCAGAAAGTCTCTTTGATTTGAATCGTCTTTAAGGTCAGTGATGAATCACTCGCCCCTTTCCGATTGGCCACGTGAGTTTTCCCAGCAGACCCAGCTGTTCTTTCACGATGCTTCCCTGGTGCACGTTCCTGCCTCCTGCAGGTTTACCTTCGACCTGTGAACAGAAGAGTCAGAACAGGTGCCATCATGGCGTCGTTGCACCAAAACAAAGACAGAATAGATTCATTAGATCTCTGTGGTTGGTAGAATTAAATAATGATTATTGACATTCACATTTTAAGTATAACACAATCATTGAAATGAATTATTCATTATTACAATTCATTATAGGGAATTCTTCTGATTTGGACAACACTGTGACAGCCCTGCAATATCAGGAGCAGCTCAATAACACAAATCAGTCTGCTTGCTTCAGTGAAGTGCAGCGCTTCTGTTTGACTGGCTGTAGATAAAGAATCATTAGGTGAGAGTTTGTACAAACACAAATACAAATTAGTCTAAGAAGGTGGTTCCCAAACTGTTTCTGCAAGGCCCCCCTTTGTCCTACGAGAACCCCCCCATCGACACACACACACACACACACACACACACACACACACACACAGATTTTGTTTTTAAATCCCATTGCAGTTTATAATAACGTAACTCCAACACTGGATTACAGGCTCTTACCTGTTGTGGGTCATGTGACTCTTGACCAGATGCCCAGCAGCCAGAGCAGCCATCAGTGAGAGCTCTCCAGCGAGTACGGTGGCACACACGATCCTGGCCAGCTGTCGGGCGTTCTCACCTGGACAGTCCTGACTGGCTCCTTGCACACCCAGCATCTACACACACATGAACACACAAGTTATATGGCAACCAAATCCTTCCACGGATGCAGCTTTGAATGAAACAGTGCTGCTAATCCATTTATCCATGTAAGGATCTAAAAACCACACGACTGTGACATGTTTGTGTCACTGTGCACCAGCACGCCATATACCTCTGCTCACACTTGCACTTGGTCCTATTTTTAGTTGTGACTCACTGCAGACGCACAGGTACAACAACAGACTGTGCAAACTAAAAACAGTCGTCATGGAGACACGGTCCAAGCTGAAATCCAAAATGTTTTGTTTTTACGGACACTGCTGGACATTTAACATCTGCATAAAGTAAATGTGTGGCGTGTTCACTGTGTGTGTTTAATAAAAGGTGCTCGGGGACACGTGTCACTGATTTGTAATCGTCCAGACAGACACGAACTGGGAGGGAAGCAGAAATAAAAACTGTCTTTATTGAATCAAAGTCTTTTTGAAAAGAGCTTTGAAAGGATTGTTGAGGAAGCTACGCCTGCTTCAGTGGAACGTCATTGTTTTCACTTTTCCTGCTGCAGATGACCGACTGTAAACGGGTTTGCTTTGTTTCTCTCCCGTCATCTTAGCTAGCAGCCTGCTAAACTCTTTTCACGTGACTCACTGATCTACTGTCACAGCAGCGAGTTACACGACTGACAGTTTTTACGGCCTCTTACTTTGTGCTCACCCTGCAGGCTTCCCTCCTGCTCAGCTCTTCATGCACTCAGACCGTGCACCACGCATCCATCAGTCATTGTCATTACTGACACCTCTAACTGAACAATATTACATGATCCTAAACATCTAACAGTTGTGTAACCACTTCAAAATGAAAAGGACTGCCCAGTGTTAACTGTTGATCTTCGGTTGCTTGACATGCTTGATGTGCTCGTACCTGCAGACAGGCCTGTTGTGGAGGCAGGTTGGTCCCTCCTCCTACAGTGCCCAGCTCTATAGATGGCATAGTACAGCAGATGTGCAGGTCGTCTCCTGCTGGGCCTGACGGCTCCATGAGGGTGATGCAGTTACTGCTGCCCACTGACTGAGCTGGGTCCTGTGTGCACACACACACACACACACACACACACACACACACACACACACACACACACACATACACACACACACACACACACACACATTAACACAGGACACATGGGAATAGCTGTGATGCACAGCATTTCCTCACAGGTCATTTACCTGTCCACATGCTATGTAGATGGCTGTGACCAGGTTGGCTGAATGTGCATTAAAACCTCCGATGCTTCCTGCCATGGCTGAACCCACCAGGTTCTTGTTGATGTTAACTTCCACCAGAGCCTCTGTGCTTGTTTTCAAAACCTGAAGGGAGCGAGACCGAGACAGCAGCATGAAACGCTGTCGTCCTTTTACAAACCATCAAAGCGATTCATGAAAAGTGCAGCCACGGTTTGCTTCCAATGAGCTACATCAGAGACCTGACAGGTGGAGCTGTTCTCAAACAGCAAGTCGTTGTTAAATGACAACAGGAAATACTTTAAATACTTTTTAAAATTCAAATCTTTTCAAATGAAAATAGAATTTTAGATGTGAGTGTAGTGTTTCGATTAAAGACGAGTCTCTGCCAGAAAGATGTTCTTCATGTAGGTTAAATCATAAACACCTTCATTTACAAACTGCATGCTGTCTTTGTCTAAAGTTTACATTCGTTTAATGATCGGAAACATTGGGGTGTGACAAACATAAATACACGAGGGCCAAACACTTCTCACCCCACTGTGCACACAGTAGTGATTCTTTGTGACACAGTACTGCGTGCACTCTCACAGTATTGTGTTATAAAGAATGTGATTCTGAAGTTCAGTGTTTTGTGCCGCAGAAAATAAAAAAGCACTGAATGATTGATCAGATCAACATGTTTGACTCAAACTGTGGAGGAAGATCCTGTCAGACTAAGAACAGCAGAGAGTTTAAATATCAGCGTCATTTTTCAAGTCCTCGAAACTCTTCTGGACATTCAAATAGTTTTTTTCCTGTGAACAAACTGTGGTTCAGCTCAGCAGGTCCCCCAGGAGGACACTGGAGTCTCCAGATGGGACACACCCAGTGACTCATAGGTAGCACAGGTAAAGAACTCTAACTGCACCTGGTGGGTAAAACCACACAGTTGTGCTCTGTGACGTCATCCTGTTAGAGAGACGATAAAGGTCCATCAGACTTCTGAGTATTATGATCAATAATTTTGAACTTAGATCCTGTTTCTTCAGTTTTGTGTGACAAATTGAATCCTGTTTTCTGTCAGACTGTTTTTAACCCTTAAGGTTGTGCTTAGATTTAATACTTCTCTAAAAAGCAGAGTCAGTACGTGCATCTTCTAAAGTGAAAGTTTGCTTCACTGCAGGTTTCTGCTGAAACTCTATTGGCAGACAGTTAGTCCCAGTAAAGGTTACACAGTGCTTCCTACCTCTCTGACCACCTTGGCAGGGATGGTGGCTTCGCAGACAGCAGACTTTCCCCGGCCCTCGATCCAGTTGATGGCAGCTGGCTTCTTGTCTGTGCAGTAGTTCCCACTAACAGCCACCACCTGCAGCTCTGGGAAGTGCTGCTGCAGTAACCTCAGAGCCTCCTCTGTGCCCTGCGGGTAGATCAGATTCATCACGTATGGTTGCTACGTCATAAATGCATCTGACACAGCGACGCAGGTTCATGTTGAGAAACGCTGATCCATCTAAAACAGTGTTTCCAGAAGTGCTGAATAAGAACCTTTGTTAATCCAGTATGAGTGAGCACTGGGTGATGGTGTAAGTAAACGGTAAATGGCCTGTATTTGTATAACGCTTCACTTAGTCCCTAAGGACCCCAAAGCACTTTACACCACATCCACCCATTCACACACACATTCACACACTGGTGATGGAGCTACATTGTAGCCACAGCCACCCTGGGGCGCACTGACAGAGGCGAGGCTGCCGGACACTGGCGCCACCGGGCCCTCTGACCACCACCAGTAGGCGACGGGTGATGTCGCAGAAATCCCTTTAACAAAACAACACGTGTGTTTCTCCACATTAAACGAAGCTGCAGACACGACCACAGTTACCTTAGAGATCATGTTCATCCCCATCGCATCTCCAGTCTTTGAATGGAAGCGGATATAAAGATTTCTCCCTGCCAGACCCACCAGCAGCTTCTGAAGCCTCGCAAACCTGCAGACAGCAGTCCTCCGTCACACAGGAACAACACACACTGCAGACACACAAACAGACACACAAACAGAGACTGCAGACACACAAACAGACACACAAACAGACACTGCAGACACACAAACAGACACACAAACAGACACTGCAGACACACAAACAGAGACTGCAGACACACAGACAGACACACAAACAGACACTGCAGACACACAAACAGACACACAAACAGACACTGCAGACACACAAACAGACACACAAACAGACACACAAACAGACACTGCAGACACACAAACAGACACACAAACAGACACTGCAGACACACAAACAGAGACTGCAGACACACAGACAGACACACAAACAGACACTGCAGACACACAAACAGACACACAAACAGACACTGCAGACACACAAACAGACACACAAACAGACACACAAACAGACACTGCAGACACACAAACAGACACACAAACAGACACTGCAGACACACAAACAGAGACTGCAGACACACAGACAGACACACAAACAGACACTGCAGACACACAAACAGACACACAAACAGAGACTGCAGACACACAAACAGACACACAAACAGACACACAAACAGAGACTGCAGACACACAGACAGACACACAAACAGAGACTGCAGACACACAAACAGACACACAAACAGACACACAAACAGAGACTGCAGACACACAAACAGACACACAAACAGACACTGCAGACACACAAACAGACACACAGACAGACACACAAACAGAGACTGCAGACACACAAACAGACACACAAACAGACACTGCAGACACACAAACAGACACACAGACAGACACACAAACAGAGACTGCAGACACACAAACAGACACACAAACAGACACTGCAGACACACAAACAGACACACAAACAGACACACAAACAGACACTGCAGACACACAAACAGACACACAAACAGACACACAAACAGAGACTGCAGACACACAAACAGACACACAAACACACACTGCAGACACACAGACAGACACACAAACAGAGACTGCAGACACACAAACAGACACACAAACAGACACTGCAGACACACAGACAGACAGACACACAAACAGACACTGCAGACACACAAACAGACACACAAACAGACACTGCAGACACACAAACAGACACTGCAGACACAAACAGACACACAAACAGACACACAAACAGAGACACAAACAGACACTGCAGACACACAAACAGACACACAAACAGAGACTGCAGACACACAGACAGACACACAAACAGACACACAAACAGAGACTGCAGACACACAAACAGACACACAAACAGACACTGCAGACACACAAACAGACACACAAACAGACACTGCAGACACACAGACAGACACACAAACAGAGACTGCAGACACACAAACAGACACACAAACAGACACACAAACAGAGACTGCAGACACACAAACAGACACACAAACAGAGACTGCAGACACACAGACAGACACACAAACAGAGACTGCAGACACACAAACAGACACACAAACAGACACACAAACAGACACTGCAGACACACAAACAGACACTGCAGACACACAAACAGACACACAAACAGAGACTGCAGACACACAAACAGACACACAAACAGACACACAAACAGACACTGCAGACACACAAACAGACACACAAACAGACACACAAACAGAGACTGCAGACACACAAACAGACACACAAACAGACACTGCAGACACACAAACAGACACACAAACAGACACACAAACAGACACTGCAGACACACAAACAGACACACAAACAGACACACAAACAGAGACTGCAGACACACAAACAGACACACAAACAGACACACAAACAGAGACTGCAGACACACAAACAGACACACAAACAGACACTGCAGACACACAAACAGACACTGCAGACACACAAACAGACACACAAACAGACACTGCAGACACACAAACAGACACACAAACAGAGACTGCAGACACACAAACAGACACACAAACACACACTGCAGACACACAAACAGACACACAAACAGACACACAAACAGACACACAAACAGACACTGCAGACACACAAACAGACACTGCAGACACACAAACAGACACTGCAGACACACAAACAGACACTGCAGACACACAAACAGACACACAAACAGACACACAAACAGACACTGCAGACACACAAACAGACACTGCAGACACACAAACAGACACACAAACAGACACACAAACAGACACTGCAGACACACAAACAGACACTGCAGACACACAAACAGACACTGCAGACACACAAACAGACACACAAACAGACACACAAACAGACACTGCAGACACACAAACAGACACACAAACAGACACTGCAGACACACAAACAGACACACAAACAGACACACAAACAGACACACAAACAGAGACTGCAGACACACAAACAGACACACAAACAGACACACAAACAGACACTGCAGACACACAAACAGACACACAAACAGACACTGCAGACACACAAACAGACACACAAACAGACACACAAACAGAGACTGCAGACACACAAACAGACACACAAACAGACACACAAACAGACACTGCAGACACACAAACAGACACACAAACAGACACACAAACAGACACTGCAGACACACAAACAGACACACAAACAGACACACAAACAGAGACACAAACAGACACTGCAGACACACAAACAGACACACAAACAGAGACTGCAGACACACAGACAGACACACAAACAGACACACAAACAGACACTGCAGACACACAAACAGACACACAAACAGACACACAAACAGACACTGCAGACACACAGACAGACACACAAACAGAGACTGCAGACACACAAACAGACACTGCAGACACACAGACAGACACACAAACAGACACACAAACAGACACTGCAGACACACAGACAGACACACAAACAGAGACTGCAGACACACAAACAGACACACAAACAGACACACAAACAGACACTGCAGACACACAAACAGACACTGCAGACACACAGACAGACACACAAACAGAGACTGCAGACACACAAACAGACACACAAACAGAGACTGCAGACACACAAACAGACACACAAACAGACACACAAACAGACACTGCAGACACACAAACAGACACACAAACAGACACACAAACAGACACTGCAGACACACAAACAGACACACAAACAGAGACTGCAGACACACAAACAGACACACAAACAGACACACAAACAGACACTGCAGACACACAGACAGACACACAAACAGACACTGCAGACACACAAACAGACACACAAACAGACACACAAACAGAGACTGCAGACACACAAACAGACACACAAACAGAGACTGCAGACACACAAACAGACACACAAACAGACACACAAACAGACACTGCAGACACACAGACAGACACACAAACAGACACACAAACAGAGACTGCAGACACACAAACAGACACACAAACAGACACTGCAGACACACAAACAGACACACAGACAGACACACAAACAGAGACTGCAGACACACAAACAGACACACAAACAGACACTGCAGACACACAGACAGACACACAAACAGACACTGCAGACACACAAACAGACACACAAACAGAGACTGCAGACACACAAACAGACACACAGACAGACACACAAACAGACACTGCAGACACACAGACAGACACACAAACAGACACACAAACAGACACACAAACAGACACTGCAGACACACAAACAGACACACAAACAGAGACTGCAGACACACAAACAGACACACAAACAGACACTGCAGACACACAGACAGACACACAAACAGACACTGCAGACACACAAACAGACACACAAACAGAGACTGCAGACACACAAACAGACACACAGACAGACACACAAACAGACACTGCAGACACACAGACAGACACACAAACAGACACACAAACAGACACACAAACAGACACTGCAGACACACAAACAGACACACAAACAGACACACAAACAGACACACAAACAGACACACAAACAGACACACAAACAGACACTGCAGACACACAAACAGACACACAAACAGACACACAAACAGACACTGCAGACACACAGACAGACACACAAACAGACACACAAACAGACACTGCAGACACACAAACAGACACACAAACAGACACACAAACAGACACTGCAGACACACAGACAGACACACAAACAGACACTGCAGACACACAAACAGACACACAAACAGACACTGCAGACACACAAACAGACACTGCAGACACACAGACAGACACACAAACAGACACTGCAGACACACAAACAGACACACAAACAGACACTGCAGACACACAAACAGACACACAAACAGACACTGCAGACACACAAACAGACACACAAACAGACACACAAACAGACACTGCAGACACACAGACAGACACACAAACAGACACACAAACAGAGACTGCAGACACACAAACAGACACACAAACAGACACTGCAGACACACAAACAGACACACAGACAGACACACAAACAGAGACTGCAGACACACAAACAGACACACAAACAGACACTGCAGACACACAGACAGACACACAAACAGACACTGCAGACACACAAACAGACACACAAACAGACACACAAACAGAGACTGCAGACACACAAACAGACACACAGACAGACACACAAACAGACACACAAACAGACACACAAACAGACACTGCAGACACACAAACAGACACACAAACAGAGACTGCAGACACACAAACAGACACACAAACAGACACTGCAGACACACAGACAGACACACAAACAGACACTGCAGACACACAAACAGACACACAAACAGACACACAGACAGACACACAAACAGACACACAGACAGACACACAAACAGACACTGCAGACACACAGACAGACACACAAACAGACACACAAACAGACACACAAACAGACACTGCAGACACACAAACAGACACACAAACAGACACTGCAGACACACAGACAGACACACAAACAGACACTGCAGACACACAAACAGACACACAAACAGAGACTGCAGACACACAGACAGACACACAAACAGACACTGCAGACACACAGACAGACACACAAACAGACACACAAACAGACACACAAACAGACACTGCAGACACACAAACAGACACACAAACAGACACTGCAGACACACAAACAGACACACAAACAGACACACAAACAGACACTGCAGACACACAGACAGACACACAAACAGACACACAAACAGACACTGCAGACACACAAACAGACACACAAACAGACACACAAACAGACACTGCAGACACACAGACAGACACACAAACAGACACTGCAGACACACAAACAGACACACAAACAGACACACAAACAGACACTGCAGACACACAAACAGACACACAAACAGACACTGCAGACACACAAACAGAGACTGCAGACACACAAACAGACACACAGACAGACACACAAACAGACACTGCAGACACACAAACAGACACACAAACAGAGACTGCAGACACACAAACAGACACACAAACAGACACACAAACAGACACTGCAGACACACAGACAGACACACAAACAGACACACAAACAGAGACTGCAGACACACAAACAGACACACAAACAGACACTGCAGACACACAAACAGACACACAGACAGACACACAAACAGAGACTGCAGACACACAAACAGACACACAAACAGAGACTGCAGACACACAAACAGACACACAGACAGACACACAAACAGACACTGCAGACACACAGACAGACACACAAACAGACACACAAACAGACACTGCAGACACACAAACAGACACACAAACAGAGACTGCAGACACACAAACAGACACACAAACAGACACTGCAGACACACAGACAGACACACAAACAGACACTGCAGACACACAAACAGACACACAAACAGAGACTGCAGACACACAGACAGACACACAAACTGACACTGCAGACACACAAACAGACACACAAACAGACACTGCAGACACACAAACAGACACACAAACAGACACACAAACAGAGACTGCAGACACACAAACAGACACACAAACAGACACTGCAGACCAGTTTACCTGCTGGTGTTGTCAAAGGCGGCTTTGATGGCCTGAAAACCGTGGGTGCTCTCCAGCCAGGCTTTGACTTCAGCAGCACGGCAGGCAGAGGGCAGTCTGACTACAGGGCCCCGAGTCATGCTGTCAGCCAAGATACGACTACGGGCTCCCCCACCCAGCTACACACACACACACACACACACACACACACACACACATATATATGGTAAATATCGACACATGGTTCACAGTGTTTTCATATACTGCGTTCATGCTGTAACTCGTCCTGCAGCACATGCAGAGTAGCAGTAACAACACATGCAACACTCACTGCGATTGCTCGACAGCCGCGGTTGGTGCTGGCGACCAAGCAGCCTTCTGTAGTTGCCATGGGAACTTGGAACTGTTTCCCATCCAGAAGTAGTGGTCCAGCCACACCCACAGGTACGGGCACATAGCCAATCACGTTCTCACAGCAGGTGCCGACAACCTGGGAAACAAGGGCTGTGTTCAAAATAACTTAGTGACATTTTATTTTAAATCTAAGAATTGATGTTTGTACCAAAATAGTTTCTTAGAAAATTAATACTGTACTGGGAATCACCACCACATCCCAGTAAATAAGGTGAGAGAAAAGAATGTGAGAACTTTATTAATCTCAGAGGAAATCATTTGGTCACAGGTGCTTCAGGACAGTAAGAACAGCAACTAAAATAAGTAACACAGATACAGCAGAGCAGCTGTAATCATAAATGTCCCAACACATTACACACAGCTAACATATACAGTGGGTCATTATACTGACTGTGTACTTTTCAGTGTGTACAGTTCTTGTAGTGTGTACGTGTGCTCCTCCTGTACGACGTGATGCTCCATCATGTTGTCACCTGTGCGACTGTAAATACACCTGAGCTTTCCTCCCACTGCTCTGTGGGTCAGGCTGCAATGCTCTGTGTTCATTAATGTTACAGTTATATTAATAATTATAAATGGTAATGATCAGTATAACTAGGCTCACATGGTCAGATGTTGCAGTTACAAGTGTTTGTTTTAATAAAGCTTCTGTTGAGTTTTTTAACCTTAAATGACCTTTGACCTTTTGTTTGATCTGTTTGGTGCCTGTTTTCTTTGTTTTACCCAGCGCTTTGTCACTTCCTGTTTATCAAAACAAACTTTACTTTATAAACAAGACTTTGCTATGATGTGTGTGAACAGTCATTACAGTTGTGTGGTGATAGCTTATAACAAAGAATGTGTAACAGGTACAACACACTACTAAAGTCTTCCTCCTGTCCTTGCCCCGTGGTAAGGCCCTTTGCTTGAAATGTTGAGGTAAGTTTGGAGCAGTTCAGGCAGAAATTAGACGACAACAGAGGAGAACGTAGTTGTGTCTCACCTTCGAGTAGTCATAGTTTGTGTACGGTAAAGAGGAGAGCGCAGAGGAACAGGGAAGCTTGGTTGATAACATTTTTCTTCTAATGGCCACGCCTCGCTCTGCGGTCTCCATGATGGCTTCCAGTTTGTAGGCAGGGATGTGTTTAGAGCTGACCAGGAGCATCACCTCAGCATCACTCAGGAAACGAGGGCCCAGCTGCAACAACCAGACTCACGGTCAGTTATAGTCTGCGCAGACCAGACACTGGGGATTTACTTTAAATACATGATAATAAAATAATATACAGTAAGATAATAAAATAATATACAGTAAGATAATAAAATAATATACAGTAAGATAAAATAACTAAAAGACTGAAATAATTCTGAAACGTCTTCATAAACATGTCATTTTCCCCCCACAACAAATAAACATTATGGAAAACAGGTCATAGCCAGTTCATTAAATGATGATGACTGTTGGCATTGACACCATACATGCTGCTTATATAAATATCTACACAGTCCTAACTCAGCAGTAAATGCTGTGGACTACATGCACGCTGTGGTCAAACATTCACTAATTCATTGAATTTCATGGTAATTTGGTTTAATGTTACTTTGTAAGCTGCACGTCGGCCACATGATTCCTGCATCATTGGCAGAGTTTATTTAAAGTAGCTGCTGTGTGTATGAGTACTTTTGACCCCGTGTTTGTACTTTTACCACACAAATGACAGAAAATTCAAACTTGTGAACCAAATTCTTGTTTTTGAAAATCTTTCCAGTTGGAAAAAGAACAGTTCAAAGACATCGATGCGTCTGAGGTTACCGTGGCGTCCGTGACGAGTGTGTGTAAACTGCAGCTCTACAATCACTGCAGATCACACCTTTGTGCAGGTATTTTCTCTTTAAGTAGAGGTGATCTGTTTAACTTATCAAACTGCAACTGAACGAGGTGGAGGTAGGCGGGGTCAGGTCTGCTTTAAAGTGAAGGCAGTCCCATCTTGTAGCTGCAGTTAGCTGCTCTTACTAAATCAAAAGTTGAAACTTTTTGTGGGCTTGTCAGTCTTCCTGTGATAAAGCTGAACCGTTTCAACTGAAAGGGAAACGACATGAGTCAGAAAAGATGAGGAAGGACAAACATGTCAATGGCCTCCACCTGGAAACACTTCCTGTTTGGGGGCCATTGTTTTCCCCTCTTCTCCACATTCACACCAAAGCCGCTGAGGCCGACACCCTCGACTACCTACCTGATGAGGTCAGTAACTTGATTCTATACTCTGATTGAAACGAGCTCCTTTCATTACCAACAACATAACATGTTATGTCAGCATAAGTGCGTTCAAAGCAACATAACGACCCTGAAGTCCAGCACATATACAACTGATGCCTGAGCAGATATGTGTGGGAAATTATTAGCATTCTTTAAAAGATCACAACTGATGGCAACAGTTTTAATATCGCATGATTCGAAACAAAGAAAATGACTAAACGTTTGTGGAACGAGTTTTTCGAAGACGGGCTTCAGCGATTTGCGTCTAATGGCTGACCTTAGGGTCGTTGAGGATGGTCACACAGTGGTTCAGGTCTCTGGGCTTTTGGGGGAGCATGGTCTCCGTGCTCTCAGACTTGGATTCTTCTTCCCTCGTTACAAAGAAGCTCCTTGGATGATGATCGTTGTCGGCAGCAGACAGGGGCCGGATAACCTCGTCTAGGATAACAAGGTTGAATTTGATAACAAAGCGCTAACAAGTCCGTCTGTTTTACCACTATCAGTAGACACACCTCTCTCCTCCTTATGGGCGGGTCCTGGAACAGCCATGGTGTGAGCGGGGGCGTGGCATCGTGACGTAACTAGATCCTCCCTGCAGCAGGGCTCGGATGGGGATGGAGGATTTAGGGTGTGTGTGGAAAGGGAGATGGGGTTCTTCAGTGACAGCGTGGATTCCATCTCAGCCTGTTCAAAGAAGATGTACTTGATAGCCAGCAGCAGGGCCAAGAGCAGACAGATCATTTGCTCTATGTCCATAGTTATCATCCTGTAAGGTAAGATGAAGAGGAACATGTTTCACTTCACAAAAGCACGACAACAGGAATGTCCAGGAAAACTCTGCAATTCCATTATGAACACAAACACAAAGCACAGGTGACCCTGACCATCCATCTCTTCACAGAACAGAGTTTTTGCCCTTTATGTCTCACACAGAAAGTCTCATACGTTCAGCAGCTCAACAGCATGTGCAATGCTCCATGGGGCAGTTATCACAACTGTGCGAACGTTAAATTAAAACAACCTAAACTACTGCATCACCTCGTGAGGTAGAACTGCCAAAGAGGTTTATCCGGCTCAATTCTCCTGGGTGAGAAGTGGTCCAGCTCCATGCCGACCCCGAGCATGTCCACTGCAGAGTTTATGGACAATGGTTCAGCAATCCAGCGGCTGTGAGCATGAACCATGACCAGGCCGAGAGACTGAACGTGGAGCAGAGACAAACATTACACAATTCTTCAAATAAAGACAAAGACACTAAGTAACCCGTTAGAAGCTTACCATGATCATTTTGACCCTCTGTGTTACAGGATTGGGTTTGTTGTCCTCCTCCTCCATTGCTCTGGACAAATCGTTGAGCTGCCAGATAGGATGGCCCCCCTGACTCTCGCGGGACAGCTGAACGAACAAATAACAGGAACAATCTGTCACAGGCTGGGTCTCCGACCCAGCACTCTGAGTTTTCTTTGTATTTTTTGATATGTTATTAGTTTGTGTTATTTCCTATTTGCCTTTAGTTTAGGCAGTTATTGTTCCTGGGTTTTCTATGTTTTGGGGTTTTCTATTTATTTCATCACGTTTTAGGTCTGTTAAGTTGTGTTGTCATTTCCTGTTTTATTCTGACAATGTCATGTGTTCTTTGTTCATTGTATTTAGCTTTCCTCTCCTGGTCCTGTCATTAGGTTTATGTCTGTCAGCTGTTTTCCCCCATGTGTCGCCACTTCCCCTGATCACCTCATGTCTGTATTTAAGCCTTTTGTTTTCTTCATGCCATTGTCAGTTCGTCTGTTTATCTCACCAGAGTTACAGTCATAGCCTGTTTATTTTCCTCCTCAATCATAGTTATAGTTTTTGGTCTTAGTACCTTTAGTGTTTTGTTTCTTAGTGTTTTGCCTGTTTGCTTTGGTCTCTTGGTTCATTTCCTGCCGTCATCGCAATAAAGGTTCACTTTTCTGTTAATCATTACTATTCCTCGTCATCATCTGCTTTTGGGTCCTGTTTCCGCACACATCGGCGCACCCCGCCGTGACACAATCAAAGAAACCCGCACAAACATCAACATGTCAGACACATGCAGGAAAGCTGTGCCCTTACCTCCAGCAACAGGGAAACACATGCTGGGAAGAAAGTCATGAACACAAAGTAGTTGGCCAAGACAGACATGCATCCAAAGCAGCACATGATTTCCAACTGCCTTACACCTGCAAGACACCACACAGATATCCGCTCGACAACAAGTCACACCTCTATAGCATCATAATCACAGAAAGGCGTTATTCACTTTCTACAGCAACACTCAGTTTCTAAAGTCTGTCCACTATTACAACAGCAATGATAATTCAGCGTAGTGTCCAGCTTGGTGACCTGTGGGGGAAGAAACCACACCTGGCACTAATGTGCAGTCAGACAACCTTTGATCTGATTACTAATGCAGTTATGTCCAAATGATTTCACAAATAGAAGAAAACTTGTGATTAATAGTCAAACATGTGGGAAACTCAACTGGTGCTAAAGTGACCAGACATAAATACACGACAGCTTCCAGCAAGCTGTGAAAACAGATGATTCAAACAGTGCTTACTTCACAGCAACGTAAAAGTGGCTTCAGGTTACATGTAAAACAGTATGTTTGTGTCTGACATCGGTTCATGGAAACTGTGGAAAACAAGCTCAGGAACCCACAAGCTAGTCTCTCCTAATGCGAACACCCAACAGGAGCACATACCTGACATGGTTCCCACTCCGATCACTAAGCATTCCACCAGAGCATCCAAAGTAAAGGCAGGTCCAAGTACCGCCATCCCATGAGCAATGTTATCCCTCACTTCATCCTGAAAACATATGAGTGACATATCAGTTTCTCCGCTGCTGTTAGGATGTGGCAATAAAAACCAAAATATAATAGTGCATACCTGAGAACTGGAGCTCAAGGCAAACTTGGCGAGAGCGCATGCTTTGGAGAGGTCGATGAGAAGCAGAAAGAAGGGCAAAGCCTCACTGAAAGACAGGATCAAACTCTTTATCGCACGTTTCTGAAAGAGCTCCTGAAAAAAGGACCTTTTTATCGAGTGTGTCCTTACTTGAGGCCAGTGAGCTCCTTATCAAGAAAGTGAATGACAACTGTGCTGAATACAAAGCTGGAGAAGATGGTGAAAAGGCCAGCGATGCCTACAGGAAACGCAGACGGAGTCAGGTCAAAAGGGAGAAACATCACCGGCATGTCCTACAAACACACGAGCACTGATACCTAAAATATATTTGGACCCCAGCTGTCTCAGGTTCTGGAACTGGAAGTAAATATAGACGATGGCGATACAACGCGTAATGGTGAGGATGATGACGTCACTGCTCAGAATCTCCTGCAATAATAAAAAACAATAGAATTAATAGAATAAAATCGCACCACTTGTTATTATTGACACTGATCCTTTGCTCACCTCTGTTTTGGGGCAGTCGAAGTTCCAGCCACATATCTGGTCATTCCCAGTGAACATGTTCATGGACATCATGCAGACAGTGAGGGTGACTGTCCCCACAATCACCTCCCAGGGGTGAGAGGCCACCACGAGCCCGTGGGCACGGAACACGCGGGTCAGCATGCTGCAGCGGGGCTACAACATAACACATGTAAACCGAAGAGCTTCCCGAGGATGCCCGATGATAATCTGACAGTTTGAAACGGGATCGATTGGTTTGATTTCTACAGCGTCTGGTCAAAAGCGCTTAATACGTTAAGATAACAGCCCGTAGAAATGGTTACTGACAGGGTTCGGTTTTACACCACAGCTATTTTAAAGTGCTAAATAAGAAACTTTATTTATACGATTTCAATAAGTCAATTACTCATATAAACCTGCAGGTTATTGTTATTTTACTAGTAAAATGTCGTTGTGTGAGTGACTGACTTACCTGGTAAGAAGATGATTATGGAGGTCCGATTAACAGCGCGACGTGCAGGAGATGTGAAGCTGCAGATTACACTGCGCTTCACCTCCCAGTGTCACCACACCGATGGAACCATGGCACGCTATGGTGTCATGCAGCACTTCCACCTATCAGCTCCGTCTGACGCTTCGCTAGCGTCGTTGCCCCGCCCCGTTTCCTAGGCGACAGTAGTACTAGGGCATGGCCAAAGCTAAAACGACTAATCTCGCCACACACACCAGGCTGTATGTAAAGATCACGGCATGTTAGTTAGCTGTCAGGCTTTAGAGTCCCCCTTTTATTTCTTTTAAATAAATTAAAACAAAACCTGTCAAAATTTTAAACGAATATCCTCATTTTTGGCTCTTATTTTTCTTAAAAACAAAAATAAGGTTAAAGAAATCTGGTAATTCTTTGTTTTTACATTCATCGGGCCCCAATATGACCAAATATCAAAGAGAAATTAAAAATGCTGCTGTGGAAGAGTTCAGGTCTTAGGAGGTTAAATAACACATTCTAACCGCGATGTAGTACCAATATAGCGGCACCATTTGAATCCAACGGACCGGGGTTATGGAGCGACCCTAAATACAGGAGGGAGACATGAATGAACTTAGTCCGCTCATACCTGAAGTCTGAAGTCTTTGTTTTTTATTTTAAGCAAAAAAAGTTGACGAAGCTCTAAAGCTTTTGACGTTCATATATATGTATGTATATATATATATATATATATATATATATATATATATATATATATATATATATATATATATGTGTGTGTGTGTGTGTGTGTGTGTGTGTGTGTGTGTGTGTGTGTGTGTGTGTGTGTCAGATTACAAAAGAGCAAATTCACTCTTTCTTGCCACAAGAGCTAAATAGTAAAGTCAATATGAACTGGCAGCTACAGCGTTGTGTTAATCCGACTGGATTCAGTTTCCACTTCATGACATCAGTCTTCACAGTCACTTCCACTTCAGCTGATTTAGGTTTGGTATTTCATTTTGCAGTATTTCATTAATCACTGTCCTGTTTACAGTTTTTGTCACTGCACTGTAGTGCTCTAAATGTAATGTATTTCATATATATAATCTTGTGTGTATGTTTGAATAGCACAACAGAACATAAAATGTGGGGTCCCTATTTTATCTGAAATTACAGTATAACTATATTTACCTACTAATACTAAGGTATTTACATTAAAAGAAGGGAATAGAGTTATTTTACCTTATCTAACATCCAGGTGTTTAACAGGAAAGGAGACACAAATTGTAAGGAGTTACTGAGTAAGTACTGCTTAGGTTTGTGCATATTCTCCTTTGTCCCACAGGCCATCAGACTGTTTAACTCCTCTCTGGAGGGGAGAGGGAGGGGAGACAGGAGGACAAAGGAGGGGGGAACAACTAAGCTGTAGTGCCTCTTCACCTCACTGTGCAATACTTTTGTTAACAGTCAACGGTGCAATAGACCTCAATACTTGAAATGTGCAATTCACTTGTATTTTTATTTTTATTCCTATTTATCCCCTTTGTATATTTTATTTATATATGTCTCTGTATTTATATATGTGTGTATATATATATAATATTCTGTAACTCTGTAACTTCTGTCGGTGCTGTGCTTTTTGGAAACCGAATTTCCCAGAGGAACCCACCCGAGGGATTAATAAAGTTTTATCTTATCTTATCTTATTCAATTGTCTTTTTATATGAAATATAAAAATGATACATTGATAGTTCTCATTATTATATCTGAGCCTGTTTTTATTCACCTTTAATGAAAAACAAAGAACATGAAACACTTCTTAACCGGAAAACGAGCTTTAACTACACAGTGCCAAACAAAACAATCCTTTTTCTAGAGTAACTGTAAATGCAGTAATCTTAATTACTGTGTAAGTCATTTTAAGTACTGGGAAGGACACACAGATTATACTGTAAGTAATTTTGTTGATTTATTTTAATTGTCAGTGAGCCCTTCATTTCCGGGCTCAAAGGTAATTGGACAAATTAAATAAATGAAGATAAAATGTTCATTTCCAATCCTTGGTTGAAAAGCCTTTGCTGGCAGTGACAGCGTGAAGTGTTGAGCTCATGGACATCGCCAGATGCTGGTTTCCTCCTTTTTAATGCTCTGCTGGGCCTTTACTGCAGCGGCCTTCAGCTGCTGTTTGTTTGTGGGCCTTTCTTCCAAAGGTCAGTCTCAATGCTCAGCTGAGTTAAGATCAGGTGACTGAGCTGCCCACACAAGAATTTTCCACTTCTCTGCTTTAATAAAGTCCTGGGTTTCTTTGGCTGTGTGTTTTCAGTCATTGTCCATCTGCATTATGAAACTCTGCAGTCTGACTGCATTTAGCTGGATGTGAGCAGACAGTCTGTCTCTGAGCACTCGGCTGCTTCTGTCCTGTGTCACATCATCAATAAACACTAGTTTCACGATGACACCAATGTTCCCTCTAATGTTTCATGTGTCTGAGCGAACACACAAACTCATTGAGTGGCCCCTTGGACTGTGGTCACGCCAGCATCGAATCCATCCAAGTCACATGGTTTATTAAAATAATCAAATTACAGCATTTACATGTATGTTAGACTGTGGCGGACCACCAGGTGGCTCCACTCACACCCAAGTTGAAGGGAAGTGCTGGGGTGGAGATTTTGGCGCTCACTGTATGTGAAGTTCTACAGAGCAGTGGCGGAGCGGGGGGGGGGTGGCTTACTGGGCTTAAGCCCGGGTTGTTTTGTCAGAAGCCCGGGGTCTTTTGGAGTGTAATTTTTTCATAGTTAGATGCCTGGCTGACAACTGTATAAAGCAAAAACTACACACAATATTCGAAGCACATAGTGCACACTGTGGGAATTTACGACTGTGCGTGAATCCCCCCTGATATTGGTATGATCCGAGCTCAGGCACTAAGCGGGGGGCGGGGCAGCTGCTGCCTGCGAGTGCGCTGTTGGAGAAACGCAGCCAGGCAGACAGAGGAGAACTGAAGTTCGACCAGGTACCAAAGCAAATCATTCGTACTGTACAAATAATGTAAATATGACGGTGAATCACGAAAGATTGATATCAAACTGATCACTTGACCAATATTACGTTACTTGCTCTTCGAATGAATCAACAAATGGCGAAATGAAAAGCTGAACAACAACAAAGCTGTTTCTTTAGAGAGTCTCAGCTTACATGTGTTTATTTCATATTTTCAGTTGTTTCCCTCCACGGCTAAACAAAGCGTTTCAGTTATGTACTGATGAACACAACAATGGACATAAGGAGCTTCTTTCAAAGAAAAACTCTGGTAGATGTTATTTTATATATTATGCTTTGTATGTTGTTCAGTATAAAATAAATAAATATTGAAATATCTTTTGAATTAGTTAAATGTCAGAATAAAGAGAGACAGAGCTTCTATTTTTTATCACTTTCATCAAATGTAGGAGTACATGTACACTAAGTTTATTGTTAATTAATAAGAAACTGCAGACGATTCCATCCTGAGCTGAAGAAGCTTCTGATTGGTTCGTAGAGTCCATGTGAGTAAACTGGTGGCACAGCTGTGGATGCATATAAGGCAAAACACAGAGCCTGTTTCTGTGACATGGGAACATCAAGAGATGTCAACAAAACACCAGGAAGAGAACTGTGGAGCTCCATAAGTGTGGCTCAGTTTGAATACAATTTGGTGCCATTTACAATTAAGAAATACAGATAGTTTCTCTCTTTACTCTTAAAGTTAACAAATGTGTTTTTATATTTATCTAAAAAATAAACATTTAGTCTAATTTGATGTTACAATTAAAAAAGTGTTTGTGTGTAAATATCTGGTTTCAACTGTATATTTGATGATTGTCAGCACAAAGAGGGAGAGAGGAACACACAGAGAGAGGTGAAACAAGAGCAGGTGAGACACACATGTTAGTCACATGGTTGTTTACCAGAAGTATCACCGTATCACAGGTCCTCATGTATCTCGTACCTAGTGTTTCTTTTTAGGTTTACTATTTTTCAAATTCTATATTTATTAAGTTCTGCAGCTTGTTTGCACAACAAGACTAAATAATTATATAAACTTTTCTCAATCTAAATATTGGACTTTGGTAGAATTAAAAAATAAGTGTAGTGCAGGTCTATGATGATTTTTAGTGCTACTATCATCTAGTTCTGATTCTGGTTCTGTCTTGGTTAAGTCCCAAGTAGTCCTGATTTTGAACTGTTGTAGTCCTGTTTTAATTCCGGATCAGTTCTGGGCCTGGTTGAATTGGGGTTTAGTCCCTGTGTCTTGATACAGCCCTGATTTTGTTCTGCCTTGCTGCTTAATTAAAAACCTAGCTTAAGGTGTCCTGTATATGTGATATATTTTTTTCCTATATGAAGTCATTCTTTTTTGAACAAAACTCAAAACAGAGCCGATTAATCTTTCAGTCATTTCTACCTATTCTACCTATTCTAAAAAAAAAAAAAATCCCACATGCATACTACCCTTTAGGGCTAAGCCCCAGGTGTTTCAAATGTCTGGCTCCGCCTCTGCTACAGAGTCAGTTAATAAAGTTGGAGTGAGACATTGAGACCTCTCCTGTCGTTATTACATACCTCCACATTGGTGACCCCCACATTGGTGGCCTGAAAGCATCGGCTGCTGCCGGACTTCCACCTCCGCTGATGGCTGCGTTTGCTGTAGCGCTTAAATTGCCGGATTTTTGGCTTCACGACCCTCCTTTATGGTTCGTGCACGTAGAAGCTCAGTTTGCTCTTCATGGAGTTTCAGCCGACGATACTAAATACCAGAGGTGGGACCAAGTCATTGTTTTGCAAGTCTCAAGTATTTATCCTCAAGTCACAAGTCAAGTCTCAAGTAATGTCAGGCAAGTCAGAGTCAAGTCTCAAGTCACTGGTGTAACAGTCCGAGTCAAGTCACAAGTCTGAAACTTTGAATTTCAAGTCCTTTCAAGTCTTTAAAAAAAAAAAAAAAAGCATGTTGCAGTTATATGCTAAATGTAAATGTTAGACCAGCGGTCGCCAACCCCCGGGCCTCGGACCGTTTGGTGAGTCGTTTGGTGCCGGGCCGCGAGAGTTGAGGCTCAGGTGTGAAATGTCTGGTTTTCAGGGTTTTTATCGGTTTTCAGCGTTATTTTGTTATCGTTTTTATCGTTTACTCTGGTTTCCTGGGTCTTTCACGTGTGTTATGAATAAATCTTCTTTTTTTCGGTCCCGGTACTAGTTTTATTTTGTTGTATTTATCCGCGACACCTTAAAGGCCGGTCCGTGAAAATACTGTCGGGCATAAACCGGTCGTGGCGCAAAAAAGGTTGGAGACCGCTGTGTTAGACCATGTAATTTTTAAATCTGTGTTTTTCTCAACACATGACAAAATAGTGAACTTAGAAAATATACACAAATTGTGAAATTGCACCTCTATAAAATGCAGCTCAATTAAACCTAGCTCCAAGAATAATTTTCACCGAAAGTTCTGAGATAAGCTGCATGTTATTCTTGGATGCGCTTGTAGGACCGGCTTTAAAATCGCATGACAAAAATATCATACACATTAAAAAAAAAACTGTATCTCCAATGGAGCCTGGACAACATTTGCTAGTTAGATGAAGTCAGCTATCTCATCGTAGCAAAAGAGAAGCCCCGCCTACTGTTCTTTATGCAACTTCAACTGTCGGACAAAGTTGGAAGTTGTTCCATATCTTTCTGTGATTCTCTTCTTACATGTTTTGCATGTTGCATTTCGGTTTTTTGTTGACTACTTAATAATTTATGTACCTGAAAAAAATAACTCTTTGCAGCATTTTTGAGCGTTTTTTTTTCTTTTAATAAAAACATCTGGTTAATTTGATTGGCTGTGCTACAGCTCACGCACACATATGTACGGAGTGTGGTTTGAATAAATGAATGAATGAATTGAATTAATGGTGCACACTTTCTATATAATATGCGTGTTAACTTTTATATTTGGGTGAAATATCAAGTCTCTTCAAGTAAACCGGTTCAAGTCCAATTCAAGTCCCAGGTCATTGGTGTAAAAGTCCAAGTCAAGTCACAAGTCTTAGAACATCTAAAGTCATAAAATTAATGACTCGAGTCTGACTCGAGTCCAAGTCATGTGACTTGAATCTACACCTCTGCTAAATACCACCATGTGGTGGCCTCACTTGACCCGCTGTCAACCCGCTGCGTGATGACTCTCCTCCGGGACCCCCCAGCCCAGGCAAGTACACCGCCCTCAAGGCGCTGCTGCGGCGTTACTCCCTCTCTGATGCTGAGCGGGCCGAGAAACTCCTTTCCCTCGCAGGCCTGGGCGACGGCACCGCTCTCGAGCTCATGGAGAGCATGCTGTCCTTACTGGCCACGGATGACGGAGGATTCCTCTTCACCTACCTCTTTCTCCGACAGCTGCCGGCTCCAGTGCGCGCTGGCCTTACCAACTCCCCGCTATTGGCCACGAAGGATTACCGCTCCCTTGCGGAAGAGGCGGATCACATCCTCCTGGCTACCAGGAGTTTCGGCGTCCAGGCGATTGTCCCGGACTTATTGGTGGGTAACTGGTGCGTAGAGAACAGTCCAACCCTGCCAGGAAATATGTGCTGGGGAAGGAATGGTATTAAGACACTTTTTATACTTTTTATAGGTAACGAACAATTTCAGAAAAAGAACTGAGGGGCGTACAGGAAAAAGTTGAGTCCAAGTTGTGTAAATGGACATGGTTGCTACCCCAGCTGTCATATAGGGGTAGGGCTCTGATTGCCAATAATCTGGTTGCCTCGTCCCTGTGGCACAAGCTTGTGGGGTTGGTTCCACCTGCTGGGCTGTTCAGCGTCTCATTGTGGATTTTTTCTGGTCCGGGCAGCATTGGCTTAAGGCATCTGTACTGTTTCTTGCCGTGTCAGAGGGAGGTCAAGGACTTGTGGATATCATGGCCAAGACCACTGCGTTCAGATTACAAACTGCTCAGAAGCTGCTTTATGGAAGTAGTTACTGTTGGCTGCCCTTGGCTCGGCTGCTTCCCCAGAAAGCTGGATATCCTGGACTGGATAAGCATCTGTTTTTGCTTAAAACAGCAGAGCTTGATATGATGGGTTTAACACCTTTTTATCATTCAGTGTTGGATGCTTGGAAAACGCTGAAGATTTTCCGTGATCCTGACCCTAGACCTGGCTGGGGATTTTTGAAGAACCATTGTTTCACAATGACTTTTTGTTTGCTGTCATCACCTACAATAAGGACCAAGTTCATTCAAGCTGGGATTGTGAAACTGGGTCACCTCGCAAAACTATCGATAGAAAGGATGTGCAACCTTACTAACATCAAGTCCACCAGAATCTTAAAGAGGATCCTGGAAGACGTCTGGGAGTCCTTACCTGTGTCACTGAAACTATTTGCTGAAAATTGCAATCTAGCTGACCAGTGGCATAATGGGTACGAGTACGTATTTCCAGTACTTTCAGCTGCGCCAGCTTTTGATGGATGGCATGAGGAGAATGGACTGGTGTCGGGTGTTCTCAGTTCATGTGGGAAGAAGCACCTGTATCAGAGTTGTGCCAAGGTGCTGAACTTGTGCTCGGGGGGTCAGGGAGTCGAGGTGGACACAGGTTTTTGGTTCAGACCTTGCCCCGAAGGGCAGATGGAGGGTCCTGTATAAGCCACCTGTTGAGAAACAGGTTGGTGACCTCCAGTGGAGGATTATACATGGATTTATAGCTACGAACAGACACACAGCTAGACCCGACTACTAGGGGTGGATGTCTATTTTGTGAACAACAGGAGTCGCTGTCACTTGTTTTTGTCCTGTGTGAGGTTAAAAAGCCTGTTTAGTTTATTGCAGGAATGGGTGGAAGCCCTGGGTGAGCGTTTTTCTATGGCAGTTTTTGTTTTTAGTCTTAAGTACAGAGCTTTGAAAAAGAAGACTCATGTCTTAATCAATTTCCTTCTTGGTATGGCAAAGTTCGCAATTTGGAAAACGAGGAAACATGAAATGCTTGGACAGGGTTGGACTGATGCAGCACTTAGTTTTAAGGGCTTAGTTGCATCGAGATTGAAAGTGGATGCTTTTTATCGTGTTGTAATCTACAGATGTTTACAGATTTGTGGTGTATTAGAGATGTTTTATGTTCATTGAGGGAGGATGGTGCACTTGTTTTGCATTTTTAGAGTGATATTATTATTCAGTGTATTTGTTTTGATAACTACACGTGGATCTAAGTGTGTGTGGTTTTTGGGTGGTGTTTTTGTGATGCTTCCTTTGACTTTGTGAGCGTTTTGTTTGTATTATTGAATTGTGATATGAATAAATGTGTTTGTTAAAGGTCAAACGTCTTTCTTTCTTTCTCAGGATGTACCAACCTGTAGAGTTCGCTACTCTAATATTGCAGCAGTTTCTTGGATGCATTTCCTCTGTTTTGGCAGTTTACGGATGGCTTGTTCCACCTGCTCCCTTGACTGCGTGTTGTCTGTTCACAGTAAAATCTTCCACATGCAAGCACCACACCTCATGATGTGCTGTGCAGGAGACAGGAATAGGACGCAAACGCAGGACTCACAACACAAAGGGGTGAACTAAAGGAGGCAGTAAAACATCTGGACGTTAGATAAGGTTAAACGACTCGATTCCCTTATTTGAAGGTAAATACCTTAGTATTAGTAGGTAAATATAGTTATGCTGGAATTACAAATAATTAAAGCGTACTTAGGGCCTTAGTCTCATGCCAAAATAGGAACCCCACATTTTGTTGTGTTTTGTTGTGCTATTTAAACATATTATAAGGTGTCATGTTTAAAGTATTAGTTCTTTTCAAGTTACTAATCAGGATACCACTTTTGTTGCTTTTCATTAAAAAAAGCAAAGACCTAAAAACGGAGAGCAGTGAATAATGCAATAACTGAATGCTGCCATTCATTTATTGCATTATTCACTCCTGGACTGTGTGAAAGCTGCGCCACAGCTGAATGCTGACACTGTAAAGGACAGAGTGAGGGAGACAGACACCAACAGATTACCAACGTGGTAGCCTCCGTCTCAGTCCGTGTAATCGCCTAATTAATTCTCACTATTAAAACAATAATAGCAAATTTACATTTCATAGTACAGAGTTAATAAAAACATATTGTTCTCTTCTCTCTCTGCTGTCTTCTCCCAGTGGAGCCCAGCTCATCATATTTATATCAATATTCAAAATGTTCAACCAAAAAAAGGTATAACCCCAGATGTGTGAGGATGCTTTGTTACAGGCAGCACAAGAGTAAGAAAGAAAAAGTGAATTAAATAAAAGAATAAATAAGTCCAATAATGTGCAAAAGGCCAAAACTAGAAGAATGCGACTGGCCTGCACCGCGTTCGATGAACTAGAATGAAATATGATGTCATCAAACGACTAAAAGGATGTTTGATGACATCATATTTCATCAAAATATGGATGCATGACAAGGAACATGCAAACGCGGTGTAGCTTTCACACAGTCCCGGAGTGAAGACTTTAGAAAAGTCCAAGAAAAGATGACTTGTGTCTTGAAGAAGCTCAAAATATTTGACTCCATTGGGCACGTGACTCGTTTTTATAATCGGAGCGAGAGGTCCACAGCAGCAGAGCTGCAGATGTGTGGGACGAAGCTCACTGTTGCAACAAACACAAAGCATAAGAAGAGCCTCTGTTCAGTGTAAGTTACAGTTCAGAAACAGTCGTTTAATCAGACACACGCTTCAACGGCGTTATTAAAGGTTAAGTTCACATATGAATCTGATGTTTACATCCCAAAACATACAGTTTAGATTTATTTTAAACTATGAATGCTCAAAACTCCAGTGGCTGTAGGTGACATACAGTTGTTAAAGTCCATGACAGACTTGCTTTTATCCGTCAAGCTCACAATCTCAGACATGAAAGATGACAGTTACTCTTTTTTTAATGATAACATCTGCAACAGGGAAAAAAGCCCACCAGTACCAGAGTAATAACCAAACCAGGACTGCAGCTAGCTGTGAAAGAAGAAGCAACACAGGAGTTGTTGATGACAGGACAACTCAGTTATCACGAAACATGAGATCAGTTTAAAGAACATATCAACACGGTCAGTGAGAGAGCCATATTTTTGTAATGTGCTGATTCCAGAAGCCATGAAAAAATTACAAGTTCATCTGCAAATCATAAAACATGGAGCGTACCCACGTATTACTGCAAATGTGATCTGAAGGTCCCTGTTAGTGTCACAGTGATAGGAGTGCAGTTGTTGTCAGGAATTCAAATCCACCGTTCAGGCTGTTACAATGCTGCTCATGTTCACTGCAGGTGGAGTTATTGTTCTTATTATACACAGTGCCCCATTTACAGAGGATCTTCTCACCAGAATGCACAACATAATAACATGTTACAATAATATTCATAAAAATAATAAGAATATAAATAAAAATACTAATATGTAAAACAGAAAAGAAAGCGACCACGTGTACAGTGTCAGAACAAACGAGAGGAGGAGGCATCACCATGACAACACCCGTGTACATTCACCTGGTAACATCAAAGAAGGCAAGAAGGCCTCCTGCTCCCCCACAGGTCCATGCACGCCCCCTTACAGGGTGCACCCCCCCCACGCAGAAAAAAGAAAGAAAAAGATTTAAACAAACGAACCAACACAGCAGTTTGTAGCTGCCTTCAAAATAAATCTTACCACAGAAAAACAGGGTGTATTATCATCATCACAGCATGCTCTCAAGGCAGGTCTACAGAGTAACAAGGACCCTTTGTGATTAGGGGGTGATTCCAGTCAGCTCAGAGACACCAGTGGAATCAAAGACTTGGTTTTTAACATTTCATAAAGGGTTCAAATTCACACACTCAAAGTATAATGTTGTCGTCCTAGTGCAGAGTCCATCTGAAGCCTGAAATACTGAACCTCAGGTGCTGTGTTCAGAGAGTTTTGGTCCTCTTCAGGGTCGCGGTGCCATACTCTCAGGAACGCATAGCTCAGACCAGTGGGATCAGGGGTCCCCCCTCTGCCCTCCCCTCTGCTCTCTGATGTGAAAGTAGCTCATTTTAACAGAGGGTGTCTGTATTGAAAGAGAGCTGCACCTGCCAAACACACACAAATATACACACCAGAAAATCACTACACGTGCTAACACGTAGTGGTGATGTCTTTGTCAGGGAGCGTGCATAAGAAAATCCAGTGTTTGTTTGAGAACAGTGTGAGAAAGTTCTTGGTTCAGACCTGCAGCTCATCTGCAGAGTCTGCACATACTACCTGTTGCTCCACAGTCTGAAGTCTGACAGACTAACCACCTGTTCAGGGTGCAATCCTGTTCTGTTACCTGATGATAGATGGGCTGAGACCCTGTGTGAACACTTACATTTATGTAACACTGTCAGCGTTAGATGGTTCGCTCCTTTAGAGGCCACTGCTGCATTGAAAACAGGCTGAATGTGTTTAAATCATTAGCTTTTACACGTGTAGAGGAAACCATGCTGGTTAAGCACATTTGTTTACTCTGCTGGTGAAAAGCTACTCCAGTGTTAACTCTTCACTGTTGTCTCCTGAGGTTTGTGCTGTGGTGATGAGGGTCATTGAGTACCTGTCCTTCTACAGTAGTAGCAGTGTTTCCATTGCTTGCTGCAAGCTACACTGATGCTACAACATCTCGTGGTAACACTACAGTATGTCCTAGCCCAAGTTCTGGGTGATGTCTCTTCCACACACTATAGCTCTGTTTGTCTCATGTTACTGACCTTCCAGACACAGATGTGGGGCCTGCTGCACCTTCACCTGTGTACCCCTCCCTCTGAACTTCAATGAACAGAGAAACAGAAAACTCTAGGCAGGATCTGCTCACCCGTTCCTCTTCGAAGCTAATGAGACCTTCATCATCATCGCTCTCCAGCTCTTCTGGCGCCTCACTGATCAGAGCGTTGAGTTCTGTGTTGGCCGTTCGAGACTTTAGAAGGCTGAAGATGCGCTGCAGGGGGGACTTTCCACTGCCCAGTGGCGACACATCCTGCTGCTCAAGGTTATCGCTTTGTTTCTTGGCAAAGTTAACAAACACCTGGATGGAAAAAGAGATCCTGTACTTTATTTTTTATTTAAGATATTCCTTTTTGAAGTCTTGGATGAAACTGAGTCACTCACATTATCCAGAGTAGTCTGACTGACAGAGTAGTCCTCAATACCCAGCACCTCCACCACCTGCTCCATCTTACTAAAGACCTGAGCCAGGGACATGCGCTCAGACTTCAGCTGGTACTGCACCTTGGTGTGGTGACGCTCCTGCAAATATGATAACACGGTTTACAGTTTACCACATTTTTCAGCTGTGGTATTGTAACTGTGGCCAGTGACTCCAATTATAGGGATATGGACCAGCTCTTGATCCTGTGGGTATCACCTATTAGGTTAGTAATTAGTAGCTAACTCAAGCTGGTGTTGAGGATACTGGCCTAGCTTTAACTGCCTACGACCGGATGCCTGCCCTGTTTCACCTGAATGTAGGGCTGCCACAAACGATTATTTTGATAGTCGACTAGTCACTGATTATTTTTGCGATTAGTCGACTAATCAGATCATCATCCATTGGACGTAAAACTTACAGCTTATTGCACCAGCAGCATCTGCTCTCATAACTATCATTAGCTTACAGCTTTAAGTGTTTATGGTCTGTGCTAACTAAAAATAAAGACAAGATGATAGTTTATTAAATTTTAATGAAATTTGCAGATTGTTTCGGTGGAGTTTAATAAACTCCTTGCTATCTAAAATATAACAGGACACTGGAGTAAATTCTCCAGCATCTCACACTTCTGATAATCAGCTGTCTGCTTGACGTTTATTCAGCTGTGTAAAAACTATAACTTTAATCTCAGCCAAACCGATTTACTCAGGAACAAATAAAATACTAAAAAAGCCAAACAACAACATTTTGAAGTTATCTAAGTGACTCATATATCATGTTTAACCTGAGTAGTGAAAGACGCGATTTGCCGGGAGTCCGGTGTTCTCACGGCTCTAGTGACCTAGCCCCCGGCTCGCTAACGAGCTAGTGGCTAACAGATGTCTCCGAAAACGTCGGAGCGCTTTTGAAAATATGTGGTGTCCTGATAAACTGAGCAGATATTTGAGGTTTACACAGCTACATTCTCGCCTGAAAATATGTTAAACGTTTATTTTGTGACCCAGAAAGAATAATAAGAGTAACATTAAAACTAACTAGCTGCCGCCATTGTTGGAAACTGAGCAGGGCCGCGCTATGAATTCTGGGATACAGCTTCTTCTTCTTCGGGGTTTAACGGCAGCTGGCATCCTTGTACATGCAGTGCTGCCATCTTCTGTTTCAGTCCGTTATTACACTCTTAAATCCTGCTACTTATTCCTGCGTCTTTTGTGATCTTACAAAGCTTCAAACGACGCGTCGACTATTAAATCAGTCGTCGACGATTTTGATAGTCGACGTAATCGTGACTAGTCGACTAATCGTGGCAGCCCTACCTGAATGCTACATGGACTGATTCTTATATAAAGAGTACAGAGTACTCACAGCGCTCTATACAACATGCCACATCCACACAAGCACTTTCTTCTATGCTTTAAGTGCTTACTATCTAACATTCACACACATTCATACTCGGATGGATGCATCGGTGAGCAACTTAGGGTTAGTATCTTGCTGAAGGCATGCAGACTGGGGCAGCCAGGGACTGAACCACCAACCTTCTGATCATGTACACCCTGAGCTACAGCCAGCCAAAGATGCACCCCACTAGAACCTAAAGTTCGGCACAGTCAACAGCTGTACCAGTTGTAGGAGGCTCCTTGCACTTGTTGAATGGACAGGTAAGTACTGAATGTCCACATCGTCAGACTTTATGTGCAGAGGTTTTATTACAGTGATATAGCACAGGCAAAGTAGCTTAATGAAACAATACAGATCTTCTAATTAAACCACACAAAACTTTACATTCTTGAATCGATTCTATGGCGATGCTAAAGATCTACCACCAGTTTTGGTATATAACCACACTCTTCAGGTAATATTTGCTCTTTATTATATTTATTAAACCGTGGTATTATTTTCTCTCTGATGAGGATCTTTAGATCTACAATATAAAGCAGCTGTTGGGGTGAATTTACACTATATCATGAAAACACAACTGAACTGATAGTGAGGTTTAGTCTGGTGCTACGTCTGTCAGGTTGGTGCTCTGTGGGTAAAATGACGACACTGGAGAGTTGCTGTAACGTACCTTCAGCAGAGCCTCGGGGAAGTTTCTGTTGAAAAACCGAACCACCTCTTTGACGCTGGAGCTGCTCTTTGTCCTCACTGTGATCATGTAGCCATCTCCAAACCTATAACATGTTAAGAGAAGCATGACTGTGCCAAGTCAGGACATAATGGTACAATCATAAAGTTCTCCAACTCTGCCCCTTTAAAAAAAGCACCCCAACATATGTTATATGAGTACTGAGCGAGCCAGAACTGTAAACTTTTTTCTAATTCGGATTTTTTTAATATACCTTTGTCTTTTTTAACCTCATGAACGTGGGCAGCACTGTGCTGTGGTGATTAGCGCTGTTGCCTCACAGCAAGAACTGTTCTCCCAGTGTTTGCTGGGTACTGGGTACTCTGGCTTCCTCCCACAGTCCAAACACATGCAGTTAGTGGGGACCAGCTTAATGGGGAATCCCAAATTGCTCATGCGTGTGAATGGTGGTCTGTCAGACAGACTGGCGACCTGTCTGGGGTGCACCCTGGCTCTCACCCTTTGACAGCTGGCACATCTGTAGTCAACTATGAGACCTGAGTCTGTGAAGGTTCTCAGTCATCCAGGTCATCGTAGTCAAAGGAGCGACCATCTTTGAACAGATGGTTGCTTACGGGGTTTACGACACCAACTCTCTGCCATCTATAATCCAGTTTTGAGATCCCTTCCCAGACGCCTTAACGCCCACTCACATCCTGGGCCATCTGACCTCAGGAATTCGCATGATAAGATGGGGCCAGGTTTCACAATGAACACACCCGAAACTCTGGCTGATTGGGACCCACGCCCAGTTTCACACCTTGGCTCAGGTGATTAGAGGATCATCAGGGGTCCTTTTGTCCCTCTGTGGGGGGAAACTCCCACTAGGTTTATATCTGGGACTCTCCACCATTTGACCTTAGAACTGAAGAAGCTTCTCGGATGAGAGGTGAAACGTCTTCAAGCAACTTAAAGAAGTCCAGACGCTTTTCTTTGCAAGCTCCTTTGACTACGATGACCTGAGGTTAAGGGTGGTCTTTTGCGGTTGCCTGTGGGATCCCCTGGAAAATACCCAATTAAGCTTCAGTTTCTATGGGAGTATGCATGATGAAGCAGAGCTGCTTCTAAATGTGGACAAATGTAAAGATTTTCTGTCCTTGCATCCTCTGATAGCTAAAGAAATGATGGCAGCTGTGTGCAATGTCCTGGACAGAACAGACTGCAGGATCTGGTGCAGCTGCCACATAAACCTCGTCTGATTTTAAGGACTGCCTGTTTTTCCATGGACTGTGAGGATGAACTAGTGGAGACAGGGCATGAGTGCAGGATGAGGAGGAAAGCTTATATGTACTGTTCATTATACCAAAGGTAGAAACCTGATATTGATGACCTCACAGTACTCAAGCTGATTTTAAAATGATAAGTCAGAGCTGTGGATGAGCATGGTCAGGTTGTAAAAACAGCTGGAAAAAGATGAGATCACAGGAGAACAGTGTCTCACCTCAGATTTACTCCACCTCATCCCAAACCACCACAAACATCAGGTGAAAATACTCCTCCCTCACATCCAGCGTTACATCTCCTTCTACTGTCCAAGATCAGCTGTTCCACAGCCCAGGAGAAATTACTGTCCTCTTGTGGCAGTTGAAAGTCTCCATAACTGTGAAACATTAGACTGGAAATGCTGTTGTGGGTACTGGTTCGACATATACTCCCCAGCTGACAAACTCACCTCATGTACTTGTCTAACAGACCACCGAGCTAGCTGCTGGGCTGGATGGAGACAGAAATGACTCTTTAGAGTAAAAGCTGGCATGTGCCTGTGGTGGTGCTTGTTTCAAAGACAACGGCATTTCCTGCTCTACTGAGTTTAGATTTCATATTATTCACTGGTATGCAGCAGGATGTTTCAGAAGGAAAGTATTGGTTTGATGATGATGATAAGATAAGACACTTCAGGAGTGGGGGGTGTGGTGGGGTGGGTGACCAGAGTACTGCTTTCTTTCAGCAGACACTCCTCGTGTCTCCACGTCAGAATGTGCCACCATCATCTGTGCTCTACAGGGCCCCTCACAGAAGCTTACAATAGAGGTGGAAGGCAGAGCAGAAAACCAGAAAGTCACACCCTGAATCAGAAAATCACTGATACAGGAGATATAACATCAATCCCACCATGTCATCAAAACAGGGCTTTATCTATCTATCTCAAGCTTCCCTACAAGACCATGTGCCAGCCACAATCCTTCCCCTGGACATCTGGGAAGACACCAAACCTACTGACGATTGCAGAAATGGTCTGCTGGCTAAAACCGAGCTGGGATGTTCAGGAGAATGTGCAAAACTGTAATGTGTTCTATTGTACAAACTTCAAAACCAGCAACCAGCAGGCAAACACCAACAAACGATGGTCCAAAGGCTGCTAGGGATGTATGTGATGGGTCCATCCCCCAAGAAGATCAACCAAAGTGTCTTTGTTGACACCACTCCAGGTAAGTAGGATGATTCTCTTTAAGAAAGTAACATCAGAAGCTCTGACACAGTGGCCCCTATCTGATCCATTGTCCTCCTGGAAGTCATGAAACCCAGTTTGTCTCCTCACTCTTGCAGACAGAGTCCCAAACATGGACAAATGAACACATCCTCGGAGCAGTGCTGTGGAAAGAGTAAACTGCACCTTAAAAAAGAGACTCTTACACTGAAACCAGACAAACAGTGGGACAAATCCATGACTCCCAGTTTGCCCTAAATCCAGCTCTTCAGGTGTCCTCTGGTTTCTCCTGCAGAGCTGAATCTTTAATGACGACGACTCTTGGATGTGTTGCTGCACCCTCGAGATGTCACACATCAAACCTCTGGATGTGCCAAATCTCAGTGCTGCAGGTCCTGAGTAACCGTGTCTTCAGAAACCTGGACTATATAACTATGAGTAACTATGATTAAAGAAGGTCCTGACCTGTTCTTTAGGTGCTGGATGCTCCCCAGGCATTTAAACCTGCCATTCACCATAATGCCCAGTCTGGTACACAAGGCCTCACACTCCTCCATGCTGCAGATGTAGTGAAAACACTTTGGTGAAACATTTGTAACACAGATGGTATAACAGGAGGTGTTCCAGAGGAACATGCATGTCATTACTAAGCTTTATAACCTGTGTGACGTCAGCACTACAGAGCGTCCGGTCTTGATTATGTCCAGGATTAAATTCCAGAGGAACCTGCGGGCTTTCGGGTCCATCCCAGTGGTGGGCTCATCCTAAACACAAGCAAACACAACAATGTTTAAAACAGCGACAGACTCTGGATGGACTCTGAACCTTACTGCCTGGGACGTTGATAGGCTGGCATGTGTGATGTAGAAATGTTGGACAACTTTGGACTTTTTTACTATTTGACCAACTGGATGTTGGGTTGATGCTGTCTCCACAGGCTGTTCAGGGACACTCACTGCAGTCTTTAAGTAAAACTGGTTGCATATTTTCTGTATCCATGTTACACTTAATCATTAAAAATGATCACATATTACGATGTTTATATCAAAAGATTACTGTGTTGCACACAGACATTAAAATATAATCCAAGGTATGAGTAGAACTCGCAGAGTAACTAACTTATATAATACTATCACTACTTTTGTAATACTTTGTATACATGTATGCAATACTATCAAGTTTTAATAAAAATATTTATGAATGATCACTCAGATTACTGATTAGCCCCATAGTCACACATTCACATCGGCTCCATTTCAATGTTAAACATGCTTCCAAAAATGAACTAAAGCTTCAAACAGAATGTGAAGAAACCGGCGGATTGACCCTCTGATCTTTGTTACGCTGCCCCGAGCACAGAGAGCATCTATTCTTCTTACCAGGAAGATGAGTGATGGGTACCCGATGAGAGCAATGGCAGTGGAGAGCTTGCGTTTGTTTCCTCCACTGTAAGTGCCCGCTGGTTTGTCTGCATACTTGGACAGCTCCAGCTTTTCCAATGCCCACTGCACCACCTGCAGGGGGTAAAGAGTCATGTGAGCTGTTGAAATTCTGCTGTTCAGGCGATGAAGGAGACAACGGTAGGATATCCCCCCTTAATGTGGAACTGCATAACATTTGCTGAATTGTTCCAATATTTGATCCTCAGTTTGTATTCTCTGTCCTACATGTTGGGTCTGACTCTGACCGTAAGTATGGGTCTTTTACTAAATAACTGCGCAATCAGCAAAAGTTCTTGTAGGTTAACATGTCTGCATGTTTTGCTGGCTGTGTTAAGTGGATAATTACAAGACACCACAAAGTTACAAGCTACACAGAGTCCTGTGGAGTCTGATAAAAAAAATAACACAATTAAAATAACTAACTGTTGTATAAAACAGCAGTTATAAAGGTTATTGGGAAATAAAGGTCAGAGGAAGAAGATTACTGCATAAGACTAAACTTCAGCTCTTTTTCTTTGTAATTACTTCACAAAAAACGGTGATAAAACACGCTTCACAGAGTGAGCAAGTTTATCATGCACAGGATATTCTCTTCATTATCTTACTGCACAAAGTCCAACAACTGCCGTCACAATGTGAAGTCGTTTTTAGCTCAATGAGTCAACTCAGGTTTCACCTGCTCGAAAAATGAACCGGAAACTCAGTCATCACAAAAAGTTGCAATTAAGTTTTATCAGTTTAGATGGACCTCACCTGCTGCAGACACACGACTACAGGAGGGGGTCGGGGCTTTGTGAATTCGGTGGCTGTCAGGAGCTGAGGCTCTGACGGTAGGCTGGCCAGTTAGCAAACATGACCGTTTAACATCACCTCTTTGGCAGGACAAGAGCCTGAGGTCGAGGGTCTCTGAATGATTCAGTAGAGAATTGGGGTTCAACCTAGTGGAGGAAAGAGATATTTCCCCTTCATGTCAGGGATTGCATCCTGACTGGTGTCTGTGATTATAGTTCAGCTTACTGAGCCTTCATGTTCTTGGTTTTTGTTTTCTCCATGGGCAAGAAACAAAAACAACATGTAATAGTGGCTCTAGCAGATTTACATTTAGCCAGACTGATGGTCAAACCAGTTCAGGTGTCTTCATTTGCTCTTGTTACGAGTTCAAAATTGGGGATGGAAACAAGAGAAAAAACCACAATAACAACACTGGTCCGGTCGGGTTGAGTCAAACGATGATTTTAATGATCACACGTGTGGGAGATGGACACTGTATGCAGACAGCCTCAGATCTCAAAATGGTGGAGCATTGCTCAAACTTTTATAGCCTCTGGTGCCTCCACCTTATCATAAAAGCCTAAACATTCACATGCTTTCTCTCACACAGCGCCTAAGCTACGACCTTGGCTCCCTGTTTATCTGCTCCTGCTGAGATGGGGCAGAAAACTCCAGCATGTTCTCTTCTAATCAGACAAATAAGACAATAACTCTCTGCGAACAGTATTTCTTATAACTCAGCAGTATAATGCATCATAAAACAATGTCATTCATTCACAACAAGTCAGCAGTTTAATGTAATGCAAATCAGTTTAACTAATGCAATAGTTATCAGCTTCTTCTAATTCAGGAGAATAATGCAAACTAAAACTACATAATAATTCACAATCTTTAATTAGGGGTATAACATGGCATAAAATAATATTATAATCTAACACTCTACATGCTCCTCCCAGGTTTCACTGTAAACACCTACGTCGTCTAAATAAACTGCACTGCTTTATAATCCTGACACAACTGTATTCATTAATGTTTGAAAAGAAGCTGCTGCATTTCAAAGACCAAATGGCATGACAGCATATAAATATAGACCTGAAGGACAGAACAAATGTATTTGGCTCTCTGAGACGGAGGAACCTGTCGACGCCCTTTCTAAAGGTCAAACTTGCTCACAAAGTTTGTCGTGGCTACCTGGTCAATACAATCTTTCATTCTGGGAAGAGGATATGCACCTGGCTGTGTGACGCCATTAATTTAGCAAAAGTCAGTGCAAGACCTAAATTTGAAATCTGACTTCTACATCAGCAAACACAGAGATGAACAAGCAGAGGAAGAAGGCAACACCATTTTACCATTTACCTCAGATTCTAATATCTGTCGCTTATCAGGAGATGACCGGTAAAAATGCTGTTTAATAGGCTGAGTATCATCAATATCATGGTCCACTAAATGACCACAAGATGGTGTACCTGAGAACAGAGACAGATAAGACTCTATAATGTTCCCAAAAAGTTTATTCTGTTCATCTGGATGCAGCGTTTCCAGTGCATGTAACTGTCTGTTGTCAATCAGTTGTTCGGGTTTATCTTCATCCAAATGTACAAGTTGCCCAGAGCTTCCCACCAATTTTTTTAAGATGATGTTGCAGCATCCTATCTTCCAATACTCCTCCTTCCTCTCAAGCACCACCGAAGATGAGGTAAGGTTTTACCAAACATCCCTGTATCACCGCACATTAACATTTAAACAGCACAAAGAGATGCTGAGACGCTGTAGAAACAAAGTCTGCTCACCATCCGACCAACCACGTGAATCTACAAGCTTCTCAAACATACAAAAGAATATATCTGGGTCCAAATCCAGAACTCGAGCACCACACTGAGTGTGTTAGCGTGCAACCTACGAGCAACACGCTGGTAAGGGGCCACAACCAACCTATATTACATTTTAGGAGGTGCGGAGCAAACTTCTCCCCGAGTTACACACTGGGCTCTTTTTGCAGGCTGGAGAGGAACCCTCACTGACCACCAGATTACTGAACCAAATCAAGGTCCCACCCAGCATGTAAACTGAGCAACACGCCAGTAAGGACCACAGGTTACAGAAGACTCTAAGGCTGCAAACGTGTGACTCCATGAGCAACCCACCGGGCTCTCTTTATAAGCTAGAGAGAAACTCTGACTCACCTGACCCACCAACGTCAACGCCTTTCTAAAAGGAGAGTCATACGCTGTACATGTAATATGTAACATATATGTAACATATGTGAAAGAGAACTGGATTAGTACAAACCTTAATTTCAACCTTAAGTTGTACAATGATACACAACCAGATAGCAGGTATGTAACTAGCTCTGATTTCTGTCTCTGCTCAAGTACAAACAAACGAAGCGATAAGTTCTGTAACATCAAAAGAACCTGTTTATTAATCTCAATGGAAACAGGAAGCATAATATCAGCTGTTGTTGCTGTTGCACGCCTCACTTATCTTGCTCAAAGTAACATTAGAACCCTTCAGGCTTAATATATTGGATTTCTAAAGTGGGGCCGCCACATCTCCCTGCGACTAGTTGTGACTGGGTGGTGGCCGAGAGGTGACAGGTGGTGCCAGGGCTCAATGCCAATGCCTAGCCCCGCTGTACCACCTGGTTGTGAATCAGGGGGCAGGAGAGGATGCTGAACATGGCACAGTGATCCCAAAAGCATGGTGTGGCATAGTGTGGGTAAGCTGGGAGAGTATGACAGTGGCCCTGCTGTATGAGAGCTTCAATTCAGACCATCGGCAGAGATCTGACAGCATTTCGAGGGAGGCTGGAGGCAGGCCGCTCTCTCCGGTAAGTCCAAAGGTGGAGGTCTCTGCTTCTACATTAATAGTGGCTGGTGCACAGATGTGACAGTGATTGCTCAGCACTGCTCTTCCTCTCTGGAATATCTTTTTATCCACTGCAAACCGTTTTATTCTCCGCGGGAGTTTGCTTCATTCATCCTGGCCGCTGTTTACATCCCGCCAGACGCAGATGCGCAGGCAGCTCAGTGCGCACTCGCGGAGCAGATTCTCCACACGGAGCGGACATTCCCGGACTCTCTCATCATTGCTCTTGGGGACTTTAACAAAGCCAATCTGAGCCATGAGCTTCCGAAATATAAGCAGTATATTAAATGCCCAACCAGAGAGGAGAGGACATTGGACCACTGTTACAGCACGATCAGCGGGGCCTATCGCGCGGTGCCCCGCGCTTCACTCGGACTTTCTGATCACGTCATGATCCACCTAATCCCCGCGTACAGACAGAGGCTGAAGCTCTCCAAACCTGTCGTGAGGACTAAAAAACTGTGGAGCAACGAGGCTGTGGAGGAGCTTCGCACGTGTTTGGAGACCACAGACTGGGACACAATGAAGGCTGCTTCTAACAGCTTGGACGAGTTTACGGACACTGTCACCTCCTATATCCACTTCTGTGAGGACAGCATTGTGCCATCACGCACCAGGGTGAGTTATAACAATGACAAACCCTGGTTTACTCCTAAACTCAAAAAGCTGTGGCTGGAAAAGAGAAAGGCGTTCAGAAGCGGAGACAGGGACTGCTACAGAGAGGCCAAGTACAGGTTCACTAAGGAAGTGGACATTGCTAAACATCAGCACTCTGAGAAGATGCAGCAGCAGATCTCAGAGAATGACTCGGCCTCTGTGTGGAAAGGTTTTAGGAATATTACAAACTACAAGCCTAAAACCCCCCACTCCACTGATGACTTGCTCTTAGCCAACACCCTTAACGACTTCTACTGCCGTTTAGACGAGCCATCAGGCAGCCTTCACACCTCCAACGACCCCAACAATAGAGGCACTTTGGACACTCATTCCCCCACCTCTCCCCCCTCCATAGAGCCATCACCACCTTCAAACACTTCACCTGCAACACCCCCCTCCTCACCCCACACAAAAGAGGATTTCACACCACCTCCTCCCACCACAACTCTTCATATTCATGAAGCAGATGTGAGGAAGCAGTTTAAGAGTCTGAATGCTCGGAAAGCTCCCGGCCCAGACGGCGTGTCTCCTGCCACCCTCAGACACTGTGCAAACGAGCTGGCCCCAGTGTTTTCTGGCATCTTCAACTCCTCACTGCAGGCATGTCATGTGCCTGCCTGCTTCAAGTCCTCCACCATAATCCCTGTCCCCAAGAAACCTAGGATCACTGGACTAAATGACTACAGACCCGTGGCTCTGACATCTGTGGTCATGAAGTCATTTGAGCGCCTAGTTCTCTCCCATCTCAGGACCCTCACGGCCCCCCTCCTGGACCCCCTGCAGTTTGCATACAGAGCCAACAGGTCTGTAGATGACGCCATCAACATGGCCCTACACTTCATCCTGCAGCATCTGGACTCCCCAGGAACCTACGCCAGGATCCTGTTTGTGGACTTCAGCTCTGCCTTCAACACCATCCTTCCAGACCATCTCCGAGGCAAGCTTTCCCAGATGAATGTGCCTGATCCCATCTGCCGGTGGATCACTGACTTCCTGACGGACAGGAAGCAGCATGTGAGGCTGGGAAAGAATGTCTCGGACTCCCGGACCATCAGCACCGGCTCCCCTCAGGGCTGTGTTCTTTCTCCTCTGCTCTTCTCCCTGTACACCAACTGCTGCACCTCCACCCACCAGTCTGTCAAGCTAATCAAGTTTGCAGATGACACCACCGTTATCGGACTCATCTCGGACGGGGACGAGTCTGCCTACAGGAGGGAGGTTGAACGTCTGGTGTCTTGGTGCAGCCACAACAACCTGGTGCTGAATGCCCAGAAGACAGTGGAGATTATTGTGGACTTCAGGAAGCACACAGCCCCACTCCCCCCCATCATCCTGACTGACACCCCCATCACCTCTGTGGACTCATTCCGCTTCCTGGGTACCACCATCACCCAGGACCTGAAGTGGGAGCCCACCATCACCTCCGTCATCAAGAAAGCCCAGCAGAGGATGTACTTCCTGAGGCAGCTGAAGAAATTCAACCTGCCAACACGGACGATGATGCAATTCTACACTGCAATCATCGAGTCCATCCTCACCTCCTCCATCACCGTGTGGTACGCTGGAGCCACTATCAGGGACAAACAGAGACTGCAGCGTGTTGTGCGCTCTGCTGAGAAGGTGATTGGCTGCAGACTCCCATCTCTGCAGGACCTGTGCACCTCCAGGACACTGAGGCGTGCAGCTCGGATCTCAGCTGACCCTTCTCACCCTGGACACAGTCTGTTTGACCTGCTCCCCTCAGGCAGGAGGCTCCGGTCCATTCGCACCAGAACCTCTCGCCATAAGAACAGTTTCTTCCCCTCTGCTGTTGGACACATGAACAATAACCATATGACTGTTCCCACCACTAACACATGACCCTACGCTGTGTTCACTGCATCATTCCATGTTTGGCACTGATCACCACCTGCACTCATGTATATATCTTTCTACGTAGCACTCTTAATTCTTATTCTCATGTATATATCTCATGTATAGCTCATGCACATATCTTTCTACGTAGCACTTTTAATTCTTATCCCTACTTTTATTTTTTCATGTCTATTTAAGTGCTATTTATGACACTATGTTTGCACTGAAGCACCGCAGCAATTTCCTAATGTTGTAAACCTGCTCAACATTTGGCAATAAACCCCTTTCTGATTCTGATTCTGATCAAGTCCAAGTGAACCATTCTGCTCTGGTGGTTCCCTTTTCAAAAAAACTGTACCAGAGGTTGAGCTTTCAGAGGCAACTTATCTCTCAACCTTCCCAGTAATATCTATGCTAGTGTGCTGGAAGGAAGAGACTACCAGTTAGTCAAATCTTGGAACTAGGAGGACACAATGTGGTGTTCATCCTGTTTGTGGGACACTGAAGTCAGACTCCGCCAGGGCTGCTCTTTGCCATAACTTTTACAGGCAGCATTTCAAGGCGCAGGAAAGTGGCAGAGCGGTTTGCATATTGGTGGTCATGAGATGGTTATGAGCAGACGGACACTGTAGTGGAGAGAGAGCTGAGGATAAAAGTGATCACCTGTTTCATCTACATTTCTACCCTCAACCACGGTCACAAGCTGTGGGTACGGTTCCACCAAAGCTGCTACTCCTACACATCAAAATAAGCCAGATGAGCTGGTTGGATGCCCCCTTAGTAAAGGGTTTAGGGTATGTCCTATAGGGCTGTGCGATATGACCAAAATCTCATATCCCGATATAAGACATTTATCGTCCTGACAACGATATAAATCACAACAATGTAACATTTTCTATAAATTCTGTGAATCTCGGGCAGCTCGACTTGTGTGAAAGTGTCTCCAGCTGGGCGTCGTGTAGCTGGAGTCGAGTGTTTTCTTTCCACCATTTTCTTTCAAAGGTTTATTTTTTAGCACCTGACGGCTCTTTTTTGCTTCTCATCCGTAAACACTCTGCATACTCTTTCACCTGATTCAGTTTATTTTGAAAAATCTCAACAGGATCTTGAGCTTTATTGTGAAAGGTTTACGTGGAAAACAAACAAGCGGACAGCGGAGCCACGCGATGGTTTTACCGTCATTGTTGCTAACGACAACACGTAAAAACAGGTGCTTGTCTGTCTGTAGTGTGGTTATATTAAATATAAGAGAAAGAGAGAACTTTAAGAAATTAATACTACAGTGACCATCAGAACCATGAAAAATATTGCTGTAAACAGTTTATTTTACGACACCACAAAACAAACGACAGACGTTTTTATATCGTCATCCGATATATATCGTTATATCGAACAGCCCTAATGTCCTGCTGGGCAGAGGTCCCGGGGTAAACCCACACTACAGAGATGATGTCTCTGCTGGCTTGGAAACATCTTGATGTCCCCTCAGAGGTGACTGTGTAGTTGGAGGTCTGGGCATCTCTGCTGCTGCCACAGCAGAAAATGAATGATAAACAGATGGATGTCAGTCTGTCCAGATACAAAAATATAAACCATTACGAACACCTGCCTTGGTTCAAAGATGGAGGGCAGCAGGTTCATGGGAGAGGAAACAAGAAACGAGAATGCTTTTTCAAGCAGTGGCACAGATCATCTTTTCTTATCCCTCCATGCAGACTGGTTTGGTTTCTGTGCCGTATTATTGAGCAAGACACTCACCTCAACTTGAAATCGATGCAACCACTGGAATATGTACAGTTGTGTTCAAAGTAATAGCAGTCCAACATGATTAACCAGATCAGTCAGTGTTTTTGATATAAATCATATTATTACATGGCAAATAATTTATCAGTAGGTGCAGCAGAGTCAGAGAAACCAACAGACCCAACAATCATCACATGAATGCACCTGAGTCTGTGCAACTGAATAATGAAGTGAAAGGGGCGTGTTCAAAGTAATAGCAGAGTCCAATCAGCGAGGTCGTTCACTATGTGAAGAAACAAATCTACAATTTGCCAAAGAACATATGGACTGGCCTAAAGAGAAATGTAGAAACATTTTCTGGACTGATGAAAGTAAGATTGTTCCTTTTGGGTCCAAGGGCCACAGACAGTTTGTCACACGACCCCCAAACACTGAAATCAAGCCACAGAACACTCTGAAGACCGTGAAGCCTGGTGGTGCAAGCATCACCATATAGGGCTGTTTTATTAAGGTGTCGGGCCTATTTATCACGTACCAGGGATCATGGATCAATTTGCTTATATCAAAACACTTGAAGAGGTCATGCTGCCTTATGCTGAAGAGGAAATGCCCTTGAAATGAGTGTTTCAACAAGACAACGACCCCAAACACATTCAAAACATTCAAAAATGCTGCCTCTTAGGCAAAACCAAGAAATGCAGAGGAATTGTGGAAGGTTGTCCAATCATCCTGGGCTGCAAGAAGCTGGGCGACTCCATGCAGGACAGATGTGAAGCAGTTCTCAGAAACAGTGGTTATACAACTAAATATTAGTTTAGTGATTCACAGGAATGCTAAAATATAATGTGCAGTGTTACAATATTACAGCGTTGTAATGTTGTAAAAACGTTATTATATTTTGAGCTTTACTCATGTTTTAAAACACACTGCTATTATTTTGAACACAACTGTATGTGTGTGAATGTTACACAGCCTGCACACACAGTGCTTGTATAAATGGGTAAACGGGGCAAGTTGCTGAAACTGCTTTGGGTGCTCAGGTAGAATATATATCAGAACCAGTCCATTCACCATGGCTTTAGCAGTGGGTCAGCGACTGTCTGAGGAAATATGTCCATGTTTCCAAGTTAGCCAGTGACACTTTGACTGTAGGAAGGTTATGAAATGCCGGACCCAGAATGAGTTTGGTCATGAATATGAGGCATTATCCTCTTCACTGAGAAAGTGAGGACTGGCCAAAATCTTCATGATCAACATGCTGGCGTATCCTCACTTCTGATACTTGTCTTTCTATTATTACGATTTTGATCACAGTTTCTGTTAGTAAACCTAAAGCTGTGTGTGTGTGTGTGTGTGTGTGTGTGTGTGTGAGAGAGAGAGAGACTAACCCTTTCTTGGTCTTTCCAAGGAATGCCACGCAGGCGAGTGTAAAGCTGCAGATGCTCCCTGGCTGTCAGGTCATCAAACAGAGCATCAAACTGTGGACAGTAGCCGATACCTTGTTGCACACGTAACAGGTCCTTCAGGATACTGCACACATGCACACACACACAAGCACAGTTGGCATCACTTCAGCAGTGGTCCTGCAGTACAAACCCAGACTATAGTCAGTGCCCATGTATTTGATGTCTGATGTCCTTTGCTGCTAAAGTATCTGCTAAGAATGTTACAGTCACATTTACAGTGCACTCTGTTAGTTCAGCCACTAACCTGTTTCTGTTAATGAAAGCCTCTCCTCCAGTAGTACACTCGTCTCCTGTCAGCATCTTAAAGGTGCTGGTTTTCCCAGCTCCATTTACTCCGAGCAATCCAAAGCACTCTCCGGGCCGGACACCCAGACACAGGCGGTCCACTGCAAGGATACGTCCCATCTTTCTGGATTTGTATACCTGAGGATCAAGCAAAGTAACTTTTTGATAGTAATGACCACTTTAACAGAGTAGGATCATTTTAAAGTAATGGCATAACTGAACGAATAGTTTAAAATATGCAGTTGTGTAAAAGTTAGCAAAGTACATATTAAAGTTTAACCTTGGTTAGGTTCTTGATCTTCAGCATGTCATTGTCAGCGTCTCCACGCAGCACTCTTTGTCTCTCACAGGCCACGTCTACATCATCGTCATCGATAGGCTTGGAGCTGACCGGCACCCTCCTAAGCACATATACTCCAGTCATCTTTTAGCGTATTCACTCTGTCAGTAAGTAATTCCACTTGTCTTTACATATCTTTTATCAACTACAAGAAGGGGGATATGAGCATAGTTTCTCCTTGGTCTGCAGTTACAGAACTGTATTGAAGACTTTTACAACAACATTTTTTAAATGTATTTGTATTTTAAAAGTATGTGTATTTAGATGGACTGATCCGATATTACGTATCGGTGTCGGTCTGATACTGACCTAAATTACTGGATCGGATATCGGAGAGAAATAAAAAATGTAATCGATCCATTAAATATCCCAAAAGCACCTCACAAAACTTGCCACATGGCGTAACTCAGCTCAGAACCGTAGCACGTCGGAGCAGTGTGGTCACGTGATAGAGCGGCTGTGGCGTGCGAGACCATTATAATATTATTATTGTGTAGGAACTATTAAGTCTAATATACCCTAGTAAGCTATAGTACTTTTTCCTTTGGGAACCATCTGTGAAAGAAAGATGTTGAATCTATTTAATTATTGTAGAAAAATAATTGATTTCTGTGCATTTTCTTTTACATGTGCATTAAATTAAATTTGATTACGTCAATTAAGCATTATAAGGCAGAGGGTGGGGGGTGGTTCCCTTTTTTTTTTTTTTTTTTGCTGGGAGTTGGCAACCATGTTAGTTAGGTTGTTTAATATTTCCACTAAGTACTCTTTAAAATACCAGAATGAGGAGGAGGTGCAGGTTTAAGTAAATTAGATTGATGAGTGTTGGTGAACTATGAAAGATTTTGGCTGCAGTGTATTTTTTGCATACAGGTATAACAGAATAGCTTTAGTTTAGTTTAGTTTTTTAAACTTAAGTATGAACTTGTGCAAAATGCAGCAAGATATTGAAAAAAAACAAATGTTTCATTGATTATAAAATATGCTCTATCGGATTTATATCACTATTGGGAGATATCCAAATTTATGATATCGGTATCGGACATAAAAAAGTGGTATCATGCCATCTCTGTTCACGTTAGCCATATACAAGCAAAGAATAGTGAAAATCAATTTCATTGAGATTTTGATTTTGGCTTCTCAAATTACACGGATTAAGGCCAAGCAGAACTTGGCTCGGGCAGCGGCTGTTGGGTCTGCACTTCCACAGGCCGCTGGTTTAGAGACTTATTCCCATTAAGGAAGCAAGACGAACAGCGATTTTACTTGCGCAAGGGAGGATCTCAGAGCAGCCCTTCTGCCCTCGTTCAGACCACTTCCACCCCGGCCTCCGCTTGCTGCCTTTCATTGAAAACAGTTACAGTACACACAGCACCACCCATTGTAAACCCCCCTATGGTTATAAAAGATAAGGTACTGTGTGTGTGTAAGCACGTGTGTGTGTGTGTGTGTGCCTGTGTGAGACTGTGTGTGTTTGCATGTGTGTGTGTGAGTTTGGGGGTGCGTTTGTGTGACCTCCTGCCCACAAAAGGATCATAAAAGCAGGAAGCTTACTAAACAAGAAAACAGAACCCTCACATAGGATGTGCCTACAATAAACACTACAGCCTCCCCCACCAGTCAACAGGCTGCGGACGGCAATAGAAACAAAGGAATGTCTTTGATCATACAGTTTTACAAATTTAAGTAACACAATGATAACATTTAACAATTTAAACCTAACAGCGGCTGAAGCAAAACCTTAAACTGTAGGAGGAGTTTGGAGAGGCCATGGAAAAAGACTTTCAGATTGCCTCATTCTGGCAAACTGTCAGGTGACTCAGGAGGGGAAAGCAGTGCTCCACCCACACTCTGCATAGTGTGGGTGGAGCACTGCTGATTTGGACTGTCGGACGGTGGAAGGAAAACTTCAATGACCTCTTTAATCCCACCTCTTCCTTCCATAGAGGAAGCAGAGTCTGGGGAGGGGGGTGAGTCGTCTATCACCGTGGGCGAGGTCACTGAGGCAGTTAAACAATTCCTTGGTGGCCCCTGGGGTAAATGAGCTTCGGCCTGAGTTCCTGAAGACTCTGGATGTTGTTGTAGGGCTGTCTTTGTCGACACGCCTATACAATGTTGTGTGGAGATCAGGGGCGGTAGCTCTAGACTGGCAAACTGGGATGGTGGTTCCCATCTTCAAAAAAGGGGACTGGAGGGTTTGCTTCAATTATAGGGGAATCACACTCCTCAGCCTCCCTGGGAAAGTCTATGCCAGGGTGCTGGAAAGGAGAGTCTGTCCGTTAGTCGAACCTCGGATACAGGAGGACAATGCAGTTTTTGTCCTGGTCGTGGAACACTGGACCAGCTCTTTACCCTCTCAAGGATACTTGAGGGTGCATGGGAGTTTGCCCAACCAGTCTATGTGTGTTTCATGGACTTGGAGAAGGCATTCGGCCGTGTCCCTCGGACTGTCCTGTTGGAGGTGCTCTGAGAATATGGGGTGTCTGGCCCATTGCTACGGGCCATTCGATCATTATACAACCGTTGCAAGAGCTTGGTCTGCATTGCCGGCAATAGGTTTTACTTGTTTCCGGCGGGTGATGGACTTGGCTGCCCTTTGTCACCGATTCTTTTCATAGTTGTTATGGACAGAATTTCTAGGTGCAGCCAAGTGGCAGAAGGCTTTCACTTTTTGTGGTCTCAGAATCTCATCTCTGCTTTTCGCAGACGATGTGGTTCTGTTAGCTTCATCAGGTGGTGGCCTCCAGCTCAGCTGTTTGCAGCTGTTTGAGGTCTTGTTTAGGGTATAGTGCTATTTTCCAGGTTAAATAAAGGTTTAATAATAATTATCCACAAGCGAGGGGAGTGCTGCAGGCACAGCACCAATCCGTGCTGTGCCTGCAGTGATGCGGATGCTCTACCAGTTCATTGTGGTGAAGAGAGAGCTGAGCATTAAAGTGAAGCTCTTAATTATGTCCTGCCTTCAGCTCTCTGTGTCCCTACCTTCAACTATGGTCACAAGCTTTGGGTAGTGAACGAAAGAACGAGATTGCAGATACAAGTGGCGGAAATGAGCTCTCTGCAAAGGGTGCACGTTATGTACCACTGGTAGAAAGCAGAGGCAGGTGACATCCAGAAATCCTACCAGTGGCTGGACAAAGCTGGACTGAAAGACAGCACAGAGGCACTAATCATGGCAGCACAGGAACAAGCTCTGAGTACAAGATCCATAGAGGCTGGGGTCTATCACACCAGGCAAGACCCCAGGTGCAGGCTGTGTAAAGATGAGACAATCCAGCACATAACAGCAGGGTGCAAGATGCTAGCAGGCAGGACATACATGGAACGCCATAACCAAGTGGCCGGCATAGTGTACAGGAACATCTGTGCCGAGTATAACCTGGAAGTCCCGAGGTCAAAATGGGAGACGCCCCCTAGGGTGCGAGCTAAGATCCTGTCTGTCCAGAGTCAATCCTGGGAACAGCTAAAATACTGCGCAGGACCCTGTGTTATATTTACGTATTTTTGCTGTTTTCTGTTATTCTACTGTTTTTAACTTGTTTGGTCCTGTGCTGGGTATTTTAAATTGCTTTATAAATAAAATTGGATTGGACCCTCAAGCTCCCAGGCCTCTGGTAGACGACCCGAGCATGAAGGCTGGGGCGAGTGGGGAATTATTTTGTTTTATGTTTTTAAGCAGCTGCGCCTCAGACCACGCCCTGCCACACTGATATTTGAAAGCTGTGTAACAGCAGGAAACCCTACTACATTATTTGTCTTATATACGAAGCATCAATCTGAAAGCTGCTTTGGTGCCGGCTTGGTACAGTACATAAGTTCTGGGGTTTTTCCCCTTTTTCCTGTTGTTAAGTCATTCATGCTTACCGGTAGTTGTGTTTTTAACGTACCCTTTGTTTATATTGTAAGTACATTTTTAGTACAGTCCTCAGCCAACTCTAACTGTAGATCTCTCAGCATACGACCCTCTGTGTAACTAAGTGGTAGGCATCCAGTTCAAAACTATATATAGAAAACTCACGGCGGGTTCCTCAGAAAGTTGTACTGACAGAGGATGGTGATGAGGAAGCCAACAAAGCCTTCGACTGTCATTGCAACAAGTCCTCGAGTCACAATATCCCACTCAAATGGTGATTTCATCTTGTCAAACTGCCCTAAAACACATAATTACAACAACTTAATGTGCAGCTTTGCTCTTCAATCTCCTAAAATCATTATGAATAAAACAGAAAAGCCTGCAAGACTGTAAATCTTTGTTCTCAACAAATCTTCTGTAGCACCAAACTAAGAATGTGCTCTGAATACCCTTATAAATCTTTAAGTATGTATAGCACAACTTTTAGGTTCTTGCAAGAAGTGTTGGTTCATCTCTGTTAAATAAATCATAGTAGTTTAAGATATTTCTCTTAACTTTATTGTAATTAGCCAGCTCGGTGCTTAGTGTACCTATTTTAGCGTAGTATTCATTGATGTACTCGTTGTAGGCCATCTGCATCAGGCCATGACCCAGGTTGTAGTTGGGGAAGATGAGGAAACAGGACTTTAGGTAACTGTTCACTTTTTTCAAATCCTGCAAAAAGAAAAAAAGAAGTAAAAGAAAGAAATACAGTAAAAAGCAAAGGTCATGTCAGATACTTTTCCATTTTGTAGTATTCATTCCAGTATGTGGAAGAGCAGGTGATCTAACTCAAAGATCACCATCTCTTCCAAATTTGTACTTTTGCTGTTGAAGGGGAAACGAGTGATGCGTTTGGCTGTGTGTCTGAGGTAAGATAAAAGAATCCAACAGACCTTGTCGTGTTCAAAGAGCTGTAGAAGGAAGGTTGCAACAGTTGCAGTGATGCCTATGAAGAGGTTGATGACTATGAGAAAGACATAGGCTGTACTGGGAACCTTAAACCAGAAGGATGCAGGATACATTATGGGAGTGATCGACCAACTGGAAAGGGGAAGAAAGAAACTTGCTATATGTTTCCATGTTTATAAACAGATCTTAGTATTTCATTTACATTTAGACAAGTAGTAGAGTTTTGTGAAAACTGCACCTAAACAGGACCTAGCATGATACTAGAGTTGAGTTTGCATGTCAATATGACAAAATGTGCTCCTGGAGACATCCACTGTACCGGAACCACCACGACATGTGGTTTTTAATATTTTTCCCTGTTTGTGAAAATAGTTTGCTAATACTATAAAATTACAGCTGTTAAAAATACAAGTGTGCAGCTGATATCAGAGAAAGGCAAAGTGATGATAATATGTTAGCAATAATTTAAAGCATCCCTATGATACTTTATATAATGCATTAGCACCAATCGTCTGAACTGTGCGCTAAAACAATTACAAGGAAAAGTGCAGGTGGTGGAAGTGGACTGACTTCTGTATATTATGTCTATTTAATGGAAGTCAGTATACAACTAAACTACATAACAATGTGAGCAGAGACTCAGAACCAAGGTGAAAAATCGTGTGTGCAGACAGATGTCTCACCCGTAGAGAAGAAAGAGGGAGAGGACAGCAGGGAAGTTTGTTGGAGAGGTGTAGGCTGGCAGGTCAAACACAAACAGAATAATAACGCAGCATGTAGCAGGTACCAGGTAGTTCAGCTGAGGACAGATAAAAGGAGAAACCATGTTCAGGAGCTGCACACACGTTAAAGCATTTAGTAAGACATTCACATCTGCAACATCACATCCTCACCATATCCCAAATATAGTTGGCTAGCCAGTAGATGACTGGGTCACAGCCACTGACAAACTGCAGGTGTTTGGCCTTTGTGGATTTTTCTGCTACTAGGAAAACCACAAAGCTGGCTGGGACAAAGGACATGGCGACAATAATGAAGATGGCAATCACTACATCTGTGCCCTGGAGCCTGCAGGTACAAAAACAAGGAGAAGAGCTAGTTCAGTTTCAGTTTACAGTATTTGGTCCTCAACAGTCATTTCAAAGCACTTTTGATAGAAACATTCATAAAGCAAAACTCTCTGAAGTTAAAGCTATACATCAATCTTTACAGTAAAGGAGGAATCGCTCTCTCTGTCTCTGTCCTCTTCTCAGGCCTCTTTGTGGCTCCTCTGCTATTTGTTTTTCCGAAGCACAGTTATACCTAGAGATGGCACGATACCACTTTTTTATGTTCGATACCGATATCATAAATTTGGATATCTGCCGATACCGATATGAATCCGATATAGTGTTTTTTAATCAACAAAACTGTTTTTTAAATATCTTGCTGCATTTTGTATAAGTTCATACTCAAGTTTAAAACAACAACTACACTAAAGCTATTCTGTTATACCTGTATGCAAAAAAAATATTTCATAGTTCAGCAATACTGATCAATCTAATAAACTTAAACCTACACCATCCTCCCTATTCTGGTATTTTAAAGAGTACTTAGCATAAATATTAAGCAACCTAACTAATAGGGTTCCAACTCCCAGCAACAACAAAAATAAATAAATAAAAAATAGGGAACCACCCCTCACGCTCCACCTCATGATGCTTAATCGACGTAATCAACCTTAATTTGATGCAGTGTGAAAAAAAATGCACAGAAATCAATTATTTTTCAAGAAATATTAAATAGATTCAACATCTTTCTTCAACAGAACTGCAGACTGCACAGATGGTACCTTCCCAAAGGAAAAAGTACTACAGCTTACTAGGGTATATATATTAGACTTAATAGTTACTATATACAGTAATTGACTTCTATTCATTTTACATCAAATTAAAACTTTGGGTGTCAGATAATTATTTATTAAAAGCTCGACATTTTAAATGAGAATAAGAAAGAAAAGTATGTCTTTGTGCCCCCTTTTCCCTGTTCATGCCCTATCGGCCCCCCTGGCTAAACTTTAGTAGATCCGCCCCTGCACAGTTACCAGCGTCAGCTACGTAGAAAAAGATCCTGGTGTAGAAAGTAATATTAAATAAATTCTAACAACAGCTGATCAAGCTTAAACGTGCTGCTGTTGTTCAGCCGCTGGTTTCCTCTTTCTGGTGCAAAGTGGGCCAAAAGCAAATCAGAGACACGGACTCGCGACAGAAAAGCCGATCAGCTGATCGTTAAGCAGTTTCATGATTGAAGTAGCAGCAAGAAGAGGCAGTCGCTTGTTAAGCTTAACGCAGGAATGCTTTACAAACATTCAGAGATGGACTTACACACTTGCTTTACTTCTCTCGGGATAACTTTGTCGGAGATGAAATGCCGGGTTGCTAGCGAAGCTCCACATGCTATCCAGACCACCGACAGGTCCCGCATGCCACAGCCGCTCTATCACGTGATGCATACTGCTCCGACGTGCTAACGTTCTGAGGTGAGTTATGGAGTGTTGCAAGTTTTGTGAGGTGCTTTCGTGATATTTAATGGATCGGATTACATTTTTTATTTTTCTCCGATATCCGATCCAGTAATTTAGGTCAGTATCGGACCGATACCGATACGTAATATCGGTCCATCTCTAGTTATAACTGCGATGGATGATCTGATATCAGTACCTCACATAACTCGCCACATGGCGTAACCAGATAGTGACCTCAGCACGTCGGAGCAGTATGCGTCACGTGACAGAGCAGCTGTGGTGTGTGAGACGTCTGGAGTTACTTCACACTCAAAGCATCTGGAGCCTCACTACGTGCTGCCAAACCAGCATTTCGTCTGTGAGTAGGCTCAGTTAAATGTGATAGAAACCGAAGCTCTCATGACTCATCAAGTGATGCTACTGACCAGCCAATCGGTGGCATTCAGTCTGATGATGTCACATTTTAGTACCTGCTCGGATTGCTTGGAACCCCGGGCGAGCTGATACTAAAAATGTACCTGGTACCAGGTACTACAACCTAACCGAAAACCCTGAAAACCGCACCGAGTCGATCTGAGTAGATACGAATGGAAAAGGGGTTTAATAGACACTAGCCCAGGAGAAGCATTCCCTTTTAGGAGAACTTCCTTTCAACAGGAAGAGAGGCCTGGCAGAACCAGGCTCAGGGCGTAGCAGCCATCAGCCATATGGCTGGATTCACTCGCTGGACCCACGTCCTCATTTTAGGTTTGACAGTGTTTGTAGTAGATAAAGGTGAATGACTTAAACATGAACTGAGCTGCAGTTTGGGGAAGGCTTCAGAGGGGACAGGTGGCAGCTCCCGGGCCTGGCAGATCCCCCATGAACCAATGAGAAGTGAAAGAATTGAAAAAGGGGAGGGAGGGTGGGGCACGAAAACAAGAATGAACAGCTTGTAGAGCTGGGGGAGCATGTATAGATAAGAAGCTAAAGGAGCTTGTTTGGAGGCCGGTCCTGCTCCTAAAATTCAGATACTTTAACTCCAATGAAGAGAAGAGACAAAATACCAGCAGCTGCCAGCGCTACTCCTACGCCTCCTAGCAGAACTTGAGGTCAAGGTCAACAGGATCCAAACTCATCTGAGACTTTTAGGAGATGCACCGATGGTATCAATTTGAAAATCATATGTCGCCTTGTTCTTGAGTTATCGTGTTCACAAAGTAGCGTGTCCATGAAGGGTGACGACCCCCAGTGTTTTACAGCTGACGGTTAAGGAAGTCTATGACTAACTTTTCTGTTTGATGAATGCTGAATGGACGGGTTCTGACATCGGGGTTTTCTATTCGATCTGAACACTCAAAGCACTTTATACAACCTGCCGCATTCACACAAACACTTTTTCTGTGCTTCATCTATTGAAGTGCTTTCTATATACCACTGACACAGTCATACTCTGTTGGATGCATGGGTGAACAACTTAGTATCTTGCCCAAGGATTCTTGGCATGCAGACTAGAGGAGCCAGGAATCGAACCACCAACTTTCTGATTAGTAGATGGTCTGCTTTCTTCCAGAGCTAGCAACAATGAAGACTCATCGTTTACGTGAACAGAAATGTGAATCTATCACATAAATATATGAGGTAAAGCCACAGACACTTACAAATAGTCTAAAGAAAGGCTGGCACTGGTGCGATTCATCGGGTGGTTTGTTACTGTGATTCCTGCAAACAAACAGAACAAACAATCTGTTGTGTAGTTAAAAATAACCAACCAAACTGGCACAACTTTATTCAGCAGCTATATCTGGCGTGTCTACCATAGGCAGCAGGATTGCCCTTGGAGGGAGGCATGTTGGCACGCAGGATGGCATTGTTGAGGACATTCAGATACGTTGGCATGCTGTGGTAGCCTTTATTGTTGTAGAGAACCTGGACACAGTAAGTTGCACTGTTAGCAGTATTGTATACTGTACCTGTCCAGTTTAGAGTCATTGCGTCTTTGTCTTTACCTGAGCTGATCTGCGCACCGCTATTTTACGAACCATAGGTGGAAGATTTCTCCCAAAAGATGTTGGGATTGATTTCTGAATGTTGCCCACTGTTAAACCACCATATCTGTAACAAAATTAATTTGACAGAAAACCAGTATGTGCATGTTACTGTATCCATGTGAAATTAAGACGAAGTGTAGCCAAAGAGCAATGCACAATTACAATAAGTATGACTTGGCAAAATTAATGGACTTAGGAATTCAGAAAAGTACCAGCAAATACTGATCCACCATTAATAACATCTGGAAAGTGTCTGATTGATGATTTACTTTTCAGCATGACAATGATCTCAGGAGCTCGGACAGAAAAGCATCTGGACATCTTTAAGCTTCTTGAAGACGTTTCATCCGAGAAGCTTCTTCATCATACATAACGAAGGGGATGTAATACCCTGTAGACTTCCAAAGATCCACAAAGGAGTCCCACTCAGACCCATTGATAGCAGCATTACCTCAGCCACTTACAACACTGCAAACACCTCACCACCATCCTAGCGCCCCTTGTAGGGACCATCACATCAAGAACTCCACGACTTCACCGACAAGGTCCAGAAACTTACCCTGGATCCAGATGAAACCATGGTGTCCTTTGATGTAGTCTCTCTCTTCACTTGCATACCCACCACGGAGGCCGTGGAGACGGTCAGAAAATGACTACAAGAAGACAGCTCCTTGGAGGACAGGACCAACTTCACACCCGATCAGACCTGCACACTGTTAGACCTCTGCCTCACCACCACATACTTCAAATACAACGAAGGCTTTTACAGACAAAAACATGGCTGTGCCATGGGCTCCCCCGTGTCAACTATTGTAGCCAACCTTTACATGGAGGAAGTGGAAAGGAAGGCTCTTGGCTCTTTCAAAGGAAGAGTACCCAGCCACTGGTACAGATATGTGGACGACACCTGGGTCAACATCAAGACACAAGAAGTGGAATCCTTCACTGCGCACATTAACGCTGTGGATAAAAACATCAAGTTCACCAGGGAAGACACAAAGGACGACTGTCTGCCTTTCCTGGACTGCGCCGTGCACATTGAAGAGAACGGCAAACTCAACATCGAAGTTTACCGGAAGCCCACACACACGGACCAGTACCTCCTCTTTGACTCCCATCACCCTCTGGAACACAAACTTGGAGTAATCAGGACCCTACACCACCGGGCAGAACATGTTCCCTCTAAGCCAGATGGTAAATGGACTGATTCTTACAGAGTGCTTTTCTACTCTCCCAGAGTACTCAAAGCCCTGTATACAACATGCCTCATTCACCCATTCACACAAGCACTAAACACAAGTGCAAACTAATCTACATTCACACACATTCACACTCTGATGAACACATCAGAGGGCAATTTGCGGTTAGTATCTTGCCCAAGGATATTTGACATGCAGACTGGGGAAGGCACCAACCTTCCAACCAGTAGCTGATCTGCTCTACCACCTGAGCCACAGCCACCACAGCCCTAAGCCTAAGCCTGAAGGGAAAAAGAAGGAGCACACACATGTAAAGGAAGCTCATCAAGTCAGCAAAGATGCACAGAAAAGAAGATCAGACACCAGCTAGAGAAAATCAGAAGGACAAACAGAGCAGCACTGTCAGCCCTCATGTAGCGCGTTTATTAGAGAAATTCAGGAGTCTTCTCCAAGCACGACATCCCAGTGTACTTCAGACCCAGCCACACACTCAGACACAAACTGGTTCATCCACATCCGTTTTCACGCCTTGGCTCGCGTGATTAGGCAGAGGATCAATACCGGGTCCATGACTCCCTCAGAGACACTCCCATAGGGCTTAAAAATCTGGGACTCTCCACCAGTTGCTCTTAGAACTAAAGAAGCTTCTCGGATGGGAGATAAAACGTCTTCAAGCAAGTTAAAAAAGTCCAGATGTTTTTCTTTCTGACCTCCTTAGACTATAATGACCTGAACTGAGAACCTTCACAGACATCACAATGATCCCAAACACTGCCAGAGCACTAAGCAAACCTAAAGAAGAGCTTTGGTATATCCTTCAAGAAGCCTGGAGAACTGTTCCTGAAGATTACCTAAGAGAGCTTAGGCTGTGTGGAAGAATAAAGAACTGTACAAACTCTGTTTTTGCCTTATATGCTGTGTCTCTGTGTTCACATGTTTCAACAATGATGCCTGCTGTGTACTCTGAGGGGAGCTCGCAGCTACTCAGGCTCAGGAGGTCCCAGTAGCAGCCCATGACATATAACATATAAGTTATAATTCTGTTTAAACTAAGGTGATCCAACTAGTATTTTGTGCAATTAGATTCTACACTGAAAAGTCAAAGCATCAGTTTGCAGTATGTTGTCAGTATTTCTGTTGTGTGGCTGTTTCCTTAGAGTTGCTCCAGCAGCTGTCCTACCTGTGCAGCCGCACTCTGTCTGATGTGAAAAGCAGATATTCAGAGACGTTCCGGCCTGTGATGTCCACCATAATGTCACCGGTCACCACCTTCATGAGAGGGGGTTGTCCTCCTACCCCACTGGGACAGGAGAAGCCTGTCCCCTGCATAGAGCAGACGCAGCGCACCGGCTCATGGATGGACAAGGGAAAGGTAGGTGGAGATGTAACAGGCTCTAAGCAAAAGTGAAAGAGTCATCATTCATTCAGCGGATCTTTTCCTTAGTCCACGTGGACTTCTCAAAACAGAAAAAACACAGGGGGAATAAACTGCGTTAGAAATGATTTATTAGCTCTCCCAACGAGCCAAGACACAAGTAGGCATCACTGTACGTGTCTATTGGTCCACATTAGCAAAATATAATAAGACAATAACAATATTCTGCTTAAAAACATGAAAGGAACACTTTGCAATCACAGTATGGCATCACATAAATTAAACTTGGTGATCTGGTCAGGTAAGGAGCAGAGGGGTTATTAATCGGTTTCAGCTGCTCTGGTGTTAATAATATTAACACCAGGTGGACTAGATGGGCAACAATGAGACAACCCCCAAACAGAAATGGTTTTCAGATTAAGACCACTGACAGTGTTCGTCTCCTTATCTTTTCTGACTGCAGCGTCATTACTGGTGGCATGAAGTACTCCCTGCACCCTACAGAGGCTGCACAGGCAGGCCAACTCCTACAGCGAGGCACATCAATACATTTCATTATCAGAGGTTATCTGTGTCTCAGCATGCCGTGAGACACAGGCTAGGATAGCTGGACAGGACCGCACAAAGTCCTTAACCCATCAGCTGTACCAGTATCTGCTCCTTTCTGCAGGTGGAACAGGACGAGTGCTGCCAGAGACCTACAAGTGACAGCCAGCAGCCCACTGCTGTCAATGTCTCTAACCCAACAATCATAAGCAGGGCCTGAGAGCCCGAGGTCCTTTAGTGGGGCCCTGTGGTCACTGCCCAGCACTGTGGAGCCTGACTGGCCTTTAACCATACCAGAACTGGCAGGTCCAGCAGTGGTGCCCTGTTAGTGTTACTGTGAGACAGACGTGAACGGGTCCGGAGAAGCCATAGAGAAAGTACATGCATGCATTTGCTGCAATTAATTTTCCACCAAACAGACTCGCATGCTGCATCATTTTTTCACTCTGACTTCAGCCCTCTGTAGATTGATCATTTTCATCAAATGATGTGTCATCCTTCACTCCTAATATATTACCTGGACCACATCACCTCAGACATGCAGCATGATGATGTGTTTCCAAAGTGTTCCTGTCACGGTTCTGGGTCAGTTTGACCCAGTATTTTGAGTTATGCTTTTGGTGTGTTTTGCATTTTGGATTCTTTTCTTATTATGATGATAATGATGATTATGACTCTATGTTTCGGTTATTCTTGTTTAGGGATTAGTTCGTAGGTTTTTGTGTTCTCATGTTTATTGCAGGTTTAGTTCAGTGTCTAGTCTATCTCTCTGTGTCGTGTCTGCGTGTTTGTTTAGTGGTGTCTTGTTTCCTGTTTTACTCTGAAGGCTCATGTTCAGGTCTTATTCCTCCCAGCTGTGTTCCCCTTCTGTCTCTAATTTCTTGATGACTGCCTCAGTGTATTTAAGCCCAGTGTGTCTTTGTGTCAGTGTCAGATCGTCTGTTATCCTCACCTCGTATTTTCCCTTATTGTGACACTGTGTTCATAGTTTTTTCCATAGTTCCTTCACAGAGTGCCTTAGCCTTCTTAGTTTACACAGTGTTCTCTGTCTTCTTAGTTTTCCCAGTTTCAGTGTCCCCTAGTGTTTTTGTTATGCCTGCAGCCACAATAAAGGCTTGCCGTGACAGTTCCTTTAATTATTTTTTGTTTAAGTCAAGTCTTGATTTTCAGATCTAGAGCTACATACGTTAAATGGGTCGCACGCATATTATGGAAGCACTTACTATGAACTGTAATTGGAGGAGTGACTGTTAGGTTCCACAGACCGTCCTCAAAATTAGAGTCTGGGTCATCTGAAGGTGCTGGCGAAGGTGGTGGGGGCACAAAGTTGGAGAGGGGGACGCCCTGAGTGAAGGAGTCCAGACACATAGAATCAAAGTATTTGGCAGCTAGGGTTTTGGAGTTATTGGCATTGGGGTTGAGGGTTTGTGCCAGCTGGTCCAGGGTGCTGTTGAAGGGGGTTTTGAGGATACAAGTAGCACCGATACCCGAGGGCAGGCGGAAGGTGTTGATGATCTTCTGTGGGCTGGCGTCTGGTGACAGCTTGTTCCTGAGAGTGGACCAAAGATGTGTCAGTCACATTTCTTTCTATTCCACTGTGTCAGTGTTGACTTGAGCAAAATGCTGCTGTGCACCAGGATTCTGTTTAAAGTAACAGCTTATTTCAGCGTCTAAAGGCTCCAGTATTTGGACTCATAAGATCTCTTTTGGTCAACCTTGCTAAGCTCTGCTACAGGTCGAGGTGACAGGACTCCATGGAATAATATATGAGGTGATCGAGTTAGTCCATGACCCTGAACCACAGTTATGCTTGGCACGCTCATCACTGACAGTCCTGCTAACACAAGGCTATATCGTTTTTAACACAGGTCACTTTGGCTGTTGTGTGTAAGGGTGACAGTAGCAGGCATAAACAATCAGCACACATCATCACACAACTTGACAATTTAGCCACATATACTGAAACTAATCCTTTCATTACTGATGTGGAGATGATTCACCACCAGAAACCCTTTCCATGTCTTGGTAGAGCTTTCTTATATGCAGCTGTTTACTAAGCAAAAGACAAGTTGCTACAGCAGTGTGGGGACTTACGTAGGACAGTTACAATCAGGGCGTCTACGCTAATTAAACCTGACAGACAGTTTAGTATAAATAATATCAAGCATGCTGAATTTTTATTTGCTGAAAACATGACGCGATGTTCCAGTTTAATTCACAGAGATATCAGACATTGTTATTTGTCAGTCAAGTTGCTGTACTGGCTTTACTTCAGGCTAGCGTGCACTAGAGTGAGCACGAGCAGTTACTTTTCTAATATCGAGTAATATAAAAGAAGTCAAACACAAACAGTTTGTTTGGTAAATGTTCAGCTGAGAAATGTGACTTCACTGTCAAAGAAACATCTGCAATATTTAGTTTTAATGATAAAAATCTGCATGAGTTATATCAGTAAATTAAACATCATCCTACCTGTACTGGGGTCTGTCTTCATTGGCATAAGGGATGAAGTTGCCTCTTGGTTGGGTGTAGTTATGATACTGAGATGGGGACAAGATCAAGGGTGGCAAATCTCCTGTAAAATAATTCACACACAACATCCATCCATTAATCAGGGATCTTTTTACGTAGATTTTACAGCTAATTGTACAAATAAAGTGCACTGAGCCCTAGAAACCCATGTATTTCATTAGTTTAGTAGCTCCACTGTTTTAACTGTTGAGTGAATAAAATAAACAAATAATTTAAATATCGACTGATGTGAGCGTGCTCACCAGCTACTGCTACCCTCCACCCTGGTATATCACACATTCTTCATAGCAACACGAGTCACAATGAGCCAAACTTAACAACAAGACAACAAAGTGACGCTTTCAGTCCATGATTATTGATGCTCTCCGTTTCTAAGCATGAAAGCATAAAATGATTATTTAACTACGCTGCTCTGTTCTTATATAAAATGTGAAATCTAAACATGAAACACACTCACATATGTGCGTGTTTCTGCTACAAATATGGGGGCTTTTTTCTGAATATTTCAGGTGATTGCTGCAGGACACGGACATGAATCTCCGGCACTGTGTGTAAAACTCCTCCTCGCCATTTACGCTTTCCAAAAAATCAACGATCATGGCGGCAGCGATCACAGTCACGCCTGCTGACTAAATGTGCAGCATTACCCGTTTGACCCACCGCTGGTTCTGGTTCACGTCTCAGGTCAGTCGGGTTCCACCCCACCCTGCCAACCCAGCTCAACAATCTGGTCTGAGTAACCCTCATCAGTCATCACTCGTGGACTCAGGGTCCTTATCACTACTTCTAAGCGCTTTGCAACCTGTTCTCCAATATGTGCCTTTCTCTTGTTTGTATAGATTTGTTCCTGCTGTCTTACCATCGATACTTTATTGTCATTGTCAATCGTGCAGGAGTAAAGGGCTATTCTATTCTATTCTATTCTATTCTATTCTATTACTCGGTTTCTTTGCTGCTAATCTTAGTGTACCACCTTCATGATTCATTTGAATACTTTGGTTCAAACATTTATCTTGTAAAGTTTGATCCACGTATTTTAAGTTTTTCTATTTTAGGAAGATGTTTATGAGCAAAGACTGTTCGATGAATGTGAAATTCAATACAGTTTTATTTACATGTGGCCAAATCACAACAACTTATATCGTCTAAACTGCTGAGAGCCCGCTCAGCAGTTTATTTGTAATAGACTGTTAAAGTATTAGGAGCTCTGTACAAAACTGTATTCACCATAATCTAAATACTGAACTGTTTAACAGTATACAGACAACTTCTGCAATCCTGTTCATCTTCTTATTAAGGCGGGACAGCAGCAATATTAAAACCAGCAAAGGACGAGTAAAATCTCACCGATCTCGGGCACAGATAAGGCCACGGTCATGGCCACACAGACAAAGAAGGCAGGCAGGAGGATCTGAGAGAAGAGACCCTTGGTGTTCCTCTTGGCACAGTGAAACCTCTTGATAATAAGTCCGTGAAACTGGCTCAGTTTCAACCACCAACCCTCCAGCTTGAAGGTGCCCTGCCCTTCCAGCACCTCCGGCTCTGGTGACGAGGGGTTCTCTGCATCTCCTAAAGTGAAAAAGTTAACATGAAATAGACAAACTGACAAATTATGGATGAGAACAGTAATCACAACCGGTCTGTATGATTCTTTAGTGCTCACACTATATGAGCATTTTTATTCCAGAAGCATGAAAAGAAAAAAGATCTAAAGAAAAACAAAAACTAAGAAAAAAACATTTAATGTTGTAGCATTGTCACTTGCATTTATTAACTAATAAACTGATGAAAATATTCATCTAAATTTTGACAATATAAGTCACTAAACCCTGAAACGAGCCATGAGATTCATGGGTTCGAGCATCTAAACTCATGATGAGACTGTGTGTTTTTATAAAACAAAAAGTCTGTTCTTTCCTTTAAAAATGTGTTCAACTTTAAGTCATCTTAGATAAATATTTACCACCTGTTTGTTCAGTTATATTAAATTCTGTTTGACATGCATGGAAGTGCCTGTGAATCCCATCTTTATATCCCTCCACAGATATTCTGTCCGTGCCTTGGCTGACATTTTATCCATTCAAACATCGCATGTGTCAGGCAGTGGTCAGGGATGGAGGCTGTGGCAGTCTGATCCCTAGATATCGAGGCTGGCTGCTGGGACATGAAATGCCACCTCTCTGGTGGGGAAGGAGTCTGAGTTAGTGTGTGAGGTTGAGAGATATTGGCTATAGCAGGCTCAACACATGTCTCCTGGAGAGGTCCTGGACTGTTCAAGTCACTGCTCCATCTAGTGACTCTGTCTTCTTACTGGGAGACTTCGACACTCACGTGGACAGTGACACCTGAAGGGGGTGACTGGGAGGAATGGCCTGATCCGAACCAGATCAGGGTTCTGTTTTTGGCTTCTGTGCAAATCACAGTTTGTTCATACCGAACACTATTTTTGAACATAAGGGTGCCCATACACATGGTACCAGGACACCGTAGGTTGATGGTCAGTTGTCTTATTGTATTATCAGATTTCTGATCTATCCAGAACATTCGCATGAAGAGAGGGCTAGAGCCGTCAACTGACCACCGCCTGGTAATGAGTAGGATCAGGTGGTGGGGGAGGATATTGAACCTGGCACGCCTAAATGTGCCTGGCAGAGGCTCCGCTCTGGGAATTCCTCAACTAGAATGTTGACAGCAGTCTGAAGGAGGCTGATATTGAGTCTATATCGACCATATTCTCCATCTCCATTGCTGAGGCTGCGGCAAAGATGTTATTGCCTGTTGTGGTGGTAATCCCTGAACCAAATGGTGAACAGAGGAGGTAAGGGTAAACCTCAAGCTGAAGAAGAATTTTTATTGGGCTTACTACACTGTGGGCAGCGGACGGTTACCGGCAGACCAAGAGAAGGCGGCTGGTGCAGTAACTGGAGCAAAAACTTCATGGGAAGAGACTTTCAGTTTGTTTTGAAGCAATTCTGGCAAACGAGTGGTACAGGAGGGGAAAGCAGAGCACTACTTACAGTGTGTAGTGGGTGTGGGTGCTGCTGACTTGAACTCATGATGTAGTCAGGCATTGCAAGGAATACTTTAAGCATGTTAATCCACTGACACATCTTCTGTAGAGGACCAAGAGCGTAGCCATGCCCTTGGGGTTGAGGAGGTTTGCCCTGAGCTCCAAATCTTGTGGGGCTGTTTTGATTGATACTCCTCTGCAGCACTGCATGGAGATCTGGGGTGGTGAGTCCCATCTTTAAGAAGGGGGGGATCAGAGGGTTTCTTTCAATTCAATTTTATTTATACAGCGCCCAATCACAACAACAGTCGCCTCAGGGCACTTTATACTGTAAGGTATAATAATACCTACAGAGAAAAACCCAACAATCATATGACCCCCTATGAGCAGCACTTTGGCGACAGTGGGAAGGAAAAACTCCCTTTTAACAGGAAGAAACCTCCAGCAGAACCAGGCTCAGGGAGGGGCGGGGCCATCTGCTGCGACTGGGTGGGGTGAGAGAAGGAAGACAGGATAAAGACATGCTGTGGATAAAGACATGGGGGTCACACTTCTCAGCTTCCCTAGAAAGGTCTCTTCTCAGGGACAGCTCGTCCATTAGTCAAACCTCAGATGCAGGATGGAACAAGAGCAAGACGCTGCCTGGCTGCCTCCTAGGTTAGATATTGGCAGCATGACCCATCTGCAGGAGGCTTTGGAGCAAGTCCATAACACACTGGTGGGGTGAGGTGGCTGGGGAGAGGGAGATCAGGGCTTTTCTGCTTAGGCTGTTGCCCCCATAACCAGAGGTGTGGACTCGAGTCACATGACTTGGACTCGAGTCAGACTCGAGTCATTAATTTTATGACTTTAGACTTGACTTGAAAAAATGTTGTAAGACTTGTGACTTGACTTGGACTTTTACACCAATGACTTGGGACTTGAATTGGACTTGAACCGGTTTACTTGAAAAGACTTGATATTTTACCCCAAATATAAAATTTAACATGCATATTATATAGAGATTGAAAATGTGACGTCATTCACGGGTAGAACCGCAAAGGACTCTGGGAACTCGTGGCAAGCGGTACTAGCGCACGCAGGCTTTCAATTGAAATCAGTCACACAGCGATAAAAAGAAACACAAAAATGTCAAGAAGCTGTTGTATCATTAACTGCAATAGCCGGTCGCATGACAGCCACGGGAAGCCGACGGGTAAAGAGATCGGTTGTTATCGGATTACGTCGTTGAAGAGAAATTGTTCGAGCCATGTTTCCGAAGTAACAAAGAGGCGACGGATGGCCTGGATTGCAGCCATTCAAAGACCAAATATAACGTCCCAGAACACTCACAGGTTAGTCTGCTCCAAGCATTTACACAAAGGTCAGTGTTTTTTAGTAGTTAATACGTCATTTTCATAACATAATTAGTGATATAGGTTACAAGCAAGTCTGGCGCTGAACAGAAATTGTCGCGCTATGCTCCTTTATTTATTGTGCATAAATAGTGAATTGTCCTGACACAATATTGCGTTTCGCTTCTGTTATTATGGTACATTGACAAAAACATATACTTTTATTCACAGGATAAAACAGGTTTGTATCACTAATTGCCCAGTACGATTACAGCATACAGTATTATTGTCACTGCTACATTTCTGTGATGCTACCAGAAATTATTTCCACTGCTAATTAATTACCGTTGAGCTCAAAGGTCCTATTAATAAACGGTTAACGAATGTGTATTTATGACGACGATTTGTGAGACTGGTAAACTTATGATACGTACGATGGTCTTTCGTTCTACACGGTGCATTTCAAGGTCCTGCACCCATCCGTCGGTAAACTGTACCTGGGCTTGTTGCAGTGACCTGAAGTTACTATCGTGCCAAACTAGGTATCCCCGACAGAATTTGTTCCCCCTGTGTAAATCACAGACAAACAGTATCCCACATTGCTGATTTTTCGTTCACAAACACTTCTTATTATGACGCATTTCTCCTGAAACTTTGGAGGATTTAGCTCTTTATATAATAAAGTTACAGGAGAATAAAAATAGTTATTAGCCAAAATGTTTATGGTTTATTAAAATAATCCCATCTGATACCCCGTGAGCAATAAATATATAATTTTCTGTTGTAACCCTCAAACTGAATGGTAATGTAACGATACTAATTTTTCACAAAATGAAAACATCAGTACTTCCTGCGTGCTCCCAGCACAGGGGAAACAAATTCTGTCGGGGATACCTACTTTGGCACGACACCGGTCCTACAACCGCATCCAAGAATAACATGCAGCTTATCTCAGAACTGTCGGTGAAAATTATTCTTGGAGCTAAGTTTAATTGAGCTGCATTTTAAAGAGGTGCAATTTCACAATTTGTGTATATTTTCTAAGTTCACTATTTTGTCATGTGTTGAGAAAAACACAGATTTTAAAATTACATGGTCTAATATTTACATTTAGCATAACTGCAACATTATTTTTTCGTTTTGTTTTTTTTTAAAGACTCGAAAGGACTTGAAATTCAAAGTTTCAGACTTGTGACTTGACTCGGACTTTTACACCAGTGACTTGAGACTCGACTCTGACTTGCCTGACATTACTTGAGACTTACTTGAGACTTGAGGATAAAGACTTGAGACTTACTTGAGACTTGCAAAACAATGACTTGGTCCCACCTCTGCCCATAACAAGGGAGGGAAGGATGGACGGATGATTGACTTGTTCTTTTATTAAGGTCATTTTTTCCCAAATTTTGGATTCACTGTCACTCTGCATCATCTGGTCTCCAACCATCATTTCTTGACACATTTTAAAGATGCTCAAACCAATAGAGTGCACCACACCATCATTTGCCTCAGCAGAGTAAGAGAATGTAAAGATGTTTTTAATAAACTAGCAAAAAACAAACAAACAAACAAAAATGTTTTTCATTTGTGTATAAATTCATGAAAGATGTGGCAAAGAACGATCAAACAAGAGTACATCTGCTGTTGTTGTTGTCTTACCCTGGAGGCTAGCAGAGTCAGCCCCCTGTCTGTTGTCAAAGAGCGGACAGTAATCTCCATAGAAGTCGGTATATAGCCCTCCTTCATCGCCTCTTACTGAGCCGACAGATGAGGAGGACATTAGAGAAGACTGGCTCTGGCTTAGTGTGGAGCACTTCACCAGATTGTTTAGTTCCACCGTTGGCTTTTCAGGCTCCACTTGGGATCCTGTCTCACCCTGTGGTCCCCCCAAACCTTCTGAACCGATTGATGATTTCCCTACAGAGCTCCCCCCTGGCGAACCCTTTACGTCTGCTCAGAGATAACAGGGGTGGGAAGAAGGTAATCATGTCAGCCATGTGCCAACCGATGAAGTCAAAACACACATATGAACATATAAGAAACATGTGCTCACCAGCATCGCTGTTTTCAAGAGACTGGTCCTCTTCAGACACTTTGAGAAAGACCTCCTCTAAGGTGGTGTCCATTACCCCAAAACTAGTCAGTGCCAGGGAGTCCAAGCTCTTCTCTAAAGCCTGGAGGCACAATGGCAAATTAGTAAATAAGGCAAAATGAGAGTTTGAAGATTGTTGTGTACAAAGTCTGTCTTTATGTATGACCGCCTTTATTCTTCAGCACAGAATGAAGAATGAACTTTATTTGGAAGTAGTCTTCATGTATACTTATTCAGGCTTTTTGAAGGATATTCCAAAGCTTATCTGTGGCTGTTTGCTGCCTTTTGCTTCATTCTCTGTCAAGATGATTACACACCGCTACAATAACATTGAGGTCCTGGGCAGGTCAGTGAATGGCTGATAGTGTTTCACTGGGAATTTGTCTACCCAGATATGCTTTTACTGCACTGCAGTGTGTTTGGGATCACTAAAAAATGAAGCCAATGCTTACCAGACGGTACTCCATGATAGATCACAACCTGTCAGTACTGTCAGCAACACTGCTGGCTTAATTGTCACATTAAACTATGAAATCGACCTGTAAAACATCATAACTAATTTATGTCAAGATGTTTTAAAGGTCGATAAATATGCTCAGCTTTCTTTTGATTGCTACAAACTGAGGATTGGATACAAAAATGAAACGCTTGGCTTCATTCTTAAGGCCTGTTTCAGTCTAGTTCTTGCACAACTTGGCATACTTCCTTAAGAATGGCTTCTTGACAGCCACTCTTACAGTTAGATCATTTCTGATGAGACTTCAGCAAACAGTAGGTCAAATGAAGGGCCGGGTGCACGTGGTCCTGTGTCAGGTGCTGTATTTTTCCCCCGTTTCTAAAGGACGTGGCTTTTAGATACTGGTTATCTGCTCCGGGAGGTTTTCACACTTGTTGTTAATCTCTCTTCCACAGCATGTCTTTATCCTGTCTTCCTTCTCTCACCCCAACCAATCACAGCAGATGGCCCCGCCCCTCCCTGAGCCTGGTTCTGACGGAAGTTTCTTCCTGTTAAAAGGGAGTTTTTCCTTCCCACTGTCGCCAAAGTGCTGCTCATAGGGGGTCATATGATTGTTGGGTTTACCTTACAGTATAAAGCACCTTGAGGCGACTGTTGTTTGGTTCTATATAAATAAAACTGAACTGAAGTTTGTCGGCCTTTATGGGTCTTCTTTTGTCCACTTCTTTGAGGACACTGCACACCATGCTAAGATCTGCCAAGGTTAGGGGTACTACAACACTGTTAAAAAGTTGTTTTTATGTCACACTTACAGTGCTGGGTCTTTGTACTAGCATTTTGAGTTCAACATTTTACTACTACTTGTGTGGTTTCCACATCTTTGTCCTTTATTTATATCATTTTAAGTTTTTATTATATCCCATTTAGTTTTTTCATTCTCAGTTTTGCTCGTCTCCTTTTGGGAACATGTATATTTGGCTAGGCCTGAGCCTGGGCCTTTCTGAGCCCTGCCCACTGCAGGCCATGGTCATGGAGGTTGGGGGTTTCCCCTCCCTACTGCTACTCATTTGTAGTTGCTTCCCCTGGCTTGGGCCTCTTTGGTGCCCGGTGGGGGGTCTGCTTGGTGCAGGCCAAATCCACCCATTCATCCATCCATCGATTATGAATCCACGGCCCTCTTCCACAGTTCTACTGTCTTCCTCCCTGCACGGCCGACCTATCACAGAGTATCACTGCTCCTTGCTGAACCTGGTTCTGCAGGAAGCTACTTCCTGTTAAAAGGGAGTTCTCCTTCCCACAGCCACCAAGGCAGTTGTTTTCTGTATTATTGTAGAGTTGTTAGTTTACAAAAGCACCTTGAAGTAACTGTGGTTGTAATTTGGTGCTATATAAATAAAACTGAATTGAATTAGATTAAATTTAAAACACATTGTCTTTTATGCAATTAGCCAGACCATATATAGAATCAGCAGCAGCATCAGAAACGATGTAAATGACCTGCTTTTCTACTCATCATTCACACCAGCACTTTTTTCTACTCTTTTTCTACACACGTGTTTTTTATCAAACATTCACACTCTGATGGATGCATTGATGAGCAACTTGAGGTTAGTATCTTGGCCAAGGATATTTGGCATACAGACTGGGAGCAACCAGGGATCAAACTACCAACCTTGCGATCAATAGCTGTGAGTTTATTCTGTAACAGAAGAGTTTTCTTTGCTTGTGTAAATGTACCTGAAACAGCCTCTCAAAACAGCCCTTCTTGACAGCCTCAGAAGGCAGCACGTAGGACAGCTCAGTGTTGGAGTCGGACACCAGCAGGCAGGAAGCCACAAACTGACGAATAAACTGAGTGACCTGAACTTCTGAGCAAGGCGACAGAGAGGAGGACGGAGACAGAGACGGAGGCTGGAACTGGCTGGCCTGGCCTTAGCATTGAAAGAAAAAACACAAAGCATGAAGACTTTTGGTTTTCTGCATGGTGGTGGGTAGGTGGGGGTGGTGGGCACATGTTTGCATAGTGCAGGGCTCTTCTGCTTGTGTGCTTTTGTTTTGCCTTTCTATTAAAAGCAGTTTTGGTTGAAGGTTTAATAATCGTGTTACTGCTCTGCTTCTAACATCTTTCTGCTGTGTGTAGTTCAACTCCACGCACACACTGAATAAAATGAACATCATTTATGAGGTGCTCCTTTAACTGAACTCTCACCTCATAAATGATTATATTATAATCAGATTATTGAAGTGAATGCTGGATGTATGTTTGTGATGATACCAGAACACCAGTAAGTATTTTCTACTGTAATTCACCAAAGTATAGACAAAGGTTGTACATATGTCAGATAAAACCAATACAATCCCAAATGTACAAATCATATAGTAGACAAACAATGTATGCAGTGTATATGATTGCACTTCTGTGTATACCATTGCACACATGCATTCATAAATCATGGCCATATGTATCATTAAGGGCTCTGCTAGACTTCTTAGTGTAAATCTGCAAATGCTCTGTAGGCTGACAGCATCACAGGTGCAGGAAATAAAAACACTAACACACACACACACACACACACACACACACACACACACACACACACACACCTCGGCCTTCGCTCTGCTTTTTGACCAGTGTCAGCTTGTATCCATCTCCATAAGTGCTCTTGAGAAAGAGTGGGGAGCCACAGCATTTGAGTTTCCCGTGTGAGATGATGGCAATGCGATCTCCCAGAAGGTCTGCTTCATCCATGTGGTGGGTAGACAGCAGAATTGTGCGGCCTAAGGCAGAGGAGCCACACACATATGTAGGAGGTGGTTTGGGTTACATTTACCAAGCAGGACATCAAAAAAAGGATAGAGCGTGCCTCTGCAACAATATTCTGAAAACTGAACGCAGAGGACATTTTTCCCACGTGCATACAAGAAATATGCACGGACTGAACAACACTTAAATATCTTTGGTGAGGATTGAATCCCTGGATCGATGTCATGTCACTCTGCACGATGCCTAGGAGTCACTCACCTTGTTTGTACTTGAGAATGAGATCCCAGATGGCTCGGCGGGCGTAGGGGTCCACCCCTGCGGTTGGTTCGTCTAGGATGACGGCCCTGGAACCACCAACAAAGGCAATGGCGACAGACAACTTTCTCTTCATCCCACCAGACAATGTCTGCACCAAGCTGTGACGCTTGTTGGACAACTCCAGGTCAACAATCATCCTGGACACACACACACACACAGAGTTGTGTTCTGTTGATCGGTTGTCAGGGAGCACTGACACTGGTTGAGTGAAACGTTGTGAGGCAAGTTAAACCCTAATGAGTCCCAAACAACTAAACAGCATTAAGCCTGTGCTGTGACCTCAGTGCCTTTACATATGCACAGTTTGAATTTCCATAAAGGTTCAGGATAGGCTCTTTATCTTACAATACAAGGTGCCTCTGGGCAACTGCTGCTGTAATTTGGCGCTACATAAATAAAACTGAATTGAATAAAAGCAGCTGACTTGTCCATCTCCTTGCAGATGTCTTCTTCAGCCATGCCTTTGAGCCTGGAGTAGAACCACAGATGCTCCTCCACACTCAGCTTGTCAAACAGGACGTTGTGCTGCGGACACATCCCGAGGTTCTGTCGAATACGCTCCATCTCAGTGCGGATATCGTGGCCATAGATGGTGGCAGAGCCAGACGTGGGCGGGAACAACCCTGTCAGGATTGACCTATGAACATACAGTTTAGATTACAGGTCACAGTGATACATTAAACAGGATTTGTTGCTTAAATGTTGTTTGGTCCAATATATCTTTAAAAAATATCATATTTTTATTTTCTTCTTTTTTTGTTTGTTTGTGTGTAGCTGCAGCAGGCTGAACATTTAACAACAGATCATGGATGTTTATATTTCATTATATATGAGTCTTATAAAACCTGCATGTCTCAGTGTGATCTACAAAACCATGCAAGAGTAAATCATTGAGCTCTCCAGTGCTGGAGCTGCACAATAAAAACCATTACTACATGCTGCACACTGCCTCTCACATTGTAGTCGTCTTCCCAGCTCCATTGTGTCCCAAGAAGGAAACCACCTGGTTTTCATGGAGGTTGAGGCTCAGTTTGTTCAGGGCCAGTTTACTGCCTGTCTTGTACACCTTGGTCAGTTTGTCTATACACACCACCAGGGGAAGGTGGTTGGGCTCCTCCTCTATCCCGCGGATCTCCTCTGGAGTTGGAATGACAGTGAGAACAAAATCGGAATCATTTATAAAAATATTGATTTAAAAAGTGTTTTTCTCCGTCGTTAATTCCACTTCTTTTGTTAAAAGCACTAAGAGGAGAGGCAAATAACCACATGCCTGAAACAGGGAGAGGCCCTGTGGTTTCTGCATGGAGATTTGAACTCAGCACTATTATTTACTCGGGACAAATAAGGAAATATAAGGGGCGTGGCTTCATGTCATTTTGAACTGAACTGTCTCGTGTGTCACATTGGAATCTGGAAATTCATAATCCTGCTCAAACATGCAAACTTGGAAAGGTTCCTGTGTAAGGAAATAATAATATTTAATATTATTATGATATTATGGATGGAAAAATAATATTTATCCTTTTACTGAAGTTTAGGACGGTGTGTATTACAGTGTTTTTAAGCTGATTGACAGAATATGGGAATCTTGTCCTCGAGCACCATATTGTTGGTTTTTACCATTCCTCCGGTGGTCCATCGCACAAGCCTGATCCTCCTCCATCACACTGAGCCTGGCAGCTCCACCTCCGCACCAAGGCCAGTCCCAGGTCTCCACACGGCCACTGCCAGACCAGTAGGACCTCTGCAGTGGGAAGTACCATGGGCGCGGCAGCCCATACATTCCTAATGGAAAATTAGGGAAAATTGAATCAGCAGAAGATTCCTAAATAACGTTTGTTGGGAGAAAACCTGAGAGAGCAAGGATTTCACACCTGGATGCACAGCCTCTATGTACCAGGTCAGCACACCGTACACGCCAGCATCAATGATGAGCATCATCATGGAGAGACCGAGGTTAAAGTCATCGCCTTCTACAGGTGACTGGCTTATGGTCTGCCACTGAATGCCAACACCTGCTACCTCGTATAGAGCAAAATACTTGGAGCCAAGGCCAAAAGCTGTGGTAGACATCAGAGACTAAAAGAGAAGGAAACAATGTGGATTATCTGATTTCACAGAACAACAGATAAAGAACATTTTACCAACGCACCACAAATTCAAAGAGTTTTGATTGGTGAAAAAGGAAAGAAATGTAAAATGCCTTACAGCAATGCATTTCTCGAAGGCAGTGATCTTGTCGTGAGCCACCTCCTCCCTAATGGCCACATACATATAGGGCACATAGCTGAGGAAATAGATGATTCCTCCGCAGGCAGAAGCCAGCTTAGCTTTGGAGTAGATTACTGACACCAGGAAACTGGGAAAAAAGTTACGCTTCATTTGTTTCAGGACATATTCCACAAGTTTTTAAAAATACAATGAGATGTGCAGCAAAATCACTACATATAAAGACAAGGTTCACGATTTTACAAAAATAATCATCACTCAGTGCTCACTAACATTAAAACTCAAGACACCAGGTTTTCCATGTCTGGCAGAAACCTCCAGCACTGATCAAAAAAGTCCTGACCACAGGAGGCTGACTACAAACTCCTCTTACACCGACATACTGACAGCTTAGTATCCATCCATCCGTCCATGAATAACCATGTCTTAAGGACAGCAGCCTAACAAGAGAAACCCAGACCTCAGGAATCTCAGGAAACACTGAGGGGATTATCGGGCCTTTGGAGGGACATTTCTCCGGCGTGCCCTGAGCCTCCTCCAGGTAGGACTACATGCAAAAATGGCCCCAATCTATCTGTCAATCTTTTGTTTTCCATCACAGACGCCAAGATACTTCAATTCCTCCACTTGGGACAGCAACTCTTCCCTGGTGGGAACGCCACCTTTTTGCAAAAATCTAACTGGGAGCCCAGTCAGTCTACATGTAGTGCCAAAACACAACAACAGTCACCTCAAGGCACCTTGTAAGGTAGACCCTACATACAAGGTCTTAAATAATCAGGCCCCATCTTATCTTAATGACCTTGTAGTACCATATCACCCTATCAGAGCACTTCGCTCTCGCTCTGCAGGCCTACTTGTTGTTCCTAGAGTATTTAAAAGTAGAATGGGAGGCAGAGCCTTCAGTTTTCAGGCCCCTCTTCTGTGGAACCAGCTTCCAGTTTGGATTCAGGAGACAGACACTATCTCTACTTTCAAGATTAGGCTTCAAACTTTCCTTTTTGCTAAAGCATATAGTTAGGGCTGGACCAGGTGACCCTGAATCCTCCCTTAGTTATGCTGCAATAGACGTAGGCTGCTGGGGGATTCCCATGATGCACTGGGTGTTTCTTCTTAAGTCACCTTTCTCATTCCTCTCTGCATTTAGTTATTATTAATCTCTGTCTCGCTTCTATATCATGTCTTCATCCTGTCTTCCTCCCCTCATCCCCATCGAATAGCAGCAGATGTGAGTTCCTCCCTGAGCCTGGTTCTGCTGGAGGTTTCTTCCTGTTAATAGGGAGTTTTTCCTTCCCACTGTCGCCAAAGCACTTACTCACAGGGGCCATCTAACTGTTGGGATTTTCTGTGTTCTTTGTATTATTGTAGGGTCTGCCTTACAATATAAAGCACTTTGAGGCGACTGTTGTTGCCGTATAAATAAAACTGAATAGAAGATTTGGAGGGTGAAGGTCTCCAGTCCTAATCGGAGCGCTCAGAGCAGTGATCCCCAACAGGGAGCGTGGCCTCAGCAGAGCGCAGGAACAGCAAAGTACTGCACAGGACCCTCAAGCTCCCAGGCCTCTGGCAGAGGACCCGAGGATAAAGACTGCTCGCAGGAAGGATGGACATTTTATTTGGCATACCATACCATACCATACCAACTTTATTTCTAAAGCACTTTAACATAAAACCAGGGTTTCACAAAGTGCTGTACATGTTAATAGCATACGTAAAGAAAATTAAAATGAGATACGATAAAATAAATAGATACAATAAATTAAAACATGTTAAAACAAATTGAGTCAACCCCTCTAATCAATGCCAAAGGCTTCAGCGAATAAATATGTTTTAAGAAGACTTTTAAATTCAGAGACAGAAGAGGCCTGCCTAACATGCAAGGGCAGATCATTCCACAACTTTGGAGCAGCTACAGCAAAAGCACGATCACCTTTAAATTTATACTTAATTTTCGGTACCTTAAGGAGCTGCTAAGGAGCGGCATATGGTAATAAAGTTACTTCAGGTAATGAAGTACCTCCCTGGTAGAGTTTGCATGCATCTCATCCTGTCATTATGTCTGTAAACATGATGCCTCGATAAGTCCTGAATCGATTAAAATGAAACGTTAAATGGGTGGAGAGTTTATATTCACAGTCGTGTGTATTGTCAACAAATAGAAAATATCTAATTAATATTTAAATGTCATTTGATGTCTGACCTCTTCTTCAAGGTCAACGAAACATTTAAATGTGTAATGAATGCTACACGTGTACTTGCCACATAAATAAATAATAAAATAGTATAAGTGGGTTTCAACAGGACAAATAACAAAAGCCTGCACATTCATGCACTGCAAACGTCTTAAAGTATTCTTTAAAAGAATAAAGTAAAAATAATAAATGCATATTATAATCTTATTCCCTGAAACCTAAAGAGTGAGCTGCCTTGGTGGAGGTTTGTGCTCAGAGTGCTTCTTGTAACTACTGAAAACACTGCCAGACTTACACATGTTAAAGTTCATTCACCCTCTTGTTTAAGTGAGAATGACCTGCGAGTATCGAATAAGATTTGATTGCAGATTGTAGGAAGGAAGTGCTTAATCTTATCAAACTGCTGTCAGAGGTAAAAATTTAATTATGCGTTCTCCACTGTACCGATAAATGCTAACTGACAATTTCCTAATTTTTTTCAATGAGTTTTATCTTTCTAGGCTTAAATGCACCATGCTCTATTCACATAGCATTTCAATTCATAGTTTATCTCATGCACACCAGTAGATATATTGGAGGTCTGGGCAAAACTGACCTTTGACCCTGTGGTGAGAGTATCCCCTTCCTGTTCTGTACTAAACATTATCCGTGAAGCTGTGCACACTGAGGCATTGAGCCAGAAGTCTTACCAGAACATGATAGTAGCCACGGCATAGATGGTAAGGAACAGCCAGATGATGAAGGGATCGCTGTGGAGCAACACCCGGCCGTACTTTAAAATGGCCGTGAGAGCAGTGACAGAGATGGACAGCTGGACAAAGCCCGTGATGAACCACGCCACCCAGTGGACTGCATTGTTCAGACCCATCATCTTCATCACCTGAGACAGAGACACTATGGTTATTTGCAAGTATGCACAGTAGTGTGAAAAAGTCTTTGACCCTTATACAACACACTAAACACAAAATGCAGCTGCTAAATAAAAGTATTTATGAATAAGTGGACAAAACCCCAAAGCTACACGGCCCCTAAACCTGGGTGGGCCTCAGCAGCAACAGCTGCACTCAGGTGTTTGTGATAACTGGCAGTGAGCGTTTTACACTCTGTGGAGGAAATTTGGCTCGTCTTTGCAGAATTGTTGTAACTCAGCCACACTGGAGGGTTTTTGAGCATCTCAGTCTGACTCAGGTCAGGACTTTGAGCAGGTCAGAGTTGTGTTTCTTGGACTTGCTGCTGTGTTTTGGATCATTGTCCTGCTGAAGCGTGCTTCAGCTTGAGGTCACAAACAGATGGACAAACATTTTCCTTATTGGATGTTTTGGCAGACGGCAGAAATCCTGTTTCCGTTTACCACAGCGAGTCTTCAGGTCCTGAGACAGAAAAACAGGGTTAACTCTGGTTGGTCGGCTCCTCCTGGGAGGGGTCACCACTATTCTGTGTTTCTGGCATTTGTGGTTCGCTGGAGTCCCACAACTTTAGAAACAGCTTTCTGACCTTTTCCACACTGAGACACTTTGTTCCGTCACTCATTGTTTCACACACATCCTTATTTTTAATGATAAATTTGGGAAATTTGGGAAAGTGAATTTTGTGAAGTAATGGGAGTGGTGTTATTTTTCTAGTGACCACTATAACCCACGTTTACCCACTCACACACACCTGCAGCACTTTGAGGTCTTTTAATGTAACACACACAGTTCAGGATAATGTCCAAGTGTCACTAAGCTGAAGTAAATTCTGGGTCATTCTCTACATATTCCCACTGGTGGCTTTTGGTTTTGGGCCCCGACTTATGCTGCAGGATTGTTTGCTTCACAACAAAGCAAATAAAGACATAAAGTCTTCTGTCTTTCATCATCATGCTCAGTCTGCACAGAGCGTTTTTGGTTTTTTAATGTTGTTTTTTGGTAAATGGCCTGTATTTGTATAGCACTTTACTTAGTCCCTAAGGACCCCAAAGCGCTTTACACGTTCAGTCATCCACCCATCCACACACACATCCACACACTGGTGATGGCAGCTACATTGTAGCCACAACCCTGGGGCGCACTGACAGAGGCGAGGCTGCCGGACACTGGCGCCACCGGGCCCTCTGACCACCACCAGTAGGGTGAAGTGTCTCGCCCAAGGAGCCGGGGCTCGAACCGGCAACCTTCCGGTTACAAGACGAACTCCCAGCTCTTGAGCCACGATCGCCCCCTGTTTTTTCGGTATTTTGTCTTTATTTGACACCAGTAGTGACGACAGACAGGTGAGCAGAGAGAGCCCAGGCTGCTGCCTTGTGTCATATGGTCGCCCACTGAGTTATACTGGTGCCCAGAGAGGATTTGTCGCACACTGAGAGCCGTGAGCGAGTGTACGATAAACAGAAGTCAAAGATCAGACAGGGACGCCGTAAGCAGGAGGAAAGTGATGACGAGTCCCTGACTGCCGGGAGAAACAGCAGCTCGTCTTTTTTTTTTATTAACCTATCAGCGTAAGATTGAATAAAACTTCTCATGTTTCAAAAGTACTTAAGCAGTAAAAGTACTTTTACACTGTTTTATAAAATTTAATTCCATTCAACAAGTTAACATATAATATGTATTTGGTGTAAGGTATTAATCAATGTTAAAAAAAAACATTATAATCTTATCATTAAAACTGTGAAAATGTAAAAAGTGGCACAAAATCAAGAAATAAGTTTACTAAGCAGAACATGGACCCATGTTTGTGTTTTTAAGGCTGGCGTGGTCGCAGTATCAAAGTGGCCTGAGAGGAGGCAGCAAAGAGCAGCACTAAGGCTGCGCGCTGATGTACAGCGTGGAACAATGTTGCCATGGATTGTGGAGCAACTCTGCTTTTCAACACTAAAGGAAACATAAAGGAGCCACACAGCTGCACACATACTGGGAGCAGTTCACTGGTGACTCTTCGCAGCTGCTTGCTCGTGCACATTTATTCCACTGGTCTCGGTGAGAGGTAACAGGCAGGGTGAGCATCCTTGCATTCCCTCAGCTTGCTGCTTGTATGACGGGTTTCTACCAGAGGAGGAGAGAGTCGCTTCATCTTGGACCTGGTCAGGAAAGTTCGTCTACTTATCAGACTTCAGATCCCGGAGGAACCATGCAGTTATTGTCCTGGTTGCAGAACACTGGACCAGCTCTGGACCAGTGGGTGTGGACATGGAGACATGCGATCATGTCCCTCAGGTACATGAGTGCTTGGGCCCATCACTGAAATCACTGTCCATCACTGTCCAACTGTTGTGAGACACTGCTCCACATTACCAGCAATAAGCTGGACTTGCTTGGGGGGTGTTGACATGCACGAAATGCTGCGAGCGATTCTATCACTGAGCCGTACGTACTGCATGTTTTTGTAAATACAAGCCCTATATTTCAAATGTTTGTTTAAAGTTTCAATATTTGCTTTGGTTTAAAACTAATTGTTTGCTCCCATCCCCAACAATCTTTGAGCACGCTGTCGTGTGGACCAATCACGCTAACAAACACTCACCTCTTTAAGCCTGTGCTCTTTCTCAGCTACAATATGCTGAATCATCATGGCCACTGAGTAAACCCAAGAGATCACCATACACAGAGGCATCATGTGCTCAATCACAAAGAGAAAACTGCAAAGACAAGAGTAACACAGGGTATGAGCTGATGATCACAGTAACAGACAGATGTGCTGATGGAGGAATATATTCATCCAAACCGATCGTTGGTCACGTTTAAAGGAACTTTTCAAACTGCTTAAGACATTCTGTTTACATGACGTTCTAATGGTAACGTGTCATTATTTTGTTTATTATTATCACACAAACAGAATCCCAGTAAATAAAGTACAGGGCTACGTGTTAGTCCGTCCCTTACTCGTCTCTGGTGTAGCATGGATAGGGGAACATCTGAACGTAGTTGCCAGGCTCCACCACGTCATGCCCCACAAATGTGTTGATGATCGCTCTCTCTATCATGTCTGGAAAAGAGAATCGAGACAGGGTTCGTATTTCTCTCCAGTGTGCGTGTTACATATTTGTATATCAGCTGATGGTGACGGTTTGGGTAATAAAGGATGTTGTGAGTCAGACTGATTTACAAATTAATCACTTTAAAAAAATTACGATTTTTTTAATTCACATGATGAAATATACAGTACAGTAGAATTATATAACCTTTATTTTATATTTATGCTTAAACATTTTTCATGGGAAACTCAGTGACAATATTCGACATAAATATGGAGAAAGAGTGAGCTAGAACATTATAAAATACAAGGGACTCAATTAAATATATATATATATATATATATATATATATATATTTGCTGTCTTCTGCAGGCTTACACATCAGCACGTGACTTGTACTCAGTTATGAATGAGGGTAATAAACAGAGAGCAGCTGAAAGCTCATTCTTTAAACAGGCTGATGATGAACTGAAGTAGAAATATTCTAATAACTTAAAACAACTGTTTCCTTTTAACATAAACTGCAGTGATAAAGACCACAGACCCTTAAAGAGCTACCACACTTGTAGTGTGACCAGTTTTCATAGGAATGACATCCAATAAAAGTCTATTGTAATTTCATTCTATGCTATAGCCTGATGAGACCCATGAAGACACGAAATGGACCCCTCAGACTTCTACGAGCGGGAGCAGGCACCGCTCTCCTTTCTGGAGGAAGAGCTGAGGTGGAAGTCGTCTGACTAATAAACCCGTGAGTCCTGCATTTGGGTCCTCTCCTTCCATTCCCACACACGTGACCGTGAAAGTTTGATTTGTAGTCTTTTTGTAATGATCCAACCCTGTCAGAGCCTGTGACCTCTCCTGGCTAAACAGCCTTACACTGCGTTGTCTTCAGACACGTCTATCACTCTGATTTCATCATTCAATATTCTGTGTCAGTTGAGTGGCTTCCCTGCTTTCAGCAACTAAATAAAATATGATTTGTAGTTAGAAAAGGCTACTGCTGCAGCGTTGTAAGCACGTTCCATCAATCCATCCCCTTCTGCTCATCCAGGTCAGGGTTGCAGGGGGCTTGAAACCCATCCCAGCTGCCACAGGGCAAGAGGCAGGGTACATCCTGGACAGGGTGCCAATCTGACACAAGGCCAGGTAAGCACGTTACCTTTACTTCATAAAAACAAATGAAACTGCACTGATATCAGTGTGTCACCCCTTGGGTCCTGTGCATAAAACCGTTGATCTACATACTGTTCAAAAACCACACAAGACTGAGAATTCTCATTCCAACCACAATCAAACGGTCAGCACTGGGGAAGTAAGTGAATTTCAGTTCCTTACCTTGGATCCAAACAAAGCCATACAGGAAATAGAATTTCCCCCCAGTGTTGGGGCCAGGGCGCCAGTAGGCCCTCCTGATTTCATTGGTCTTCTCTGTTAAGCTGGAATTTTGTCTGATTTTGTACATAACATGTGGTGGAAGGGAGCCATCTTTATTAGTCTGGAAAATCACACCTGGGGAAAGAAAACATTAGAATAGTAAAGAAAATCTAATTTTGCATCAAAACTCTGATGTGGGCATTTAATATGCTTCATGTGATTATGAACGACTCTGAATAATATAGAAACAGAAACAGCTGCTCATCCCTGACAGGACTGTGAGGAATCCTGACTGATTGCTGGTTGATGGGAGAGCGCAGTGACATCCCCGCCTGTGATGTGAATGATGCAACCATGAGTAGTAACGCCCCTAAACGGCAATTAGGAAATCAAGTGGTAATGTCATGTGTATCCACCAGGGGGAGCAGTGTGGGGCACACTCATGTACGTTTTGAGATCCTTCCCAGATGCCTTAACGCCCACTCACATCCTGGGCCTTTTGACCTCAGAAATCACACGATTGGGTGGGGCCAGGCTTCGCAGTGGGTCCACAATGGTGATTGTGACCTACACTCGTTTTCACACCTTGGCTCATGTGATTAGGTAGAGAATCATTAGGGGGTCAGCGACCCTCATAATGGACAACTCTCACTACGGCAAATAATCTGGGAGCGATTGGTTTTAGAACTGAAGAAGCTTCAGTGGAATGAGATATGCCCAAAGGGAAGTCAGCTGACCTCTAGCTGGAAGCAGTCTGAGGCCTGTGGGTACGCAAGTGACCTTTTTGCAAGCAAAGCACAAACGGGACATTGTGAAAATCTAGAGCATGTCCACCTCACTCCTGCACTTTAAATGCATTAGATACTATGATTACAGTTGGACATGCAAAGGCGACTCACTGGCAAACACAGAAACGTTGTCCCGGTAAGCCTGATTCAGGGTGTAGTTGACAATGCTGTCTTCATCAGGAAAGCCCTTGAAGACATCAACACTGACCTGGAAACACAAGTAACAGACACACACCTGGGTTTGCCACTTATCTGCACTTTAATTTTAATAACTGTACAGTGCTCTGTTTTGGTAACTATTGTCCATGATGTAAATATGTGAAGATTGTGTGTTTCTGTTCTGTGTCCTGTTCTGTTTGTATATGTGGGGTTTTTTTGTTTTGTTTTTTGCTGCTGTTACAACCACATTTCCCCTTGTGGGACAATTAAAGTAATTATTCTATTCTATTCTATTCTATTCTATTCTATTCTATTCTACTCTACTCTAATCATGTTTCACTGCAGAAGGCTGTTGGTATTTTAGCACCAAGATGAAACCATCATATGAGCTTATTAAAGTCTACATATTTACAGCACGCAGTAGGATCGTGTGCTGTTGTCTCTGTTTTCTCTACAAAGTCCAAAGACATTAAATAGAATGTAAAAACTTCTCAGTGTGATTTAATGCAATGACTTTGCATTTATCTGTGGATTCCTAATAACAATTTTAATAAAATATAAACACAAAGAGTCATCCATGACTGTTGTGACTGACACCAGAATCAAGAAAGCAAAAAAAAGTTAATTCACGTGAATATCACACCAGCGTACCAGTCGTGTTTTCATGTGTAATCCAAACATTTGAAATACTGGTACGTGATTAAACAGAAAAAGAAAGACGTAGCTAAAAGCTGATAGCAGTCACTTGTCTTATAATGACCCCACTCTGTAAGTAACATTAATAAAGAAAGATTATTTCTTTGTTGTTGTTGTTGTTGTTGTTGTTGTTGTGAAGCAGATAAAAATGAATGAATATTGTTGTCATTATTATTGCAGCCCTGCATTCAGGTTTGGCTCGCAGGAGCAGCAGTCTTTGCAGAGAAGCCCAGACTTCCCTCACCCTGACCACCTCTTCCAGCTTAGCCAGGGGGACACTGCATTGGTCAACTGACATATAATCTCTCCAGCATATCCTGGGTATGACCTGGTGCCTCATCCCAGTACGATATGCCTGAAACACCTCGACTAGGAGGCATCAAGTAGGACTCCTGATGTTGAGGAGCAGAGGCTTTACTCCAAGTCCCCCTCGGATGAACAAACATCCGAGGGGGACTTGGAGTAACCTTATCTCTAAGGGAAGAACCCAGCCACCCTTTGAAAGAAACTAATTTCCACCACTTGTATCTGTGACCTCATGAACAAGACCCCAAGAGCCTCCATCACCTGCTAGGGCTAGATAATGTGTCCATAAAACTATGAACAAAACTGGTGACCAAGGGCAGAACTGGCACGGTTCAACACTCACTGAGTCCTACTTATTGCCAACAATATGGTTCAAGCTCGCGCTGCAGTGGTAGAGGGAGCAAATGGCCCACAGCAACAGGCCAGACACCCCAGGGCTGACCCCATGGAACGTGATGACAACTGTACAACTCCCACACACCCTCAAATAACCTCAGGAGGATAAAGAGCTTGTTCTGTGTTCTGCGACCACTTTATATATTGTGAGTGGAACACTGCATCCCCCTCCTGAGTCATGTGCCAGAATCACCTTGATGCTGACCAAAAGTCTTGTTTTATGTCCCCAAACTCCTCCCACACCCAAGTTTTTGCATCAGCAGTCCCATTGGCTAACGAAGCCAGGTAAGACTTTCTTCAACCTGATCACCTCCCATGTCCACCAGTTGGTTCTGGTATTATGGTCCAAACCTGTCCCAGCTCCATATTCATTCCCCGGGTGGCCCCTTCTTAAATCATCTATTGTATTTTCCTTCTTAATGAGAACTCTTTTTTTCTTCTGAACTCGATATCCACACTATGCATAGCTATCCAGGATGCATAAGTGTTTTTATTTTTTTGCCTTTATTGGATAGCAATAGTAGAGATAGACAGAAAAGCGGAGCAAGAGGGGGAGGGAAGACATACATGGATCAGACTCAAACCTGGGCCGCTGCTTTCATGTGGTCATGTGGCTGAATTTATAGAACTGCTTTTTTATAAGTTCAAAACTAAGTTTTTGGAGTGATGCATTGTTTTATCTTTGTAAAATTTAAGATAAAAACTGTGCTGACCTTAGACATAAAGTGTGTCCAGCCACAAGCAGCATTGTCAATGGTGTCCAGCTGTTCTAGCAAGGTGGAGGTGTTGGGAAGACTGTAGTTTCCTTCCATCAGACTTTGCATTAGCTCAGTGTCTGTGCCATTTATCAACTCAGGGTGCTGCTGAAGATCTGAGAACAACTTGAGCAAAGAAAAACAAGATGAATGAAGCAGAAGCAGAGCACAATTAAAAGGCTCCTGACTCAAAATCTAATTCTAGGAAAAGATGGATGTAAATGTTCCAGCACAGACAGCACTGCAGCGTCATGTCCGTGGGCTCTTTTGTAAATGTACCTGCTGCAGCCACACCAGGTGCTTGTGGAACTGGCCCTCCTCCAGGAAACTCCTGAGCTGGGAGGAGATATTGAGCCACACCCGGGTGTAATGTGTCACATTCCCAACAAATGCAAATGTCTCATTGGCCTTTAAAGAAAAAAGTGAACACATTAGTTTTTCATTACAATCTGTATGAATCTGTATAAACAAATATATGTATATCTATAAATAAAATGTCTTCTATTATTTTCTTCTTATTATTTCTTCTTCTTCCAATACAGTAACACAGTTCTTACAGTAGTGGAGGGCACCGTGGTCTTAAACATCCTAAATATATTTACTCCCAGATCTGTGCTTGGACACAGCCCTGTCTCACTGGCCTTTTCAATTATGTTCTATGACGTCAAAGGAGCTTGCAAAGAAAAGCGTCTGGACTTCTTTAAGTTACTTGAAGACGTTTCACCTCTCATCAGAGAACAGAGAAGCTTCTTCAGTTCTAAGGTCAAATGGTGGAGAGTCCCAGATTTAAACCCCGTGGGAGTAACCCCCCACAGAGGGACAAAAGGACCCCCTGATGATCCTCTAATCACATGAGCCAAGGTGTGAAACTGGGTGTGGGTCCCAATCAGCCAGGGTTTCGGGTGAGCTCATTGTGAAACCTGGCCCCATCTTATCATGTGATTGTCCCTCTGTGGGGGGAAACTCCCACTAGGTTTAAATCTGGGACTCTCCACCATTTGACCTTAGAACTGAAGAAGCTTCTCGGATGAGAGGTGAAACGTCTTCAAGCAACTTAAAGAAGTCCAGACGCTTTTCTCTGCAAGCTCCTTTGACTACGATGACCTGGATGACTGAGAACCCTCACAGACATATGTTCTATGACAGGTGGACTCCAATCAAATTCTAAAAGCATTTCACAGACAACAGAGCACAGTCATATCCAAGTGCGTGATTAATAGTATGAATGCAAAATATCAGCCTTTTTTTCAACAATTCTAAAACAAGTGAATGGAAACATCTTTTGCTTTGTCATTATGGAGTGTTGCATAGATCATGTTGCACCAACACATTGAAAATGTTCTGAATGAACATTGTATCAGGTTAGGGTTAAAAATTAGATGGTGGTGATCTACATCATACTCATTCAGTCCGTTCTGCCTCCCAGTGTTTTGGAAGAAAACACACTAATAGCTTGGACAGTGTATTTTTGCTGGTTATGACAAAAGCTTTGTTCATACTTGATTGATAATGCAAATCTTTTTGTACATATACACGAAAGAGAGTGGTGTTTACATGCCTTCTGAATCACTTTGTCCACCTGGGAGCCAATAGGAGAGTAGAGGATCTTGGGATTTGTAGTCATCAAGTGAACCAGTAGGCCCAAATTCCTTTGTTCTTTGCTGGTGAATCCCAGAGAGCTCATGTTTCCCTGCTTCAAAGCCTCCGGTTCAATTATCCTGCAACAAGATCTATGGTTAAGAGCACAGACTGTACTGCTAAGTAACATCCATCCATTTTCTTCCGCTTATCTGGGGCCGGGTCGCGGGGACAGCAGCCTATGCAGAGAAGCCAAGACCTCCCTCTCCTCCACCACCTCCTCCCGCTTGTCTGGGGGAACACCAAGGCATTCCCAGCTAGCTGAGAGATATAATCTCTCCAGCACGTCCTGGGTCTGCCCCAGGGCATCATCCCAATGGGACATGCCCGGAACACCTCACCCAGGAGGCGTCCAGGCAGCGTCCTTGTAAGATGCCCGAACCACCTCAACTGACTCCTGTCGATGCAGAGGAGCTGCTCTACTCTGAGTCCCTCCCGGATGGCTGAACTGGATGCGTGCCTCATCTGATTCCCACTGCTTCACACTCGGCTGCAAACCATTCCACTGCGAGCTGGAGGCCATCACTCAATGAAGCCAACAGAACCACATCATCCGTGAAAAGCAGAGATGAGATTCTGAGACCAATCAAGTGAAGCCTTCCACCACTTGGCTGCACCTAGAAATTCTGTCCACAAAAATTATGAACAGAATCGGTGACAAAGGGCAGCCCTGGCGGAGCCCATCACCCACTAGGAACGAGTCCGACTTATTGTCCGACTTATGTTGGACCAAGCTCTCGCAACGGTTGTATAAGGATCGAATGGCCCGTAGCAATGGGCCAGACTCCCCATATTCTCAGAGCACCTCCAACAGGACAGTCCGAGGGACACGGCCGAATGCCTTCTCCAAGTCCATGAAACACACGTAGACTGGTTGGGCAAACTCCCATGCACCCTCAAGTATCCTTGAGAGGGTAAAGAGCTGGTCCAGTGTTCCACGACCAGGACGAAAACCGCATTGTTCCTCCTGTATCCGAGGTTCGACTAACGGACAGACTCTCCTTTCCAGCACCCTGGCATAGACTTTCCCAGGGAGGCTGAGGAGTGTGATCCCCCAGTAGTGGGAACACACCGTTCGATCCCCTTCTTTGAAGATGGAAACCACCACCAGGTCTGCCGATCCAGAGCTACCACCCCTGATCTCCATGGAACATTGTAGAGGCGTGTCGACAAAGACAGCCCTACTATAACTAACAGTACTTTGTAATTTGATCTGTATCTTCTAGGTTATACACTACAGGTAAAAAAGTTTGGACACACCTACTCATTTAATGCTTTTTCTTTATTGTTACTACCCTTCCTACATTGTAGATACAAACTGAAGACATCAAATAGATGAAGCCAGATATATGGAAGCAAAGAAAAAATGATAAATAACTCTAAATATGTTTATATTTTAGATTCCACCATTTGTCTTGTTGACAGCGCTGCAAACCCTCGGCCTTCTCTCAGTGAGCTTCATGATGTAGTCACCTCACAGGTGTGCCTGTCAGGGTCCATTTGTTCATTGCTTGCCTTCTTAATGCCACTGGGACCATCAGTTGTTTTGTGCAGAAGTCAGGTTCGGACACAGCTGACAGCCCTATTTGACAACTGTTAGAATTCACATTATGGCAAGAACCAATCAGCTGAGTAAAGAGAAACAACAGCCCATCATTACTTTAAGGACTGAAAGTCAGTCAGTCAAAAAGTTGCTAAAAATTTGAATGTGTCCCCAAGTGGAGTCGCAAAAATCATCAAGCGCTACGATGAAACTGGCTCACATGAGGACTGCTGCAGGAAAGGAAGACCAAGAGTCCCTCTGCTGCTGAGGATACTTTCAGCCCAGATAAATGCCACAGTGCAAAGCAGTAATCAAGCAAAGGTTGGCTATTTAGAAGAATCTAAAATATAAAGCATGTTTTGAGATATTTCACACTTTTTTTGTTTACTAGAACGGTATGCCGATAAAGTGCATGGACAGCAGAGTAGTTTGAAAATAATTTTAAAAAATTTATTATCATAGTATTTTGTGGTTTTAGCAATAATTACTTTGATTTACAACAATTATATCAGTTAGAGGTGGGGCAGCTGTAGCTCAGGAGATCCAGCAGGTCATCTACTAATGGGAAGGTTGGTGGTTTGATCCCTGGCTTCTCCAGTCTGCATGTTAAATATCTTTGGGCAAGATACTAACCCCAAGGTGCTCTCCCATGCATCCAACAGAGTATGAGTGTGTGTGAATGTTAGAAAGTGTTTAACCAGAAAAAAACTGAAAAAAGTGCTTGTATGAATGTGAGAATGTATAAAGACTTTGAGCGCTCAGATAAAGTCGAAAAGCGCTATATAAGAACCAGTCCATTTATCCTTTTAGAGCTCAGTTGTAGTTCATTTAATTCCACACAGTTGACTGTCTACAAGTCCTAGAAGTAATCCTCTTATTTCAATTTCACAAACAGTTAATTGACATTCTTGCTGATGTTGATATCCAGGTATTTTGGTATTTTAATTTCTTCCCATTTAAGCTGTTAACAATCTCTCTGTTCTCGTATTCTTGATGTGATTGGTTTATTTTTTTATTGGTTTATTGGTTTAATTTATGTGCTAGAACTTTATTATGTTGAGAAGCTGAGGAGGAGCTTTCTCATTGCATATGCTTTGTACTCTGACCATTGTTCATATAAAGATAAAACCTGTGGCTGCTTCTGTTTCTCTTCGGTTGGGTAGCTTTTTTGTAAAAAGGAGTAGTCTAAACTCGTGGGCACTTCTTTAAATGTATGTTCATATTATTTAAAACAACATGACAAAAGCATTCCTCATACAATTAAAGACAGTTTTTGTCATACCCACCTGTTATTCCCACACAGAATGGGCTGCAGTCCAGCCCATAACTGTACAAATGCTGAAAACTGAGAATGAGGATTCTCCGTTTCCTTCTTCCCTTTCCCACTTCCTGCTCCTCCACCTTCCTCTCCTCCTTCATCACCCTCTACGGGAATGTCAGTTGTGTTGGGGCCCCATGTGGTGGCATTGAGAGGCCATGTTGTGTTTGCTGGCGATGCTGGAGTTCGACCAGCACAGGCCCCTTTGGGCAGCAGGCGAGCCAGACTAGAAAGCAGGTCCACATCCTTCAGAAGCCTCTCTACATCAGCCAGTTCCTTCAACAGAGCCCCAACGTTAGACTGAGACAGAAGAGCCGAAGAGCTGGGCTGCAGGTGAAGCTGGATGGGAAGAAAGGAATAAATGGGCAAATTACATGATGGCTACAGCAGACATATGAAAAAGGACCCTGTTTTCAAATGTCAGTGCACATTTTTACTCAAACTAAAGGCTGAAGCTGCCTGAAAACACAACTGCAATCTGCTCCAGACCCCCTGCTGATGTAGATGAATAACTGAATTCATGAATTTAATCCTCCCTGTGCTGTCACTATACCTGAACTGAAAACATTTTGAAAGTTTCACATCAGTTGGTGGTTCGGCAGGAGGTGAAAAGGTGGCGATGCAGATTTTATGCAGTTGGGTTGATGCCATGTGATCTAACCAGAAATGCTGTTATGTGACCAATCAATGTTTGGATTATGAGTGTGGAGCCAGAGATGCCGAAGAACTAGAGGTGCAAGAGGTGCTTCAAACAGATGACCTGTCCAACATCTTTACCAGAAAGAGCGACAGAGTCTTACAGAGCTGTCTGCAGCTTCTCTCCTTCCCTTATCCCTCCAAAATCCCCTTAAAGACTATGTCTACTCCCAAATCACCAAAAATCATGAAAAAATGATTTAAGCATAAAGAAATCACAAAGAAAGAACAATACAGTATCCACGACTGCACCAAAGAGTAAAACAGTCAAATCTGGATTAATATTTGGTCTCCCGTTGAATCCCTGTTAGTACATAAATTAACAATTGATCAATAAACTGATTTAGTCTGCCTCACAGAAACCTGGTTTCAACATAATGTTAATTTAGATGAATGAATGTCCCTCAGTCAGAGTAATCATCAGAATCCTCGAAGTACAGGCCAAAAGAGGGTTTGGCATCAATCGTCCACTCAAGCTTATTAACCAAAGACCCAGACAGACTTTTAATTCATTGGAAAGCCTGATGGTTAGTCTTGTCCACCCCAGCTGTAAAACTCAGAAAGCAGTCTTATTTATTATCATCTATTGTCCACCTGGGCCTTACACTGAGTTTCTGTCTGATTTCTGGGACTTTTTATCTGACTTAGTGCTCAGCTCAGATAAAATAATTATTTTGGGTGATTTTAACATCCATTCACTAGCTGGGCCCACATCCTCATTTTAGGATTGGCAGCGTTTTAGTAGGTAAAGGTGATGCTTGGACATTAATTGAGCTGCGGTTTGGGGAAGGCCTCGAAGGGGACTGGCGACGGCTCCCGGGCCTGGCAGATCCCGTGCTATAAATAGGAGTGAAGAAGTTAAAGAATTAAGAACAAGGAGGGAGGAAGGGTGGGTCACGTAAACGAGAATGAACAGCTTGCAGAACTGAGGGAACCTATATGGTAAATGGCCTGTATTTTAGGGGTGGGTTTTTATAATCGATTCATCGATTAAGATCGATTCTGGCTTGGATAACGTAAAATCGATTCATTAAAATCCTGAGTCGATTTTTTTAATATAAATTTATTTTGCCTGAAATGCCAGAATCTCTGGTGACATCTCACAAAATTTCAAGAACCACCAAACAGCTAAGACAGTAAATGAGAGCAGGAACACGGATTCTGCACATAGACTTAAACACACAGCGCGACCCGCGGATCAGAATCAGTTAGATGTCGCCTTTCTCACGGTCGGGGCTGAAAGCCGACAGCTCGCTGATTCTGATGTGTCGGCAGGTCCGCGCTTTGTGTTCACGCCCTTTTTGCGCCGATTCTAAAGCTGTTAGTTTGATGTCTCTCCAAACAATATTGACCGAACCAGCAGCAAAAGAAGATCCAAACGCTTCACATAAACATCGTCATGAATTCACTCTGACTTTTACTGTTTTGCTTCCACCAGGATGCACAGCTCTCTCTCCCCCCCCCTCTCTCTCTCTCCCTCTCTCTCTCTCTCTCTCCCTCTCTCTCTCTCTCTCCCTCCCTCTCTCTCTCTCTCTCTCTCTCTGTACTTCAAGAACAGTTTCCCTTTCTTCATTATTCGCTTGCTTGTTACACACCAGTCTACCGTTGTTTACAGGCTGTCAGCCGCTGTTTTTTTCTCTTTTACATTCTTCCGAAAAGAAAACCTCATTTCTGCTGTTCAATACTGAACAAATTTAAACTTTTTAAAATTATTCAAAATGCAAAACGCTTAACCGTGTCTCTAATAAAACTGCTGTAACTTCAGAGGTGATGTTCATATGTTGATTAATGGTTTTCTTTCGTTTTTGATCTACTGCAGAATATTTTTATAAAATCCCAGAACAGGAAAATCACCTTCATGTTTTTCTGTGTTTTATCTTCAGCTACTTTGACACAAAGGCCTCTGCTGTGACGCTCACACCTGTGATAAAGTCTCGAAACTGTCAGCTTCCTTTTTATTGATACAAAAATATGTAAATGTACAGATCTGAATTATAATATTTCTGACTGTCAAAATTTCCCAGATTTAAATCGAATCGTGGATCGAATCGATTCGGGACCTTGTGAATCGGAATTGAATCGATTCTAGAAATCAGTGACGATACCCAGTCCTACTGTATTTATATAGCGCTTTTCTAGTCCCTAAGGACCTCAAAGCGCTTTACACGTTCAGTCATCCACCCATTCACACACACACATTCATACACTGTTGAACTCTTGAGCCACGATCGCCCCCTATATATAGATGACATCCGGAAGGAGCGTGTTTGGAGGCGTGGTCCCACTCCTGAAATTCCAATACATAATCTCCAATTCACTAGCTGGACCCACGTCCTCATTTTCGGATTGACAGCATTTTAGTAGGTAAAGGTGGGGAGAGAGAAGGAGAAGAGGACAAAGACGATCGCATGGAGAGCGAACGTCGCTCCGTGGTGTGGAGAGGATGAGCTCAGACAATTCGGAAGGAATGGCAGGAGAAGAGATCAAAGGAAGTTGCAAACAACGGAAATCTTAATGGATGAATGAGGGGAACCCTCGATCGGGTAGCGACGTGGCTCAACTTTGAGCTGAAGCTCTGACAGAGAAGAATGCTGGATTTGAGATTTGAGGTAGGGCTCGGTGCCTCAAAAAGCTTGTCTTTGAGTAGAAGATGGAGAGGGGGTGCTTAGCTGGTTAATTACTTCAGATAAGGTAGCAATAACGCCTCAGCTGATTTCTGAATTAACAGAAGTGACAGCACCAGCTTGGGGAGAGTTGATGAATTGAAAGACTGATTAGAGGAAAATAATCTCTGCTATAATAACGTCAAAATCGTCCGAGAGCAGAGTGCGAGTCCACTGGACTTCATGGGAGATGATAAGTCGTTCAGACGCAGTCAGAACCGTGAGTCGACTTAGAGAGCGGTCTCAAATGATTGTGTCGAGGGTGGATGCCTGATGATGCTGGTGAAAGCACATGAGAAGTGAAGGGACGCTATGAAGAATTATGCGCATGATGCAGTTTGGATGTCTTAGAAGGAGCGATAGAGGACAGAACCTGCCATCTCGGTGCCACAAAGGTTCACCTTTGTTTTGCAAAGGCAGGAAAGATGGCAGCGAAACTGGTATCTCGGTGCCGGAGGCATGCTGTTGCAATGAGGGATAAAGAGAGAACCTGTCATCTTAGTGCCAGAGGGGTTTTACTGCTGCTTTGGAATAACGGATGCTGAGAAACTAGCAACGTGGTGGAAGAAGATTGCTGCTGCGATTACGAATGATGGATATAGAAGGAACCACCTAGAAGGATTCTCTGCTGCTTTAGCCCTGATGGATGGACAGGAACTGGCAACTCAGGGGTAAGAAGCTTGTCACTGCGGTTTGCACATGGCAGATATAGCAAGACCCTGACACCACTGTGCTAGAAGGGTTTGCTGCTGCTTGCAATGATAGAAGTGGAGAAACTGGCAGTTCGGTAGTAGGGACGCTAGATGCTGCATGCAAATGGGGGATGAAGGAAAACCTGGCATCCCGGTGCCTTTTTATTTATTTGTCTATGCAGACAACTGCCAACTGCCGAAGCTGCTGCTGCTTTCAGGAATGAGGGATCAAGGAACCTGGCCGGTGCCGACGTTTGCTACGGAGTTTAGCCAAGGATGGAAGAGGCTGGGAACCTGGCAACTCAGTGCCGAAGTATGCTGCATTTGCTATGGAGGGAAGGAGTACTGGCAACTCTGTGCCCTTTTATTTTTTTCCTTAACTATGCAAACTGGCAACCCGATGGTCGAAAAGCTTGCTGCTGCTTTTGCGAATGAAGGAGAAAGGTACCTGGCAACCTGGTGCCGTCTGACGCGCTGACGGTCGAGATGGTGATTGTAAAACTACGTTACTCCTGAGAGATGAGCTGTGTTTAAAGGTATTTGCCGAGAATGGACCCTGTTTGCACGTAAACGAGAATGAACAGTTTGCAGAACTGGGGGGAACCTATATAGATGACAACCGGAAGGAGCATGTTTGGAGGCGTGGTCCCGCTCCTGAAATTCCGATACATAATCTCCAATGTAATGACAGCTTCAACATGGCATTTAATATGTTCTTAGATTCTATTGGCTTCTCTGAAAATGTAAAAGAACCCACCCACCACTTTAATCACAATAGAGATCTTGTTCTGACATAGAAACTGAATATTTAACAACATTCCCTAATGTCCTTTTTTTCTCTGATCACTTCTTAATAAATTTACAATAAGAGATTACACAACATTGAGAACAGATATTCTCACAGTAGACGTCTTTCTGAAAGTGCTGTAACTAACTAAAGGGTATAATTCTCCACTGTTATCATCTTGTACCAATGCAGTGCTACTGCAGGCAGGAACGATTTCCTGTGTTGTTAAATCTGCATTTGGGTAATCCCAGCCTCTTACTGAGCGTGCTCCTGCGACTGGCCAGCACGTCATTGAGTAGGTGGGAGGTATTTTCCAGCATTGTCCTTATCTTGGACAACATTTGCCTCTCCCACGCCACCTTAAGGCAGTCCAGCTCCATCCCCACAACATTACTGGCCTTGCGGACCAGTTTGAGTCCGTTGGCATCTGCGACCCTCAACCTGAAGCTCCATCATGCAACCTCACGAAGGATAGCATGGCCACAATAGACTCATAGAAAATCCTGAGCATTTTCCAACAGATGTTTAAAAGACCTCAGCTGCCTAAGAAAATAAAGACGACGCTTGCCCTTCCTGTAGAGTGCATTGGTGTTTATTATCTATGTGTACTCCAAAAATGTATAGATGCTTCCCCTTGGCAGTATCATTTAGAGATGGCACGATACCACTTTTTTATGTCCGATACCGATACCGATATCATAAATTTGGATATCTGCCGATACCGATATGAATCCGATATAGTGTTTTTTAATCAACAAAACTGTTTTTTAAAATATCTTGCAGCATTTTGCAAGTCTGCAAGTTCATACTCAAGTTTAAAACAACAACTACACTAAAGCTATTCTGTTATACCTGTATACAAAAAAAATATTTCATAGTTCAGCAATACTGATCAATCTAATAAACTTAGACCTACACCATCCTCCCTATTCTGGTATTTTAAAGAGTACTTAGCGTAAATATTAAGCAACCTAACTAATAGGGTTCCAACTCCCAGCAACAACAAAAATAAATAAATAAAAAATAGGGAACCACCCCTCACGCTCCACCTCATGATGCTTAATCAACGTAATCAACCTTAATTTGATGCAGTGTGAAATAAAATGCACAGAAATCAATTATTTTTCAAGAAATATTAAATAGATTCAACATCTTTCTTCAACAAAATTGCAGACTGCACAGATGGTACCTTCCCAAAGGAAAAAGTACTATAGCTTACTAGGGTATATATATTAGACTTAATAGTCACTATATACAGTAATTGACTTCTATTCATTTTACATCAAATTAAAACTTTGGGTGTCAGATAATTATTTATTAAAAGCTCGACATTTTAAATGAGAATAAGAAAGAAAAGTATGTCTTTGTGCCCCCTTTTCCCAGTTAATGCCCTATCGGCCCCCCTGGCTAAACTTTGCTAGATCCGCCCCTGCACAGTTACCAGCCGTCAGCTACTTAGAAAGAGATCCTGGAGTAGAAAGTAATATTAAATAAATTCTAACAACAGCTGATCAAGGTTAAACGTGCTGCTGTTGTTCAGCCGCTGGTTTCCTCTTTCTGGCGCAAAGTGGACTAAAAACAAACAAGAGAGACTCACAACAGAAAAGCCGATCAGCTGATCATTAGCAGTTTCACGATTGAAGTAGCAGCAAGAAGAGGCAGTCGCTCGTTAAGCTTAACGTGGGAATGCTTTACAAACATTCAGAGATGGACTTACACACTTGCTTTACTTCTCTCGGGGATAACTTTGTCGGAGATGAAATGCCAGGTTGCTAGCGAAGCTCCAAATGCTATCCAGACCACCGACAGGCCCTGCATGCCACAGCTGCTCTATCACGTGATGCATACTGCTCCGACGTTCTGAGGTGAGTTACGGCGTGTTGCAAGTTTTGTGAGGTGCTTTCGTGATATTTAATGGATCGGATTACATTTTTTATTTTTCTCCGATATCCGATCCAGTAATTTAGGTCAGTATCGGACCGATACCGATACGTAATATCGGATCGGTCCATCTCTAGTATCATTAGAAGGCATAGCACACATTTCACTGCTGTGCAGATGATACCCAAATTTATCTATCCACAAAGTCAATTAACACACACCAATTAGTTAATCTAGAAGACATAAAGACCAGGATGACCTCTAATTTTCTCAAATTTACACGAAACTGAAGTTACTATAAATCTTAGAAATATAATATCTAACCAGATTCTTACTCTGGATGGCATTACCTTGGCCTCCAGTAACGCTGTGAGGAACCTTGGAGTCATTTTGACCAGGACATGTCCTTCAACGCACATATTAAACAAATATGTAAGACTGCTTTCTTCCATTTGTGCAACATCTCTAAAGTTAGAAATATCCTGTCTCAGAGTGACGCTGAAAAACTAGTTCATGCATTTATTACTTCCAGGCTGGACGACTGTAATTCATTATTATCAGGAAGTCCTAAAAACTCCCTGAAAAGCCTTCAGCTGATCCAAAATGCTGCAGCAAGAGTCCTGACAGGGACTAGAAAGAGAGAGCAGATTTCTCCTGTTTTGGCTTCCTGTTAAATCCAGAATTCAAAATCCTGCTGCTCACATACAAGGTCTTAAATAATCAGGCCCCATCTTATCTTAATGACCTTGTAGTACCATATAACCCTATTAGAGCACTTGGCTCTCGCTCTGCAGGCCTACTTGTTGTTCCTAGAGTATTTAAAAGTAGAATGGGAGGCAGAGCCTTCAGTTTTCAGGCCCCTCTTCTGTGGAACCAGCTTCCAGTTTGGATTCAGGAGACAGACACTATCTCTACTTTCAAGATTAGGCTTCAAACTGAGTTTTTCCTTTTCAGTCACCTTTTTCACTCACTATGTGTTAACAGACATTTGTTACCCAAATAACAAGCCGTGGGTGACTAAGGACATCAAAGCCCTCCTCAACAACAAGAAGAGGGCTTTCAGAGGGGGCAACAAAGAGGAGGTGAGGAAGATCCAGGTGTTACTAAAGGACAAGATCAGAGAGGCTAAGGACAATTACAGGAGGAAGCTGGAGTGGAAACTCCAGCAGAACAGCATGAGAGAGGTGTGGAGGGGCATGAAGACCATCACTGGATTCAGGCCAACCAACAGCAGGGGAGCTGAGGGAGGTGAGAATAGAGCCGACGAGTTGAATCTGTTTTTCAATAGATTCGACACCACAGTGTCTGCTCCCACCCCCACAACCTCACCTGCAGTCAGCCTGGAATCCAGAGCCACACCACTGTGCCAGCCTCTCTCTTCACATGTTGCCTCCTGTGAGATTCCTGACACCCCTCCCCCACCCATCACCTTCACTCAATACCAGGTTGAGATGCAAATGAGGAGACTTCACTCAGGCAAGTCTGCTGGACCAGACGGAGTGAGTCCCCTTGTCCTCAAGGCCCGTGCCCCCCAGCTGTGTGGAGTCTTTCATAAACTGTTTATGCTGAGTCTGAGTCTGCAGAGGGTCCCGGTGATGTGGAAGACATCATGCCTCGTCCCTGTACCAAAGACGCCTCGTCCCAGTGGCCCCCAGGATTACAGGCCCGTGGCACTGACCTCCCACATCATGAAGACCCTGGAAAGGCTCATCCTGGACCAGCTGCGACCCATAGTAAGACCACACCTGGATCCCCTTCAGTTCGCTTATCAGCCTCGTCTCGGAACTGAGGACGCCATCATCTACCTGCTCAATCGTGTCTACACCCATCTGGACCAGCCGGCGAGCACTGTGAGGGTCATGTTTTTTGACTTTTCCAGTGCTTTCAACACCATCAGGCCGACCCTCCTGGGTGATAAGTTAGCAGCGATGCAGGTGGATGCTTCTCTGGTGTCCTGGATTGTTGATTACCTGACAGGAAGACCACAATATGTACGTCTCCCACAGTGTGTGTCTGACAAGGTGATCAGCAACACAGGGGCACCACAGGGGACTGTCCTCTCCCCCTTCCTCTTCACCCTCTACACCACAGACTTCAGCCACTGCACAGAGACCTCCATCTTCAGAAGTTTTCTGATGACTCTGCGGTGGTTGGATGCATCAGCAGGGATGATGAGACAGAGTACCGGGCTGTGGTCGACTCCTTTGTCACGTGGTGTGAGCAGAATCATCTGCAGCTCAACGTGGCAAAGACCAAGGAACTGATCGTGGACTTCAGGAAGACCAGGAAACACTTGACCCCTGTTTCAATCCAGGGGGTCAGTGTTGACATTGTGGAGGACTATAAATACCTTGGAGTACACATTGACAATAAACTGGACTGGGCTAAAAACACCACAGCACTTTACAGGAAGGGCCAGAGTCGTCTCTATTTTTTGAGGCGACTGAGGTCCTTCAACATCTGCCAGAAAATGCTGAGGATTTTCTATGAGTCTGTGGTGGCCAGTGCGATCCTCTATGCTGTTGCATGCTGGGGGAGCAGGCTGAGGGTCGCAGATGCCAACAGACTTAATAAACTGATCCGTAAGGCCAGCAATGTTGTGGGGATGGAGCTGGACTCCCTCAAGGTGGTGTCGGAGAGGCGGATGCTGTCCAAGATAAAGACAATGTTGGATAACACCTCCCACCCACTCCATGACATGTTGGTCAGTCACAGGAGCTCGTTCAGTGAGAGACTGAGATTACCGAAAAGCACCACTGAACGACACAGGAAATCATTCCTGCCTGTGGCCATCTCCCTGTACAACGCATCCACTTAACACACTGTTTGCTGCTACAACTACACATGTTTCTTTTCCAACTATTTATTTATGAGTGACTTATGTATGTATGTATGTATATATATGTATATATTGTACTATTCTTAGTTAGTGTATTGTCTGTCTTGTCTTAATGTTGGTTTAAAATGGAGCACTGTAACAAAAAATAATTTCCCCCAGGGATCAATAAAGTATTCTGATTCTGATTCTGATTCAGATTCAGACCTCTCTGCAGGAGTCCTGACTTAAGCTGAAGATTGTTGATGCTTCCACAGATCACTCTAGAGCAGTCCTGGCCCGAGGAGACCATGGAAAAGAACATCCAGTCCTATATCTTGGCCGGAACCCACATGACACAATGTATTCCACTGTGAAGAACGAAGCCTTGGCCATTAAGTGGGCACTGGAGAAACTCCAATATTATTTGTGTAGATAGGAATTTGATCTGGAAACTGACCACCAAGCAGCCACTTGGATCAATTCGAACAGAATTACAACAGCTGCCTGTTACAATGGTAACTCTCACGTCAGCCTTTTAGGTTCACCATCAGCAAGTGTAATATAGTGGCAGATTACCTGTTACCAAGATTACCAATCTTGACATAATGAGGCCAGGAAGGGGACGACTTTGACTGTAGACATGGATGTGGGCTTGCACACAGGCATCCAGATATTCCACACACATGTGGATGGATGTCTCAAGGCCAAAGAGTCAAACAAAAGGGAAGGGTGACCACTGACTTCACTATTTAGCAGCACAGGTGCAGTCAGCATATATTCTCGATTACCTCTCACTAAAAGCATTGTGCGCAGTCTCCCCGCTGTCTTCAATGCCGGATGGGTAAGATAAGGCATGGACCTCCTGGTATTAACCAGTGGGTTTGCGAACACTTGGGGTCACGTGAGCTGCATTATTCTGGGTTAATTTTTTTCCTTATAACGAGCCTGTTTAAGTTGCCTGTTGCTCATATGGATAACGAGAGATCTTCTGGTGACAATGATAACAATCTGTCAAATGATTAATGAACTCACCTCAACCATAGAGAGAAGATGAAGAAACTACACTGAACCAGGTCCAGAAGCTTTTAGTAGTTAAACAGAGAAACTGACCAACTGAAACAACAGTTGGAAGAAGAAGCAGCCCAAAATGTTGGCAATAATAACCAATCTGATTGTTCCTTCAAAAAGTAGCACAAGCAGATAACAAAAATGACTCAACAACGATCATTACAGCAGGTTTATATTAGGGCTGAACGATTATGGAAAATAATCTAATTGCGATTTTTTGCCCCAATATTGCGATTGCGATGCGATATGCGATTATTTTTTTAAGGTCTTTGTCTTCTGTATTATTAAACAAAGACAAGCAATACATCATATAGTATGGCCAATACTATATTACATTAATTTTAAACTGTTCTTTCCTGGAAGACAGACCTCTGTTATGATGACATGAGGTGATGCATGAATTGATGACTGACATTTTTATTTAACTTCTTCAATCACAACAGTATATTTGAACATACACAATAGTTTATTTTTAGCTTACAAACATCTGAGCATAAAGTGCTGACAAGGAACCCTGGTGTAAACATTAAAATGAAAGTCAGTACAATGTGCAGATTGCAGAAATATACATAAACAAAATCAGTGGCTTTACCACACTCAGTTTTTCGACATCTGTGAACTACTAGACAGTCATTCAATTAAAAAATAATATTAAATAAATAAAACTAATAAATAAAAAATACACACATCTTACTGATCTCTGCAGTCAGTAACATTACACATAAAGTGCAAACATAATAGCAATTGTATAAACACACACACACAAACACGCCTTTAAAGTTTAAAGGCGTGAAATTGGACGGTCTAGTTCTGATTAGCGTCACCGCTGTCTCGGTGGAGTTTAATAAACTCGGCCGTCTGCTTCTTGCTATCTAAAATATAACCAGACACTGGTGTAAATTCTCGACTGTCTCATACTTCTGTTTAATAAGTTTTCTGTTTGACGTTTAGTCAGCTGTGTGAAAACCAAGGAGGAACCCACCCGGGGGATTAATAAAGTTTTATTTTATCTAATCTAATAACTTTAATCTCAGCCAAACCGATTTACTCACGAACAAACAAAACACTGAAAAAAGCCCAACAATAACATTTTTAGGTTGTCTAAGTGACTTATATATTACGTTTAACCCGAGCAGCGAAACTCCGCGGTGATCTGAAAATCATGTGCCGGGAGTTGTGCCGTTCTCGGCCGCATCAGTAACCCTCGAGCTCCCGGCTAGCTGTCGAGCTGGTGGGTAGCAGACGCCTCTGAAAACGTCGAAGCACTTTTGCAAATATGGGATATCTTGATAAACCGAGCAGATATTTGATGTTTACACAGCTACTTTCTCGCCTGAAAATATGTTAAAAGTTTATTTTGTGACCCAGAAAGATTAGTATGAGTAATTTTAAAACTTAGTAGCGGCCGCCATTGCTGGAAACTGGAGTTTGGCTGGGCCGCGCTATGAATTCTGGGATATGGTGGGCCACGAAGGACACACCCGACCCATCCTTCAAATTCGGGGAAAAGGAGGACGCATTTGTCGGCTACATTCGGAGGAGTCTACGAATTTGGACAGCCTTCGGCGCGTCGCTGTGACGTAATCGGTCTACAAATGCGGCCTCAGGAGGATGCAGCCCATGAATTTGGACATGTCCAGAGTATAATCGCAGCCTTTGCGGTTAGAAAATTGCACTTGATCATGTCGCGATATTATCGCAAATGCGATATATCGTTCAGCCCTAGTTTATATTCAACCAAAGACAAATGTAAAGTCTTCGTGCTTCTACAAATTAAGGAATGATTCAACACTAACTTTGACTTCAATGCATGTTTATTTAAATTTTTGAACATCGTCATTGTTTAATAGCTTTTAGTTGCTTTTTCTTTCCTTTGACTAGATGGTAAATTTGTTAATATTTCTAGCTGATTAGGAGACTTATTGCATTTCAAATGCATGTCCAAAGGCTGCTAGACAATTATGAAGCGTAGACTATAATAGACATGCTTACCATCTGACAGCACTGTGGGTGTCTCGGGGCAGAGAACCACACAGTACTGTTACAACTGTCTTTCGCAAGGCCGACTTTCAGAAACTCTTTGTGTAAGTAACAAAGTCTGTTCTGTAGTCGTGTGCCTCTTTGACTCACATTCAGGCATCAACTGGTCTTTCTGCAAACTGGACCCACACAACCTCACGCTGACCTCAATGACAGAGCTGCTAGTCCACATTCACACTCCTGGACAGTGAAAAAAACTTGTAGCAGCAGCTTGGGTCTTCATGGTTCCCAGAGAATTACAAACTAAAGAAAAGGATCCAGACAAAAATCAAATCAAACCGTACAGATGGAAGAGTCCACACCCACGCTTAGTATGACTAACAAAAAACTTATATCTGCCAGTTAAACGTGCCGTTCAGATCACAGTCTAAATACAAGTAGTACTACCAATCCACAATAGCAAGTTATAGAGATTTAATCATCCAAAATGTAAATATTTAAATAAGGTTTAATTCTCCCTAGCCTCAGGATAAAGCAAAATTAATTAAAGCATCCTCCATTTGATTGAAATAATTCCAATTTGCATAAACTGAGACTGAAGCCCAAAATACTTGTCACACATGATAAAATAGAAATTAATTAACAGACATCTATTATTTTATACGTATGGCATTTAAATATGGCATTTAGCTTAGTACCTTAATATTGAATATATATAAATATATAATTTGTATAAAAAAAAATACACTTTCAGCAGGTTTTTATTCAGATTACATGAAATCACAGGTACCAGAATAAAACCTTAAAACACATCAATTAAAAGGAGGAGGCAGAGGCCAGCCCAAGATACATGAGCAAAGGTGCTAGTTATGGGGGTCACACATGCACACTTATATGTGGAACCAGTTATATACGATCGGAGACTTTAATTATCTTCAGACGTTACATCCATTTAAGAGCTCTGCACTGCTCCTCCCAGGTTCTAGCCAAATCCCCCTTTGGGTGATCACAGTACTGGTTTCTAAAATCTTTAGACGTAGTGAGTGCAGAATGTGGTTTAGGTTGTCTCCAGTTCCTGCCATACAGTTACTTCCTTTGCTTTTGGGTACTTGATTGGCTGACTCTATCAGGTCCTAATGATAAAATGACTAAAATCAAAATGTTGGACTTCCTGTTATGTTACTATTTTTCCCCATAGCGGACATGTTTAGGTCCTCACAAAGGTCAAACATTTCCCTGACTAATATTAAACCGGCCGGATACAATGAGGTGCTTGCACTTTTAGGTGCAATGGAGAATACTCACTATTGCATGTCTTGTTGATCTATATCGTGTTGAAGCACCAACTAAAATTTCACCTACATGGGATGATGATTACCCAATTGCCAGTATTGGTAGCCGGGAATCGGTCCGCCTGACTCACATTGCACCCGACCCCTTCGGTGCCTCCTGCAGGTGGTGGGTCTGCAGGAAGATGGGCCTATGTCCCTTTTTCGGGCACCCTCTCCGGGCCTGGCTCCAGGGCTGTGCCCCGGTAACCCTATTCCGGGCAGGGTGAACTGTTCCCTCGATGGTCTTTTCATAGGGGTCTTCTGAATTACTCTTTGTCTGGTCCCTCATCCATGGGAGACCCTACCAGGGGGCAAAAGCCCCCAGACAACATAGCTCCTGGGATCCCTGGGACACACAAACCCCTCCACCACGAACCTCGGATACAGGAGGAACAATGCGGTTTTCGTCCTGGTCGTGGAACACTGGACCAGCTCTTTACCCTCTCAAGGATACTTGAGGGTGCATGGGAGTTTGCCCAACCAGTCTACGTGTGTTTCATGGACTTGGAGAAGGCATTCGACCGTGTCCCTCAGACTGTCCTGTTGGAGGTGCTCTGAGAATATGGGGTGTCTGGCCCATTGCTACGGGCCATTCGATCCTTATACAACCGTTGCGAGAGCTTGGTCCAACATAAGTCGGACAATAAGTCGGACTTGTTCCTAGTGGGTGATGGGCTCCGCCAGGGCTGCCCTTTGTCACCGATTCTGTTCATAATTTTTGTGGACAGAATTTCTAGGTGCAGCCAAGTGGTGGAAGGCTTCACTTGATTGGTCTCAGAATCTCATCTCTGCTTTTCACGGATGATGTGGTTCTGTTGGCTTCATTGAGTGATGGCCTCCAGCTCGCAGTGGAATGGTTTGCAGCCGAGTGTGAAGCAGTGGGAATCAGATGAGGCACGCATCCAGTTCAGCCATCCGGGAGGGGCTCAGAGTAGAGCCGCTGCTCCTCCACATCGAAAGGAGCCAGCTGAGGTGGTTCGGGCATCTGACAAGGACGCCCCCTGGGCGCCTCCTGAGCGAGGTGTTCCACCGGGAGGAGGCCCCGGGGCAGACCCAGGACACGCTGGAGAGATTATATCTCTCGGCTGGCCTGGGAACGCCTTGGTGTTCCCCCAGATAAGCTGGAGGAGGTGGCTGGGGAGAGGGAGGTCTGGGCTTCTCTGCTTGGGCTGCTGCCCCCGCGACCCTGCCTCGGATAAGCGGAAGAAAATGGACAGATGGATGGATGGATGGATGGGATGATGATTATAATCTACTGCATATTTTCTGTTGCCACTAGGTGGCGCCACAATAGTGACCAATATTAGACGTCTGACAGTTTGGACTCAAGCATGCCCAGTTTTTGACAGACTTGACAATTGAGAAACCAGTTTCTGTCACCACTATGTGGTGCTGTGACTATTGTTAAAAGCTAACATAGTACTGGGTTCAGGGATGGACCCATATGACAGGTTTGGTCCAGATGGATGATGTATGTGAAACTGAGCAAATATAGTTCAAAAAGTTCAAAAAAAGCATCCTGTAGTCTCAGTACGTGAAACCTGTAAAATATGAACATTTTCTCTGTTACTGAAGCATGTGCACACACGGTCATGACTTTAGAACGTTGATTCATTCCATAAAATAATAATAATCCACGGAGCAGACACAATAACGCCTCTGCACTTTGTGCTGAAGACCTAAAACTGAATGAAGCAGACAGAATAGGGGTTTCGCACTAAATGGATCAGATACAATAGGATACAATAGGGCTCTTGCAATTTCAGTGCTCGGGCACCAACTATTAGACTACCACAGGTAGGGATGGGAGTCGAGAGCAAATTCTTGTAGGAAACCGGTCCCTAGAAGTCCAGTTCCTTGGAATTGTTAGTCTGCCTTATCAATGATTCCCCTTATCAGTTCGTGCACTCCTTCTACAATCAGCTAATATCAGTTCGTGTGTCAGACGAGGAAAACAGAGGCGCAGTCTACAGAGTGCATATAGAAATATAGTTTTATTGCACCAAAGGACGACAGCATGATGGTAAAGTGGAAAACTGCATCCAGGACATAAACAACCGCATTATGTTGCTAACACAACTTTGGTTCTTTGCAAGCTTCTGCACAGACAGCATGCTAATGCTAAGCTAGCCAAGAGCCCAGAGTGAAAGCTAAGTGAATGCCGACCCCAGCAGCCAGACCCTGAACTTCAACAGGTAACAAGCTGATGAGCAGTTAGGCTGCAAACTCCCGTTCTACCTGTTCATGTTTCTAAAGCAGAAAGACTCTCATGCAATTAATTTGCATCAATGTAATTTCTTTATTACTGCTTAGCAATCATTGTACTCTGAAAACGGAGCCAATGAGAATCAATAAGGAATCAAATCGATAAGTGATATCGATAATGGATTCGGAAGCGCTAAATTCCTATCAATTCCTATCCCTAAACTCCAGGGCTGGAGGTCTCAAAACAGTAAGTAGAGTAGGTCTTGGAAATGAAAAACATGCATATAGTTAACAATATTATTTCTCAATGATAACTGTAACTACTGTTACCTTTTCGGTGACACTCTGCGTGTTGATCTGCTTTCTCAGCTCCAGGCTCAGCTGCCTGAAGCGTGCTGACTTTTGCTCCGCCCCTTCGCTACACACAGAATTGCGATACGCCTGGATCACGGGTCGCTGCTTCTCAGGTACCAGCAGAATCTTGCTCAGCTCAGAGGACCTGTCCCCACAGGTGAGGTCCTCAAGTGTGGATGCAGTTAAGAGGCTGTCCTGTGAACAACAGAAACACTTTACATGACCAAAGGTCCTGATACGTTAGTCAGTAAAGTCTTCATAAGGACTTTCAGGCTCTGTGTGACACACACACACACACACACACACACACACACACACACACAGAAGGCAAGTATTAATATTTATATATGTATTGAAAATATGGATCTGTTTATTGTTAGTATATGTGGGCCAAATGTTGATGACCCCTCCTTTTTTCATACCTTCTTCTCTTCACTTTCACCTTCACTCTGACAGCAAGAGTCAGAGGAACTGACAGTCTACACTCAAACAACACACATGTGATTTTGGTCTTTGCGATGTGGCGTTCACATCCCTCTCAGAGGCAAGAAAAAGGTCACACACTGGACTTGGTGCTTTCCCGCGGGCTGGATGTGTGCATCACGGAAATATCTGAGTTGTGCATCTCTGATCGTCTTCCTGTGTTGTTCACTCTAACGCTGCGCTGCTCGGTAGATAAGCCGTGCGCCCCAGCGCACAAAAAGCGAGCGCTTAATGCTCTAACAGCGCCGCTTTTTCTGCTGCCTTTAGGGACTCTGGAATAATGAACTCCACCTGTAAAAGTGTTGAGGACCTTTCGGACATTCTTCATTCTACCTGCACTGATATTTTGGACTCGATTGCTCCATTTAGGACTGTGTGCACTAAGCAATTATCAGAGCCGTGGTTGAATGAACATACGCGCTCCCTTAGACGTGACTATAGACGTGCCGAAAGATGGAAAAAGGACCGATTGCACGTTTCTCTATAGATTTTCTCGTCTTTCTGCTCACCAAGAAGCTGTAAAAACTGCAAAGACACAGTTTGTCTCAAACTTGGTGTCAGTAAACAGTCACAGGCCTCAGGTACTTTCTAATGTCCTTAATCGTTTTCTTAGTTCATGTGATAATGCTGGAGTCATTTCTTCACCAAGTATTTGTGATGATTTTTTAGCATTTTTTAACAACAAGGTTCTATCCATCAGGGCTGTTGTCTCGTCGTCTGCTGCCTCAGATCCGAGTCTTTCTCCTGTGTGCTCAGCTGTCTTTGATCCCGTCTCCCTTAATGACTTGACTGCGGTAGTTAGTAACCTAAGATCATCACACTGCCCCTCTGACTGTCTCCCCCCAAGCTTGCTTAAAAGCACTTTTAATACTGTCGGGCCTTTTATCCTGAGATTAATTAATACGTCCCTTGCTACAGGCTGTGTCCCATCATGCTTTAAGAGATTTAAAGGGATCTGCCCTAAAGTGGTTTCGGTTCCACTTGTCAGGAAGGTCTTTTTATGTCAATATGGGCCCCCATAAATCCAAAATAGCCCCTCTTAAATACGGTGTACCTCAAGGCTCTATTTTGGGCCCTGCCCTGTTCGCCCTCTATTTGTTGCCATTGGGCTCCATCTTCTCACGGTACAGCATTTCATTTCATTAAATTTCTAAAGCTAAATGAAAATAAAACTGAAGTTGTCATTTTTGATAGCTCTCTGGGCCCCTTTTCCTCCTACTGTAAAACACATGTAAAAAACCTCGGCGTCTACCTTGATGGTTCTTTTAAATTGAATAAGCAGGTGACTGCAGCAGTTCAGTCCTGCTTCTTTCAGTTAAGACAGCTGGCCAAGGTAAAGCCAGACCTCCCGGCTAACGTCTTTCAATGTGTTATTCACATTTTCCTTACTTGCAGGTTGGACTATTGCAATTCATTGTATTTTGGTCTAGACCAGGCCTCCATCCATCGTCTTCAGATCCAGCTGCTCGCCTGCTAACTGGTACCAAACGGAGAGAGCATATAACTCCAGTTTTAGCTTCTTTACACTGGCTTCCTGTCTCCTACAGGATCCAATTTAAACTTTCACTTGTTTGTTTTTACGTGTCTGAGCTCCTCTCTGTTTATGCTCCAGGAAAAACCATCATGTCTAGCTCAAGATTAATGCGTTCCATGCCACGGACTAGTCTCAATCTCGTGGTGATAGATCCTTCTCTGTGGCAGGTCCCAGACTTTGGAATAGTCTCCCCATAAATATTAGATCTGCACAAACACTTGACCAAATTTAAATCACTAGTAAAGACACATTTGTATGCCCTGGCTTTTAACACACTATGACCCAAGCATTCTGGTCTTATTTTAATATTCTTAGTTATTGTTTTAATTATTTTATTGTCCTATCATTGTATGATATTGTTATTATTGTTTTACATTGTCTCTTTTAATGGCATTTTATATTATTAAGCACTTTGTGCAGCATTGTTTGTCTGGAAATGTGCTATACAAATAAATTTGACCTTGACCTCTCTCAGGGTCATCCAGTACACCACTCACACTTTTACTTTACTACTTTTTAGTTAGCAGCTCCATGATGAGGCTATTATAGGCACTCAGATTTATCCTGGAACTATCAGTGATCATGCACCGGTCTCTCTCTCAGAATAGAAAACTATTCTGAAGAAGTACAAAAATCTCCTCCTAGATCACATAAGTTTGCAGAGAATATCTGCCTCCTCAAAATACCAACTGGATGATGTTTATCTGGACCACTGAGCAATTCCATTAGTACACGTGGTCGGCTAAGGTTCTGTCTCCCTGTCGCCTTGCCGGTGGATGAAGGTGGTCTCTGGGACTGTCTGTGGCGGCTTCCTGGGGCCTGGAGAGCTGCAGCTGCTGTTTTAGGGTGTCTGTGTGTCCGCCTTGGTTGGTGGGGGACTGGGGTAGATGCTAATACAGCTGATAAATTTGGGGGAACAGAAGAATCATAAGCTGGAGAAGTGATATGAGATGGTAGCAATTGGTTTGTCCCGAGCCAATTCAAATACACTTTTTTGCTTACATGTGACCACTACTCATGCTAGGGAATTCATCTAGGTCGGAGTTTTCTCCAGGACACAGGTCAGACTGACTACTTTTTCGTTTGTACAGTCTGATACCTTCTCCAAGTCCACAAAATACGTCGTCTGGTTGGATAGACCCCCATGCACCCTCAAATATCCCCGCGAGGGTAAAGAGCTGGTCCGGTGTTCCACGACCGGACGAAAACCGCATTGTTCCTCCTGTATCTGAAGTTTGACAAACTGATGGATTATCCTTTCAAGAACCCTGGGAGGCTGAGGTGCTATAGTGGGAGAACACCCTCCAGTCTCCCTGTTTAATGATAGGAACCACCACCCTGGTTTGCCAATCTAGAGGTACTGCCTCTGGATTACCAAGTAATATTGTAGAGGCGTGTCAACCCGCACAGCCCTTCAACACCCAGAGCCTTCAGGAACTCAGGATACACCTCATCGACCCCAGGGGCTCTGCCTCCAAGTTGTTGTTTAACTGCCGCAGTCTGCTTCCTCTATGAAGGACGTGCCAGAGGGATTAGGGAGGTCCTCAAAGTTTTCCTTCCACAGTGTGACAATATGTTAAAAGCACCAAACACAGTGTTCATAAAGTACTGCTTCCCCCTCCTGAGATACCTGACAATTTGCCAAAATTGCCTTGAGGCAGTCTGAAAGTCTCGTCAAACTCCTCCCACCCCCGAGCTTTTTCTTCAGCCACTGCCAGAGCCACGTTCCACTTGGCCTGCCGGTACCTCCTGGCTGCCTCCAGCCCCACAGGTTAACCAAGCCCGATAGGACTCTTTCTTCAGCCTGGTGGCTCCTTTCACCTCCAGTGTCTACCATCTAGCTCGGGAGTTACCATAATGACAGGCACCAGATACCTTGCAGCTGCAGCTCAGTGCAGCAGCCTCAGCAATGGAGGTGCTGAATATGGTCCATTCAGACTCAGTGTCCCCTGTCTCTCTCAGAACGCTGTTGTTGCTGTTCCGGAGGTGCAAGTTGAAGATCTTGTGGACCGAGGCCTCTGCTTGGTGTTTCCAGAGCACCGTCACTATACGTTCAGTTGCGCCAGGTCTGTCAAGCATCCTTCAGAGAACTTCTGGAGACTGCACAGAGACCTGCCATCTTTAGAAGTTTTCTGATGACTCTGGGATGGCTGGATGCATCACTGAGGTTGATAAGATGGAGTCCCGGGCTGTGGTTGACTCCTTTGTCACGTGGTGCGAGTAGAAAGACTAAAGAATTGACTGTGGACTTTAGGAAGACCAGGAAACCTTGAACCCTGTTACAATCCAGGGAGTTGATGTGGAGATTGTGGAGGACTATAAATACATTGGAGTGCACATAGATAATAAACTGGACGGGGTTTAAAACACCACTGCACTTTACAGGACGGGCCGGAGTCGTGTCTATTTTCTGAGGCAGCTGAAGTGTTTAAAACATCATCTTTGTGACCATCTTTGCCATCCTCTATGCTGTTACATGCTGGGGCAGCAGCTCTGTAGCTAACCACCATGTAACACATTTTTTTGTATACTTTATTAATCCCCTGTAGGGAAATTATTCTCTGCATTTAACCCATTCACTCAGTGAAGCAGCTAGCCCAGCTAACCCAACCTCAGTAACCCTACTGACTAAACAGCCACTGCTGTTTAGTCTTAATTCATGTTGGAAGTGATAGCAGAGCTGTACGACTAAATTTTTCGAAAATCAGAACATGGTATTTTATTTCATCTTAATTTTTTGGGGGAAACGTCCCTCATACCACTAGAGGGAGCTCACGTACCACCAGTGGTATGTGTACCACAGTTTGAGAATGACTGCTCCAGAACATACGGCCTCAGACCTGATGATGCGATTACAAAATTGATCATTGAGCTGCAGCCTAGGATGTCCTGGGGCCATGTGCACGTATGGACACCGTAATGATGGAAGATGGTGTTCGTTATGGACAAACTGTTTGCACAGAAGTCAGATAATACAACACCGCTTGGGTGCAGATAAGGCAGACCATTCCTCCCAGTTACACCCCTCCAGGTCTCACTGTCGTTGCCCACATGAGCCTTGAAGTCTTGAAGCACTTACTTCTAACTGAAGGACTCTGTCTCTAGGTTTTTGTGTGGTGCCCTTGGCCTGTTGAATCCAGCTGTGGGCTCCTCCGCCATCTCCGAAATGTGTACCGACGATAAGGCTGTAAACCTACAGATCACACACAAAACTGTCAGCGAGTCACTGCGGAGTTTCTGGATCACTGTTCTAGTGCTTTCTATTCAGCCACACCGGAGGGTTTTTGAGTATGAAAGGCCCGTTAAACGTCAAGCCAAATTTAAGTACGGACTTTGACTAAGCCACTCAAAAACCTTTTGTTTTTTAACCACTCAGCCGTGGAGTTGTTGGTGTGTTTCCAATCACTCTCGTGCTGCAGAGCCTTTGTGTGCTTGAACGTCAGGAAACAAACTGATGGCCAGAATTGTGTGACTTGATTTTGGCATTGGAAAACAAACTGGTATAGAAGGATAAGATAAAACTTAAAAAGCAAACGTTAATAATACAAAAATGTTGTTTTTAAAATACATTTATACATTTATTTATTTTTACTTTTGTGCAAAACAGTTTCTTTTTATGCTCCGTGGAACTCCTCTGGCATGTTTGGGAGGGACTGAGAGGAGGGGCTTCACAGCCAAGTCTTCACAGGTGTAATTTGCACAGATCGTGGACACGACCAGCGATCCATCTTTACTGAACAACTTTGTAATGGACGTTTGATCTCGGGATATTTCTTTGCTCTTTCCAGCTTCAATCCAGCACTTGAAGCTGGGTTGGCTTAAAGACATTTGCTCTAAACTAGCTTATTAATTGCACACACATTTGCAGGAGTATTGTGTGAGCTAACTGGATTCCCTGCAGTGCAGATCCTTCTTAAGAGTTAGAGACCAGTGTATTACTGGAATCCAGTTCCCCTCTGTAGCCACATGCTAATGCCTGACTGAAGGAAGCTGTCCATCCTCTGACTCCCTCTCAGGACACTAACAGAGTTCTTTAAAGTACTAAAGCTAACAATGCAACAATGTACTCATGAACACACCAGCACAACATACTGTCTGAATAGTAGTTGAAATAACTGAGAAGGTGTTTCAGGTGATATGGATGAGTTATCTGGTGGATACAGAAACTGCAGTTTCTCATCAAAGCAGAACACAATGATTACAACAAACATTAAGCAACAGCTGTTCATGCGTTTACTGCACCAATGCCATCCAAACCTTCACTTAATTCAGGATTATATTGTATGATTATTCAAAAGCATCACAAAAACTTTTTGATGAATTTTGAGCATCACCTATCATTTAGTTTACAACTTTATATTTGGATTTATCCTTTTCATTTCTTTAAACTTCAAAAAGTCTCGAAGATTCATGTTTACCTTCCCAGACTTTTACCTACTGTAATTATTTTGTAACTGCCTTCTGGGCATTATGAAGGTTTTGTCCTTTGCACGTTGGCTGCTTTTTAAATTGATTTTGTAATGGGATGGGAAAAATGACCATAGCACCTCGGAAAAAACAAACCCAAAAGAGTCGCGTGACATATTATAAAATAACAGCAATTTTCCTGAGCTGAGATGAATTGAATAAACCAAACAGAGTGAAGACTTTCTGTTAGTAATGGTAAATCACCTCTGCGAGGCTCACTGGAGTGTTGAGCAGAAGGTTGGCTATGGAGTCAGACAAGGAAAGGTTCTTGATCAGGAACTGTTGGAAAACGGATTCATTCTTCAACACGCTGGCCAGAGTGAAGCCTGCACCCAAAACACATGAAATCATGTCAACGCTTTCATGTCATTCAGTAAAACAAGAGTTTTGAAAGTAACATGTATAAATGTATGATGTATGATCGAGACGTTCTACTACTGCACTCAGAGGAAACGAGTTTCTTCTTCTCGAGCGCCATCATTCTGCTCATGGCTCTCCTGCTACATAAGATTAGATTCCCAACTGTGCGTATGTTGGTTTGAAATTTCACTGTGGAGCTAAACTGAGTTCATCTTCATTTTGAGGGTCATCACTGGAAGAAGAAAACACACTGCGGCTTGTCCCAATGCAGGATCTTGCACCGACTCGCTAACACTTTGTCCTTGAAATTCAAAACACAAGAACTGTTCCAAAATGGTGAAGCACAGACTTCCACAAAGCAACAGTCAAACTGGATTTAGTACAGCTGGAAGTCACTGTGACGCTGCTATTGATCAACTATGTTGCTGCCATCCCATGATCAATATCTCAGTCTTTCCTTTTATTTATATTTTTGGTCTCAGTGGAATTACCATCCCCACCCTAAATGACCATAGCCCCTCCACCCTTATTTATTTATATCATATAACTGCTTGTGTACAGCCCCACAATGTGTCTGTTTCAATGTTTCTATATAGTTTACTCACATATATGTATACATATATTCCTCGTTGTATATTGTTTTCTTTACTTTGCACCTTTGCGGTCCAGCTATCCAATTTCGCTGTACAAGAATCCGCACAATGACAACAACAGCTCTAAAGTCTAAAGTGTAAAAGTCACACCTTGGCTGTTGTTAAAGTTGTGGTCATGTGGTAATGGGGTGGAGCTGAGGCTCTCCAGGTGCTGCTGCAGGGTCTCCAGCTCTTGACCTAAACCAGGTCTATCAGATGTGAAGAGCTGATTCTGTTCAACCACTTCACTTATCCGCTCCAGCAGCTGGGTCACACTGAAACAGATTCAGACATGAAACATTCTCACACCTCAAAAGAAGAAGAACACAGTCTCTCTACAGGCTGCAGCTAATGACGGGTTCTGTAATATGTTGACTTTTTAGTGCCTGCACATAAAAACAGTGTTGTACATGTTGCCTCAGCAGAAAATATGCTACGTTTATGATCTTTCAACTCTAAAATAACTATTAACATAAATAAAAATTTATAATGTTGTAACATTCTAGCAACATCGATCACAAAAGTGAGCGTTCAATTCAAGCCTCTTCAGCTGCAGCAAGGCCTAGTTTCAGTGCTGGGAAACGTGAGGGGCTTGGGGGGGTCAGAGGCCTTTGCACTGGAACCATCATATGTAGAAGAACTGACCTTAGAGTGCGCTCGAGAAGCAGTGAACGTATTTCTCACAAGTCAGCCAAAACACAAATGAACAAGAGACTGCGGAAGAGCCCTACTCACGTGGAGTTCTTATATTGCAGGAAACCAAATTCATCTCTCTGTCCATCTGGGCAGAGCGACTGCATGATGGGAATGATGCCAGCCGAGGTGAGTGGCGCAGCGCTGTAAAAGGCTGGGCATGAGGGGGGGAAATGGGACAGGTGCCACAGAAGGAGAAAAAGACACAGCCACAGACAGAGTGAGAGGGACGAGGGAAACAGAGGAAGTAAATATGAAGGGTTGGTAAAGGAAATCAGACACCAAACAGGACAATGAGTATGAAAAAGGAGAAGGAGAGATTGTGTTAGAGTCAGAAAGGAGGAAAGCTGTCAGGCAGCACAGCAGTTAATGGCCAAAGAGGCTCCCACATGTCAATGCTGAATATGAAGCCTTTCATCATGTTGTCATGGTCTGTGATATTTTCCCACTTCTGTCCATAAATGCTAGCTGGACCATCTCACAGCCGGTGATAAAAGAAAATTTGGTTCCTGCTAATTGCTCCAGGTTTCCATGGTTACTCTGCTCCTGAAGCTTGCCTGTGGGTGTGGATTCATCCTACCCACAGAAACACTTCCCACTGTCCTCCTGCTCACTCTCATATCTGTATTGTCCAGCTATGCCATTCTTACACTTTCTCTTTCTTACCACATGTTTATAACCACTCTGCATGTCTTTTATCCTGTTGTCACCCCAACCGGTCGCGGTCGGCCGCCCCTCCCTGAGCCTGGTTCTGTCTGAGGTTTCTTCCTGTTAAAAGGGAGTTTTTCCTCTTTTTTCCTTCCCCAAAATGTGCTAGCTCATAGGGGTGGGGATTCTTCTGGTTGTTGGGGTTTCTCTCTATTATCGGAAGGTCTTTACCTGGAAATATAAAGCACCTTGAGGTGACTGTTGTTGCAATTTGGTGCTATATAAATAACAGTGAATTATATTGAATTGAACTTCTCTCTTTAACGGTTGCCTTCGGCTGTCGTAGTCTCTGGATTGCATACTCTTACACCTGCTGCCCTCATAAAGAAAGGTGTCTATTGCCAGCTTCTAGCCTTCGTTGTTTTACCCTGGTGTCACTGCAGGTCTAAAGCTGAATGTTTCATTTGTATTGTATTTAAAAGTTTACGTTTAGGGAAATCCCCTGAAACACTATGCTTTATAGCCACAAAAAGTCAAAAAGAAAAATGTAAACTAAGTCACTTCACAGAATATCATGGTGGGTTGAAGACAAACCCACAGTGAAATATGGTTTCATTTGTAACAAACTGAGTCTGACCAAGAACAAGCATCGTTCAATGTCTTGCTCCACCCCTTTATCCTTTTCCTTGTGTGTGCCCAAATACACTCTGCAGCATTAAAATAAACTACCGGACTGATTATAGTAAAAACTATCATCATCATATTATGATTGTTTTGGCTAAAAATAGTTTTTCCAGAATAGTTTTATTAACCTGACCCACTAAACATCGGACGTAAGATAGATAAACAAACACGATTTATTCTGTGTTACTCAAATTATTCACAACATGTGGGGTTTTTGTTTTGTTTGTTATTTTAAGTTTTCCAGTTTTTCCTTAACTGGTTTATTTATTTTAATTATTCAACTTATTTGTTTGTAATTAGGTTAAAACGACCATTTATTTAAAAAATGTGAAATATTAAAAACATTGAAATCCATCCGAAAAGGTTGATTCTGGTCAACTGGACGTCTTCAGAGGGAGAAATGTTTCATCATCATCCAGGTGACTTCTTCAGGCTCAGCTGACTGCAGGTTTCTCATAAACAGTACATTTGCTTACTGTTTCAGGACAGTGCCCTCTACCTGTGGAAACATGGGACTACAGAGCCTATACAGGTGGAAGCTTTATAAAAACTCCATCTAATTTAAGTCTAAGTTTGACATTGAAACAATGTCCACAGCCACCAGATTTGGACTATAAAAAGCCCGTCCACAGAGGTCCTACTGACATCAACACTAGAAGTGTAATAGATGTATAAAAAACGACGTCACCTGGAGCTACAAAACAACCTCGTCAGTGGACTAAAATCGTATGTCCAAAATGACATAAAAGATGTCCCTTTGACGCAGTGGGAACATTTTAACTACACAAAAAGCTGACTTTTACAGATGTTCACTTTTCAAATGAAAAATCAATGAAACAAAAGGTGGAGAAACTATGGAGTCCCCCTTAAACTCATGACTGCATTTAACTGCCAGTCCACAGGTTGTGTGGAGATCACAGGGTCAATACGAGATCCAGGCAACAGCAAAGATTGTCTTTACATGTCACAGGTCACCAAGTATATATAGAATCATTTATTCAGTGACGAGTCCACAGTGAATAATGCCATCGTGCATTTCTATAATGGAAGTGTGAAAATATAAGTAAAATGTGCCCTACAGAGTAGTTCAGTTCATTCTTCAGCTCACTGACATCTGTCCTCTCTGATCAGGTCACAGGCTGGTAGATTTACTGAGGGAGTGTTAGGTGCACAGCATGGTGTAGGAAACAGAATTAGCATGCACTAAACAGCAGCTCATTAAGTTTTCATAGCCTGGTCAGAAACACTGAACATGGTGAAAAGATTCAACAGTAATTACAGAAATATTTGTTAGCGCTGTCGTGGATTAGATTACTTCTCGTAATTCCATTGGATAACAATACAGATGTGCTTCTCTGTGTCCGCCAACCAGCAGTGTGCATCACAGTGCTGGTTCTGAGGTGACCTGAGCGGAGCACACTCACAGGAGCCAGAGGAGCTTTTTTACCTGAGTGCACGCACTGAATTACAACCCAGATAATTCAGGAGCTCATGAGATAAAAAGTAAGATGAACTCCCTTCATTACCTTTTTTTGTTTTGCATCTTATAAAGTTGAAAACGTTCCAGCGAGCAGACGTAAAGTCCCGACTGAGAACAGTAACATCCACTATGCTAGGACTACACTAAAACCATCATGTTGGGGACTGAAGTTACTCTGCAATCCAAGTTTTAGACATCAGACTCATCTGCACTCACGTTTTACCGACTCTGTATGTGCTGAGCTCATTCATTTATGCACCTGGAGCAAATACATCATGCTTGTTATTCATGTTACTTTAAAAGGCACTGTTGGAATTATCCGTACCGGCTCCTGACTGGGCAACAATACTGTTTACCATCTAATGTCTTGAGTAGCCTGTAAATGTGTCCAATGTACAGATTCAGAGGGAATATGAAACTGGCTTTTTCAATCTACATCCTTTGGTTTTGTGAGTAGTGTGCCCAACTGCAACCACAACTATATACACCAGTGTGTGTGTACACCTGATCATTTGTTTCCTTTATGAGACATGATTATACATCACTACATTTAAGATGCATCAAACTTGGCTGCCTGTTCAGTCTTTTTCTCTGTGGTGCATTTAAAATGCTCCATTTATAGTTAAACCATGAATTCGTTTCTTGACTTTGTATCAAAAATCAACCTTAAGAGATAACAGAAGGGACAGTTTAAGATGATCACTCAAACAAATCTGACAGCAATCTAAATCAAAGTGAAAGAAATCTCCAACAGCCAAAGAATCAATCCGGGTCCCGGGAAGAGCTCGGCCTTCCAATATACAGAGTGTATGTTATATAATCTGTTAGCATAAAACAAATGCACAATGACACTTACACACTGGTCCATCCAAAATGTTGAGAACATGCATCATGCAGAAGAAAGAAAGGAAGACAGAAAAAAGAAAGAAAGAAATGTAAAATAAAAGAATAAAAGACAAAGAAATCAAATAAACTGGGTGCTCTGATGGCTACAGGGAACAGTTACACATGAAAAACCAGCTAACAGCTGAGCAGACACATCACTAGCAGATGAACTACGAACACAAAAACAGGAAATGTTGCAAAAGTTGATCTCATACTTTTGGTGGATCGAGTGGGAGGACAGTATAAAGGGTCCATATAAGACTAAATTAGCTGCTGGTATGATGCTGCAGGTATTACTGTCGGCTGGTCTGCAGCTTCCTTTCCAACGTTTTTTATTTAGTAAAAGCAGTTTGATGTTGCATGTTTTACCTTTGAAGGCAGTGAGGAGCAGCAGCTGCTGCCTCACCACGAAGCAGGAGCTGAATAATGATATCAAGTTTACTTAAGTTCCTCCTGGTAATAGTACTGACCAAAAATGAGGAGTATTAAGGCAGTGCACATAACTCCACCCCCTTTATGGTAAACTTAAGCCATAAATAGAAACACATTTATTCTAGTCAGTATTGGCCACTTCACTGGCAACCCTCTGCATTCACCGCACTGGCATACTTTATTCTAAGGCTGCAATGATTCATCGAGTAATTAGAGTAACTCAATTATACAAAATCCTCAGTGCTGTGTTTCATGCACGACCGTGTTCAGTCATCATCGTGTAAAAACAAGTTTCGCCCACATAAAAAAATATGTATAATATATATTAGGGATGCACCGATACTGGTATCGGGGCCGATACTGTAAAATGTGTGTGCACTCATACTCGTAACAGTTAACCGATACCATGAACCGATACTAACTTATTTCATTAATCAGAGGGTGGCTGGTCATTTCTGTTGTAGTTTTTTAGATTGGCCACTAGGGGGACATCCCGCGCTAAACAGGCACAGGGTTAGATGAGTCAGACTGGCAGCTCCAGATAAAAAAAGAGAAACTGGAGGCTGCTGTAGCTAGGCTAAACAAAATGTCAGCAGTGTGGACCGGAACAGCCAACTTTAACTCAGGTTTTGGAAAAGCGATGAAAAATGTCAAGAGAAAATCCACGGGCAGTTAAAACAACAGAGGCTCTGACTCATTTTATCGCTCTGGATGACCAGCCAATGCCGGCCGTGGAAAACATAGGATTCTTCTCAGCACACTCGAGCTGCGATATGAAATTCCCAGCTGCCCACACATCAGGGAGATAATGGTGCCAAAACTCTCTAAAGAGGTAAAGACAAGCAGTGTGTGCGCGATGTCAGTCCTTGGTTTAACGGCACAGTGGACTGATGATCCACGGGCAGATGGGGAGTTCGTTCGTCAATGCCAAATACTTTCGTTATTTTGTTTGTTTGTTTACAATATGGACACTCTGCAATAATTTAAAAGTTTATTTTATTCTCAAACCTAATTTGTATTTATTTTATTCCAAACAGAAGTGTTTATTTATTATTCTGAAAGCTCGAGACAGTGCCAATAGTTCAGTGATATTTTGTTAAATTACAACGTGGAGACTCTGCAATAATTTAACAGAAGTGCTTATTTTTCACTTGAAATTTTTTTGTGGTCTTTTTTATTAAGATATTATTTATTATCGGCAGAGAATAAAATAAAACCTCTCTTCCAATTCATTGCATTTGTCTGTGTGTGTGGTAGAAGTATCGGTTTTTGTACTCTGTATCGGCAAGTACTCAGATCCAAGTATCGGTTTGAAAAAATTGGTATCGTTGCATCCCTAATATATATGTATATATATATATATATATATACGGAGTGAATTGTAAAATCAGTCCTTTATGACCAGTTTCTAATTTGGAAACCAATAAGCAGTTCATTTTGAAATAGCTGTTTTTTTCTCTTTTAAATATTTATTTTATGTTCATTAATAAAACAAAAACATTTCTTATCCAATTACTCGATTAACCAATGAAATAACCGACAGGAAGCTTGAAAGATTTGCTTTGTCTGGTAGACACCTGCACTTTTTGTTCACACAGTTATTATGCTGGTCTAGTCATTTTTATGTATCTTTAGGTTAACATTTTTTGATTATTATAATTGATAATATATATAAAAATATTCTCTAAACATGCTGAACTTGAATATGAAATGTTTATGTAGCTTCGACAAACTAGATTAACCTAAATCATGGAGACACTAAGAATACCTGTGCTGTAATCACTGCTGTAAACAGCAGGATGCAGTACGAGTGCTGAAATGTTGTTGATTCTGAGGATAGATACAGTAGACGTTTAATCCTGGGTATTAGCAACTTCAGTCAAATGTATTGCTTCCACCCCCCATGTCTACTGGTAATACAATTTTCCCACTTCATGAGTCTTTAGGTTCTCAAACACTCTGCTTACCTTCCTTGACAGGAATTGCTGGCTTCTTCTGCCTCAGACCCAGGAGGATGAAGAAAAGGACGAGCGGGATGAAAATCTCAAAAGCCAGCACCCACTGAATCGGAACAAGAAAGATAATTTACAGGATTATTTTTTCACTCCATTTCAATGAAATCTGGGCTAAACCTAGTCCAGTTTCAGGTCAGTGATCTTGAGTCATGGGTCTTTACCATTACACTCTCCTTGTCAGTTCCCATCACACAGTTCGTAGATCATGTTTCACAATAGACTTTACAGAGTTTGCTTACTTTAAGATATCAATCTTTTACATCGGTGAGGGAGTGAGAAAGATGTCCAGCCTGCACAGCTCCTCTTCATTGCAATGCCAAACCCTTTTTATGTGGCCGTTACTCTAAAGCAGGCTGTGCAGTGCAGTTTAGTTTGCTCTGTGGGCACGTTACAGATTAAAGACACCATCAGAGACAGGCTGATAGGCCACGTCTGCTGTACAGTCCATTGCAAGATATGTGCCCAGGGGCGGAGCGGGGGGGTGGCTTACTGGGCTTAAGCCCGGGTTGTTTTGTCAGAAGCCCGGGGTCTTTTGGAGTGTAATTTTTTCATAGTTAGATGCCTGGCTGACAACTGTATAAAACAAAAACTACACACAATATTTGAAGCACATAGTGCACACTGTGGGAATTTACGACTGTGCGTGAATCCCCCCTGATATTGGTATGATCCAAGCTCAGACACTAAGCGGGGGGCGGGGCAGCTGCTGCCTGCGAGTGCGCTGTTGGAGAAACGCAGCCAGGCAGACAGAGGAGACCTGAAGTTTGACCAGGTACCAAAGCAAATCATTTGTACTGTACAAATAATGTAAATATGACGGTGCATCACGAAAGATTGATATCAAACTGATCACTTGACCAATATTACGTTACTCGCTCTTCAAGTGAATCAACAAACGGCGAAATGAAAAGCCGAACAACAACAAAGCTGTTTCTTTAGAGAGTCTCAGCTTACATGTGTTTATTTCATATTTTCAGTTGTTTCCCTCCATGGCTAAATAAATCGGTTTCAGTAATGCACTGATATACAAGAATGGACATAAGGGGCTTCTTTCAAAGAAAAACTCAGGTAGATGTTATTTTATATATTATGCTTTGTATGTTGTTCAGTATAAAATAAATAAATATTGAAATATCTTTTGAATTAGTTAAATGTCAGAATAAAGAGAGACAGAGCTTCTATTTTTATCACTTTCATCAAATGTAGGAGTACATGTACACTAAGTTTATTGTTAATTAATAAGAAACTGCAGACGATTCCATCCTGAGCTGAAGAAGCTTCTGATAGGTTAGTAGAGTCCATGTGAGTAAACTGGTGGCACAGCTGTGGATGCATACAAGGCAAAACACAGAGCCTGTTTCTGTGACATGGGAACATCAAGAGATGTCAACAAAACACCAGGAAGAGAACTGTGGAGCTCCATAAGTGTGGCTCAAGTTTGAATACAATTTGGTGCCATTTACAATTAAGAAATACAGATAGTTTCTCTCTTTACTCTTAAAGTTAACAAATATGTTTTTATATTTATCAACCTAAAAAAATTAACATTTAGTCTAATTTGATGTTACAATTAAAAAAGTGTTTGTGTGTAAATATCTGGTTTCAACTGTATATTTGATGATTGTCAGCACAAAGAAGGAGAGAGGAACACACAGAGAGAGGTGAAACAAGAGCAGGTGAGACTCACATGTTAGTCACATGGTTGTTTACCAGAAGTATCACCGTATCACAGGACCTCATGTATCTCGTACCTAGTGTTTCTTTTTAGGTTTGTTACTTTTCAAATTCTATATTTATTAAGTTTTGCAGGCTTGTTTGCACAACAAGGATAAATAATTATATAAACTTTTCTCAATCTAAATATTGGACTTTGGTAGAATTAAAAAATAAGTGTAGTGCAGGTCTATGATGATTTTTAGTGCTGCTATCATCTAGTTCTGATTCTGGTTCTGTCTTGGTTAAGTCCCAAGTAGTCCTGATTTTGAACTGTTGTAGTCCTGTTTTAATTCCGGATCAGTTCTGGGTCTGGTTGAATTGGGGTTTAGTCCCTGTGTCTTGATACAGCCCTGATTTTGTTCTGCCTTGCTGCTTAATTAAAAACCTAGCTTAAGGTGTCCTGTATATGTGATATATTTTTTTCCTACATGAAGTCATTCTTTTTTGAACAAAACTCAAAACAGAGCCAATTAATCTTTCAGTCATTTCTACCTATTCTACCTATTCTAAAAAAAAAAAAAATCCCACATGCATACTACCCTTTAGGGCTAAGCCCCAGGTGTTTCAAATGTCTGGCTCCGCCTCTGTATGTGCCTCACAATCAGAGGAGGAGATGAGATGAAAAGATGCTGACAAAAGTACCATAGTTTAAAACAAAGGTTCACAGTAGATTGCGTGCTTATCACCTCACATTTCTTTACAAATGTGAGATGATCAGGGTGCATTCTGACCACCAGAATAATTCTCAGAAATTACTCCAGAAATTTTCAAGGCAATTTCATCAAGCTCTTTGGCATCTAGGGCAACTTCTTGTCATCTTCTCTTTCAACACTCCTGAATTTAACCTGGACATGGACCCCTTGCAGCTGCAGTGCATTTCATTTAATGAAATCTAAAACAAAGGTGTGTGCTAACAAAGCCAAATGAAGGCCTCGATTCTTTCCAGGAATCATGAATCATCTTGAATCTGACAGCCTCCTCTTTCGTAACACTGTCCACACAGAACTACTGGAACCATGATGTCTTTGTGCTTCTGTCTTGGATGCCCACAGATACACACCCAGCTGCTGCGTGTGCGTTCTGTTTGTGAAGGTTAGTGCAGACAAAGAGGCTCTTTAGACAGAGACAAGAGTCCACTGACACAGGTTACAATAAACAAAAATGTCTCTTCTCACATATCAAGTTCTGTTATAGATGATCCATTTAATCTGGCAGCACTCTCATACATCTCAACTTTGGTACACTTGAAAAAAAAATGCTAGAAATAAGGAGATTTTAATGTGATTTTAAAACTGTATTACTTTTCATTTCTTGGGGAACAAAACAACAGGTTTTTTTCTCAGAGTGTCTGAGTCTACACACACACACAAACACAGGAAACCCCGTTCAGCTATCTTAGTGAGGACCTTCATTGACATAATGCTTTCCCTTGCCCCTTAACCCAACCTTAACCATTAAATATGAATGGCTACCCCTTACCCTAAACCTAACCATAACCTAATTGTAACCCTGACACTGAAACCACATTTTGAGCTTTAAAAATGCCTTCAAATCTTATTTGTGAGGACCAGGTTGTGTGTCCTCACAAGTGACTGTTGGTTCTAACAAGTATAGTACAGTGTGGGCCATTTATATGGATACACCGTAATAACATGGGAATGATTGGTGATATTAAAGTCCTGTTTGTGGCACATTAGTATATGTGAGGGGGCAAACTCCTCAAGATGGGCGGTGACCATGGTGGCCATTTAGAAGTCGGCCATCTTGGATACAACTTCTGTTTTTTCAATAGGAAGAGGGCCATGTGACACATCAAACTTATTGGTAATGTCACAAGAAAAACAATGGTGTGCTTGGTTTCAACGTAACTTTATTCTTTCATGAGTTATTTACAAGTTTCTCTTTGTTCACAGTCATTGACATGTCGAAGAGGTTAACACGTGAGGAGCGGATCTAAATTGTGCTGATATCTGGTGAACGCAGTAACCGGGTCATTGCAGCAGATTTCAATGCAAGACACCCTACGAGACCACCCATCTCCCATGCTACAGTTAGCAAACTGCTTGCTAAGTTTCGTGAAACTGGTTCAGTGTTGGATTTGCCAAAATGTGGACGCAAGAAAACTGTGACTAATGAAGAAACATCAGTGGCTGTCCTAGCTTCATTCAGCAAGAGCCCACAGCATAGCACTCGCCGCATGTCACTGGAGAGTGGCATTAGTCCAACATCCCTTCGGCAGATATTAGCTACTCACAAATGGCATCCTTACAAACTCCAGCTGCTGCAGCATCTCAACGAGGATGACCCAGATCAGCGCACAGAATTTGCAGAATGAACAAAACAAAAACTGGAACAGGACCCTCAGTTCACACAGAAGATTTTGTTCAGTGATGAGACAAACTTTTATGTGAATGGTGAAGTTAACAAACAAAACCACCGCTATTGGTCTGACACTAACCCACATTGGATGGATCCCTCCAAGACTGTTGGAACAACAAAAGTGATGGTTTGGTGTGGTATATGGGGCACAACGATAGTGGGTCCATTCTTCATCAATGGAAACCTCAAGGCCACTGGATATTTGAAATTGCTACATGCTGATGTGTTTCCCTCTTTGTGCACTGAAGCTGGCACGTTCCCTGAGTGTTTCCAGCAAGATGGTGCACCACCACATTATGGGTGCAGGTCCGAGCATTCCTAGATGAACAGTTTCCTGGAAAGTAGATTGTTCGTCGTGGGCCAGTTGAATGGCCCCCAAGGTCTCCCGATCTGACCCCCTTAGACTTTTATCTTTGGGGTCATCTGAAGGCAATTGTCTATGGTGTGAAGATACGAGATGTGCAGCACCTGAAACTACGGATACTGGATGCCTGTGCTGGCATTTCTCCTGCGGTGTTGCTATCAGTGTGTGAAGAGTGGGAGAAGAGGGTTGCATTGACAATCCAACACAATGGGCAGCACATTGAACACATTTTATAAGTGGTCAGAAACTTGTAAATAACTCATGAAAGAATAAAGTTACGTTGAAACCAAGCACACCATTGTTTTTCTTGTGACATTACCAATAAGTGTGATGTGTCACATGGCCCTCTTCCTATTGAAAAAACAAAAGTTGTATCCAAGATGGCCGACTTCTAAATGGCCACCATGGTCACCGCCCATCTGGAGGAGTTTGCCCCCTCACATATACTAATGTGCCACAAACAGGACTTTAGTATCACCAACCATTCCCATGTTATTACAGTGTACCCATATAAATGGCCCACCCTGTACTATCAGAATCAATGCGGTGCTTTTACGGCACTTTTGGCTGCACAGGAAACAGAGCAGTGTTCGATTCATCCTACAAAAAAAGATGTTGTCATAAAGGTTGCACTTTTAATCCTGTTTGAGCAAGAGGCAGGATAAACCAAAGCATTTAACCCCACACTCTACAGGCCCCTCTTCTATGGAACCATCTCCGAGTTTGGATTCAGGAGACAGACACTATCTCTGCTTTCTGATTAGAGTTAAAACTTTACTTTTTGCTAAAGCATATAGTTAGGGCTGGATCGGGTGATCCTAAATTCTCTCTTAGTTATTTAGCGCAAGACGTTGCTGGGCACATCCCATGATGCATTACTTCGTTTTTACCAACTATGTTTCCAACCAGTGGTGGCAGATGGCTGCCCCTCCCTGAGCCTGGTTCTACCCGGAGGTTTCATCCTGTTAAAAGGAAGTTTGCCTTTCCGACTGTTGCCACATGCTTGTTCAAAAGGGAAGTGTAAAAGGATTGATTCTAAAATAAGAATCATCTGCTCACGTCTGCCCACCTGTGAATATTACCCTGTTGTCTCATCCCACAGCAAATTAAAACAGGAAACACATGAATTTAAAAATAATCAAATGTACTTTTAACATCTCAATAGGACCGCCACACTAAGAATGAAATAAATAAAAATATCAGATAATACAAATTAAAGTGCTAGTAGTATTCAAACAAAAACATAATAGGAAACTAAAATGGGTTCTGTCCATAAGTTCAAATAAAGCTTTAAATGGAATCAAAAAGATTTTATTTTCCAGTCCTAAGAAACAATTTTCCGAAGCTTACAGATGATTCAGTTCATGACTTCACGATTGCAGTGGACATGCCCTGGAGTGAGGCGTGCTCTTATCTTTGAGGTGATGTTCCCAGCTGCTGATAACATGCTGAAGATGCTCTCTGTCACGACTTCAGCACTTTTAGAGGTGCATGAGCTTATACAGGACAGTCTCATATAAATGCCTGTGCTTACTACTAATATAACAGAACAAACAGAGTTAGACAAAAACTAATTATACTAATGTCTGTATATTATAGTTTCTCAGGTGGAGTAGTGTTCAGTGCCATTTAAACTATTTAATTGAATATTGATAAAGTCCAACCCACAGATTAACAAGTTAGGTGTAAAAGGTTTACTGTAATATTACCTGTAGTGTACTGCAGTTACAAAACAACATTTTTGGTATAAGTATATGATGCGTCGATGAATTTTTATAGTCAACATCATCAATTAATCAGCACTTTTCTACTCTCCCAGAGCACTCAAAGCACTTTAGACAACATGCCTCATTCACAAAGGCACTTTTTTGTATACTTAAGTGCTTTCTATCTAACATTCAAACACATTCATACTCTGATGGATGCATCAGTGAGCAACTTGGGGTTAGTATCTTGCCCTAGAGCAGCGGTCCTCAACCGTTTTTGCACCACGGACCGGTTTATGCCCGACAATATTTTCACGGACCGGCCTTTAAAGTGTTGCGGATAAATACAACAAAATAAAACTAGTACCGGTATCGAAAAAAAGAAGATTTATTCATAAAACACGTGAAAAGACCCAGGAAACCAGAGTTAATGATCTGGCTCGATGGAAATGTCTACCCATATCACTCATGGGAAGGGTTGCCGCTATAAAAATGATGGTCTTACCAAAAATAAATTATTTATTCTCAATGATCCCAACTAAACCGCCACAAGATTGGTTCAGATCTCTAGATTCATGTATGTCCAAATTCCTTTGGAAAAATAAACCCCCACGTATAAGCTTAAAAACACTACAAAAGACCAAGGATAGAGGAGGACTAGAACTGCCTAACTTTCAGCACTACTTCTTAGCCAACAGGCTTCAGTTTATCTCAGGATGGCTAAAACACACCCTCTTAGATGAACCTTGGCTAGATGTAGAACAAGCACTCTGCAATAATCTAGAGATCTCAGACCTACCATTTATCAGCTCAAACATCCAACGACATGAATGCTTTAAAAGCATCAACATCAGCTCTTCTCTGACAGCATGGTGGGAGTTTCTAAAATTGACGGAGTCTTCATTAATCCCATGCAAACATACACCTATCTGGAACAACCCTGACATATTACAAAACAATAATATGATAAACTTTTCAGATTGGAGTGATAAAGGAATCAAATATTTAGAACATATACTAGAAGGAACAGAATTTATTTCATTTGACGGACTAGTTACACAATATGGGATCAACAAGAAAAGATTTTTAGAATATCAACAAATTAAATCCATAGTAAAAAAGAAATTTAAACCGGGTCAAGTTGAACTACAAACACCACCAAGTGTGGTTCAATTTCTTACTCTTAAACCCCCCAAATTACTATCCAAAATATACAGAATGCTTTCTAAAACAGATGAATCAATATCACTTCCTATTGCAAAATGGGAAGCGGATTTATCAGTTAACTTAGACCTAAACTTCTGGTCTCAGATTTGCTTAAAAACCTTTCATCTAATTAGAAATCCCAGTCTTCAATTAATTCAATACAAAATATTACATAGAGTGCACTATACAGGTCATCGGATGTTCAAGATGGGCTTTACGTCTACCAACAACTGCTCACACTGCCAAACCAATTCACCGGACAATTATATCCACGCTCTTTGGTTCTGTCCTCCAGTTCAGAAGTTTTGGCGCGAGATATGTGAAGACTTATCAAAGTGTCTGAAATGTAACATTCCAACTTCCCCCTTAGTGTGTTTGTTGGGCAGCTTAGATAATGTCACTTCAGAAAAGAATATCGCCCATATGGTTTTCACTGCCCTATGCATCGCCAAGAAAACAGTCCTCATGAACTGGAAAAATAAAAATAATCTTAATTCTAACCAATATAGAAATTATCTATTAGATTACATTAGTCTTGATACAGCCTCTGCCACCACATCAGATCAATTGCTCTGGGCTCCTTTGATCAGCTCCATCACCTAGTGGGGGTGGGGGGGTCATAGTTTAGTCCCACCTTCGCTGTTGTGATTGGTGTGGGGGTAGGGACAGGCTTAGGGTGTTGGGGGGTTCTTCCTTGGAGGGGTCAACCCGGGGTAGCAGTCATGGACTATTAAGGGCTCTGTTGGCTCTTAGGTGACGGTTTCCTTGCGGCTGTGTGCAGCGGGGCTAGGGGAGGGTCTGTGCTGACGGACGTGGGTTACTGACCTGGTAGCCTGGCTGCCCCTGGGTGGGTCCGGGACAGGCGTGAGGTTCTGGGGGCGCTCCGTCTCTGGGCTGGGGCCCTGGCCGGGCCTCGGGGGCTTGGGTCCTGTTTGGTGTGTTGCCGGGGTTATGGGCGGGTGGGTGTATGGGGGCCCAGCCCTGGCACAGGGTGCCGCCGGTGCATCGAGCCACCTGGGGGGCTCTTCAACTGGTGGGGGAGGTTGTTACATCTTGCAGGAGCTCTCCTCTCTTCAGGAACTCACTCTGCAGGAGGAGGAGTTACAGGAGAGGTGGAGGAAGATCTCAGCCTGGGCGTCTATTGTCTTATGTGGGGCGATCGTGGCTCAAGAGTTGGGCGTTCGCCTTGTAATCAGAAGGTTGCCGGTTCGAGCCCCGGCTCGGACAGTCTCGGTCGTTGTGTCCTTGGGCAAGACACTTCACCCGTTGCCTACTGGTGGTGGTCAGAGGGCCCGGTGGCGCCAGTGTCCGGCAGCCTCTGTCAGTGCGCCCCAGGGTGGCTGTGGCTACAATGTAGCTGCCATCATCAGTGTGTGATTGTGTGTGTGAATGTGTGGATGACTGGATATGTAAAGCACTTTGGGGTCCTTAGGGACTAGTAAAGCGCTATATAAATACAGGCCATTTACCATTTACCATTATGTAGTCTGGAAGATGAGTGGATGACGGGGTGGGTGCAGTTTTCTCTGAGGTGGGGTCGGCTGGGCTGTCCCGGGCTCTGTGGGGCCTGGCGGGCGCTGCTGTACTGGGCCCCGGTCCGGATGGGCCTGGACCCCCTTTCCCTGGCGGGTTGCAGAGTATGGGGGTGCCTACTGGGGTCAGCGGGGGGAGTTGGCCCCAGGGAGGGGTCACTTGCCCCTCCCTTCCTTCCCTCCCCATCTCCAGCTGCCTCCCTCTTCCCGCTCCACCACAACCACCCACACATGCAGGGCCTTGGGGTAAAGGTATGTCACCAGGGTGCAGGGGAGGCACTCCCCCCCTCTGTCCCCTTCTGGCTGCCTCTGCCTCAATTTTATCCCACAACTTAGACATTCACATTACTCACACTCTCATTACACATACATATAGGATCTTGGGGGTGGGCACGCTAGACCGAATCCAAAAGACCATCAGGGTGTACACCTCACCCCTGGCGTCGTTGCCCACCTCTCAATTTTAAATACACGTAGACATTGAGGGCTATCAGGAGGGGCTATGTGCTTACCTGCTGCTCTCTGGCAGGTAGCTCCATGCCCTACTGGGTTCTAAATATCGTGGCTCAAGAGTTGTGTGTTCGTCTTTAATTGGAAGGTCGCCGGTTCGAGCCCCGGCTCGGACAGTCTCGGTCGTTGTGTCCTTGGGCAAGACACTTCACCTACCGCCTACTGGTGTTGGCCAGAGGGGCCGATGGCGCGATATGGCAGCCTTGCTTCTGTCAGTCTGCCCCAGGGCAGCTGTGGCTACAACTGTAGCTGCCTCCACCAGTGTGTGAATGTGAGAGTGAATGAATAGTGGTATTGTAAAAGCGCTTTGAGGGGTCCTGAAAAGCGCTATATAAATGCAATCCATTATAAATGCACCTTAGAACACACATGCATCAACACTACATATGAGCGGGTGGAGGGAGGTTTGGAGTCTTCTCTGCGGCCTGCTGGAGCAGGGGGGCTAGGAGGAGTTGGCCGTCCGACTGGGGTCTGGAGTGTGGGGCCTCCCTGCTGCTGCCGAGTCGGGGCGGTCTGCTTCTCTCCACCCCAGGGTAACACTACCTGGGTCTGGGTGCAGTTTCCCCCTCCAGGGGCAAGGGTACCTAGACCTGGGGCTTAGAGTACGCTTGGGGAGTGTGATTGTGTGTACAGCGTCTCTTTAGGTCTGTCTCCACGTTGGTTGAGTGTGGAGTAAGTGCATATGAGAGCATGAGGGTGGGAATGGATGTTTGTATCTGTGTGTGCCTGTATTTCTGTGTCTATACGTCAGGTTGGGTATCAGACGCCACCTCTCTGGGGACATCTCAGGCCCTCCAAGGTTTGGAGGCCTATCTCCCCCTACCACCACTTCCCCTGCCAGTGGCGGACTCCCTCAGACATCGGTGCGTTGGTGGTTCTTTGTGTCCGGGGATGGGCGTCCAGGTACACACCGGCTCACTCCTTGGCGGCCGCTTATCGGGGCCTGGAGCCTGGGGCTCGCTCGGGCCACTTCGGAGGTGGGGTGCCCCCGGCCTCTCGGCCTGGGGCTCGGTCACTCAGGCACGGCTGGCTGCCGGCGGAGCTCACGGGCGCATCACTGCAACTCCCCCTGGCTTCTGCTCCGCGGCTGCTGAGTGAGCCCTCATCTGGGACTCTCCTCAGCTCTTACTGGGACAGTGGCGCGGCTGCCCCTCTGTTGGTCTTCCTTGGTCTCTTGTGTTCTGGGGGCCTCTGGATGTCTGGAGTCTTGATCTCCTCCATACCTGCTTCATGCCCTGGAGGACGGGGCTGTGGCCCCCCCACACCCTCTAGCAGATCATTACATGAAGGAACCTCTTAAAAACAAGCGCGTCCATGCTCACAGGTGTACACACGGGTGATCACACCCACAAACTACACCCTTTTTGGCTCCTACCATAAGCACACTGTGCGCTGTCGATCTTACGTGCTGCACAATAATGTTTAACATTTAGTATTTACTGTCATATTCCCATATATCATCGTGATGTTGTTTATTATGTTGCTCTTTTTTTTCTTCTGCTTGTTTTCTCTTTTTTCTTTCTCAACAGGTGATCCAGGTGAGATGGATTTTTTGTCTGTTTGTTTTGTTGGTTTTTGTTTTTTGCCCTTTATCCCCGTCCCTCTTCCCCGCTGTTTTTCTTTCCCTCTTTCTTTCTCCCTTTTCTTTTCCCCAGTCAAATCTGTCCCGTATTTAGCAAGTGAAAATAAAATAAAATAAAATAAACAATAAAAGGTGAATCAAATGGACCATTACGGCAAGGCTGGGATGGTCCATTTGGTAAAGTAAATCCATTGGGCATCTTTCTTCGCCTTTAAACAATAATTCTGATGGCAAAAGAGCCAAACGGGACAGGCAAATAAATAAATAAATAAAAAGGAAAGAAAGGCTCCTGGCTCTTCTACAGGGACAGTATATAGCCACTGGTACAGATACATGGATGGCACCTGTGTCAAAATAAAAACTCAAAAAGTGGAATTCTTCACTGCTCACATCAACTCAGTGGATAGAAACATAAAGTTCACCAGGAAGACATAAAGATAACAGTTTCCTGTTTGTGGACTGTGCTGTAAACATTGGAAACTTCAACACTGAAGTTTACCGGAAGCCCACACACACAGACCAGTACCTCCTCTTTCACTCCCACCACCCTCTGGAAAACAAACTGGGAGTAATTTAGGACCATGCAAAGGAACAACACTGTCATCCCTTATGTAACAGGTTTATCAGAGAAGCTCATACATGACATCCTGGTCACCCAGCCACACCCTCAGACAAACACTGGTTTATCCCAAGAACAAATCTCCCAAACCTAATATAGACAGTGTATGCTGTGCAGTGCAACAAGTAGTACTCAGACCTCAGAGAAACCAAACAGCCACTGCATGAACTCATGGCACAACATAGAAGAGCCCCGTGACAGGACAAGACTCAGCTGTTCATCTGCATCTAAACTAGGGCTGCCATAAACGATTATTTTGATAGTCGACTAGTCACCGATTATTTTTACGATTAGTCGACTAATCAGATCATCATCCATTGGACGTAAAACGTACAGCTTATTGCACCAGCAGCATCTGCTCTTATATAACTATCATTAGCTTACAGCTTTAAGTGTTTAAGGTGCTAACTAAAAATAAAGACAAGATGATAGTTTATTAAATTTTAATGACATTTGCAGATTGTTTCGGTGAAGTTTAATAAACTCCTTGCTATCTAAAATATAACAGGACACCGGAGTAAATTCTCGAGCATCTCACACTTCTGATGATCAGCTGTCTGCTTGATGTTTATTCAGCTGTGTAGAAACTATAACTTTAATCTAAACCAAACTACTTATTCCTGCGTCTTTTGGGATCTTACAAAGCTTCAAACGACGCGACGACTATTAAATTAGTCGTCGACGATTTTGATAGTCGACGTAATCGTGAGTAGTCGGCTAATCGTGGCAGCCCTACTCTAAACCAACAACAACTGTCTGCTACCAACAATGCAGTTTTGAGATCACTACCCACACACTTTAATATCCACTCACATCTACATCATCAGGTGATCACATGATAGAGTGAGGGAAGGTCTCACAGTGGTTGCACCCGAAACCTCGGCCCATAATAACCCACACCCTTTTTTCACACCTTGGCTCATGTGATGAGGTACATGATCAATAGGTAAAACTCCCACTAGGCTTTACATGCCTGGGACTCTGCACCGTTTGGTTTTAGAACTGAAGATGTTTCTCCGAGGAGAGCTGAAATGTCTTCAAGAACCTTAAAGAAGTCCAGTTGCTTTCATGTCCAAGGTCCTTAGACTACGATGATGTGGATGACTGAGAACCTACATAGACATGTTCTTCTGATCAGCAGATGACCTGCTCTACCTCCTTTTATATGAGACAGTTGTGTTTTTTTTTTAATGACTAACTAACATCAAATGGTTCCCACTATGAAACGTAACCTGTAGCTTGTCTTCAACAACATTAAAAATCTAGTTAACCATGTTCCAGTGAATGTCAGTGCCACCTCTGTAATATTTAATTGGAAATCGATTGTATATTCTATCATAACTACCTCCCAATCTGCAAATTACCCCTAAAACATAATTAGCAGGCATCTTATAGAGCTAATGGAACACAGAAACGTACTGATTCATTTCAGTCTGACAATTAAAAACAGTTCACAAGAAGCTTAGGATTATGAATAGGATTTTAATCAATACTTAAGTAACATGACTTGACTTCAGTGTTTGACACAGCTGATCAGGCAGTTTTCCTCAACAGGCTGTGAAACAGGGCTGGCATACTTGGAAAGGCAGTCAGGTGGTTCAGTGCTGACAGTTTTATTTCATCCATGCACTCCACAAACATAACTGCCACGTATACTTCTTCCATACTGTAGAAACCCCCCCCCCCAAAAAATGTGGTTCCATGCATTTTTTCCTTGCTTGACTTTGAATTTCTGATATTTGAACAGTTAAAACTGAAGTCTTTACCTTCAGCCTAAAATCAACTCTCACTGACCCCTAATAAATCCTCCAGTTCTTGGTTTAAGTCACCTGACTGAAACATCTTAGCATTTCTGTGGAAAAACAAACCATCACAAAAGGCAAAAGATGATGATGGTCCAGAACTACCAAATTGTTGTCATCACTTCTTCACCAACAGATTGCAGTACGTTTCATAACGGATCATATCAAGCTCCTGAAACTCAGCGTCCATTCACAACAGGCACTCTGTGGACAAAGCTCTGAGCTGCCTTTCATTGTCTCCAGTATTTTGCATCAGAACTGCTTTAATAGTCTTAGCATAAACACCTCGTGGACAGCCTGCTGTGAATATTTAAAAATAACCAAGTCTTCATTTAACCCATTTGGAACAAGCTCGATATTTGTCAGAAAAGAGATATTTAGATATTTTTTAGGTTAACTGTCCTTTTAACAATTAACTGTGATAACTCCAAAAAACAGCAAACAAACTGAAAAATCACACACTTCTTTCATTGTGCATAAAACTTGAAACAGAAATTCACCATTAATTCCTCACATTTTAGTCCAACCAGAACCCGAATGTGTTCTCACGTCACCGTTATTGACCATTGATATTTAGATATCAGATCTGATCTGATCAGACCAACAAACAGCTGGATGCAGGAAAGTTCAGTGCTGCACTCTCTCTGTGAAACCAGGTTTTCAGTATTTAAGGACAGGTTTATATTTAGTTTTGATCAGGTATGAGTATTTAACATGTATTACATAGCACACGCTGCAGATCTGTTAATATTCCTATACCACACGGTCAGGCCTTGTGGATGTGTCTGTGTAAGGAACACAGCCTCGTCTGTAAGCATGTAAATTACACACAGTTGGTGAAGGAGATCCGAACCTCGTCAGTAACTTCATCCATGTGTGGAGCAGAACAATCAGAAGCTCAAACTGCATCTAAATGCCCTGAAGTCGAGTCGAACTTTGAAACCCAAGGATTTCGAGGTCATGTCACGTCTCCGGTGCAAGCCCTCGGTGGTCCTTAAAACGCTCCTCTACAGATTCGCTCTATTATCAGTCAGGAGCTTCATTCTTCATCCCTCCATCTCTAAAGTCTTTCTCTCTCGTATCCTCTCCTTTCTCCTGTGCAGATGGTTTATCCCTTTCCTGTTGTGTTTCCGTTTTTGTGTTATCTCTTCATTTAAAATCTTTTTCTACGAGTCCTCAGCTATTCGTGGTCTTCATAGATACCATGCCAGCCCACTTCTGTTTACTAGATCTAGGTCAGACACACTGCTAGCTGCTGGTACCACAGACTGACACCACATTACAGCAGAGCCCTGGGTTTCGTTACTGTCACATGTATGTATGTCTTCTATATTGTGCATCTACACAAAGCTGCATCTCGAAACTGGACAGTTTTCACTTATTCCATTGGCTGATTTTTTTCGCTTAATACAAGATAAAAACAAGTTTCTATATCTTACTGAAATTTCTCTGTAGCTGATTGTGTCTTATTTTGATTGATTGATTGGTAATTTATTTCAACATGTGAACAATATACAGGTACATTTAGAAAAGAAAATAAGAGAGAAAAAAATACATACAAAAAAAACCATTCTGATTAATTTACATGTTGAAAGGGAGGAAGTAAACACTTTATTTAATCCCACCCCTTTACCATAAATTATCAGTTAATATTTAGTCAGCTTCCTTACTTATAATTTGTAATAAAAATAGTGAACAGATTTCTGATTTACTATATACTATAATATCACATGAGTTTGTTTGTTTTTTAAATAGAGACATTCAATTAATTTCAATATTTTCCTTTTCTTTATAGTTCGAGAAGATCATATTTTTATAACTATTTTTGAACAGTTTTATGTTTGGACGTTGCTTTAATTCCATATTCAGACTGTTCCATAGTTTCACTCCATGCACAGAAACACAAAAGCTTTTTCTTGTAGTACAAACCTTCCCTGTTTTGACGTTACAAAAACCCCTTAAATTATAACTTCCTTCTTTCAAAAAAAACATACTCTGAATATTTCCTGGCAGTTCTTTATTTTTTGCTTTGAATAGAATTTGTGCTGTTTGGAATTTTAATTTTAAGTGTCATGAGATTATTTTGACTAGAAATAAGCCAAATATAATCGTAAGATTGTGAGTTTTTGCCGCGTGGTGCCTCGGCTACGTTTAAAGAGAAAGAAAAAGAAAACTACCGACTGATCAAGCAGTTCTGTGACCAGGCGAGGCCCGCTTCCCTTCAGACCTATCAGTGACACGGCTACATTTTGTTGGTGTCTTCCAGCAACACCAAAAAGACCATGTGAGACAAATATAGTGGACAACTGCAAAAATGTTTCCATGGTAAACCCCTTCAAAACACACTGTCCTAGTCAAGAACACTCTGAAGGAGGTGGGAGTATCATTATCAAGTGTAAAAATGTAAATACAGAAGGTTTCATAACACAGTGTTGTACTCCAAGTGGTTTGAGTGCTCAAGTTGAAAAGCTTTGTAATAACCAGCACATTTATCACAGGAAAGCTTCGGACCGATGGAGCCAAGATTAGTTTGTACCTGAATGATGACAAAAAGGCCAGAAATAATGGAACAGCTTATTATCCAAAGCAAACCCCATTATCTGTCAAACATGATGGATGCGTTATTATGACAGGGACAGGTATGGCCGCCAGTGGAACTGGGTTACAGGTGTGTATACATGATATAACTGATAAAGAGTAGAGTACGGTCCTGGGCCCTCCCTAACCCTGGTTCTGTCCCAGTTTGTCTTTCATTGCCAAGTACTTACTCAGAAGGGATTGTCTGAGTGCAAGTGCACTTCAGGGAACTGCTGTTGTGATTTGGTGATGATCAACGACCCAAAGCATACTGCAAAAGCAACTCCAGAGTTTGACTCCACGAACAAGAAGCTGAAATACCTGTCCCTGCTCGAGCAGAATGATTTCATCACCATTATGTCACACACAGCATATATGAATTACCTGAACACTGCAGTCAAAATTAAGCTTCACAATATTCCTGTTGCCATAAATCTTAATGTGAGAAAAGTTCATATCAAATCTATGTTTCATTGGGTGGTGCTGAAGTAGCTCCGCAATGACAACAACATGTTACAGCCTACGTTCTCAGGCTGACATCAAACATGTTGTAATATTTCTAAAATACTACAACAGCTGTTGAATATGATCACAATCATAATCGTGATCAGGCCACGCCAACATGGCTCACAGACGCTGCATAGGCCTGCTCACAATTCATACAGTTGTTTATGTCGAAGCAACCTGTTCGCCAGCACGGACACACGCACAGTACACGTTCCTGCTCAGCAACACCCAGCCACTCTCACGCTGCGGTATTATCCTAATGCCTGATGGGAACATATGCAGACCGAAGCGGGCGGAGGTAGAATTAGTCCAAATATCATCTGTGGGCAATGCAGCAGCGGGGCAGAACACAGCCACACTTACCGGCCCCCTCCTCTTCAGAGATATGTTCTTCCACAGCAGAAGATGGAGTTGGTGCAGGAATCCCATTTTCCTTCTCACTTTTACTTCACGGTGTCCTAAATGTAACAAATCAGCATAACGGCGGTGACGTCACGCTGGATTTAGAAAACAAGGGGATTTCTATCCCGTTTCTGGGCATCCTGGATCCGATTCAGCCAATAACAATATTATTATTATTATTTTAGCGCAGGCGGAAGGAAAAATGAGCATTTATCCGAGAGCGGCGGCAAAATGCGTGACGGGACTGAGTGTCATCCTCTGTAAACACTTCACAGTCTTGCTTTATCATGCAACTGCTGGAGTTGGAACAGGAAAGCAGTTTGGGAGCAGCCTGGCAAGCTCCAAACCACAGACTTCCGATAGACCTTTCAAAACAAAAGCCTCTTGACTCAGATTTGGACGGTGGAGCATTAGAGCCACATTACGAAAAGAAAGTAGTAAAATCTATTTGGATTAAAAAGTCAAAATGTGAGGATTACACTTGTTTCCCTCTACAGAAGTTGTGAATAGATCCTCTTTACTGGACGAACCTTTTATCTGTCCTCTGACCAGTGGCGGTCCTAGCCTGTTTGGCGCCCCGGGCGAACACTCCCTCTGGCGCCCCCCCCCCCCCCCACCCACCCACACACACACACACACACACACACACACACACACAAAACACATTAAGGATTGTACATTAACATAAAACTGTTGTCGGAACCACACTGAATTTCACCAGAGAAACACACACACACATGAAGAGAGAGAGAGTATGCATAGTATGCAAACAGCTACCAAACAGCCATCATAATTCGAGAGAGAAATCAACAACTGACAATGACTAATTGATATTAAAACCTGTAACATAATGTGTTGCTTGGAGTTTAGTCTGTTACTGTTACTATTTTTACCATTTCTTCTTGGAGCAACTCTACCCACATTATTTTCTTAGGGATTAATAAAGTATTCTGATTCTGATTGTTTCAGGATGACCTGCCATTATCCAATCACACATCTGCTTACCTGTATCTTTTGTTCGTTTCTCCTCCTCTTCTTTTCTCTTTTTTCTAAACTGAGCAGCTGATGGCTTTGAACGTTTCTTGTCCGTCTTCCATTGGTTTTAATTTTGCACTCCAGTATGAACACAAATCCCCCAACTCGAGGATCACCACAACTTAACCTAACACACCTACACCTTAGTTCACAGAATCACTTTGTGTAGGGTGCATTTCTGGGATTTCCCACAACCCAGGACTCAAATCATGAATAGATAATGGGCTTGGATTTACATCATTATGAATGAAATGTGCTCTATTTGGAAGCAGCTGGCCCCTCCCCTTTCGACGGCTTGTGTGAGACTTTAAATCAGCAAACTGTAAATTATAAATGTTAAATTGTTATTGATCCTTTACCCCGAGTCCTAAAGTTTATATTTATTTTCTTACTCTTATATTTATTGTTTGGTTACTTGCACTGCTGTAACTGGAGCCTCGTCGTCTCGTCTCTCTATATCCTGGACTGTGTGTAGCAGAGATGACAATAAAGTATCCAAGATGGCCGACTTCTAAATGGCCACCATGGTCACCACCCATCTTGAGGAGTTTGCCCCCTGAAATATACTAATGTGCCACAAACAGGACTTTAATATCACCAACCATTCCCATGTTATTACGCTGTATCCATATAAATGGCCCACCCTGTAGAACATGTGTAGCATTCATTTCATTGTTTATTATTAAATATTAAGTAAACATGTGAAATAGTTATGTATTTCAACAATTATAACCTGTTACTGTAACGTACATAACAAAGTTATAATAAAGTTATGTGCTATTTCAAATCCCAATTTATCATTCCCTACATATTCCTGTATGTTGGCAATACAAACAATGACACATGTAGTTTTAAGTAGCCTGACACAGGACACGGTTCTTTCTACATCCATACACACTTCTAACATATCTGTTTCTAAGTAAAAGACCCTGAAGACCTCTGTGGACATAAGCCAGATGTTAGTGGATGGTTGACATCACCCATCTCTATATGTCCTCAAAGTTTTATCAAAAATAACTCAAAACCAGGGGCGGAGCGGGGGGGGGGGGGGGGCTTACTGGGCTTAAGCCCGGGTTGTTTTGTCAGAAGCCCGGGGTCTTTTGGAGTGTAATTTTTTCATAGTTAGATGCCTGGCTGACAACTGTATAAAACAAAAACTACACACAATATTCGAAGCACATAGTGCACACTGTGGGAATTTACGACTGTGCGTGAATCCCCCCTGATATTGGTATGATCCGAGCTCAGGCACTGAGCGAGGGGGCGGGGCAGCTGCTGCCTGCGAGTGCGCTGTTAGAGAAACGGAACCAGCCATACTAAGGAGAGCTTAAGTTTGACCAGGTACCAAAGCAAATCATTCATACTGTACAAATAATGTAAATATGACGGTGTATCACGAAAGATTGATATCAAACTGATCACTTGACCAATATTACGTTACTCGCTCTTCAAGTGAATCAACAAATGGCGAAATGAAAAGCCGAACAACAACAAAGCTGTTTATTTAGAGAGTCTCAGCTTACATGTGTTTATTTCATATTTTCAGTTGTTTCCCTCCACGGCTAAACAAAGCGTTTCAGTTATGTACTGATGAACACAACAATGGACATAAGGAGCTTCTTTCAAAGAAAAACTCAGGTAGATGTTATTTTATATATTATGCTTTGTATGTTGTTCAGTATATTTCTATGCAAAACGAGGGATTTCAGTACACAGCAGGATATTCACAGTTGTAACCAGACATTTACACTTTATGGAGAAAACATAAAACAATTTTACTGTACAACATCAATTTAGAGTAAACTTTTGTTTTAGATAAATATTGAAATATCTTTTGAATTAGTTAAATGTCAGAATAAAGAGAGACAGAGCTTCTGTTTTTATCACTTTCATCAAATGTAGGAGTACATATACACTAAGTTTATTGTTAATTAATAAGAAACTGCAGACGATTCCATCCTGAGCTGAAGAAGCTTCTGATTGGTCCGTAGAGTCCATGTGAGTAAACTGGTGGCACAGCTGTGGATGCATACAAGGCAAAACACAGAGCCTGTTTCTGTGACATGGGAACATCAAGAGATGTCAACAAAACACCAGGAAGAGAACTGTGGAGCTCCATAAGTGTGGCTCAGTTTGAATACAATTTGGTGCCATTTACAATTAAGAAATACAGATAGTTTCTCTCTTTACTCTTAAAGTTAACAAATGTGTTTTTATATTTATCAACCTAAAAAAAATAAACATTTAGTCTGATTTGATCTTACAATTAAAAAAGTTTTTGATCTGAAGAGTACATAAATATGCGGTTTCAACTGTATATTTGATGATTGTCAGCACAAAGAGGGAGAGAGAGGGAGATGGAGAATGAGGACAGAACAGAGGTGAAACAAGAGCAGGTGAGACTCACATGTTAGTCACATGGTTGTTTACCAAAAGTATCACCGTATCACAGGTCCTCATGTATCTCGTACCTAGTGTTTCTTTTTAGGTTTGTTATTTTTCAAATTCTATATTTATTAAGTTCTGCAGCTTGTTTGCACAACAAGGATAAATAATTATATAAACTTTTCTCAATCTAAATATTGGACTTTGGTAGAATTAAAAAATAAGTGTAGTGCAGGTCTATGATGATTTTTAGTGCTACTATCATCTAGTTCTGATTCTGGTTCTGTCTTGGTTAAGTCCCAAGTAGTCCTGATTTTGAACTGTTGTAGTCCTGTTTTAATTCCGGATCAGTTCTGGGTCTGGTTGAATTGGGGTTTAGTCCCTGTGTCTTGATACAGCCCTGATTTTGTTCTGCCTTGCTGCTTAATTAAAAAACGTCTGGCTCCGCCTCTGCTCAAAACGCTTTGAGCTATTGTGCGCTGACATAATGATGACGCAAACACACACAAACAGGACCAAAAAAAAAACAAACAAAAAATTTTACTTTCTTCTTAGGCAACAATAATAATAATACTAATAATAATAATAAGAACAAGAACAAGAAGAAGAAGAAGAAGATGCAGCAGTTACGCTTTAGGTAGTTCTTTAAATGTGGAACATGTAACTGGTTTTTGTCATTATTTTACATTTTTATTCCAAAATCAGATTTATGGAATTTATTTAAATGAAAATGAAAACTGAAGTCAATTTTATAAAGTGATGTTTCTCTCTCTCTCTCTCACACACACACACACACACACACACACACACACACACACACACACACACACACACACACACACACGTATTAGTCCACTTTCCACATTAACACAATTAAACTAATATCCAAAATCATTAAATTTGAAATTATTTACTAACTGCAATTAAAATAGTCCTTTTACAGTTTGACTCCATTAAAAGGAACGAGCCAGTAAAAATCCTGCGTCTTTTAAAAAATCCCTTCAGGACAAAGTCATAGAAACAAATCGCAGACATGACAGCTTGCTCGGCCAGAAGAAGACTTAATCAGAGGGAAACTGTTGCTCAGTTTCTGCACACTTCTTTCTCACTGTTTGTCCAAATCTGTGTGTTTGTAGCACTGAAAAGACTTCAAACACATCTGCATTTTTATTGACTGAAAAGGTTTTTAAAAAGTTAAAAACTTCTTATTTCAAGGGGCTGGAAAACTGTTCAGAAGCCAAAATCTCTATATGTGTATGTTGTCATGGCCGTGAGCCCAGTGCAGCATCACAACATTATTACAAAGGCTTTGGAGTGGAGGGCCCACTCCTGAAGAAATTCTATGACTCTGTTGTGGCTTCTGCTATCTTTTATGGTGTGGTCTGCTGGGGCGGCAGCATCTCTGCTGGGGACAGGAAGAGACTGAACAGGGTGATCCGAAGGGCCAGCTCTGTTCTAGGATGCCCTCTGGACCCAGTGGAGGTGGTGAGTGACAGGAGAACGGCGGCTAAGCTGTCATCCCTGATGGACAACATCTCCCACCCCATGCAGCAGACTGTGACAGCACTGAGCAGCTCCTTCAGTGGGAGACTGCGGCACCCACGGTGTGGGACGGAGAGATTTCGCAGGTCTTTCCTCCCCACTGCTGTCAGACTCCACAACAAAGACTTTAACTGAACAAACACACACATCCACACATATGCAATAATACTAAGTGCAATAATCCTTTCTGTCATCGTTGTATTTTTACTCAGTTGTATATAGTATTTGTATTTGTATTCTATTTTTATCTTATTGTATATTTATTTTATTTTATTCTACTGTATATAGTATTTTATTTTATTCTATTCTGTACAGTTGTGTACTGTATTTATTCTTATTGTATTCTAATTTTTGCCTCATAACTTTTGCACTGTCCACTTCCTGCTGTGACAAAACAAATTTCCCACGTGTGGGACTAATAAAGGTTATCTTATCTTATCTTATCTTATCTTATCTTATCTTATCTTATCTTATCTTAACAGAACAATGACCAAAATGACATTTGCATTTCAAAACAAACCAAAAACATAAAATGTCAGGGCCCCTGAAGGCTGATAACACAGTCCGGACTCAAATGCAGACACAATGAGCAGCTGATTGCTCTGAATGAGGATTTTATTAAACACAGAAGACTTGGTTTACAGGGAAATGTAGGGAGTGAGCGTCACAGGGGAAGAGGCAGATTACTCCACTTAATTTGAACAGTTGGTTTGGGAGGACATTCTCTGAGGGCTGTAGAATAGAGCAGTGATTGTGGGGGAGACAGCCAGGTGAGTGAGTGAAGGAGCTGAGATGTAGTGATTGGACGCGCTGTGCCGAGGCTGCAGAGCATGCGTCAAGAAATCCAGGAAGTGTTTCATCACGTGCACACTGAGGCAATGACTCTGAAGCCTCAGAATTTCAGACAGTGTTTCAAGTGTTGGTGACATTTATGAAAATATATAAAGCACAACGGATTCCTGCCAAAATATGTGTGTTAATGTTCATGTTCGAGTTTCACCTGTGACGTGGGAGAAGGGTTTCAACACTTTCAGCTCATCCCTCTCAATAAAGTATTAACATAATGTTCCTGTAAATCCCTCGTTGTTGATCAATGGTCATGACAGTTAGCATATTAATGATCATAAACTGACCTCACACCTCACTGTTGATTCATTGGGCTTATTAACCTTATTGTGCAAATGTCCTGTTCATAAGACTCCTGAAATCCAGAAAGCTACACAACATGGGACGGTTCATTTACAACCACAAGTCTAACTTAACTCTTCTTTTGTAATAATGAAATAATCACATTGTTGCATCTTTCATTTACACAAAATGTTTAAACCTATTTTTTACTGGGGGGCTTTGTTGCCAGTACAACAGCAAAAATGCTTAGAGAGACTGGGGTCAGAGGACAGGTGCAACGAGAGAATTAGCTGCCACTGCTGAGAGGACCAGTCACTGGCTATGGCTAAAAAGGGCTGACATCACTTAGCTGCCCAAGAGATGTCAGCCCCCTGCCTCAACTAGAGATGGACCGATCCGATATTACGTATCGGTGTCGGTCCGATATTGACCTAAATTACTGGATCGGATATCGGAGAGAAATAAAAAATGTAATCGATCCATTAAATATCAGAAAAGAACCTCACAAAACCGTAGCACGTCGGAGCAGTGTGCTCACGTGATAGAGCGGCTGTGTGTAGTTGTAGCCTCGCTACCAAACCAGCATTTCATCTCAGAGGAAGTGATCCCAGAGAGAAGTAAAGCAAGTGTGTAAGTCCATCTCTGAATGTTTGTAAAGCATTCCCACGTTAAGCTTAACAACCGATATATGGAGCGACTGCCTCTCCCTCCCTCTCCTGCTGCTGCTTCAATCATGAAACTGATCAATGATCAGCTGATCGTCTCTCTCGTTTGTTTTTGGCCCACTTTGCACCAGAAAGAGGAAACCAGCGGCTGAACAACAGCAGCACGTTTAAGCTTGATCAGCTGTTGTTAGAATGTATTTAATATTACTTTCTACTCGAGGATCTTTTTCTACGTAGCTGACGCTGGTAACTGTGCAGGGGCGGATCTAGCAAAGTTTAGCCAGGGGGGCCGATAGGGCATGAACAGGGAAAAGGGGGCACAAAGACATACTTTTCTTTCTTATTCTCATTTAAAATGTCGAGCTTTTAATAAATAATTATCCAAATCTTACACCCAAAGTTTTAATCTGATGTAAATGTATAGAAGTCCATTACTGTATGTAGTAACTGTTAAGTCTAATATACCCTAGTAAGCTATAGTACTTTTTACATCTGTGCAGTTCTGTTGAAGAAAGATGTTGAATCTATTTTTATTCTTGAAAAATAATTTATTTCTGTGCATTTTTTTTTCACACTGCATCAAATTAAAGTTGATTACATCGATTAAGCATCATGAGGTGGGGGGTGGGGGTTCACTATTTTTTTTGTTGGGAGTTTGCAGCCCTATTAGTTAGGTTGCTTAATATTTCTGCTAAGTACTCTTTAAAATACCAGAGTAGGAGGATGGAGCAGGTTTAAGTTTATTAGATTGATCAGTTTTGCTGAACTATGAAATATTTTGGGTGCAGTGTGTTTTTTACATACAGGTATAACAGAATAGCTTTAGTGTTGTTGTTTTAAACTTGAGTATGAACTTATACAAAATGCAGCAAGATATTAAAAAACAGTTTTATTGATTAAAAAACTATATCGGATTCATATCGGTATCGGCAGATATCCAAATTTATGATATCGGTATCGAACATAAAAAAGTGGTATCGTGCCATCTCTAGGCTCAGCAGGGGTAAAACATGGTTGACTGCTACAGCTGTCTCGGGGCCTCCTGGGGACTGTGCGGTTAACCTCATGGTACTGAAACTAAAAGGAGGAATGAAAGAATAGGAAAGAAAAATGTTCCCCTCTGCTCTTCTTCCCTTTTCTGGGAGGCAGTGGGGAGGTAGAGCGTACAGCCCAATCCGGCGGGGAGGTGTGGGAACCCAGATCAGGCGCCCCCCTTCCAGCTCTCCTCTCTGCTCTCTCCTATCTTGTCCCTTTTGTCTTACTTCTCTCTGTCACCTTTTCTGTCCCTTTGAAGAAGTGAGGCTCAATAGATGCTAAAGATGTAAGTTTTATTCCTCAGTTGCAGTGAATAGATAGAAAATAAACTGTAGGAAACTAAACAGCAGAAAGAAGAAGAGAAATAACAATTAAACATAAACCACTGACACTCCAGGGCCTGATCAACCCTGGCAGGGCCTCCTTGGATGAGGGTGTCTAGTGATAATGGCCGAAACACCCGATGAATCCAAGGTCCACAACTGACAATGTGTCCAAATCATAATAACATAATCTAGATCAGATCTCTAATCCCTAAACCTAACCAAGGAAGAAAGAATGGCAGATCAGCCTGGGTAAAAGACCGAAAGATGAGGCACACAACGATGTGTGCTGCTGGTAAAGTTTCCTCATAACAGCCGTCCCTCAAGAGTCTCTCCATCTAAAGCAATGCTTTACCGGGGACTGTAACATCGAGTTTTTTTACTGAATCTGATTTGTTGTCTTCACCCTCTGAGGTGACCGTCACCGTCCAAAGACATGCAGCTTGTGGGGATAGGTTAATTGATTAATCTAAATTGTCACTAGGTGTGAATGTTCGAGTGAATGTGAGTGTGAATGGTTGTCTGTCCCTGTGTGTTGGCCCTGCGACAGACTGGCGACCTGTCCAGGGTGTACCCCGCCTCTCGCCCTATGACAGCTGGGATAGGCTCCAGCGCCCCCCGCGACCCTGAAAAGGATAAGCAGAAGCGAATGGATGGACCCTCTGAGGTCCAAAGTATAGTGAAATATAACCGTCCATTTGAGTTTACATTTGTATTTCACCTTCAAATTGTTTCATTTCATTTTTCTTCCTTGCCTTGCTTGGTATCATTCTTTTCAGCACAACCTCACGTGTCTGAATTTACAGATAGTTTTTCACTGCCGTACTGTAGTAACACAACAGATCTGAAATCACACAAAAACATAAAATCCTACCAGGAGTTATATTTGTCTTACTGTAAAAACCACAGACATGTTTCGTGCGTGATTTTTTATAACTTGAAATGCAAATATAAATTGTACATTTTGAAAACTATGTGTGACACAAATTTGACACCAGTTTTGTAAACAATAAAGTTATGAACAACTATTTGTCTAAAAATGGAGCCAATGCATCTGGCGGGTGTTTTTGTACGACCACTTAAAAATAACATCCATCCATCTTCTTCCACTTTATCCGGGGCCGGGTCGTGGGGGCAGCAGCCTAAGCAGAGAATTTATTATATTTATTATTTAAAAATAACACTATAACTAAAATGAGAGAACAATCAGGTGTCACAATAAGATAATAATAATGGATTGCATTTATATGGCACTCTTCTAGGCACCCAAAGTGCTTTACAATTCCACTATTCATTCACTCTCACATTCACACACTGGTGGAGGCAAACCACAGCTGCCCTGGGGCAGACTGACAGAGGCGAGGCTGCCATATCGTGCTATCGGCCCCTCTGGCCAACACCAGTGGCCACCAGAGGACCAACACCAGTGGCCACCAGTACCCCAGAGGCGCCAATGGTGCGATATGGCAGCCTCACTTCTGTCTAGGGTAAAGTGTCTTGCCCAAGGACACAACGACCAGGACAGAGAGCTGGGGGATCGAACCGGCGACCTTCCTACACAACCAAATCCCACGTGTTGCCTTTATTTGTTATTGGTCGATACGGTACATTTTTCCACCAATAGGAAAGAGATGGCAGTCCTTTTTTTTCTAACCATTTCACACTAAACGTGATAATAGTGTTCAGAAAAAAGGATGGCTTATATATATACTTTAATCATAACTCTAGATTTAGTGGCCTGGTATTAAAATGTAAAAACTGATGTATGCTTTCAACACACTGAAATAGTGGCTGCAGCTTGTTGCTGTGTTAGCTTAAATCAGTCATGTGATTTGGAGGTGCAGCGTGAGGGTTAATAACACTCACCTTCATTCCATTTCCAGAGTGTAACAACCGACCACCTGTGTGTAATCTGAAATCCCCATGGTGAATATCCCCCCAAAATGTGCTCGGGGGGGATAAATATGCAATATATTCACTGATAGCTGTATCTGGCCTCAAAGTGTAAATACTATTAATACCTAATAAACAACACTCTCACATGCAAACCTAGGAAGGCCCCAGTGGTGGCAAGAGTTCATTTTGGGGTTGCACATGCCGCCCCTCTAGATCCGCCCGTGACGAAACGTTTCTCCCCCTGAAAACGTTATTTGGGGTTCCTGTAAATCATGAAAAGTGTTACTACTTTAATATTCAAGTCTGGGTTTTCTATTTCAAGGTGAAGTGTTTGTTGCGTGCAAAGCAACTGGGGTACAACAATACCTGATATATTGGTGTCATTTAGGTGCTTACCTCCAAGCCTTTATAGGTTTGCTGCATGATACTCGTATACCTGTGCATCTTGGTACTGAGGAGAGAAAAAAATATAGTATTTCTAAATGAAAAAAGTCACCAGGTGTTTGGCATCCAGGGGCAACAAATGAGTACAGGAAGGCTGCCCAGATTGAGTAATTAACATATTTCTTAGTAAAAATGGACTGGAAACTATTTCTGCAGTTTCTACAGAGAAGGAAAACAGAGGTAAATATGTTTACACTTCAAACTAAATTTACTAAAATGAGGTAAAATGACACAGGGACTATATTTGGTGACGTGAAGCTCATTTTTTCTTCGTTACACATTTTCACTGACTGTAATGCTAGCTTAGACCGCCAACCTTTGGGTTACAGCTAGTTAGCTATAAGCTAAGCACAACTAAGTTTGTCAGCATGAGTTTCCAGAATCGTTATTAATGTTGATATTGTGTAAATAGAGAAATAAAATCCTATATGCTGGGCATTGCCACTGAATGAGTTTGTGTTAAACACTGAGATTCATAGCACAGTAGACACAGCCCAGAAATGGCTCCCTGTTGCTACAGATCTCGGTGCATACTGCCACATGCTGTCCTTCAAAGTGTAAAAACATGACTTTAAAATAAATAAGCTCATTTGTATGTGCAGATATTAAACCCCTGTTTGAAATAGGAGTTATCTGACTCAATTCAGCTTTATTTATACAGCACCATATCATAACAACAGTTACCTCAAGGTTCCACAATTTCTTCTAAAAACAAAGTAAAAGCTTTGACACTGTACAGTCGTGACTTCAGACAGGGAAGTAGCTGTTTCAGTGCTATACAAAAGTGAAAATTGTCAAGGCTGGAACGACCAGCACAAAGTTGGGACTCAAAAGCAGACACAATAGGCAACAAGTGCAAAGCTTTATTGGACAGACGAGACAGGAGTGGAGCCCACTGCAACAGAGAGTCAAGGTGAGTCTATTAACTGACAGAAGTGGTTGCTTACTTAGACACGGCTAAGATCCAAGGTCCCAGATGGGAGGATGTTTCTGGGTGAGTGTCAGAGAGAGTCAGAGTGGAGGAAACAAGAGGTCTGACTTTGAGCAGTTGCAAAAAGCAGGATGGCAAGCTGACCTTTGAGTTTCCAGAAATCTGGGGAGGGATGAGTGGTAGAGGCCAGCAGGGGAGTTTGTCAGGCAGCAAAATGCATAACCTTGGTTTGCAAGTCAGTATCTGTTTATTTCTACTTTCCATTCACAGTTTAAAGAACAGAGAAACACTTTATCTGCACAAAGCAGATTCCCTTCTTTTTATATCCTGTCACTGAAAGTCAAACCGTCTTTCACCACCCATGGACATGTTGGAGTGAAAAACAAAGTCTGCAATGTAGGTGACATCAGGTTGGGGTTTCATCTTCCTCCATTCTCACCTGTTCCCTGCCGACACCTACATGTTCTTGCACCAGCCAGCAAAATGAACTTGAAGTTGCAGCTTTGCTACAGTTCTATTGGTTTATTGCAGTTTCACAGCTGAAGACTGAAGACTGCTGAAAGAGGCCACAAGCGCTATTAGCAATTTTCCATCATCTCTTGGCTCTGTCACATTTGGGTTACACTAATTCTTCTGCTTCCAAGATCTGCATTTGTTACAGCTGAAGATGGCATTCTTACAAAAACCTTGAATGCTGCATTTGAATGAAAGACTGTTCCTGCCTGTGACAGATGGATTGCTTTGTTGCTGTAACGGGGAAATTCTTGTTGTTTCTTGTGGTTGCTGCAGTCCTGCAATGGTCTTGGACCAGGTCTGAGTCTATGCTCTCTGGATGACTGTCTCCCTTACTGGCTCCTGGCCCTGTGTTTGAACTCGGGATTAGGTTCTGGAGGACATGCTAACTGTAAACTAGAGACTTATGCTCACACGAGTGGCAATAGGTTGTGTGACATCTGCACTGGACATATGATCTTCTGGTAGGCCTTGGTGTAATACTGTGGCTAAATCTGTCTTTGTTTTTATTGTTTATAGGTTTTAGAAAAATCGTGGCCTGGACCCACTTCGGAGGTGGGGTGCCCCCGGCCTCTCGGCCTGGGGCTCGGTCACTCAGGCACGGCTGGCTGCCGGCGGAGCTCACGGGCGCATCACTGCAACTCCCCCTGGCTTCTGCTCCGCGGCTGCTGAGTGAGCCCTCATCTGGGACTCTCCTCAGCTCTTTCTGGGACAGTGGCGCGGCTGCCCCTCTGTTGGTCTTCCTTGGTCTCTTGTGCTCTGGGGGCCTCTGGATGTCTGGAGTTTTGATCTCCTCCATACCTGCTTCATGCCCTGGAGGACGGGGCTGTGGCCCCCCCACACCCTCTAGCAGATCATTACATGAAGGAACCTCTTAAAAACAAGCGCGTCCATGCTCACAGGTGTACACACGGGTGATCACACCCACAAACTACACCCTTTTTGGCTCCTACCTCAAAGCACACTGTGTTCTGTTGATCTTATGTGCTGCACAATAATGTTTAATATTTAATATTTACTGTCATATTCCCATATATCATTGTGATGTTGTTTATTCTATTACTCTAGTCTTCTTCTGCTTGTTTTCTTTCTTTCTCAACAGGTGATCCAGGAAAAGAAAAAGAGGGAAAAAAAGCAGATTTTCATTGTCTTTTCTCTCCATTTCTTTCCTCCTTTTTCTTCCCCTCTCCTTCTGTTAACTTTCTTCTGAACTTTTCTTCTTGTTTTTCTTTCCCGTCCCCGAGTCCAGTCTGGCCTGATTACAATAACTTAGAATAAAAATAACAAATAAAGATCAAATAAACTATGACAATAAGTGGACCAGTATAGCAAAAGGCCCACTTGGGAAAGCAAATCTGTTGGGCATTTTTCTTGGCCTTCAGACAAAAATTCTGATTGCTACAGTGCCAGACAGGACACACAAAAAGAAAAAAAATACAAAATATGAGTAACTGTATTCTGTTACAGTTAGCGTTTAAAAGGGTGGCATTCAGAATACAGTTACTTTGTTGAAATACATGGATTGCACGGCGGTCTTTTCCTGTTTCATATATTAGGCTATGCTCTCTCTATTTTTGGTAATTCCACGCTGGTGGAAACCCAAACAAAACACGCATTAAGAGGCTCAAATGCCTGTGTCTCAATCTGCGGGTTGAGCAACTGATCACCACCTGATGGTGGATCAGATTGCGGGGGGAGGATGCTGGACAGACCTGGCGCTCCTGAATATCACACACAAGTCTCATCCCATCCACAACCTCGTTCCCTCCCCATGGAGCTGCAATCCACTGCTGTTGCTCAATGACAACTTCACCAAACTTGTATTTTCAAAATGCCTTTGTCACAATGAATCAAACAGAGAAAAAGCCATTTTCATACTCCGTGCTGGGAATGATTAAAGGCCCATCTCTGTGAGGTGATCATTTCCTTCTTTGCCCATCTGAATAAAAGCTTAATTTAAAAGATTATTTACTCACATTGCCACATTAGATCAGCGGATTGTTAGCTGTCCTTCATCTAATTTACTCGACCAATGCACAACTCCCACATAGCAAGCAGGTCTGGCCTGGATCTGGTATCAAGCCGTCACTGCTGGTTGACTTCTGGCATGATAAGACATATGTCATCCAGATATGGGCCAGGGCTGGCACTGATGCCACTGTCTATGTGCTGGCATGCCATATTTGACTCGATTATGGTTTGGTTTATGTGGCCCAGGCTCATAGAAAACAGGTCTGGCCCGGATCCGGCATCAAGCTGGCACTTCTGACTGACTGGTGTCATGACAGAGTGTATGTCAACCAGATGTGGGCCAGGTCTGGCAATGAGGTATGTCTTCTATACACACCCCCACTGGCCTGCATGTCTACAAACTACACACTAATCTTTTAAACTCCTGGGGCACTAAACAAGGTTATCCCCATTAGTTTTTGCTTTGCTGTGGTACCACTGGCAAAAATCCCTCTCTTTTGCTGGGATTTCCCTTCTGGCACCAAATTTAAATCTCTTTGTGCAGATTATCTACTCCTATATGTCCCTGATCCAAACAACTAAACCCCAGCAATCCTATCAACTCTCCAAAAATTCAGTTTAAGGCCTTGAGGTTACAACAGTCAGATTTAGGGGATTCGTTACCATGACGCTACCCTCACTTTTCTCCAAATTATTTGGCTGCTATTTCCAAAATGAAGCAGGACTTCCAAAGATGGGCAAGTCTCCCGCTCTCACTAATAAGCAGAATCAATGTTGTGAAGATGAACATTAGGAATTAGGCTCATCCTTTACTGTTTGGTGTGAAATCTTTTAAGGATCTTTATGAAGATGGTGTGTTTTGCAACTTCACTGTTTTATCCTTCAAGTTCTCCCCACTGCCCACCTACCTCTTCTGTTACTTTCAGATTACAGACGGTGCAAGATCCCTGTTTCCCATGTTACCTGCTATAGCCCCTAAGCAGATGTGGAGAAAACTCCTTTGCTCTGATGTGCATCAAAAGTCATTTGCTTCTAATGTGCACGGCAGACTCCTTCCTGTTATTTATTCCTCAACATCTAAGGTTAAATCTGCATGACTCAGCCATGACTGGTACAAGGCAGCTCTTGTCTTTTAATGCCTTCATATGCACTCAGTTCACTCTTGCACAAGTCAAGGTTTTCAGTAGCATTCACCTATCAAAAAAGGTTTACCAGTGTCATTGACCACTGCAATAAATGTCAGATTTTACATTCCAACCACTCATATGCTTTACCACTATTTCCTTGCTTACAAGTTTTGGGAACATTATCATGACACAATTTCCAAAATATTTTCTCAACACCTGACACAGTCATCCCACTTTGCTGTCTTTGGTCTCACAGTAGAACACGACTGATTCTCTATTAATCAGCTGCAGGTCTTAGCATTTTCATAAAGTTTGGCAAGATGACACCTGATCTTCTTCTGGAAGTCCAGCGGTGCTCCCTTTAACACAGTGGCTCCAAGTTCTAGTCCAAGTGATGTATTTTAGTTTATTATAACTCCACATAATCTCATAAAGTAAGCCTATTCCTTGCCCTCGCATTTTTTTGTTAATCCTGTGTTCATTGACCCTTTCTTTCTTTAAAAAGTTTAGATTATTTATGTGCTTATTGTTCTTTTTCTTTTTTCTTGGGTTGGGGTTATATATTGATATGTGTGTGTGTGTGTGTGTGTGTGTGTGTGTGTGTGTGTGTGTGTGTGTGTGTGTGTGTGAGTTACTATTTGCTTTTGGTTTCTTTCTCAAATGAATTCCAAAATAAGAGGTGTGGTGGGTGTGGTTTATGGCTCAACTGCAAGGTGTAGTGGGTTCAGGGGCAAGTGTGAGGGGATCATCTGCAGGTCATGGCTCCCCTATTTGAGTCACATGGTGGGACCTGCAGAGGAAAGGAGCCCAGAGCGGAACATTGTGAGCTAGTGGGCAGTGTCAGCCTGAAAAAGGCAATGTGTGAATAAAGGACTGTGAAACTTTTAACACATCTCATTCAGCCAATTAACTCTAACATGTGTTAAAGAGAAAATATATCAACATACTCTGTTTGTAGTTCTTGTGCTTTAATTGCTTGTAGCGAGACAGTGCTTTTCTATACTACCTGAGCACTCACAGTACAACTTACTGTGTTTTTCTCTGCACAGATTCCTCTGGATTCCTTCCTTGGGTGTGCAGAGATGTTGCCCTGAGTTTGAGAGTGTTGTTTGGATTCCAGATGTGTGGATTCCCTTCCTATCTGGACCTCTGGATCACTATTCCTCTTTGCACCATGCGTTTTTCCTGTTAAACTTTTAGTTAGGAGCCCTGTCTTTGAGTTTTGCTTTCCTCAGTGGCCTTGACATATATATTTTAGACATATATATATATATATTAGACAACAAGGCGAGACTCGTTTGAATGCCTGTGCAACCGTTATTTTTCCTCTAAAGAACAAAACCAGTCTGCATTGTTGTTTAATTTAGCAAGAAAACTTGAAAAGAAACTTCAAAAACCATCCCAATACCCTTGATTCACTCCGCCACACTAATTCACTAATGACTCTCTGGTCTTTACCATGTGCATGAGAAACATGCCTCACCCTCTCCCAAGGTGATTTGAAAAATGGGTCGCAAAAATGGTGTCTGGTTGACTTTTTTTTTTTCAACTGGTTTATTTTTCAACTGGTGCCTTAGTGTATTTGAAATAAAATATGAATGTAGAATTACAACTTCTATACTATTAGCACAGCTCTAAAATTAATCCAAACAGTTATTGTTTCATACAGCTTTCAGACACCTTTATGATATCAGTGGGACCCTGTTGTTTGCCTCCTATACAGTGCCTCACATCAGCACTCAAAGTACACAATACATTTAGAGCTTGGTATGTACACCTCCCAACACTGTGCATCACTTAGCATGAGCAGATATGAGCATTAAGGTGAATCTTGGGTGACAGCAAGAGAAAACGAGCATTTCAAGGCAAGGGTTAGAGAATTAAGCTGATCAAAAGTATCACTGAACAGGAATACTGGGCTTCTGTGGGAAGTTTTTGCACAGTCTACCAGGTTCTGATAACTACAACTTCATAAACAATTTTAAATGTGTAAGTCAAAGCTGAGGCTGCAGAGGCACTGATGGGAGGCCACACTAAAAGGCTGAAACGGTTACATTGTGGTTGGCACATTCATTGAGCGGTGTAACCCAATGCCCCTTTTCTCTGCAGAGATACGGGAACAGGAACAGGAAGACCAGCTTGTGGTTTACGAATCGAAAATCAGCAATGGAAATGTTTTTGACTCCACTGGTGGCTGTGCTAGTTCTGCAAAACAGAATGCATGAGTGATTTAAGAAATAACTAAATGAGTGTAAAACTGGGTGGTATTGGTGGCAGATGTCTGTGGTAACTCTAAAACCAGCTGAGTGCGAGCGTAAACACACCACACTGAGAGTCAGGTGAATGTTAATACAATAAATCATCAGCTCTGCCCTCATGTGTTCAGCTGAAATTACTTCATGATAAATGATAGTGTTTGTTTCTGCTGATGGCTGATCAATTAATCATGCAGATTAACAGCCACACCCATCGCCCACACTCTGTGTGTGAGGCAAGAAATGAGTCACAGGATTTGGCATAGGCAGGGTTTCCTTTGTGTTCTTTAGATTGAGCAGGAAAAAGCTTCACCAGCTGTAGACTGCTTGGTATGGTACCCAGGTAAGCAGCACAAACTTGTTTTGATTTGTTTTCAGCTGCTAGACTGTCTTTGCTTATTATAATCATGAAATATGGCTGTTTGTGTGTTCAGATGCATGAAAAATGGGGAAAAAGGGTTTACTTTTTCTCTCTCTTGAAACTGTTCTGTTCTTAGACGCATGTTTGTGGTGTTCCCAGCTGTCACTGTGCCACTTTCATTTCAGTAGACTGCTGTTTAACAAATATATGAAAGTGATCAGAAAAGGAATGAAATATAGTCAGAAATAATTACCTTGACGTTTTAATTATTCGATGAATATTTGATTATTATTAAAAGAAATGCTGGCATTTAAAAAAATGAAACCTAAACATTTCTGTAGCAGCTACAGTGTGTGTAATGAACATACTGCAGGAGCAGAACGATGACAGGGGTTGTGTACACACAGGTGCAGCGTTCGATACTGTCGACCATAATATCCTATTAGAGCGATTAGAACATGCTGTAGGTATTACAGGTACTGTGCTGCAGTGGTTTGTATCATATCTATCTAATAGACTCCAGTTTGTGCATGTAAATGGAGAGTCCTCTTCACACACTGAGGTTAATTATGGAGTTCCACAGGGTTCAGTGCTAGGACCAATTCTGTTTACATTATACATGCTTCCCTTAGGCAGCATCATTAGAAGACATAGCATACATTTACACTGCTATGCTGATGACACCCAGCTCTGCCCCTGAAAAGCTTAGAAATATGGTATCTAAGCAGATTCTTACTCTGGATGGCATTACCTTGGCCTCCAGTAACGCTGTGAGGAACCTTGGAGTCATTTTTGACCAGGACATGTCCTTCAATGCACATATTAAACAAATATGTAAGACTGCTTTCTTCCATTTGCGCAACATCTCTAAAGTTAGAAATATCCTGTCTCAGAGTGACGCTGAAAAACTAGTTCATGCATTTTTATTTACTGGCTTTTAATACAGCATGAGAGTTATTTGTTAATTCATAGTTGGTGTTTGCTTTTAATACTCTAAGTTGTTTTATTATGTATGCTGTATTCTTGTACAGCACTTTGGTCAACGCTCCTGTTGTAATTAAATGTGCTATATAAATAATTAAACTATTAAACTATGCATTTATTACTTCCAGGCTGGACGACTGTAATTCATTATTATCAGGAAGTCCTAAAAACTCCCTGAAAAGCCTTCAGCTGATCCAAAATGCTGCAGCAAGAGTCCTGACAGGGACTAGAAAGAGAGAGCAGATTTCTCCTGTTTTGGCTTCCTGTTAAATCCAGAATTCAAAATCCTGCTCCTCACATACAAGGTCTTAAATAATCAGGCCCCATCTTATCTTAATGACCTTGTAGTACCATATCACCCTATTAGAGCGCTTCGCTCTCGCTCTGCAGGCCTACTTGTTGTTCCTAGAGTATTTAAAAGTAGAATGGGAGGCAGAGCCTTCAGTTTTCAGGCCCCTCTTCTGTGGAACCAGCTTCCAGTTTGGATTCAGGAGACAGACACTATCTCTACTTTCAAGATTAGGCTTCAAACTTTCCTTTTTGCTAAAGCATATAGTTAGCAGTGTTGGGAAGGTTACTTTTAAAATGTATTCCATTACAGAATACATGCCCCAAAATGTATTCTGTAACGTATTCCGTTACGTTACTCAATGACAGTAACGTATTCTGAATACTTTGGATTACTTAATATATTATCGTGCTTTTTACAACAACGTGAATGTACTATTGCTGTGTGATTTATTACTATTACTGAAGGTCCGCGACTCCGAACTGTAGTAAAGGGACCTCTGACTAATACGGCGGGGTCCCTGTCGGCTCGTAGCCGAAAAATAGCTTTACTTTGTTGTGTGGGTCAACTTTTCTTGCGAGAGACAGAGAGAGGCGTTGAAAGGCTGCTCCAACGGAACTTATTGTTTCAGAGGAAAACAGGAACACGGTGTACAGTCGAGTCTTAATAGCTTACTTACAACTGGGCTCGTCAGGCTCTCTTCTTGGCTGCAGTGGTTATTATTATATTTACATGCTTCCAGCTCCCGTTTTTCCTCGATGACAACTCGTACCTTTCCACTCCCCTTTTTCTCCCTCCTCGCGCTCACAGACCCATAACGTGTATGGCAGTCCATTCTCCCTGCAACACGGACTACACTGCCCATGATGCTACATTCTTTAGAGCTATGCTTGTAGCATTCTGCCTGTTAGCTTAGCACAACAACAACAACAACAACGAAAAGGCGCTCTCTCACCCAGGAAACACACAGTCGCAGAGAGAGAGAGAGAGCGTCGCCCTGTAACCATGGCAACCGTAACGCTGCTGCCGCCTGGATCAACAGAATGTAGCTGTCAAACAAACCCAAACAGTCCTGACCCGCGACAAAATGAAACAGGAAAGTACCGCAGTGTAATCCATTTATTTCAACAAAGTAACTGTATTCTGAATACCACCTTTTTAAACGGTAACTGTAACGGAATACAGTTACTCATATTTTGTATTCTAAATACGTAACGGTGGTACATGTATTCCGTTACTCCCCAACACTGATAGTTAGGGCTGGACCAGGTGACCCTGAATCCTCCCTTAGTTATGCTGCAATAGGTGTAGGCTGCTGCATTGAATCATATCTGTTATTAACCTCTGTCTCTCTTCCACAGCATGTCTTTATCCTGTCTTCCTTCTCTCACCCCAAACGGTCACAGCAGATGGCCCCGCCCCTCCCTGAGCCTGGTTCTGCTGGAGGTTTCTTCCTGTTAAAAGGGAGTTTTTCCTTCCCACTGTCGCCAAAGTGCTGCTCATAGGGGGTCATATGATTGTTGGGTTTTCTCTGTATCTATGAAGAATTTTGTTGCGATTTGGTGCTATATAAATAAAATTGAATTGAACAGGTGTCATGTACGAACAGCAATTTTCCATATTAGATCTAAAATAAAATAAAATGAAACTGTTGCTACATGCCTGCCACAGTTTCTGTCTTGGTTGATTACATCTTGCCCATGTGCAGTTCCTGCACTGATGAGAGTGTGTGAAAGTAATATTTCTGATCTACCCTTCCTTCCCTTTTAGTGTTCCATACCATTGATCGGTGGCCTTTTGACCTGGAATACACCCAGCAGCCATGACAACATCTGGTCCCAGGGCCTGCTTTATTCTCACCTTGCATGTCGTCATTTTTCTCTCACTGCTGTTCTACAACAGCTTCTTGACCCACCGCGAGCTGCAGAGTTACCCCAACGGTGCTCATGGAGACATCAGGATTCTGGTGTGGCACTGGCCGTTTGGCCGCTCCTACAGTCTGGACGGGAACAAATGCCTCAAGATGTATAACATCAGCCGTTGTTTACTCACTGATGACAGAGCTGACTTCTCTGCTGCCGACGTGGTTGTGTTCCACCACTATGAGCTGAGCAGAGGTCTTTCATCTGTGCCCCTACACCTGGATCGACCTACGTCTCAGCACTGGGTGTGGATGTCCTTGGAACCTCCTGTCAATAATGTGAACCTCACACATTTCAACGGCCTCTTTAACTGGACGATGAGCTACAGGCGTGATGCAGACATATCCATTCCTTATGGGCAAACAATGCTGGGAGGTGATAATCTAAGTTTTCCAGCTGCTCCAAATCGCTCCTGCTTTGCCAGCTGGGTGGTCAGCAAATACAAGCCTCAACAGACTCGGGCTGCTTTTTATCAAAGACTAAAGAAGCATATCCCCATAGAGGTGTATGGCAGGTGGAACAAGAAACCCTTGCCAGACAAGAAGCTTTTGCCCACCATTTCAAACTGTCTGTTCTACCTTTCTTTTGAGAACTCTGAGAAAAAAGACTACATCAGTGAGAAACTCTGGAGGAACGCTTTTCAAGCAGGGGCTGTACCAGTGGTTCTCGGCCCCAACAAGGCCACCTACGAAGCCATGACCCCCCCACATTCCTTTATCCATGTAGCTGATTTCAATAGCCCAGCTGATCTGGCAACATATCTGAAGGTTTTGTCTGCAGACAGGCAGGCCTATGAGAAATACTTGGAGTGGCACAACACCTACCGAATTAAAACCTACAGTGACTGGAGAGAAAGGCTGTGTCAGATCTGTGTCAGGTATCCCAGTTTACCAGCCAGGAAAGTCTACCACGACCTGGACAGCTGGGTGAACGGCTAGTGTCTGATTTCTTCACCAAAGGTTTCAGACTGCGGATTCTGCTGAGTTTCCACATGCAAATGTAAAATGCAGAACACTTGAAGTACAGTGGAAGAGAATTTGTTGCACAGTCAGTTAATTTTGGTAAACGGTGAGAAACTGCAAGTTGAAGCAGGTGGGTAGGTTGCTAATAATCACGTTACACATGTTCGAACTACAGGTAAACGTGCCACTGAACAAGAAGCACGGTTTTTGTTAGTACTGACTGCTGGTGTGCAGTATCGTCTCAAAGGACATGAGCGATGGCAGATACACACTACAGATACATTTCATTACATGGTACCAGACTGAAATAATAATTCAGGGCTCCATGCTGGGCCACTGTGTTTTATTTAGGGCTATTCTTTGTGAGCAGTAGCAGATATTCTCCTGCCACTGCTGGACATTTCTCTGCTGTTTATCAGAATATTGGTGCCCCTTCCTTGGAAGGCGCATTAACATTTGCTTACTTTGTTCAATGCCACTTGTTCAAATGTTCTTGATGTTCCTTAGTGCACTAGACCTAAAACTGATCGCTGGTTACACGATGTCACTCGGGCCTCAGAAGGACGTGCAGGAAAGCGGAAAGAAAATGGAAAAAAGATCAACTCCAGATCTCCTTTCATATGTTAGGAGGAGCCCTGTTTCTTTATCAGGATGCTGTTCGAAAAGCAAAACTAAGTATTTATCAGATATCATCTCTAACTACAGCTACACGCCCTGTGTCTTATTCAACATCATTAATTCTGTTGTCAACCCTCCACTCACCACACATTCACCCATTTCCCCAAAAGCAATCAGTTCTGTCTCTAAACTCCCCTTCCTGTCCAAAATCCTGGAAAAAGCTCCAGATTAATGACATCTCAGAAACATTCAGCCTGGTTTTAAAGCGCTACATAGCACCGAGCTTGTGCTTTTAAACGTTTTTAATGATCTTTTATTAATTGCTGACTCTGGTAACTCTGCTATTTTAGTGCTTTTAGATCTAAGTGCGGCATTTGATACAGTGGATCATGGGATTCTCTTATCATGACTGGAGAGCTGTGTGGGTATTAAAGGAACTGCATGGTTCAGATCTTATTTAACTGATAGAAGTTTTTCTGTCAGGTTTGGTGGCTCTTCATCCTCATGATGAAGGCTCTAAAAGTTTTGCTAGACGGCCTTGCCCATATGGAAAAGAAATAGTAAAAACTTACATGATTTACTCATGAAAGTGGCCACTTTCTCATTACTTTCATATATTGTTCCAGTAAGTATCCAAAACATACAAGTTTCATTATATAATTTTTCAAGGGATCTTACATCTGTTTTCACTCTTGTATGCTTTTCATACAAGTTTCACACAAGACGGAACAAACTTTATAAGGTTTATAAATATCTTTTCCATATGGGTGATGACATTAAATCATGGTTTGCATTAAATCTTTTGAATGTAAATGATCAAAAAACTGAGATTGAACTATTTGGACCTTCTGAGCCTCACTCTTCTCTTAAGGTTGACCTTGGTGCTCTGGAAAGTCCAGAGGTCCCTTTGCAAAGAATCTTCGAGTGTTCTTTGATGACAGTTTTTCATTTGAGAAAAAATAAATTCTGAACATTTTGTCATTTGCTGACTTTGAGAAAGTGATCCATGCATTTACTTCATCCAGGCTTGATGCCTGTAATATTTTGGTATCAGCCAGGCTCTGCTCTCGTCTTCAGCTGGTTCAGAACGCTGCAGCCCGACTCTTGACAGGCTCTCGTAAACACAACCACATTTCCCCGGTCTTGCTTCGTTGACACTGGCTTCCAGTACGTTGTAGAATTGATTTTAACATTTTATTGCTTGTTTTTAAATCTCTAAATGGATTAGCTCCATCATACCTCTCTGATCTGGTAACTAAAAATACTCCAAACAGAACTCTCAGGCAGCTGATAAGTTGCTTCTAGCTGTCCCTGGCAGCAGGCTAAAACACAGAGGAGATCGGGGCGATCGCTGCGCCCAAACTTTGGATCATCTTCATATTAGGATCTCTCCCACACTCGACATTTTTAAAACCTTTCTGAAAACACATTTTTACTGAGTGTTGTTTTGTTCTTTGTGTGTTTGATCTACTTTTCACTTTTTTACTATGTACAGCACGCTGGCCAACCTGTGTTGTTTTCAAATGTGCTTATAAATAAATTGATTGATTGATTGTGTGGTTTAAAAGAATTCACCTTAATGGTATTATTGGATGTCTGCTATGTAATAATAAAATGAGAGTGCCATCAGTTAAATATGCATTTTTCGTCTTTTTGGCATTTGATGACAATTTTAATGGCAAATGGAGCTGGAGAGTGTCGCTGTTTGTACAAAAGATGCACGGGCAGAACAACCGGACATTTTTAACATATGTTGTTATTAACGTGATAATTTCCAGTTTGAAATACTGAAAATGATGTGTGTGTCTGATAGACGAGTCTGTCTTAACACAGAGTTTTCAAGGTGTGTGAAGGCCACCATCCAATCAGCCAGAGTATATGTGTACATATGTGGAAATATCAGAACGAAACAGAACATAGACACAAATAGGCTGTGTCTATTTTTTGTGTTTTTAGCTGACTTGCTCTCTGTACTTCAACATTTAGCTGCATCTGTTTTTTAAACTCTCATTTTCACCACCGTTCCACTGACACAGACACGATTTGCTGAGAGACGAAGGATGACACGGACTAATTTGGTGCTGGTTGGAGCTTCCGTTTAAAGTTGTATTGAATGTTTCTAAAGCATGCTATGATATGCAGGGTTTTCACACGGTTTGGTGCATTTGCTCTGTGAACGAGGTCCATTGTCTCGCTGCAGTGTGAACCGTTTTTCACAAGATGCAAAGCAGAATGTGAAGCATTTCTCTGAAGCATAAAGTGCCACTTCCTCCTGATGAGGGTGGAGTTGATTCAGTGTCCAAATCTCTACATCATCAAAAACTTGGTGCTCGGCTCTTTCTTTGTGAAATGCCGGTTTGTCACAAGTCAAGTCAGCCAGTGATTGTTAGTTATTGGATGAATAAAGAGAATAACAAACAATGAAAATGTGGTGTGTGTTATTTCAGCGATAGATGTGATGGGTGCGTCGATGACTGAGATAAAAGCATGTGGTTTCACACTCAGATCCACCCCTCACTAATTCAAACTCTCTGTGTGGAGGTTGGGACAAAAACCTCAGAGTCGAGACTTCATTATACCACAACATCACTGCGGGCATGTTTCACCCCCTGTGGTTTCATCTTCTATGAGTGTCTGAGTTTCTGTTTTTAATGTGATGATCTTTTAAAATGACTACAATTAATACAAATGGCCCATCAACATCATGGGTGAGGTAAATACAAATAAACAATACACTTCAAATAAAATTGCCAAGAGCAGCTGGTAAGAGTCTTATAGTATAATATATATGTCCCAGTGTTTTGAGTTTTACATTATTATTGGACTTTGATTTTGTCATCATTTATCATTTCTAGTCTTTTGTTACAATGTTACAGTTCTTAGTCTTCTGGTTCTGTCTCTGTGGGCCATGGTTGTGGTCGATCCTGTCAGCTGTATCCCCTTGTGAAGTCAGCGCCTCTGTGTTATGTTTCCTGTTTTACTTTGAAAGTCTATGTCTTATGTCAGTGCTTCTGGTTTTGCTTCCCTTGTTCTGTTCAGTTTGTTTCTATTTAGTTTGAATGCTTGTATTTATAAATTGGTTTATCTTCACATAAAACCACCCTCTACAATGGATATACTTATGAATTGGAGTGTTATATGGAATTCCACATTGTAACATTTTTTTTTTCATACTTTAATTACATTTATGCACATATTACAATCTCTCGTTGGGAGACAACATTAGTGCAACAACATCTTGAAAAGGTTGAATAAGAAACCAAACGAAAAAAAAACAAAAACACATATATACATATACATAAATATATGAAGGCCATTTTTATGACATATAACAGTTTCCTTTCTGCGAACACTTTAACATACATGTGGCTTACTTAGTACACCAAAAACACAATCATTAAAAGGATAGAGATTGAGTCCCATTGTCGCATATCAAAGCAGCCTCTTTACATGAATCCCTCAGTAATTCTAAAGATGACAAAAAAGATTTTAATTCAATTTTCAATGCAGTTAGGGAAGGTCTTTTACTTTGCCATTTGCATTTGTGTATGTGGTATTTGCCCATAATTATCACCACCTTGTGTAGCATGGACAGTTCCTTAGATGGATCACCATTATTATATAAAACTTGTGTTAGAGTCAGTGGGGTCATCCCATCTATTCTTATACTCAACCAGTCTACTAAATCTTGCCAGAAGTCAGTTGTTACTGAGCAGGAAAAAAACAAATGATCAATACTTTCCACATTTTGTGAACAAAATCCACATGGCTCTACCTCAAACCCAAACCTTTTTTTAAGCATTTCAGCTGCTGGGTAATATCCATTAATTATTTTAAATTGCATTTCTTTGACTTTGGGGGGGATAGGCCATTTTAAAAAGTGCGTATATTTGTTCGTTAATTCCACATTGTAACATGGATAGACAGACAGATTTCAAAACAGCCAGCTGGAATGTTAAAGGGTTGAATAACGGGATTAAGAGGAAGAAAATATTAACATATCTAAAGTTACCAAGAGTTGATATAGCCTTTATTTAAGAAATGCACATGTGTAAGTCAGAAGCCTTAAAACTTAAATGTTCCTGGGCAGGTAAAGTCTTTTCCAGTCCTGGAGCTGGTAAAAGTAGGGCAGTGTCGGTTCTGATTCATAAAGCAGTTAGCTTTACTGAAACAAAAGTAATAACAGATAAGGAAGGTAGATTTATATTGGCCCTAACTACTGGACACACCAATAATTTTATGTAATATCTATGCACCTAATGCGGACATACCCGCCTTTTTTCATAACCTGTCACAGTATCTTTTGGAATTAGAAGTGCACAAATAGTGGTAGGAGGAGATTTTAATCAAATACTGGATCAAGACCTAGATAGATCACTTCCTAGGAGAGGCACAGAGAGTAAATCTGTAGTTGCCACAAGGTAGATGACCTCAGATTTAGGTCTGAATGATATTTGGCAGACAATGCATCCAGAAGGCAGGGAATACTCCTTTTACTCTCCGCCTCATAATGTTTATACTAGAATCGACTACTTTCTTATTTCTGAAGCCTTAGTGAATAACTCTATAGATTCAAGTATTGGTAATATAGTAATTTCGGACCATGCGCCAAGTTTTCTATGTCTTGGAAATATTTTACAGATCCCCCAAAGCCGCAGATGGCATTTAAATGTGTCCTTAATTAAAGACTCTGGGTTTATTAAATTGATAAGAGATGAAATACAATTCTACAAACAGACAAATAATCGAGAGGACACTACATTGGCTACTTGGTGGGATGCTATGAAGGCATACTTAAGGGGGAGGATAATTTCTTACGCTCCCTTTAAAAAGAAGGCAGCTAACAAGAATATTATTAAGTTAGAAGCCAAATTAAAGGCACTTGAGGCAGTACATTCCCACACAAAAGACAGAGTTACGTTGAATAAAATTGTTAAAGTTAAATATAAGTTGAATGTACTGTACAACAGAAAGGCAGAATACGCTTTATTTCGCATTAATCAAGCATATTGGGAAATGGGAGAAAAGCCGAGTCGCTTATTAGCATACCGTCTTAAACAGAAAGACAGTATGAACCATATCCCAGGCATACGACAATCACATGGGGTTATTTCAGCTTCTATTAGACATATAAATGATGGATTCAGGGCCTTTTACAATAATCTTTATTCTACACAAGGTAGTTTAGATGAACAGAAATTCGAAGCATTCTTTACTGATTTAAACCTGCCACAGCTTTCCACTACTGACCAGCAGATTATAGATGCTCCAATTACAGTGGAGGAGATTACCCGTGCAATTAACAGTATGCCACTTAATACAGCTCCAGGATTAGACGGGTTACCATTGGATTTCTATAGAGCATTTGAAGATATGTTAAGTCCCCTTTTGCTCGATGTTTATAATGAGGCGTTCAAAGTAGGCTCATTACCTCAGTCAATGCATTCTGGACTTATAACATTTATTCTTAAAACTGGGAAAGACCCTTTAGACCCAGGTGGTTACCGCCCTATATCTTTGCTGAATTCTGACCAAAAAATCTTGGCAAAGGTCTTAGCGGGCCGATTAAAAGCAGTAATGGCGAAAACAATTCATGCAGACCAATCTGGTTTTGTTCTAAACCGCTATGGTTCAGATAATATTAGGCGGTTGGTTAATTTGCAAAATGATGTATATGATTCAGTATATCCAACAGTGGCCCTATCGCTGGATGCTGCAAAAGCTTTTGATTGTGTTGAGTGGGATTATCTGTTTAAGACATTAGAAAAGTTTGGTTTTGGTGACAATTTTATCAGGTAGATAAAGATATTATATGATTCGCCTTCAGTGCGAGTATTGACGAATGGGCTCATATCAGACCTATTCCTTTTACAGAGATCCACAAGACGGGGTTGTCCCCTTAGCCCCGGGCTTTTTGTAATTGCTATAGAGCCTCTGGCACAAAAACGGAGAAATAATGTAAATATATTTGGAATTTCGATGGGTAATAATCAACATAAGCTTCTATTATATGCAGATGATATGTTGTTACTTATGACCCAGCCTGGGAAGTCAGTTCCAGCCCTATTAGAACGTATAGAAAGCTTTACGCTGCTTTCAGGGTATCGCATCAACTGGGATAAATCAGAGGCAATGCCTATGTCAGGACACTGCCCCCATACTTTATTTAAACAGTGGGAGTTTCGGTGGTCCGTGAATGGTTTGAGGTATTTGGGGATACAAATTCCCTCGGATTACACTAAGATGGTTCAAGCAAATATGGAGCCAATGATTGAAAGAATAAAAATGGAATTTGGTAGATGGTCCAGAGTGCGTCTCACAATATGGGGTAAAATTAGTTGTATTAAGATGATGACTGCACCCATGATCTTTTATATTTTATCTAATATTCCATTACACATTCCAGATAAGTATTTCAAAGATCTAGACTTTTTGATCCGGCAGTAGCTCCCCGCATCGTTTAAGTATTAAGAAACTTCAAGCGAGTGCAAAACAAGGACGTTTTTCATTGCCTAATTTCCAATGGTATTATTGGGTGATGAACGTGAAACAACTTAGAGCTTGGTTACCTACTGCGCCAGTTAAACCCATCTGGTCCCATATAGAGATGGAAGTTAATGGCGGTATTTCTCCTTGGAGGGAGCTGTTTGATACCAGTCATAAAACTAACCATCCTATAATTGCAAATGTGAAGACATTGTGGTGTAAATTACATAGGGCAGGTCGCTGGGACATTATTAAATCACCTTCGGCAACCTTATGGGAGAATAAAAGAATTTTAATTGGAGGGACATCGGTTGACTGGCTACAGTGGCGTAAAGCAGGCATCCTTAATGTATCAGATTTATTTGACTGTGGGACCAAATGTTTTTTAAGCTTTGATAAAATTGTGGAGTTATATAAGTTGAAGCGTAATCAATTCTGGAGATATGTCCAAATACATAGTTCATTATCGAAGTGGCTGGGAACCCCCTTGAGTTGTCCTGTGGGCGGCCCTGTGGAAGTCCTGCTCTCAAGATCCCCCTTGGGTAAAGGCATCACCACTAAGATTTATCACTTATTGCAAGAACGGTCAGCTCACCCTCTCCTGAAAGTTAAGGGCTACTGGGCCCAGGACGTGGCATTGGACATATCTTCAGTTGAACAGGATTCATGTTTTCAAAATTTTAATACTACGTATAAAGAAACAGGCAGTAGATTTATTCAACTTAAGATAATCCATAGGTGGCATCGAACACCGCAACAATTGTATAAATGGAACCTGGCCTCTACGGACGAATGTTGGAGATGTAATGGTCAAAATGCCTCGATTTTACATATCTTATGGAGCTGTTCGGCACTTCGGGATTGGTGGGAAAACATAATGGAGGTAATTTTCAGTGTTTTAAAAAGGAGATTTGGTATCTCACCAAAACTGTCCATACTTGGTATAACCACAGAACTTTCTGATGGAGATTTTTCCATTTATACGAAAAGATGGATTATTCTGGCTCTCACTACGGCCAAACGGGTGCTGCTAAGACATTGGCAGAAAAAGAGCCCCCCTCCTTATGAAGAGTGGCTAAAGACAATGGCTAAGTTGGCGTCTTACGAAAAAGTGGCTTATGGTTTATTAGATAAATTGCATCAATATGATTGTATTTGGCCCTTTACATGCTGGCTTTCTGTAACTTGAAGAACAGGAGTAATGACAGAGTGGTGGTGTGGGGATTGGTGCGCGAAGAAAGAATAGGATAACTTTGTTTTTGTTGTTGTTGTTTGTTTGTTTTTTAAAATTATTTATTTATGTATTTATTTTTAAGTTCTGTTATTAAGGTTTAAAATGAAATAAATAAAAATTGTTGATGATGAAAAAAAAAGTTTCTTTTGTGACCCAGAAAGAGTAATATTAAAACTAAGTAGCTGCCGCCACTGTTGGAAACGAATTGGCTGGGCAGCGCTATGAATTCTGGGATAGGTTGGGTTATGAAGGATGCACTGACTCGGCTTTCAAATGCGACCTGCGAAGTAAGGCAAGTTTATTTATATAGCACAATTCAACAGCAAGGTGATTCAAAGTGCTTTACAGAGACATTAAAAAACAAAAACAATAAAAAGCATGATTTAAAATTGATTAAAAAACAGTAGATAAAATCAGTAGTTAAATGTAAGTTTTGAAATTTAAGCTTAAAGTGTGGATTTGGTGCTTTATTCAAATGCAGCTGAGAACAGGTGAGTCTTCAACCTGGATTTAAATAAACTGAGTGTTTCAGCTGATCTGAGGCTTTCTGGGAGTTTGTTCCAGATATAAGGAGCATAAAAGCTGAATGCAGCTTCTCCGTGTCTGGTTCTGACTCTGGGAACTGATAAAAGACCGGATCCAGATGACCTGAGGGATCTGGAAGGTTCATACTGGGTCAGGAGGTCATTGATGTATTTTGGTCCTAAACCATTCAGAGCTTTATAGGCCAGCATCAGAACTTTAAAGTCTATCCTCTGACGGACAGGCAGCCAGTGTAAGGACCTCAGAGCTGGACTGATGTGGTCCACTTTTTTGGTCTGAAGTTCTGAATGAGCTGTAGTTGTCTGACTGATTTTTTAGGTAGACCTGTAAAGATGCTGTTACAGTAGTCAAGCCTAGAGATGTCACGATACCTCTTTTTTATGTTCGATACCGATATCATAAATTTGGATATCTGCCGATATGAATCCGATATAGTGGTTTTTTTTAATCAATAAAACTTTTTTTTTAAATATCTTGCTGCATTTTGTATAAGTTCATACTCAAGTTTTTTTTTGTTTGTTTTTTTAAAAACCCACTAAAGCTATTCTGTTACACCTGTATGCAAAAAATACACTGCACCCCAAATATTTCATAGTTCAGCAACACTGATCAATCTAATAAATTTAAACCTGCACCATCCTCCCTATTCTGGTATTTTAAAGAGTACTTAGTGGAAATATTAAACAACCTAACTAATAGGGTTGTCAACCACCAGCAGAGGGAACCACCCCCCACCCCCCACCTCGTGATGCTTAATCGACGTAATCAACTTAAATTTAATGCACGTGTAAAAAAAAAAAAATTATTTATTTTTCCACAATAATTAAATAGATTCAACATCTTTCTTCAACAGAATTGCAGATTGCACAGATGGTTCCCAAAGGAAAAAGTACTATAGCTTACTAGGGTATATATATTAGACTTAATAGTTCCTATACAATAATAATATTATAATGGACTTCTATACATTTTACATCAGGTAAAACCTTTAGTTGTAAGATTCAGATATTTATTAATTAAAATTAAACATGAGAATAAGAAAGAAAAGTATGTCTTTGTGCCCCCTTTTCCCTGTTCATGTCCTATCGGCCCCCCTGGCTAAACTTTGCTAGATGCGCCCCTGCACAGTTACATCAGCTGTAGAAAAAGATCCTCCAGTAGAAAGAAATATTAAATAAATCCTAACAACAGCTTATCAAGCTTAAAAGTGCTGCTGTTGTTCAGCCGCTGGTTTCCTCTTTCTGGCGCAAAGTGGCCAAAAACAAACAAGAGAGAAAAGCCGATCAGCTGATCACTGATCAGTTTCATGATTGAAGTAGCAGCCGGAGAGAGAGAGAGAGAGAGGCAGTCGCTCCATATATCGGTTGTTAAGCTTAACGCTGGAACGCTTTACAAACATTCAGAGATGAACTTACACACTTGCTTTACTTCTCTGGGGTAACGTTCTGGGAAGCTCCAGGACAGGTCTTGCACGCCACAGCCGCTCTATCACGTGACCACACTGCTCCGAGGTTATGAGCCGAGTTACGCCATGCCGCAAGTTTTGTGAGGTGCTTTCGTGATATTTAATGGATCGGATTACATTTTTTATTTCTCTCTGATATCCGATCCAGTAATTTAGGTCAGTATCGGACCGACAACGATATTCGGATCGGTCCATCTCTAGTAACAATTAAGTTTAACATCCAGGCATCCACAAAAACCGAATTTAATAAATTTAACAGAGTTAGAAGTTAGCAGAGGTGAGGTGACCGTGAGGGTATAAAGCCACCTATAAATAAAATGTTGTTATTACTATTAATATTATTGTTATTTTTACTATTATTGTTATTGTTATTATTATTATTATTATCATTGGGCAGCATGGTGGTTAGCACTGTTGCCGCACAGCAAGAAGGTCCTGAGTTTGATTCCACCATCAGGCCGGGGTCTTTCTTTTGGAGTTTGCATGTTCTCCCCGCGTACTCCGGCTTCCTCCCACAGTCCAAAGACATGCAGTTTGTGGGGATATGTTAACTGATTAATCTAAATTGCCCATAGGTGTGCATCTGTGAGTGAATGTGAGTGTGAATGGTTGTCTGTGTCTCTAAGACCACACATCACGTAATAGCAATAGATAAATCTTTGAAAAGATAAAGTCTGACCTGAGTCCTGGAGAAAACTCCGACCCAGATGAAGGCCGCAGCAGGAGTAGTGGTCAGAAGAAAGCAAAAAAAGGAAAAAGGTATACAGAGGACAAACTGAGCCACAAACAAGCTAAACGTGGTGCTCGGGGCAAATTATCAATATGGCTTTTGTGACAATAAATCACTGAAATCTTCGTGCCTTGTCCTTTATAGTTAATGCATTTCTGTATCATAGGGCCAGTGTAAAGAAACAGACATAACTGCAGAAATCGTCACATTTGAATTTTATTTATAAAGATTAAAAATTAATGATTTACAAGATTGTTGTTTTTCTTCTGGTCGCTTCAGGTTTAGTTTAAAAGGCATCAAATACGACATCAGGTGTATTGAACTGTGCTGTATGACTTAAAACATCTGATGATACGGATTTATTTTACAAAACAGGAGCTACATGCAGTAAACTGTATGCATGAAGGATACATGAGGATACTTCATTCTTCTCTGTTCAACTCATGATCTCGTCTATCCAGTAAATGGCATCAAATTTGTTTTACTTGACAGACCTTCTCAGAATAGAAACTATATATTCATTTTTAGTGTAACTCATTTTTTCTTTGGTGTATTATAATCAAATGTTTCATGAAATGTAAATACAAGCTAAGTAAATGTAAAATTAATTTTATGATCCTTTTACATCCATTTTATAATTTAACTGATTAAAATAAGAAACATGTGAGAAAAAGTGCCACGTGTTAGTGTTGTTAAAGTGTGACCTTTATTATTTATTACTGCATGTCAGTCAAATGTGCTGAAAGGAAACACCATACAGTATAGTTGTACTTAGTTAATATATGTGGTGCATATTTATATAGCGCACATATGTGAAAGCTGGAACGATGTGGAACTGTGCTCAGTAATAACTTCAAACAGCTCTACAAACACACAAACTGTCACGGTCCGGGGCAGCGGCCGTGTGGAGAGCGGAAGGAGGACTCAAAACGCAGCACTTATTCAGGTGTGAGGGTGATTTATTGATAATATCCAATATAAAGTGGGGATGGTAAAACAGAACTAAGGATGAACTAACTGGGAGAAACTACACAAAGAAATAGCAAACCTGAGCATGAAGGGAGAACAGCAGGGGATTACACCAGGTATGAACACAGACGACGCGACGAGGAGCAGAGGAAATCACACACTATAAGTACACAAAGAGACACTGGGAAATCACACACAGGTGGGGGAAACAGCTGGACCTGATTAACCTGACGAGACAGGGGAACACTAACACCAGGGACCAACAGAGGGAGCACAAACCCAGAACCCAGTGTCTAAAATCCCAAACACAAACCATCCCAAAACAGCCCAAGAATAATAACAATAAAGAACACAAACACAAAGTCACTGAGTCATGGTCGCAGGACCATGACACAAACTGCTCCCATTCAGATTGTCAGAGAATGTCTGTAAGATAAATACACTGTAGCTGTGGGACTGACAGGGTGCATGTATGTGTACCATGGAGCCTGGAGCTCAGTGGTTTCTGAAGCCTTTTTCCACTTGTACTTGAAGCTGTCTGCAGGCACAATGTCAATCATGACCACATAATTGGTAAAAAACTGGAGCCTGGTGCACTTATGCTGCAGCACAGAGATGATTGCAACAATCTGAAATGCAATATTCTGAAACCCTGAGACCTGGTGTTGATGCAACGTCAGCATGTCAACAGTATTCTTGGACAGTAGGAAGCATAATGAACTCCATCACATATGGCAATACCCAGAACACACCCACGTCCCAATATTTAGGATTTCAGAGTGTGATCGTAGGCTTGAAGCAACGACCTATGAGTGTGCATGGCCTAACGAGCCAGAGCTGTTTTGGCAGCTTAATGTATTAGAAAAATGTTTTTAAGAATAATAATAATGAGAATAGTAATAATAATAATGCCACCACCTTACCATGGTGGAGGGGTTTGTGTGACCCTATGAGTCCAGGACCTATGTTGTCAGGCTTTACCCTCTGGTAGGGTCTCTTAAGGCAAATTGGTTCTGGGTGAAGGGGGCAGACCAAAAACAATTCAGTTAACACTTACAAAAGAGGAATAAGCAAGAGCTACTGTATCCTGCCCAGGATAGGTTTACCAGGGCCCCAACTTGAAGCCAGGCCTGGGGAAGGAGCTCAACGGAGAGGACCTGGTGGCTGAAGCTTTCCCCATGGGGCCTGCTCTGCGATAGGCCGACCCCCTTCAGGAGACACCATAGGGTTTGGGTGCAATGTGTGTTGGGTGGCGGCCAACGGCAGAGGCCCTGGCAATCCAATCTATTGGGCTACTGGGACATGGAAGAAGCTTGAGCTGGTGTGTGAGGTTGAGAGATACTGGCTAATATAGTCAGGCTCGCCTCAACACACAGCTCTGACTCTTGAAGCAGTGTCACGGAGAGGGCCTGGACTCTGTAAAGTCTCGATTTACCCTCGGTGCGAGAAACTTTCAGTCCCTGTACACATTGGACACGCTGTTTTTTAGTCTGAAATTGCATGCTTCATGGCAACATATCAAAAGTTCTCATGATGCTAGGGTCATGTCCTCGGATTAAAACTCACAACTTTGAACATAAAGTAACACCTTTACATTTTTCTGACAAAATTTGAGATGGCTCTGATCAACCACCTTGAAGCTGTACCTGAAAGAGTAAGACATGTGTGATGCACCACGGACCCACACAGCGTTTTTTTATGTGTTGGGTTGTTACAGCTGTGGACCATATGGTCAGCTGCACGCTGGGAATACTTTCAGACGTGGCGCTGTGGAGCCTTTTTATATTCTCCAAATCCTCAAAAGACCTGATGCATGTGTAGAGTTTTACAGTATGTTTAGGCCCTTAGGAAGACCATGCATTTGCCTGAATATCAGTAATCAGAGCAGATACAGTAAGTGCTCAGGTCTTAATCATAACCATCATATTTAAACTTTTATACAATGTTTTATTAACAAAAACAAAAAGATAATATATAGTTGTCACCGTGCTGATGTCGATGCAGTGCATGTTTACTGCATATGTACAGGTTTGTGAAACAGCAGGGTTCAGTTTCATACCAGAGAAACATTCCTCCTTGAATTAAGATTGGACAGAAATATTTGCTAACCTATGAAATATTGGATTAAGATGATGCAAAAAAACCAACAAAGAAAGAAAAACAAACACTTTACAACTACTCAGACAGCGATTATATAAATATTTATTTCTTTCAGCTCTGGTATATCCACAAGCATGCTAAACATGAAGTAATGAAGTTGTCCTAAATGTACAGAATCATAACACTTAGCCTTCAAACAGTCTCACATGTAGCTCATGTAGAGAATGACTTGTTGTACACAGAAAGAAGGAGCAAATAAAGACAACCAGCTGGGCTTTTGCTCAGCACTGGTGAAGCAGAGCTGCAGAACGTCTTTACAAAGACAAACAACATGAGAATTACATCTCTTCTTGTAATTCCTCATCCAACGACTCATTTTGCTGCACAAGCTTAAGAGGTTTGGATTCAACAGTCTGTTTAACATAGTAAAGGGCTTCCCTGGTACATATGTGAGTTTGGACGTGGACACTCGAACATGAGCAGCTCCAGTGCAGATTAATGTGTTCCTCCAGTATGGAAGTGCTGACAGGCTGAGGAGGACGGCAGCAGGATGAAGAAAGAGCCGCAGACAGCGGCTTTCCTGAGAGACGCGGTTACATCCAGGTTTCCTGGACTGTTTCACTGTTTGCAGCTGGACACTCATTCTACATGTATGAAGAATATCTATGAGCTATGTGGGGCGATATGAGCATATATAGAAAGGCAGCTGTGCATATTAAGTCCTAACCAGGTCAGACGAACAGCTCTAGTACAGGAAAAGCAGAGAACGCCCAGTCAACATAAAAATCCAGAGTTTCTGCTGTTAGTGACAGAGACCGTTATGAAGTCTGCAAAGAAAAGGAGATTTCTGCATTGATTATAACGGTGCGCTTTATTAGGCAGAGCCCACTACATGGACTGCATACTGTACCTTCAGTAGGCAGGTTATTGGATAAAACTAATGCAGTGTAATGTAAAAGCCCTGGAACACGGGCAGCTGAATTATATGGATGGCCTTTACATGATGATGAATGACAGAAACACTCTGTACAGTGCAGGTAAACAGTTTGAACGATCATAAAGGGAGGATTTGTTGCACGTTTGCATTTATGCATCGATGGAAATATCGTAACAGTGAGTGTAATATTCAATCCATAATATTTAAATAAAATCATAAATCAAACTTCATGTTCTTTGAGTGATTATTATGCAGGACAAAGTAAAATGCACAAACATAGATTTGACAAAGGAAAGAAAACCTGATCCAGTGTGTGCCAACACATGTTCTGCATCTAGAATACATTTCAAAATGTCCCCATCTCCCAGGGAGTAAATTTAAAAGCTTTGGAATCAGTTCAATGTTGGAAAAGGCTGCAATCGCACACTGCAGCTGTTGATGCATAAAGGGAACGCTGTTTCTGCGACGCTTTAAGTTGTATATTTCTGGGGACTGTGGCCGGCGCCGTTTTTAAAATATTCTCAGTCGTTTCTTTTGTTCGGATTCTTTGATTTTAAGTTTCTTTTATGGCGACGTGTCCACAGCTACATGTAATTTTCCTTTTTTCTCATATTTTTGTTGACGCCTCAGCAGGTCGAGACCTCTTCAAAGTAAAACTGGGCGGGGATGTAGAACGTGAAGGTGTGGCTCCTCGCTGCTTTCGTCACAATGGGTACAAAAGTCGAATGCATCAAGTTTAACGTGTTATACATGACATTGTCTTTTCCCAACAAATACAAATTCACATTAAGAAATCGAATAACAGATGTGCATTTGACACAGTACTCAGGACCTCCTGCCACACTGACTGACTGAGAGGTAAGATAGCTCCTGTACATATCAGCCACTAGTTACAGCTCACAAAACCATGAAAACACAATGTCAGCTGTAGACCAAATACACAAGACCATCTGAGTTCATACAGAATTTTCAAATTATACGTGTGTGTGTGTGTGTGTGTGTGTGTGTGTGTGTGTGTGTGTGTGTGTGTGTGTGTGTGTGTGTGTGCGCGCGCACAACTGGTTAAGCCGCTGCAATCCGAAGTTTGTGATAACTGGCAGTCTTCTGCAGTTCTGTCGGGGAGTTGTGTCTCACTCCTCTTTGCACAATTCTTGTAATTCAGTCACACAGAACAGCTTCCGAGGATGAACCACCTTTTTAGGTCGTGCCACAGTATCTCAACCAGATTCAGGTCTTGACTTTGACTCGGCCACTCCAAAGTCTTCATTTTGTGTTTCTTAACCCATTCAGAGGAGGACCTGCTGGTGTGCTTTGGATCATTGTCCTGCTGCAGAACCCAAATGTGCTTCAGCTCGAGGTCACAAACAGATAGTCGGACATTCTCCTTCAGGATGTTTTGGTCGTTGGCAGAATTCATGTTTGCATTTACCACAGCAAGTCTTCTGGTCCTGAGACAGCAAAACAGCCCAGACTGTCACACCAGCAGCACCATATATCACTGCTGGTATGATGTCCCATTTCTGAAATGCTGTGTTACTTTTACACCAGATGCAATGGGACACACACCTTCCAGAAAGTTCAACCTTTGTCTCGTCAGTCCACATTCCCACTCGCTTCATCACACAGGGCTGTGCAGGTTTGGATTTTTCCCCTCTTAATCACAAACACCTTCAGTTATACATTTAATTTACTTGTGTTATCTTTGTCTAATATTTAAATTTCTTGGATGAACTGTAAGAATGCAGATGCATGTAGACATGGTGTCAGCAAGACGGAAATCAACTGAAAAACAATGTGTACATAACACACAAGAGAAGTCGCTGAGCTGAGTTGTGTTCATATCAACATTACATCCATTTAAAAATGCTGAAATAAAAGCAAAGCCTGTTCTATCAGTGAGCTCATAAATGCTGAGCACGTATGGTTGCATATGTGTGTAATAAACAGTAAAGAAATATGTAAACAAAACGGGAAAAACCAAATGTAGTTTGGCTGTTTAGGGTATGTGTCCGATCTGCGCACTGGAACAATTAAACTGACGTGTAAATATTTGTACATACAGGTGCTGCTTTTAGAGCATGAAACGTCTCTGTGTCCAGGTTCATTTGTGGAATCTCTGCAGGTAGAGGGTGGAGTCGTCAAACAATGGGTTCTTCACCTCCATTTCCCCCGTCTGAAGGAGAAGAAAGAGACAGAGGGGAAGATCTTAGATTAACACACTTCCTGTCTTGGCCCTGGGAAGTTCAGTTATTGTTTAATGTCATCAGTTTATTCCTTAGTTTGCTTATGCTTCTCATATATCTTTGCGCTTACTTTGCTCTTATTTTTTGTTTTGTGTTCCATCTTTTCCGTCTCATGACTCTAAGTCTTTGTTCTGACTCTGCAGAGTTCAGAAAGATTGAAAGAGCAGCTGAAAGGGTCGAGTGTTGCATAGAGAATCTCTGAGAAACCTTCCTGCTCTTCACACAGAAACAGCGTTGGAGACAATACAAACCCGGCCACAGTGAGTGCTGAATGAACCTTCTTCTGGATTACACGCTGTGTATTATGCAATCCATACATTATTAGTAAAACTACTGTTAAGACAGCTACATAAAAATGACATAATCTACATAATAATTTTTAAAATACTTATTAAAGGGTTTATTTATTCATTGTCATTATTCAGACAGTTCCTGTAGTTTCCCATAACTTTTGTGTGATTTATTCCTTAAATTCAGGTTGACGGGTATGACAATGATGATGATGATGATGATGGTGGTTTGATTGCACAATCCCAGGAAATGATACAGAAAATGTATAAAATCAGTATCAGCTGTAAATAATCTCCCATGGTCATATCTCAAAGTGTTGGCTGTGGGTGCTGTTTGCACAGTCGCTCATTAGGACCAGGTTGAACGCTAATAACTTCTAATTCTCTCTTACCTGTCAGCACATGGAGTTTTTACACCCACAGCTGCCTAACTAGCTAACTAGTTAAATACTGCAGGTTGGACACTTATTTGCAGGACATGCACCTGGATTCGGAGCGTCCCTTTCACAGCACAACATTTTTGAACCAGAGTCTTAACATCACAAAAGCGATGCACTAAGATTAGCGGCAGACGACTTAAATAAGCAGATATGACTGTGATCGTTTCCACTGTGACTGATAACTTACTGGGAAAGTGTAAATGGTGAGAACTGCCGGTTGTGTCAGAGTTTACTGAATCCCTGAACCAATTTAAAAGATATAAATATACAGTGCAGCCAGCGTGTAAATGGATGCACCATCACACTGCTTTTGGATACACACCAACAGTTTTCCTAAATGCTGTTTAGCGGCGTTACTACTCATGGTTGCATCGTTCACATCACAGGCGGGGAATATCGTTACCGCCAAACATCAGCTGTAATCAGTCAGGAATCTGTCACACATTCACAACTGTCCTGTCGGTTCAGTGGCTGTATCTGTACCCACATTATGCCTTAATGTTATCCTTATTTCTTGTTGATGGATTCCACTGACTCAGCATTACACCATCACAATGACACAGTGGACACAGTTGAACTTTTACTGAATGTGGAGATAAGAATGCAGCGTTTACTCACTGGTGCAAGTCCAGGACACTCATACACGGTGAAATCTCCATCCTCATTCTCCTCATCTGTTGAGGCTGCAGAGTCAGGAACTTTAGGCTCAACCCTGTGTCTGCGGAGAACACACAAATATTCAGCAAGGATAACAGCGAGACAGGATAGAGATACACATGCCAAGGTAGGATGAACATGTCTGTGCAGGGAGGGTGACTCACTTTCTCAGGGAGAGCATCTGTTGCTTCTGGTGCTGGTAGTGGTACATTTGGGCACTGTGGGCCAGCTTCTTGTCCCCAAGCTGGAAGTAAACAAGGGGTAGAGGGGAGATGAGAAGGTTCCTTCCTGAACAAGTAACCATCACAGTAGTGGACATGCAAGAAAGAGTCTCAAGCCCGAAGAGTTGGACAGCAACCAGACGCTGACATGATTCACGCCTACCGGCTATAGAAGCTAACTGCACTCCAGAGTGTCCATGGATGAGACACACCTACAATAACTGAAGGCAGGACAGTCCTGATTCCAAGGACCCTCAGAAGGAACCAGTCCCGTCCAACTACTGGCCATAACTTGGCTCAGCACCACATGGAAGCTCCATCATAGCGGCTAAGATTAACAGGCACATGGCTCAATACATGAGTGGGTGCCAGGAAGGAACTGGCAGAAACACCAGAGGGACCAAACCTTAACTATGGGTTGACTACAAGTAATCCCCTCAGTGCCCCAAACATGGATCCTGGAATGCCTACAACTGCAGAAAGAACAGAACCTTAAGAATCTTCATCAGGAATTCGTTAGGAATGTGGCGTACAACACTAGAGGCCAAGCTTTAGCCAATAGCACAAGATTTACCAAGCTCAGGGGGCTTGGTAAATCTCCCACTACTGTTCTGTATGGGCCTCAGCCAGATCATTAACAAGACTGCCTATGGGTACCGACTACAGAATGGAGCAGTTGTTAACCACCTCCTGTACATGGATGACATCAAGCTGTATGGCAGGAGTGAACCAGACATCGACTCACTGATCCACACCACTAGAATGTACAACAATGACGTGGGAATGTCATTCGAACTAGAGTATTATAGTCGGATGGTAACAAAGAGAGGAAAGGTAGACAGAACTGAGGGGATCGAACTACCAGAAAGCAACATATAGACATTGAGGACGGCTACTCAGGCAAATGGAAACCATGAAGAGGCCGCTAGGAAACCCTCTAACCACCAAATACCTGCAGAGGGTCAGACTCCTGAAGAGTCAGCTGAATGGGAAGAACATAACCTGGAAATCAACACCTACACCATCCTAGCTGTCAGATACTCTGCTGGAACTGGAATATTGTCAAGGTAGAAGGAATCGTGAAGAAAGAAGCATATATTTATAAAGATTTTTAAAGAACACCTTTATCATTCATCAGCAAAAAATGGGTCTGGATCATGACTTTGTCTTCCTACACAATCCAAAACGGAAGAAGAAACAAGTGGACATTCCTGACTGGCCTGCACAAAGATTTTACTTTAATCACACTGAACATCTGTGGGATTAAATGAAGATCACGATCCATAGCAGGAGAGTACCGAATCTAGAGGAGCTTGAGAGATTTGCCAAAGAAGAATGCACTGGGATCGTCTGTACTCCAAGATCCACTCGGTGTGTGTACTGTCAACTACCAGGGAGCAACAATACGATGGCAGACTCGAGACTGAACAATCTTAGAAGGAAAGGAGGAAGAAGAAGAAGAAGAAGGGCAAGTGGACCTACAGCAGAGCACAGCAGCTTCCAGGAATAAGAACCAAAGGCAGACATCCACCAGGGAGTCTCTTTAACAGTGAACAAATCTGATGGTACTTTTCTGAATTCATAATTCCATCAGTTTTCCCCAATCCCTCCCAGAGCCTCCATCATGACTTTTTACAGATGCCCACAGAAGGTGCCTCTCCTGATCTCAGTATCTCTCACACACTGGTGATGACTTAAACCACAAGTGTTACATTGAGAGTCGTCATTTTAGAATTCACTGATTTTCAGCCTAGTTTTTATGTAGTTACTGTTACCTTACTGTTTTCTCCCTTATTTAAATCATTAAAGCCAAGTGCAATATATTTGAGTTTTCGAGGCTTCTACATCATCAGTTTGCTGGATTTCTTTTAGAATAAATTTGATACATTGCAAAAAAAAGTCTGATGTAGCAAATATGATAAAAATATAAACTTCAAATAATTACAGCATTTTCCAAAAATTGAATTTTCCAGCGATTACTTCGATGTCGGACTTTGAAGGGTTAAGAGCTGCTTCTGGCGAACAATTCTTTCACCGGGGCCGTTTCTGACGAGGCTCCTGTGAGCAGCAGGTGGAAACTGAAGGGCCAAATATCTCAGATCCTGTGTTTCCTGTTTCTATACAGTTCATCAGGTTAAGATTTTTGTTTAAGGCGTTTCGGGTTTACATTGTGTACATTTATGCTCACTAAACAGCACTCAGATTATGAACTGCATGTGGAGCATTGGTGGTAGAGTTTAGATCCTTGCATCGCTCAGCATTGAAGGCAGTGGTGATCTGAGACAAATAAAGACACTGAAAAGTATTTTCAGTGTGTTTTCTCCTAAACATTTAGTCACATCGTTTCCTCACCAAATTCTCGAATGCCTGAGCACTCATCAGTCCAGATGAAGGGTAGTCCACTTTCTGATTGATATGAACATATTTCTGAAACCTGTAACAATAAAACAAAATAAACACAACAAAACACACATAGTGAAACATTTGGAGCTGACTGAAAAGAGCTGATAAGTTGTATTATAACACATTAACAATGACAGTTAACGTTCAAAACACATTATCTCATGAATTTCACAACAAGAGGCAGCTCTTGACTCTGTTGTTCCCAGTATGGTTGGAACAGCTCAGCTCTCTGTGACTTACATGCAAACAAGCCACGAAGAAGACTTAAGAAACCACAGAGTACATCGCAGGTCTGAAAACTGTCTGTTTCAATATTTTGTTATCTTTCAGATTCATTTAAAAATAGATTTTTTTTCTCCATCAATCTTCACAGAACACGTCTCAGTGATAAGTATGTGTAGTGTGTCACCCAAATGACTCTCAGACCATAAAAACCTCCATCCTGTAGTGGTGTAATGAAAGGAAGACTGTCCACAGTTTCCAACAACGTACTCCCGGGAAACCTGGAACTGGCAGGGATGGGTAGACTAGTGAGGGAAAGTCAATTCAGAAAAATATAAAAATGTGTGCTTCTATGTGACTGCCTCTTCTAGAGTGCTTAGGATCTCAGAGTGGGGCAAAGTTTACAGCTAAAAACCCAAAAACACTGGGTTAAGGAAGTGTGTGTGTAAGCCTGGAGGGCTCAGTCGGTGTCTGAATCTAAAGGGAAGGAAAACACTTGAGTTTAAAGATTAAGACGTTTGGCAAATACTTTTGTCCGTACAGTTTCCTGTTCTCTCTCTGAGCACATTGAACAGCTCTGTTTCTTTGTCATCTCTTTTTAAGATTTATAAGAAAAACAATAAATTACATGGAAATACTGTAAATCAAATGGTTCCAATCAATTTAGCATCTCTAACAGAATGACTATAATGATGATGGATACGTCTACAGTGCAACTGCAGGCCATCCTGTCCACTCCTGAGAGGGATAGTGGGGACCTTTTGGTTTATGCAGCACCTTAGAGAGAAAATAATAAGCTTACCTGACCCAGCAAGCCAACGCTACCAGCAGTGCCAGGGAACCTGCCACAATGACGACGCTGCTCATGACTGAGAGGAGAAACCAACAGACAGCATGAATGATAGAAGTGTTTGCTGGTCTGCAGACATCAGAGTAAGACATGATCCTTTAGTGAAAGCTTGGAGAAATGAGGGAAGAGCTGAAAGGACAGCAGCTGAAAATAAATAGATGTGAGTGAGTCAGGCCTGTTTCGTGCAGCAGCACAGACAACAACATTGATAACAGTAATGCAGTGTGGCAGAACTAATCACAGCAACGTCTGAGTTCTGTCGTGTCCTGCATTAAACTCAGGTTCAGTCCCAAGATTTTAAAGTAGGCGGGGCTTAGATCTCGTTTGACTCGATACACATGCCATGATAACATCAGGACGAGTTATTGACAACTGTGTATTTGACAACCCATGAACTTGGCTGGAGGCTGAATTGTTGATTATGTGTGCTTGAGTGCATGTGCCTCCCACACCGACCATAGCAAATCCAAGTCAGCATCTCTTTTGGGGAATTCTCATCATCCCCTCTGGTTTTACGTATTTTTGTCACATGATTATGTCTGTTGGTACCAATGACGCGTGCACTTGTTTGAAGATTTTATTGCAAATACTGTGTGTGTCCATTTTTGGTGTCCAGAGGGTGCAAAAATTAAAATCTGACACCGATACTAATGCAATCAAAGAGCTGTGTTGCTAATATTTGACATATCCAAGCCCCACCTGTGGCCCATCCCTTTAATGCTCAGTACATGGGAAATAATTAGGTTTTTTTCATGTGTTTTTTAATGAATAACTTATAACTCAAATCTAAATTGGCACTTAAATGATTAAAATCCTGAAAATGATTGCATATTTGATCATTTTGATGAGGTCTCATGTTGATAAAGTGATTTATTTAAAAAGTTATGTGTGAAGATTGTGGTTTTAATGCGGGTGTACATTTCTGCTACACACGATTCTAGAGGGAAGTCAGTTTGAGGAGGGGACAAGAACTATTTCTCTGGAGCTCTACTGGATGATGATGGTCCAACTGGATTAAGACTTTTACACCAGCAGTCACAACCGTTTTTGCTCCACGGACGGTTTAATGTCAGACAATATTTTCATGGACACCTTTAAGGTGTCGCAGAGAAACACAACAAAATGACAACAACCAAGACAAAAACTGTGGTGTTTTGTAAATATAATAATAAACGTGTGATTGTGTAACTGTATCAGCAGCGTCCTCCTGAAATGCGCCAACAACATTGAGAGTAACGTCCTGCTGAGCCTCAGCTCTGCCAGCCCGGTACCAAACGACTCACGGACCGGTACCAGTCCATGGAACGGGGGTTGGGGACGCTGATTTACACCATGGCCTCTTGCAGCAGCACATAAACCCAAACTCGATTTCGTTTAATTAAACGGTACCTCCTGTAGTGTGTGTGTGTGTGTGTGTTAAGTACACACCACAGCACTCAGGACAATGTTGGTAGACTGAAATACAGCGAGATCAGGAGGAGGCGTCGGCTTTATCCATTTTACTGCACAATTACTTTTTTCACACATGTGGTGAAAAGTAGTTTAAGTTGAATCCTCACAGCGGCCTCTGTAAGGTGACGTCTTCTGTTCTATTATTCAAAACGACTCTATAGCTCTCTTGAAATTAAGCTGGGTCCTAACTCAAGGACAGAAAGACTTACTGATGAAGACATGGTCGTCAGGAGGGTAGCGGAGGATGATGGGACTGCTCAGAGCGGCAGTGTGGTTTCTAGGGGTGGGTGAAGCGATGCTAGTTAGCAGGACACTCTGAGTAGGAGGCTGTTCCACAGAAGATGCTCTGTGAGTGTAGCCATGCTCTTCAAACTGCTTGGATGTGATCTCCTGGGAGGATGGGGCTAATACCAGAAAGTAAAGAGTGTGGATTTATTACTTCATTAGGGAATTTTGTCACATAGCAAATATGGATAAGAAGAAGAGTGTAATACCTGAGCTGTAGGACTCGGGTCTCTGTTCCCTGATGATTGCAGAGAGAAAGTCAATCTCCTCATCGAGCTCAGGGTATGGGCTCACTTTATCTGGAGGAACACAACACCAGGATTCTTACCATCTTCATCTAAACATTTGTTTACTAAAGCTCAGGTCCACCACCGAGCAGTATCTTAGCTGTTCCTAGGACTGCGCTCTTCTGGACAGAGATCTCTGATTGGGGGTCACTGTACCAAGTACTCCAATTACCACTGGGACCAGTTACCTTCACCCACATCTTCTCCAGCTCTTCTCTGAGCCCTTGGTACATCTCCAGCTTCTCCTGTTCCTTCTTCCTGATGTTGCTGTCATTCAGTATCGCTGCATCGATCAGTACGGCCGTCTCCTTCTGTTTGTCTACCACCACTGTCATTTTGTCTGTCTGTATCTGGAATAGGATGATAGGTCGGCCATTCTCGACCACCCTGGGAGTGCATCTTTACACAGACTGCACATGGATCGGCCTCTCATGGATCAGGGTGCTGGACTTGGGGTGTGTATGTGTGTGAGTTTTGTGGTATGGATATTTACCCCATACCACAAAATCATCAGCTACTGCTCCGTGTTGTCTCCTACTTATACATCCAAGCACAGTATGGAGTAGGTGGTATGACCAGAGTTGTGCTGATGTACACAGGGTGAACAGCTTCACAGTTTTAATAGCACTGTTGTTTGCAGTTATAAGCTGCCTTTGCACCTCCTACACTCATATACACCAACACACGCACCCAACATATCACTCCCAACAGTGACGAGTGGGAGGAGCAATGGGCTCCTGCATCTTCGGTATGTTTGTATGTGTGCCGTGTGAGAGACATGCCAGTGCTCCAGGAGAGCTGACCTCTGGTTCTCTAGGGCTCTTGCCCTTTGACCATGAGGGCTCTTCAGTACTGTTGGAGGGCTGCAGATCCTCTGGGTCTTCTGGGCCATTTTCCTGGGAGGCATCACCCTCATTATGAAGTATGTTTCATCACACACACACACACACAGTGAACATCCAGCAACAACGAGTTAGTTGAAACATGACAACATGGAACATGTGGAACTGCTTCTAAGGAAATTGTTAATCGGTTAAATGAGTTGTTTGCAGGCAGTCGTTGTGTTTCCAGTGCGGAGCTTCATTTGTCCAAACCGTCTGTACGCACTCACTTCTCCAACTCTACCAAAGAGGTGTGGCCATATTAATGAACAGAGAGACAAACGTCACAACTTGCAACAATATAACAGATCCAGAAGTTAGATTAATAATACTTCTTTAATCAATATATGCATGTATGTAGTACTAGTATTTATGGAACAAATGTTAATGACCCATCTTTGTTACATTGTTTTTCACCTCACTCTCTGGTCACTGACACCACACTTATAATACGGACTTCAACTTTCAACCCAGAAACTGCCAGGCTCAGTCCAGCAGTGAGTGAAAGAACCTGCACGTCTACACACAGTCTGAGTGACTTTGGTCTGTGCAGTGTTTGGTCATCATCCCACTCTCAGGGATTTCATCTCCTCTTCCTCAGCACACCACTCAAACTCTCGTTTAGTTAGCAGCTCCATTATGATGGATGTTACAGACACTCAGATTCCCTCTATCACCATCAGTGCACCAGTCACACCACCAATTAGGAACTGAAGATTTAATACTTTGTTACTGGAAAAACTGGTTTCAATGTTCAAAACCTGAGAAATTCTTCAGAATTGTATGAGGTCTACTAACACACAGTGAGTGAAGAAGAAACACCCAGTGCATCTATTGCAGCATAACTAAGGGAGGATTCAGGGTCACCTGGTCCAGCCCTAACTATATGCTTTAGCAAAAAGGAAAGTTTGAAGCCTAATCTTGAAAGTAGAGATAGTGTCTGTCTCCTGAATCCAAACTGGAAGCTGGTTCCACAGAAGAGGGGCCTGAAAACTGAAGGCTCTGCCTCCCATTCTACTTTTAAATACTCTAGGAACAACAAGTAGGCCTGCAGAGCGAGAGCGAAGTGCTCTAATAGGGTGATATGGTACTACAAGGTCATTAAGATAAGATGGGGCCTGATTATTTAAGACCTTGTATGTGAGGAGCAGGATTTAGAATTCTGGATTTAACAGGAAGCCAAAACAGGAGAAATCTGCTCTCTCTTTCTAGTCCCTGTCAGGACTCTTGCTGCAGCATTTTGGATCAGCTGAAGGCTTTTCAGGGAGTTTTTAGGACATCCTGATAATAATGAATTACAGTCGTCCAGCCTGGAAGTAATAAATGCATGAACTAGTTTTTCAGCGTCACTCTGAGACAGGATATTTCTAACTTTAGAGATGTTGCGCAAATGGAAGAAAGCAGTCTTACATATTTGTTTAATATGTGCATTGAAGGACATGTCCTGGTCAAACATGACTCCCATGACTTCTCACATATTTACTATATCTCAGGTTACCTGTTGGAAGATCTTGTACAAAAAGTTAATGCATGTTCTGCAGGAACTAATATGCACTAAAAGTTGGAATACAGAATCTAATTGCGTGAATACAGAACATTCTGGTCATCCTGTGAAAAGAGTGAGTAATATGAGGTAGGAGCACCTACCTTTAACAGAATGAGTGTGAGGAGCATGTCTCCTCTTGACCACGCAGCGTCCACGGGAGTTTTCCACCAGGGGGCGCAGACAAGGCCCACAGTGGGAGCTGCCAGGCCGGCAGAAGTGTCTTCCTGCCAGGGCACATTCTAAACTCCGAGGGCACAGAGGAGAACCTGTACATGAACATACGACACAGCACAGCACTATTTTTCAAAATACTCTGAAGTGAAGACGTCTCACGTTTCTATTTTCATTTTACACTTAGAATTTTTATTTTACTTTAATTACGTTTTTATTTCAGCATCTCAGTGGTCACATTTTGCTCCCTGGATTTACAGTGAAATCCTCTCTCAGGCCATTAGTGACAGAATCATTACAACAGCACACAATTCATTATGTATGTTTTAGATCTTAGACATGTGTTAACATGCCAACAGAGTGACGCCTCCTCTGTTGGTTAGCACCAGTATGGAGGCATAAAAACACATGATATTCTTCTCCAGCAGCTTGAATTTCTAACAAATATTCACTTAGTGGAAACAGAGAACAGCTACTCTGACAGACTTGTGACGGTAACTGAGCCGTGCTACATTACACTGAGTGTAAAAACAAAAAAAGACAGAAAGTCTCCTCAGACAAGCAGAGATCCGTAAGTGAAACCAACAAAGTGACACTGGACCCTCAATGGTACCAACTTGTCAAACAGGTGATTAAGCAGGACCGTCCTGAAGCATGTTTTATACACTTCTGAATGCTAATGAGGACCTTACAAAACGCTCATCTCATCGTGTTCAACAGAAAATGAAATTAGCAAATGAGCCCAAAAACGTGTCTTTTCCTGACAGACTTCTACAGAAACTACACGTCTGTTTGCAAATGAACAAGTTTCTGTCAGATCAGGAAACAAGCTGCTAACTTTTTTTCTTTATGCATCACAAACCCACACAGGAGCTGAACGAGCCGGGCTAAAGTACTCTGAGATATTCTATGTGCGAGGCTAAGCACTGTTTGTAGCATTTTAATAATATTTTTGAAAAAGTCTTTAAGGGACAAATATATCAAACAAGATATTCTCTTCAGTTTGGTGCTAATTTTCTAAATATTTATAAAAATATAAAGTACTGAGCAAAGTCTTAATGAAGCCCTTTCATCTCTTTGTGTATTCCTTCCAACTAACAATTAGCCTGATAAGTTTTAAGGGAGCTTTAAGCCAGTGGTGTCAGAGTCGTTTTACACCGTGGGCCACATACAGCCCACTTTGATCTTCAGTGAAAGAAGTCACATGTTTAACTGTTTTTCTATGAGATGAAGAAAAAGCTGCTGTGACAAATAAGGAAGTCTGCCAGCACAACTCTTTGGACTTAAACTGTAAGAGCTAAATGTATAAAATAGCTCATTGCCCAGACTGTCCAGTTGTTTGTTTTGTAGTTTAAAAAAGCCAGAAGAAATGTCTTTGATTTGAGACACAGCTAAGTGCTTTGCATGTTTGCATAATTTGTGAAAGTTGACATTTCTTTGGTGTCCAATAGCAGAAATTAGGCTTTCTCATCAGAGGTTTAGGGGAAAAACAGCAACATTGTACACAACTGTACAGTGGTGTGTAATGAACAAGCAGACAGATACAACAGATGTGGTGGTACAGCTTGTTAAACCAGATGTTCTGGTCTGTACCACTGCACTTCCTGTCTTTGGAACATCTGCCCAAGCAACAGCTCTCCAGGCTTTGGAATGTCGTTTTTAATCAAATCAAATCAAATCAAATCAAATCAAATCACTTTTTATTGTCACATCACATGTGCAGGCACACTGGCACAGCACATGTGAGTGAAATTCTTGTGTGCGAGCCCCACAAGCAACAGAGATGTGCAAACACAACAACACAAACGAGCAAAATACAAGAATGGCCAACCTGAAACTAATAAATATATGTACAATATATAATAGTGTATGCATTTCTGGATGTGTATACTAAATATTTTCCTACGTGTGTGTGTGTGTGTGTGTGTGTGTGTGTGTGTGTGTGTGTGTGTATACACATTTTTACAAATTAAATAGTAAAAAAATAAAATAAAATAATAATAATAATAATAATAAAATATATAAAATATACAGAGTTGAATATGTGCAAAACAAGTGGCATTTATATACAGTGTGGAGTGCATAATGTTAAAGTTCCAGTAGTGAAGCTGAGGTGTCTATGACGTGTTCAGCAGTCTGATGGCCTGGTGGAAGAAGCTGTCTCTCAGTCTGCTGGTACGGGACCGGATGCTGCAGAACCTCCTTCCTGATGGAAGCAGTCTGAACAGTTTATGGCTGGGGTGACTGGAGTCCTTGATGATCCTCCCCGCTTTCCTCAGGCACCGCTTCCTGTAGATGTCTTGGAGGGAGGGAAGCTCACCTCCAATTATCCGTTCAGAGCACCGCACTACTCTCTGGAGAGCTTTGCAGTTGTAGGCGGTGCTGTTGCCATACCAGGTGGTGATGCATCCAGTGAGGATGCTCTCAATGGCACAGTGATAGAAGGTCCTGAGGATGCGGGGGCTCATGCCGAATCTTTTCAGTCTCCTGAGAAAGAAGAGGCGCTGCTGCGCCTTCTTCACTGTTTTGTTTGTGTGTACTGACCACGTAAGATCCTCAGCCAGGTGTACGCCAAGGAACCGGAAGCTGCTCACTCTCTCCACAGCAGCGCCGTTGATGGTGATGGGGGTGTGTACTTCTCTGCACCTCTGGAAGTCCACTATCAACTCCTTTGTCTTTGCGACGTTGAGGGTGAGATGGTTGTCTTGACACCAGTGGGTCAGGGCGCTGACCTCCTCCCTGTAAGCCGTCTCATCACCGTTGGTGATAAGACCCACCACTGTAGTGTCGTCCGCAAACTTCACAATGATGTTGGAGCTGTTAGTGGCTGTGCAGTCGTAGGTGTAGAGTGAGTACAGGAGAGGGCTCAGTACACACCCCTGTGGAGCACCAGTGTTCACTGTGACGGGGGATGAGGTGATGCTGCCCAGTCTGACCACTTGGCGTCTGTCAGACAGGAAGCTAAGGATCCAGCTGCAGAGGGAGCTGCTCAGTCCTAGATCCTGCAGTTTCCTGTCCAGCTTCGAGGGAACGATGGTGTTGAATGCTGAGCTGTAATCTACAAACAGCATTCTCACATACGTGTCTCTCTTCTCCAGGTGTGACAGGGCAGTGTGTAGTGTCAGGGCTATGGCATCATCAGTGGACACTGGCTGCTTTTTCAACCGTTTCAGTCTAATCTTTGCACCTGAACAAACAGTTTTTGTGTGTGTTAAGTCAGTTAACAGAGTTAATGGTGACGTATAAATTATTCAAGCATCAAAAAGCCAACTATGAAGGGCTGTTGTGTCTACACACACAGTTTAACATGTGTAAAACTAATTTTTGTATTAACAAGATGATTCCCAAATAGCCTTTAAAGATACACATAAAGTGTTTTATTTGTCATTTGTACACATACACTAGATGTGGGTACATAGAAAATACTGTGCAGAGCTGAGAGTCAGGGTCAGATAAACATAGGTAGAAAAAAAACATGTCAAGTAGTTTCAGAGAGCGCCGTGGTATGAGAAAACCTTTGTCATTTAGAGATGTATTGCATGTTGAAATGTGTATTGCACCAACTAAATTAGATTGTGCGTGTGTCTGTCCTTATTTTGTTTCTCCCATCAGGAATACTGTGGCAGGAAAGGAGCTGTTATGGAAGCGTGCTGTGTGCATATCATCAGACTCTGCTCGGCTCAGGCTGGATGTTCAGAGGAGGCTGTGACCTGGATGATAACCATCTCTGATGATAGAGTTGGTACCACAGGGACCCCCACAGCCGTGTGTCAGTCCACTCCTGTACCACCTCTTCACATAAGCACTTGTTTTACTTCAGTTATTTTCTACGATCAGAGTTCAGTTTATTCTTTATTTTAGTTAGTTGCGTTTTTCCTGAAATCTTACGCTTATTTCAGATGTTTTGTCTATGTTGAAGAGGTCATTCTCCTCTGTTTGGGCCGTGATGTTTTAGATGACGTGCCTGTAACTGGACTCCTCCGGCAGCTTTATGAGGCCCAGGATGCTCGTGTCATCAGCATACTCGATCCTGCCAGTGTCAAGCTAGGTGGCAACACAGTCATGGACGCACAGGGTGAAGAGTTTAGGGCTGAGACTGACGGTGAGCTCAGAGGAGACCCTGCCTCCCATCCTGAACACCTCTGCTCTGGAGGTTAGAAAGTCCAACTTTCCTGGTCTGATTGTGTTGAAGACAGAACTGTAATCCAGGAAAAGCGTAGGTTCTATTGCTATCCAGGTACAGCAGGCCAGCACATGAGTACCAGTGGCACCAGTGCACTTTCTGTCCTGGTATTAATAGCTCTCACTGTGACTAGGCTAGCCTTTAGCTGTCTGATGTAGGCAGATCTTAGCAGACATGTCACATGGTCAGATTTACCAAAGGCTTGGTTCAGTGCATGCCTTCCTGATGTTACTGTAACAGTTTTGGCGTGCTTTTTCAAACGTTCCAGTGATTACATTCTCCTAGAATGATGCGAACACTGTCCAAATGTGTGTTTTTGTGCTTACTGATCATGTGGTGCATCCTTTGCAGAGGTGGGAATGTACACAACACTCGAAATGTTACATTGCTGTCCTCTGGATAAATAAAAAGAATTGCACTTTAAAGTCAGGTATTCCATATCCACTAGCTTAACATTTGCCAGATCTTGGCATGGAGTCGCTTAAGTATTCTGAGGACATTGGATAAATAGATGGAAAAAAAGTGGCAAGCCTAAACAGCTATCTGCAGCTGATGAACTATATCTGAATGTAACATTCTAGAGAAGTAGGAAAACAATCTGGCAAAGACATTACATAGCACCTGAGAGACACATCTGGGACTTCTGTTGATACATTTACTGTTTCAGAAAGGGCCTTAATGGAAGAGTGGATGTCCCACATAGTTCTGACTGTGTTGACTATTTGTCTGAGGTTCAGACGTCAGTGATGAATCCACAAACCTTCACACACCGTAGATGAAAATAACTAAGTGTGTTTCCTTAAAAGACAAAGGAACTTCAGATCTGTTTGCCAATAATATTGGTTTCTATTCCTGAATTCCGAGTCCCCAAAGATCGTTTAGACACTTAAACGATCTTGATTCAAGAGTTGGGAGTTCGCCTTGTAATCGGAAGGTTGCCGGTTCAAGCCCCGGCTTGGACAGTCTCGGTCGTTGTGTCCTTGGGCGAGACACTTCACCCGTTGCCTACTGGTGGTGGTCAGAGGGGCCGGTGGCGCCAGTGTCCGGCAGCCTCGCCTCTGTCAGTGCGCCCCAGGGTGGCTGTGGCTATGATGTAGCTGCCATCACCAGTGTGTGAATGTGTGTGTGAATGTGTGTGTGAATGGGTGTGTAAAGCGCTTTGGGGTCCTTAGGGACTAGAAAAGCGCTATATAAATACAGGCCATTTACCATTTTTTTAATGTGCACCTGCAGACCAACAGGGATCAGAGAACAGCACCAACTGTTTCCTACCATAATAAACTTGGTGGGCCAGTCAGGGCAGCCTGCTGTATCTAGGCCAGATGGACAGACAGATGGTCAGCTTAACACTTACAACCATGATTTTAGGGTGGCATGGGGCTTCGTCAGTCACTGGCTAATTGATCCCGGGACTATACTCGGCACAAATGTTCCTGTATTACTATGCCAGTCAGTAATGTTATGGCTCTCCATGTATGCCATGCACCCTGCTGGATTGTCTCGTCTTTACACAGCCTGCACCTGGGGTCTTGCCTGGTGTGATAGACCCCAGCCTCTATGGATCTTGTGCTCAGAGCTTGTGCTGCCATGATTAGTGCCTCTGTGCTGTCTTTCAGTCCAGCCACTGGTAGGATTTCTCAGTATAACTTCTTCTGTCTGCCCGTGGGACATGCTGTGCAGGGACCAGCCCTTCCATGATGGTGCCTCTTGGTTATGAAGGGTATCTGACGACAGGCAGATTGTTTTTAGCATTCAGCTGACTCCTCGGGACTTGCCTGAGCCTCTGTCTGATCCTGGTTCTTCCCACTGTATCAGTTCCTAAGGACTTGTGTGACCGTGTGCAGGTGTTTGGTGTTGTGGCTTTCCTGGCCTGTTGGTTCCCATTTCCCTGTGGAATTCTTTGTATTCCTTGTAGCTGTACTCCTGTCTACAATCTCTCCTTCTGGTAGTGTAATCAGATTAGTCCTGACTACCTTCCCTCATTTACATAAATATGTATGTGAGTATGCGGCCATTTAATAATCACACACACATAGAAATAAACACATATAATAAAATGTGATGTGTTACAAATAAAACAGAAATATAATAAGAATTCTTCTGATAAAAATCTTACAAATCTCAAATGGGTAGTAAAGAAACAGCACACCAAAATATTTTAGGGTTTTTTAGAGGGATCAGCATACTTGGTGTATTTCCTCGTTACTGTAAGTCTTTAACTATAACAGCTTGCATCAAACTGGCATTGACCTAATTAAGCATTAACAGCTCCATGTGTAGAATGAGATTGGATCGCCATACTTTCTATAAAGTTGTGCAAAGGTAGTTCGCATTTTGTTTTCTGACTGTTACAGTTTGCTAAACATAACACAGTCTGGTGGATTTACACGTTATACCTAAAAAACAAACAAACAAAAACGAAGCTAAAATAAATCAGGCAATGAGAAGCAAATGAATACATTTCTATCATTTTTATTTCCAGTACAGCAAAAACATCCCTCTTTAGGAATATTAACTGCTACGGAGACTTAAACATTTACTTGAAAACCTTTAATTATTCAAAAATCACTTTTTAAATGCCCACTCATTAGGCAGAGTGCCCATATGTTACCCAAGCACATTGCACAGAAATAAGACAGCAGCTGTGGTCTCCATCACACAGCACGGTCCATAATCAGGTTGTGGTCGAACACCCCGAACAGGAGTCTAGATTTAGCTCATCAACAGTCATCGCTATGGGCCTGACGTGTCTAAACTGAACGAACCGAGATTCTTAACAGTTCGTTCATCTGACAAACACTCGTTTGAACCTTTGTTTGAATAAAGATACTACATGATAAGAACACCAGCTGATCCCTGGCACGTTTTAGGCGTTCAGGTTGTTTGTGCATCCAGCAAGCGCTAATTTACAAATGGCCATTAATGCCCATAAAACCATTGTTGTCCATGAAGTATTAGACAGTGGGCTACCACGGTGAACTGAGCGGCATGTTCTTTCACTGACCACACAGACTGTGATATGTTATGGATCAGTTCTGTATGTACCCCCATTCTGCCACACACAATAACTAAAGCACCAAATGTGGGTTAATCCACCACTGGAAACAGAAACAGCTGTTTTTTAAAATGATGTATATTGTTTTTAAAAGCATCACAGATCTATAGATATGAGCTATAAAAGGAACTGGAACTTCAGACCTGTGTCATCAGCATGACTCTACGTGGCCGCTGACGTCTGTGACAGGGAGCTCTTCAGCTGTGACATCAGGAATGTGCTCCTGAGAACCTCCAGGCCACAGCAAACAAACTCTGTTTAGATAACAGATTTGCTAACAAATGCATGTGGAACAACACCTGGAAAACATATTCTTCCTCTTCGCTGCCTAATAGGATCTGTGCAGTTGTGCTCTTCCAGCCTGACACAACACCACACATCACAGGGTGAGAATACCCCAGAACTACTGTAGTACCACCCCCACTGTCTGCACTGCGCTGGCATGCATGCACTACAGCCCAGCAAACATATGTGTACATCTTAACCCTGGAAACGAAAGACTCAGTGACGACCAGCATGATGCAACCATTACAAGCTATGCTGTAGCGTCACCTTTAACTTCTTTTTCATACGGCAGCTGTTACTGACTCAGTGTCATCTGAGTCATCTTCAAATAAATCAGTATATGCAGGTAAAAACAGACAATCCCCGTTAGGATAAACACTTTGTCCCTGCAGGCTGACAACATCAAATCACTTTAGACTGAAATCCCATAATATACACAGCAATATACACACTGAATGGAGCAAACAGTAACTGGCTTCATATATTCACTGGGCTAACATATGCCCATTAGATGTCATCCTCATAGACGGATTTCTGTAGAGAGCACCTCCACAATGAGAACTGTTCCCAGGGTGATGGTGCGCAGTGCCGGAGGCCCCGCGCGGTTTCATAAAGCCTCCAAATGCGTTTCCTTACCTGCCAGGCAGCTTCTCAGCGCCAAAAGGGCAACGAACACCACCGTGTGTCCGAGCAGACGAGCCCTCATCCTGGGCACAGACACCAGACGAAGGCGGAGGACGGGGAGATGGTGGCGGCACTGATCATTCCCCCATCCTCCGGTGTTTAGAGAGGAGAGGGACGCAAGAAGACAAAGCAATAACGAAAAACGGCGAAGACACGAGGATCAGCGAGTGTCGTCGGGACGCTGCTCTGCGTGTTTTCCGCAGGATGTCTGCATTTTCCTAGGGCCCTGCTCCTACCGGACAGCAGTCCCTGCTGCTGCTGCTGCTGAGGCTCAGCTGTGGCAGAACGACGCCAGGCTATGACGCAAGCACGCTGCACGGCCTTCACCTGCCGCTGACATCAAACGCGTCTAAAGTCCGATATCACTTTATGCAGAATCACATGTTTTTATACTCATCGTCACAATGTTTGTGTGCAAAAAGAGAAACCCTTTAAATCCTTGTTAAACCGAGCCTGGAGCATGATGTCACTCAGAGGGTCCAGCTGTTTGTCTTGAAATGGTAACTATATCTTTTTTCTTTTAAATAATTTCGAGTTTTATCTCAAAATGATATTGTTTTTTCTTAATGTGGCCCTACTACTCCTTTGTATGGTCTGTAGCTAACCTGGTGTAACCAGGCGAGCAATGTGCGATTGGACATGTGGGGCATTATGTCCACTCAACAAATTTCTTAAAACATCTCCGTCAAATACAAAGAAATAGAGGAAACACAGTCGACTTAATCTTTACACCCGGAGATCCGGTGGGAATGAAAGCAACAAGGAAATGCACAAACCGGAAACATGTGCTACACGGTTATTTTGATTTTTACTACACTGATCCCAGAAACATGTGGAAGGGTGGAAACACATCACTGGGTACAAAAGGAGGGACGTGGACTGAACACACGCTCTGCTCGAGTCATCTTACTCCACCCACAACACCAAGTCTCCACTCTCGCTGCTCTCAGGGGGGCTGCCAGGACACCGCAGAGGATCATCTCCACGAAGAGTTCATGAAGTTAGTGCCATAAGGTGTCCTCTGCACTTGGTTTATATATTATTATTATTATTTTATTATTATTATTATTATTATTATTATTATTATTTTTTTTAATTATTATTATTATTTTTATTATTTTTATTATTATTTTTTTTATTATTTTATTATTATTATTATTATTATTATTATTTTATTATTATTATTATTATTATTATTATTATTAATTTTTTAAAATTATTATTATTATTTTTATTATTTTTATTATTATTATTATTTTTTTTTATTTTATTTTTTTTATTATTTTTATTATTAATTTTTTTTATTATTATTATTATTTTTTTATTATTATTATTTTTTATTATTATTAATTTTTATTATTATTATTATTATTATTATTATTATTATTATTATTATTATTATGTTAACTTTTCTTTTGTTCTGTGTTTTTTGTTCTTAATATGTTGAATAAAATGCTCTTTTTTCAGCAATGGGAGTTTTGAATTATGAGTGTACAGCACACAAAGTACTGTGATTAGGTATGTGTACAGATAAGAATGTATTTATTATTATTATTGATATCACTTATGATTCAGTTGATAATCAGGTTATGTGCGGTCTAACACCCCGATGATGCTGATCACCATCATTACATTCATGCAAATGAACTTCATGCTGTGTGGTCACATGTTGGTGCATGTTGGAGGTGTTTGCCCTCTTTGTTGTGATCAGTGTTGGAGTCATTACTCAGAAAAAAGTAATGCATTACTCAGAAGACCTTTGTTAAAAGTCATGGTTCTTAAAACCAAAAATGACTGGATTACTTCCTGCTCCCTGATATCTGCATCAATGTTCCCGACCTGGCTGCCCATATTTCCAGGGACTCCTCCCATGGTCTTTCTCCTGCATTTGAGCAGCTGTCACGACCAAGAGGAGGAGAACGACCTATGTTCCTCAGAAAGGAAGATGATGATGAAGATGATGAGCAGGAGACATCATCTGAAGATTGAGTCGTAGGCCTCCACAGTTAGAAACTGCAGCAAGTAACAACAAAGGAGCCAGCACCACCTGCACACTGTGGACCCTCTCTCTGCTCATTTTTCGTGTGTTACAGTATGAATTTGGATTTTATTGTTTCCTGCTGCCTCCTTTCCTGTTGGATTGTATCTACAGAGAAGAAATAAGTGCGTCTTCAGGCCTCGATGTGCTCGTTCTCCTCTTTAATCTCGCTTCTTCCAAAGAGTAGAGTCAAATCAGCATTAGCTCAGAGTTTCATTAGATAAATATAATTCAAGTGATTTGATTATTTCACTTTGTGAAACAGTAAAGACAAAAACCTGAGTGTTATTATTCATTAGGATGAACAAGTCCTACAGGTCACTCCAGGCTTTAAAGGAAACAGACACTTTTCCTGTTAGTTACAACAGTGACTCAGTTATACAAACGCCGACAAGCTCAACACCTGTCGGCATTCTTAACGGGGAGACAGAACACCTGTCACTTGTTGAAGAGTTATTCGTCTGCTTTGCTGTGCTTGAAAGAGCAAGAGCAGAATATTAAATGCGAGTTATCTCCCCAGACTTGAGCTGTCACAGAATCAGTGTTTGTTCTGCACAAGCTAGAAGCTGCCGTGACATTTACAAATAAACAAGATTAAATGTGTTTCCACCTAAAAGACTTTCATTAGATTATCACACTAACTGTGACTAACTGCAACATTTCACCCTTTCACACTTAGATCTGAAATAGTCGAGGTTCAGACGTTCAGTGGACCATGAAGCTTGTTTGTAACGTACGCTGCTGGGATCTTGTGATGTGAGCTGTTTGACTCTCAGGTTTTGTTTCCACTGAGCCTGCACGCCTATGTTTATGAGATATTTCCACCAGACATGGAAATGGGGAAATAAATCTCATTTGTCTCAGTAATTGCTAATACATTAGTGGATGTGATCTCTCATGAACTTCACACTGTTCTGCTGATGTGCTAAAAAGTGATTCGCAGTTTTTCTGTGTACCTTTGCTCACAGAGGGAATTTGAAGGGTTTATATATATATAAAAAAAAGAAATGACTTATTACTAATTATCTTTGTGACTTCATGACTTTATTCCTGTGCTGTTAAGCAGCTGTAAATCTCTTGATAGTACTGTGATGTTTCCTTCGCCCCTTTAGTGAAATCTTTTTTGAAAAATACATTTTTAATGTCAATTACATTTTTTTTTAATGAAAGTGAAACAGTGGTAGCAGCTTCGACCTTTGACCTTGCCTGTTCTTTCTGACTCATCTTCAAGTTTTCATTAGAGACACGTCTGGAAATGATTTTACATTAAGTGATTCACAATAGTTCAAATATGGAAAATCTATGTTGCCGAGCAGAAATGCCTCTTTGGTTAGACTGAGGATGAATTCACCTGATGCCTGAATAGACTTTCTGTTAAATGTAGAGAAAAAGAATAGACTTGAGTTACAGCTGAATTACTTCCTGTTTTTCTCTTTGGAAGCACAGCTGGTTTCTGTGGAGGTGCTTTAATGAATTTGCAGTGCAGTGTGCTGCTCGCTCTGTTGGTCGAAGTTAGTGGCGCTCACCCAGCATCCTTTTCCCAATCGTGTTTAAATCCGACGTGTTGGCTGATACTGTCGTCCAGCCGTATTCACACTTTGGATTCTGGTATTTCGGTGGATGGATATCCTGCACGAGTCGTCACAGTCCACAGCAAAAATCATGATTTTCTTTTATACGTGTGTGTACTCGTAATAAACAGACATACGACTCACATATTCAAAGCTCAGGCCAAATGACTTTGATTTGTAAAGATGAGAATCTTGGCACCTCAAAGCAACAGAGGCGTGAAGACACGAGCATCCAATCACAAATCAGCCTGGACCAGTATCCAGCAATAACAGCTTCACTGCTCCTGTAAAGATGTTGCTCTTTAATTACAAAACTGCTGCACTGTGTGACGCAGGCAGACAGAGCGCTCAAAAGGCTCCGTCTCCTTCAGATGGTCTTAATAATGTTTAGGTTTGATATAGTGGATTGTTTCTACGCGAGCCCATGAACCCGCCCAGCACCAGGTCAGTGATCTTGCTCTGCAGCTCACAGAAGGGAACAAGTAACGTCTGACTACAAAGGTCAAGGAGCAACTCTGGATTTACAGCAGTGTCAGAGGAACTGTTCAGATTCTTCTGCAAATATGCTAATACTAGATTAAAACATTTTTATAAATACTCATGCAACTTCACTGCAACTAAGTATAAGAATGGCACATAAGGAAAAATACTGGAGAAAAATGTCCTCAGTTTATTTGTGCTCAGAGTTTAAAAAGTGAAATACAGCACACAGTGGAAAAGTGCACAGAGGGTTGTTCAAGTCAACCTCATAAAATCTACAGTTTAAAAACACTTTATGCAGTAAAAGATTCTCCACAGTTGATTTGAATCCAGGGAATATTGTTCAGAAAGTGCAAACTGCAAAGGCAAATACAGTTTCAATTCTTTAGTTTTCTACCAACAGTGACGCGGGGATGTGTTTATAATAAGTGTAACACACAAAAAGAAGACGTGGAACATTTGTGTGATCAATAGATGAGTAACAGAGATTCAAACCAGAGCAAAGGATGGAGGACAACGCAGAACTGCTCCGTAAAAACACCTAAATGTCAAACATTAAAGAAAATCATAGCCTCAGATTTTGCTCATTTCCAAGTTGAACAGAAAGTTTTCTGTTGTGAAACGAACAGTTGACATTCTGCTCGTCTCTACAGGGACGTTCTTCAGGATTCAGGTCATTAGAAATATGGGTTACACATTCACACCCATTACCTGTCACCTTAGTCTATGCATGTACACAGAGACACCTCCATCCTGCCGTGATGTAGTTCTTAGGTGGAAAGGACGTGAGAAACGTCCTGATCACCTGGGACAGCTTATGTGTGGTGACGCTTGTGTTTCTTATTGTCCAGGAGCAGTCTGTACGCCGCTCACTGTTTACATTTTACTAACTGAAATAAAATTCTCATTAAAGTTTTAAGTTTTGTTTAGTTCCCTATACTAACCTTGGTGTGCACGTGGCAACAGAAACGATGACAAATATACTTTTGATCGATAATTTATTACCAATAAATCATTTGCTTCAGAAACTTCAATCTAAAAATGAAAAAGTGTGGAAATGATAGAAAATGATGTAAAATGACAGTTAATAAAATCTTTCTTGTTACTGATGTAAAACGGTGCCGTTCCCACCACCACAAAACAAACTCGTGCTGACATGGACACGATCGTCTGCACTCAGGATTCATTCTTTTGTCACACGTTCTTTAAGCTGCTCATCACTCAGTGACAGTTTAATGCTTACAGTTTGAATCACGCAGTTAGAAAAGTCCGATTGAAGGTCAAACCACAGAAAACATCCAGCTTCTTGAAGGCACCTCGATCCTGGCGCTCTTGCAGCTTGTCACATTTATACACAGCACACAGACGGTGCTCATGTTTCTACCAGGTGAAGACAAAGTTTGGGTTGTTGTGGTTAAAAAAGGTATTTAGTGTCTTAAACTTGGTATAAACGGGAAAAGCAAAAAGAAGCGGGCAGGATTCACTTTAGTCGCTGGGCTCCTGCAGCGACGCTCGTCTCCTGAATCTCAGACTCCTTTTGTGCTGCTGCAGCAGGAGGCAGGAGTAAAACCTCCGACTCCTCCTGCTTGGATGATGGCTGCTCTTCTGCCACAGCCTGACTTTCCTCTCCCTCTCCAGCAGACTCGGTCGCCTGGAATTCCTCTTTCTGCTGCTCCTCGGGTTCGTTGTCGTCTTCTGGCTTTCCTGTGGAGGCTTTGAGACTTGCAAATCCATTCTGGTCACACAAAGGTTTGTTTTCAGAGTTCTCCTCCCCAGCTCCATTCTCTTTCCGCCCCTCTCCATCTTCCTCTGGTATGTCTTCAACACCAGGCACCTCCAGGCACGACTCGCTAGGCAGGACAGCGGTGCCGTCCGTCTGGATCAAGGACACCACCTGCTTCACTCTTTTCTTCTTCCGGGACGTCACACTTTCCACCTCACCATTGTACTCGGCATCATTCTCTGCCCCATCCACCTCCTCCTGGTCGCCTCCGTACTGTCCCGCCCAGTCGATGGAGGGATTATCTCCAAGCAGATGCAGGTTGGGGTCACTGTTGCTCAGAACAATACTGTCCCTGTACAGATTGTGTCTCCTTTGGACTGCCGCCTCCTTTACAGCTGCAGACAGAGAGAAAAGGGTTCAAATGTGGATTCTCACAATAAGTTCAATGACTTATGTTGTGTGCACAGAGTACAGCGGGGACCAATATGAATGATGCTGATCTCCCGGGTTAAATGGATCCAAGATGCCACTTTTATATCATATTTAATCTGAATATCTTATCACAGTGAAAGCAGCTGTGACCACTACACGGAGACGTTTGTTAAACACTAAATGCTTCTTTAGAATTTGATACCAGCATCTGTGTTGCATCACTTTGATCTGTTGCACAATTCAAGGCCGATTTTTCATAATGTACCAAATGTAGGAATCAGAGGAATTAGTGGATGACCCGTCTGGACTCGAGGACCTTTCTGGGGAACTGTGTCGTTTGAATACTTGCAGAGTGTGCTTTGGCTTTCTCTGGGTGACAGGATATTTTGCTTTGAAACCTTTTTGTCTTGATCAACATTCATCATGTCCTGTCTGATTTGTTACTTTGTGAGTCCATGCAGGCTTTCCTCTTAATGGTACCCATTGCACTGCCTGCAATGTTGCCTCCTGGTAGTATAATAAGGCCCTCAGTTCTGACTGCTTTCACTCTGTCTTTCTTCATCGATACAGATATACCACCAAAGAAGACTGACCCATTATAATGTCCTTCATGACTGACTGCAGCACAACCTCTTCAAAGATGTTTTCTACCAGGATGAAGTGGGAAAAGTCCTCGAAGATGAGCTCCTCAAAGCGTGGCAACTCCTGGTGTTTCAAAGAAGAATGAAACCAAGAACAAACAACAATGAACCAGTCACAATGCTTTTCTTTGTTACAGAAACAAAAAGCTAAATGTGCATTATTAATTTTCCAGGTTCTGGGGAAGAGAGAAGGTGATGTACTCACAGATACAAAGCAAGGGTTGAGCTGCTTTAGAATGTAGGGGATGAAGATCTGCAAGAGAGCCTCGCGGAAGAAACACTTCCTCACTGTGCTGCTGTCATAGTCAAACTTCTGAACCACAGGAAAGAAGGAAAAGGACAGCTTTACTGTGTGTGTGTGTGTGTGTGTGTGTGTGTGTGTGTGTGTGTGTGTGTGTGTGTGTGTGTGTCAGATGGCAACTATAAGCTGTAACTTCATTTTGAACAAATGCAGTATATGTGGAAAGCATTCACAACGCTATGATGTGAATGCTTTGACAGGAGCTTCCATGTGGTACAGAGGAAGGTTGTTGGCCCTTTCTTGGATGTCTGCCACTGTGATGGTTACTGGTCCCAGTTCAGGGAGGTTGCTGTGGTCTGCTCTTAGACCCAATAGGCACCGAGCACTGCCGTTATGTGTTGCGTCCTTCTCCCATATGCTCTTCCAGTATTGCTCCATCTCCAGTCTTCCTCCCCCTTGCTGAAGCATTTTTGCAGCAGAAATTGTTGACCTTCTGGATGGTTCTTCTCTCTCCACGGGGCAGCGACGGAGCTCAGAGAGACCATCAGGTTCGTGGTGACCTCCCTGACTAAGGCACTTCTACCCTGATAGCTCAACAGGCCACGAGTTCCTGCCCCAAAGTGGAGGAGTTCAAGTATCTTGGAGTCTTGTACACGAGTAATGGGTGAAGGGAGCGGGAGATCGACAGATGGATTGGTGCTGCGGCTGCACTGATGTGGATACTGTACCGGTCTGTGAAGAGAGAGCTGAGTGTAAAAGCCAAGCTCTCAATTTACCGGTCGATCTACGTCCCTACCCTCACCTATGGTCACCAGCTGTGGGTAGTGACCGAAAGAACGAGATCGCGGAAAGAAACGGCCGAAATGAGCTTCCTCCGAAGGGTGGCTGGCCTCTCCCTTAGAGATAGGGGAGTTCAGCCATCCAGGAGGGGCTCAGAGTAGAGCCGCTGCTCCTCCACATCGAAGGGAGCCAGCTGAGGTGGTTCAGTCATCTGACAAGGATGGATCCTGGGTGAGGTGTTCTGGGCCCGGCCCAGGATAAGCAGAGGAAGATGGATGGATTAATATGCTCACACTCTATATGGATGTTGTAAAGTGGAGCGAATCCAACCACCAACCTTCAAATCTACCACCCCAGTCCTCCTCTTCCATGTGTTTCTGGTTTAGGAGAAAATGGTGATCTAACAGGTTTTTACTGATCACGTGTTTTACCTTGATAACTCTGTCCTGGCAGCGCTGGATAGTCTTACAGAGATCCTCACCGCCCTGAGACTCCAGACTCTGGTGAAGGATCTGCTCAAATGTATAAACAGCATTGTCCATTTGCTGTAAACAGACACAGATGGGGACACTATCACGAGTGCATTCAAATGTATCAGTATATTTTATAATAGCTTGACTTTGACAATTATCACATAAATATGATATGAAAGAAGATCTATTAACTGATCCAAAACTTGATGCTCCATGATGTGCCTCCACCTAGTCATACTTCCCCTTCTAAGCAAATACACTTTCATTCAGAAGTGCTGCCTTCCTGCAGTCCTGTTGTGTTCATGGTACTCAATTCCTCTGCAAACTGAGCAGCAACTATTCAAGTTTAATTTATTCTTACAACACTGAGAGTAGAGAGATGCTCACACAAAATTAAAGCAGACATAAGCAGTGTAACGTTGACCTCAGAAAAGGAGGCAGGAAATGTTTCGAGTTCAAACACGGACAGTGAGACTAACAAACCACAAAGTATTTCATATTCAATAATAACTCAACTATTCTCTTTAGAAATAAAACTTTCTGATCTCATCCTGACAAATTTACAGCAATCACTGAACATCTCAATTCTAAGAGATGAAGGCGACAACATAATGTACTTTGTATGTGATTTAATACACAGGAATGGAGGATATTTGCATAAGAGATGTTTAAATCCAGACGGGAGCATTTCTTTGTGGTGTTTTATGTTTTAGTGTCTGCTAGTGTTCTAAGCTTCTTCAGAGCACACATCAGTGATTCTAATGCATTCGCCTTTTCATGGAAGTCAGCTGATATGAGTTTGTGTGTTACTTGTTTCTCGAGTCATTGTTTTCCTTCCAACTGCATTCTGTTCTGGGTTAGTGAAGGTGAATCATTTGTTTCACTATATTCATTTTGATTTACGTTGCCTGTATTTGTTACACATTCAGGGATCTGAGAACGGTCAAGTTCCTAATACAGCGGGGAGTTTGTTTTTCAAAGTGTGTGACGTTTATTTACCAGTAAGTGCTGATTGTAACCTCCTCCCTCTCCTCCGTTTATATCGTTTGTAACGTGTTGTTTCATTAGAAAATGTAATAAAATGAAATTTTCAACAAATAAAATGCAGATCTTTAAAAATACATTTGATCAGAAAACCATTCGTACAGTAAATTACGATTGTAATCAATACATCACTTAGACCTCCAGCAATATGTTAAAGCTGCACTGCTTTGAAAAGCCAGCTGCCAGTAAGCGATCATCACCTCTCTCATGAGGATCTGGACCCTCTGGATGAACACCGAGGGGCTCGAGATGTCAAATCTCTGATCCAGACCTTCCAGACTCAGCTGCATCACCTTTTCATAGCAGCTGCACATCTTCACTGGATGGAAGGCAAGCATTGAGATCTTCTCCATGTGCTGAGGAAGAGGAATAGATTACAAGCACTGAATGTCACTAAATGTTTCTGAGTTCAATGGAGGCAGAGGGAGTATCTCCTTTACTGAATTCCCCTCTCTAGGAGGACCTCCTCTACGTGCTCACCTGTGCCACCATCTCCTTAGTGCCCTCATTCAGGACGTTTTTGCTCATGTCCACCAGCTCTCGGAAGAAAACCTCGCGGACCTCGAAGAACCCTCGGCTGGTGGGCTCCAGCAGGGCCTCTAGGATGGAGCTGATGTAGGGCTGAATGCTCACCTTCAGCAGCTTCTCTGCTTTAGGAAGAACCACGGCTGCAAAACAAGAGAGAAAAGCAGGCTTGCAGTTTCAGGCAGACGTCTGGGATCGTTATGTCAAATTAGAAATGTGACAACCTGTAAATAAAGCCTCCAGTTGTTCAGTTATACATCAGTAATTTGTCTGCTAGCAGTGCATCTACCTTCCTGTGTGTCACCTAAACAGAGTAACTAACACCTCCACTCACAAGCTTCTATCAGTCACTTCAGTACGTACAGAACGTGGGGAGAAGGCATTTTCTTACAATGCTGAACTGAAGGGTTTTAAACAAATCCTAAGGACAACGGAGGAAGCATCAGGGCTGCTCCTGTTCATGTTTTATTGTTACTGTCTTTTATTTTATTTTTTTTTCCAGTTAATTAGTTGTTATATGAATTATAATGACTACAGTATGTTTATCAAGCTGTAGTTTTGTGAGGATATTTAAAACAGGTTGCTGCTCAAAATGAGACTGTCTCAATGAGGTTTACCTACATAAATAAAGGTGAAATAAAATAAATAAATTTAAAAGAGTTAATCCAAAATGCTGCAGCCAGAGTCCTGACAGGGACCAGAAAGAGAGAGCAGATTTCTCCTGTTTTGGCTTCCTGTTAAATCCAGGATTCAAAATCCTGCTCCTCACATACAAGGTCTTAAATAATCAGGCCCCATCTTATCTTAATGACCTTGTAGTACCATATCACCCTATTAGAGCACTTGGCTCTCGCTCTGCAGGCCTACTTGTTGTTCCTAGAGTATTTAAAAGTAGAATGGGAGGCAGAGCCTTCAGTTTTCAGGCCCCTCTTCTGTGGAACCAGCTTCCAGTTTGGATTCAGGAGACAGACACTATCTCTACTTTCAAGATTAGGCTTCAAACTTTCCTTTTTGCTAAAGCATATAGTTAGGGCTGGACCAGGTGACCCTGAATCCTCCCTTAGTTATGCTGCAATAGACGTAGGCTGCCGGGGATTCCCATGATGCATTGGGTTTTTCCTTTCCAGTCACCTTTCTCACTCACTATGTGTTAACAGACCTCTCTGCATTGAATCATATCTGTTATTAACCTCTGTCTCTCTTCCACAGCATGTCTTTATCCTGTCTTCCTTCTCTCACCCCAACCAATCACAGCAGATGGCCCCGCCCCTCCCTGAGCCTGGTTCTGCTGGACGTTTCTTCCTGTTAAAAGGGAGTTTTTCCTTCCCACTGTCGCAAAAGTGCTTGTCCATAGGTTTTGTCTGATTGTTGAGGTGAATGTTGTGATTTGGAGATATTAAAAATAAAGCTGAATTAAACTGAGTTAATTGGCTGGAAACAAGTAGAAGCACACGTAGATTAGATTAGTTAATTTATGTTGCATGTAGCACCTTGGTTCCTGGAGGAACGTTGTTTCGCCTCACTGTGTACTGTTAAACTGTATATGGTTGAAGTGACAATAAAGCCAACTTGACTTGAGATATCATACAATTTAAAAAGTTACCCTTCAGTAACTTTGTTTGGTTTAATGTCTCCTATCTGCAGCTGAAACTTTCTGAAACTGTCTCCCTGCTTTCCACAGGTCGACAGTGATGTTAAAATATCAAACTGTGAGATATTGCTATATTTTTATTATCTTTTTTTTTTTTTTTTAAACCAAGACAATGTAACATCTACATATCTCCATCCATCTCCACACACACGTTATGTATTTTTACAAATATGTAACAGTAAGTTAGTTGCTGATTTGGCCTTTTTGTTAGTTTGTCTGGTTTCCTTGTGCTTGCTGGACGTCTCTCTGGCTACTCTCTCTCTCACAGCTACATTTAGAACCAATCATCTAACTGCATGGATGATTGGCATCATCATTCCTTTGTTCCTTTGTTCCAAAGCAGGTAAACTATAGGTTTCATAGGTTTATACACAAGCATTCTCACTGATACTCTTGCCATGGTGCAGTTTTAGAAACAAGCAATAAACGTTCCTATTAAGATATGAATCCACATTTACAGCTAAAACTGAACCCACAGTAAGAATTTTAAGCCCTGTAGATATTTAGAACAACACTGCTTTAACATTTACAGTTATTATTACGACTTCTACTTCCATGAGTATTCTATCGATGACGGGCTTGTAACTAACCAAAGATGAAAAATGCTCTGAGAAATGTGCTGCTAGTATCTGAATGAGGAGAAGTGTTGCTCTTATCCAACCTCTGATCTTGTTGGTCACGTGTTCCTTGGATGTGATGATCTGGTCCACGTCTGTTCGTATGGAGGCCTCTAAAGAAGAGCGGTTAGCCTCACACTTCTGCAACACTGCTTCATACTGCGTCTGGCACTGCGCCTGCACCAGGCTGTACACAGCATCACTGATCTACAAACACAAAACACACAGCTGATGTTGCCAAACTCACACCTGTGCAGTACATCGTCTGTTTAAGTGTCACATAGTAGCCTAAATGGTTTGGAAAATGCATGCAGTGAATATATTTGTATATCTGCGTAACAGACTATTGAGTTTACAGGTGAATTTGCAAGCAGTTGGGCTGTACCTGCTGGAGAGGTCCTGTGGAACTACAGACCTTTGAAGAAATGTAGATCAGCTTTTTTTCTGTTGCACTCACATTACTAAAATAAGCTCCAAGCTTATACATACACTACCAGTCACAAGTTAGAACACCCTAATCTTTCCAGTTATTTACTGCAATTCAAGTCATTCAGTCCAATGAACAGCTTGAAATGGTACAAAGGTGAGGGTGAACTGCCAGAGGATAAACAAAGGTGCAGTTACTCAAAACTGAAAAATAATGTACATTTCAGAATCATACAAAAAGCCTTTTTCAGGGACAACAAGGGTTAACAGGTTAAATCTGTTCTGCAGCAATGCAGGTTGATCAAGCCTTGAAAGCTGCTGCTACTAATTCCTGCAGCTGTTCCAACTTTCTGGATTACTCCCCCCTCTGCCTGCATAGAAGCAGTGCTGGACACACCGTGGTGCCATACGCTCGTCAGCTGCGGCAAGAAAGCCTTTGATAAGATGTCAGAATAAGACAAACAGGTCTGTCTGGGCCATGAAACATCAACACTGGACTACTGAAGACTGGACGAAGGTAAGATGGACTAATGAATCAAAGCTTGAAATCTTGGGCTCATCACGCAGGATCTTTGTGCGCTGTCGAGTAGGTGAAAGGACGGATCCACAGTGTGTGGCATCAACTGTCAAACATGGAGCAGGAAGTGTGATGGGCTGTTTGCTGGATCCAGGGTCGGTGACTCGTACAGAGTGAGAGGCTCCCTGAACCAAAACAGCTACCACAGCACTCCATGCAGGACCCTCTGGTGTGCAGTTGGTCAGGGGTTCATCCTACAGCAGGATAACGACCCAAACGTAAGTCCAAGCTGTGCCAGAACTACCTCAGGAACAAAGAACAAGATGGTGAGCTTGGAAACATGGAGTGTGCAGCACAGTCTGCAGACTTAAAGCCCATCCAGCTGGTTTGAACTGGACAGAAGAGGGAAAGCAAAGCAGCGACAAGGTCCACATTCATGGGGAATATTTGATTTCTATTGTAGAATGACTGGCACAGGTTTGTTCAGCTGCTCTATCTGCCAAAGGTGCTACTTTGGTGAGTCAAAGGTTAGAATACATTTTAGTCTATAAACTGATTCAATGATTTCTTTTTTTAACTCCACGTGCTTATTTGTACTACGCTATTGTTTATTTCAGAGTGCAATCAGACAATCAACTGCATAACTTTCAATGACAAACTGGACAAATTGGGGTGTTCTAAAACTTTTGACTGGTAGTGTACATCTGAATGAATCACACAACACCTTTGTCATTAAAGTTCCTGTTATTCTGGCAAAATAGCACCATGTTTGAAACAAAAGTGCTAAAAAGACCCTGAAAAGTTCCAGAAGAACAAGGAGCATTTCAAACAGGTGATGTCAACATTTACAAGTCCCCCAATCACTGGTGCAGTATCCACCAAACTTGCAGGTTAACACTTATTTTGCTAAAGACTGAGTCTAATAATCCCAGAGTAGTTCCTCACCAGTATCCAGTTCCTTTGTCTCTCATGGAGTTTGCCTTTGAGGCGGGGGGAGATGAGGTCTCTCAGCTCCGAGAGGAGGCCCTCCATCACCAGGTTAGACAAGATCTACAAGGAAAACGATTCCCACATACAAATAAGAGGACCACGAGCGCTCTGCATTTTTACAGTCGCTCGTGTGATCGTCATGGTAACCTCTCTCTGTACGTTTTCCATGTTGCCACATGTAAGGAAGCAGAACATAACAGAGGGACTCACACAGGCCATGTGAGATGAACTACAGCGCGTGCAATTAAGTTTTCTTCCACAGAAGACAACGTAAGGTGGTTATGCTTCCATCAAACCAAGTCTGTTATCACATAATTAATAATATTACATTTTATTTGTGGGCGCCTTTTTAAAGCATAATCAGACAAACAGAATGATTTAAAAACACAGCATTAGACAATAACTTAATTTAAATGACATAAATGTGATTTGGGTTTGAAGAAGCATCTAGAAAAACCTGTTCAGCACTGAAGCACGCACAGCAGGGCCTGACTACGATGCAACATGTGCATAAAGCATTTAATCTTCTGACCATCAGAGGTGTTTGGTGAAAACTTTGAATAACCTCGTGTCGCAATTCAATGAAAAATCAGGTTGAGGGAGGACATCAAGTTTACATTTCATGACACAGCACCTGATTCATCCCAGCTTCCAACCCCCCCCCAAAGTCCGATTGAGGCCACAGAAGAACATTTCTGCCAACGCTACCTGTGACGGTGCACCACACATCATTTCCCAGGTGCCATACTGGCCTTGAGCTTGACGGTAGAGTCGCACTGCATTAGTGAAGGCTGGTGTCTGAACTTTTTTCTCATCTGACAAACCTGGAATTGAAGAAGCAGCCGTCAGTGAACTTTTAACTGATAACTGCAGGTCTTCTATCAGAGAAATGATGAAGGTAAAACAGGAGGGAAAGCAGGGCTGATGACAGAATGCAGCATCGTGAGATTAAGGAGACTCTTTTAAATAATGGAGTTTTCTCTCCTTCAGATGGTACCAGGCGATTTCAAACAAGAACAAAAGTGGAACAAATCTGTTTCACCACAATTAATTAGACTTTTTATACTTTGATCATCAATCACACAACTCCTACAATGATCCACGCTTCATTTGAATGTAAATATAAACTAATGGATGGATAAATTACAGTTAACTGTTTTTAGTTGTTCGCCTCCACCAACCAATCAAGCTGCAGTTTAAACACATAACACACAAACAGTGTCATCATTTTATCCTGCTGAAGAAAACACTGCGAGCTGGTGAATGAACAGATGACTTATTAAACTGGGGGTCGGTCGGGTGCAGGAGCCCAGATGACTTTTTACAATGAATGAATTTTGTTGGCTTCATATTCAGTGTTTTACACGAGAAATGTGAGTAAAAATGATCAGATTTCATAACTGTGTCTGAACAACATCTAGGATATATCTGCAAGTTAGTTTTACTACATAATTAAAACTAATGTATGTACCTTGGTAAGGTAATTGTTTTGCCATGTAATTATAGGTTAGTTGTGTAAGGACACTGCTCAGCTTTTAATTTGTATCAGAGGGATTCATTTTTAATTTTAAGATAACAGGAGTTTTTGGCCATGCAATCCATAAAGAGGAAAATGTGGGGAGAGGGCTTGTATGACACGCGGCAGAGGTCATCAAGAGGTACAAGCTACCTCGGAGTACACTCGTCAGGCCACCACAGATGGATCGCCAAATCTGACTGGAACAAAAGTCGGGCTGCTCAGAAGAATCCAGGGCAGGTTGAAAGAGGACAACCCTGAGCAGAGGTTGGTTTTTTACACTGCATAATCCACCAGGAAGCCCTGTGCAAGTCTGTGCTGCACCTCGATCACGCAGTGAAGCCAGTTGTAAAATGCACTTTAGAGTGAGGGGACCAAGCATCCAGATGATGTCACAGAGGATGCTGGTGTTGTTTGGCTCCACGTATGTGTGTGAACAGACAAAGCAGCACCCACAGATCCCAGCTGAGTGATGAACACCTCAGATCTGTTCTTGCCACAACAAAACTAACCGGAGATTCTGATTCACTGACAAAAAAGTGTGATCTTAATGTTTATGTTTGATATGCATGCATCTGGTGCTGGCCCGTCACATTTTAAAAGTCAATGTGGCCTCTGAGCCACCCCTGCTCTAAACTCAGATGAAACACAGGTTCTTGTACTTGGCCTTCAAAATTGTAGAAATGCAGCATCTATCCAGATTCTCACTCTGCATGGTCTTACTTTGGCCTCCAGTGAGACTGAGGGTTCGTGGAGTCATGTTTGCCCTTCAGTCTGCATATCTGTCTCTAAAGTTAGAAATATCCTGTCTCAGAGTGACGCTGAAAAACTAGTTCATGCATTCATTACTTCCAGGCTGCACGACTGTGATTCATTATTATCAGGAAGTCCTAAAAACTCCCTGAAAAGCCTTCAGCTGATCCAAAATGCTGCAGCCAGAGTCCTGACAGGGACTAGAAAGAGAGAGCAGATTATTCTGAAAAGACAAAACAAAACAAAAACCTTATCATAGAAGTGTATTATCCCAGCAGAGCACTGTACTGTCAGGCTGCTGGTTTACTTGTGGCACCTATGGTGCTTAAAAGTGCAAAGAGAGGCAGAGCCTTCAGCTTCCTCAGACTCAGGAGACAGATGCCCCCTGCTGTGATTGCTGTTAAACGTTTGTCCTTCCCAGAGTGCAGATCCAATCGTGCTGTTGTATTGTAGTCTTGACCTTACAATATAAACTGCCTTCAGGCAACTGTTGTAGTGATTTGGCACTGTTATTTATTTATAAATAAAATGTCAAAAAATGACAGACAAAAGCAAAAATGTTCTGAATCACATTTAGTGTTAAATTTAAATTATCTCAGGATATTTGTTTTAGTTTCACTTCTGATGGTTGTAAGCACGACGTCAATTAGATGTGCATAAAAACGAGTGTGTGTGTGTGTGTGTGTGTGTGTGTGTGTGTGTGTGTGTGTGTGTGTGTGTGTGTGTGAGAGACAGTACGAGGACTAAACTGTGTCACAGGGTATTTAATGAAAACAACTTCATTTCGTTCACTGTAGTCAGACTATCTGGGACTTTATGGCCCGTATGTAGTTACTGCTATAGCTCCGGTCAGGAGCTGACATCTTTATTGGCAAGTCTCAATCACAGCAACAGACTTAAGAGTCAGTAAAGCAGAGAAGGAAAAGAGAGCAGGAGCACAGAAGACAGAAAAGCAACGTGCAGATCTAGTTTTTGTTTACAGCACAGAGAAGAATCCAGAGCTCTGACAAACATGAATGAAACTGAAAGTAGCAGCTCTTCGTTTGCAGCCTGTCTAACGTGTGCCTTCCTCCTGCTTTGCATAGATTCCTCTAGTTTGTTATTCATTCTCTCTGTCCTACTATTATAGTTTTACACCACGCACAGCTGGTGTGGAGCACCCACCATTTCGTTGTACACGCACAATGACAATAAAGGGTTATTCTATCATTACATTAGCATGACTCACCATTGTTGGAGTGTCTGACACAGTCTTGGAGTACCATATACCACTTCTGCTGCTCTTTCTCTGTCGTCACACAGAAATAGTAGTGGCGGGCATAAGGGTGCCACATTATCAGAGGGTACGGAGTGGCACACTTTAGAAAGGGGGAACTTCCCACCTTGGCTTTAACACCTAAAAATAAAACCGTTGCATTAATAATACACTGAAAACCTCACTGAAGTTTCTCTGTAGAGTTAAAGGGTAACAAAAAGACTTCATGTTGTCCGTGCTCACTGATGGTGTGCAAACATTTCTGATTTTGCAGTCAACATTTCCTTTTCTTGAGTACAGCAACATTCAGAAACACCGTGGCTGCCAGTGCAACCCCCCCCCAGCCTCCAAGAAGACACATCTGCAGTTTCAGTGTTAAACTCCTGCATCCTCGCTCTCCAGTTTCCTCATTAACAAATTTGCGTGTGCTTTACCCCATCAGCCTTTTACAGCTAAGACAATGGCAGCTCTCAACTAACAGCTAAGAGAACTGTTGGTCTGCTTCACCACAGAGAGAGCTCAGTGCCTTCAGCAACAACATTCAACCAGTAAGGCTGAAGTCCTGGAACCTGTTGTTGGATGCACACTATCCACCCCAGCTTCACCCCGCTGTGGTCTTTACTGAACAACAGGGGTCAGGATCGGGCAGCTTATATCTACCATAGAGGCAGGGTACACCCTGGACAGGGCTCTCACAGTCACACGTTCACAGTGACCAGTTAAGCTGACCCCACTGACTGCATGTCTTAAGTTGCCACAATAAATCATTGCATTTGATGAACTGAGTTTCCTGTTGATTCGAGTTTTCCCCTTCCTACTGTAATAAGTACACTCTCCTTACCTACCCGCTCCTCACCTGGCAAGCTGTTGCTGATCAGATTCAGGTATTGCTCCATAGATGTCAGGACTTTATACCCGGCACAGCTGATGGTTCCTTTGGGATGGAGGAGTCTGTCATGGCACTGTGGTGAAGCCAAGGAAGAACAGAGTCGATGTATTAGACAGTGAGTAAAACTTGCTCATGTACAGAGAACACTGCACCCGTCTCACCGCCTTGCTGTCGTAGTACTTGACGTCATGGGAGTCTGGGATGGAAAGGAAGTGGTTCCTCCATTTCTTGTTTTCCTCCAAGTACTGGAAGAGGGAGCCTGAAAAAATGGCCTTGTTCTCCAGAGGAATCTGTGACACCGAAACCGAAGAGAAACCTTTGAGTCATTAAAGTCTCTCTCTGTCCATTCAGAGCCAAGAGGACTCACTATGGTCATAATCCAAATGATTAACAGACATAGCTCGCTAATCTGTGAGCAGCATCGGTGTGACACTCAAAACAATGAGCCACGTGGGACATCCTTACTGCAACGATCACTCGCTGGTGTTTGGAATAAAAGCAGAGCTTTCAGAGAGGATTTTGTACCTTGCGGTGAAGCAGCTGAGGTTGCAGGGTTCCTCCTCCCTCTACGTCAAAGCGAACTTTGTTGAACAGAGCTACCGCGTACTGCTGCTCATACAAACGCCCAAACTCAGCAATCACCTTTCCGGTCCGAGCTGCAAACACAAACACACGACACACGATACAATTAAATCTGCGCAAATGTTTCATGATGAAAGAAAAGAAAAAACCTGAATTTGGGTTACAAAACAAATTAAAAGGGCCTGTCTTTCTTTACAAGCTCTACTGTTAACAACGACACTTATTTCTCTTTGGTTCTTATTTACAGCAAAGCAGTTTACCAAATTATCATAATCTAACCAGAAGCTCAGGATTAAAATGACATTTTCTTTAAAAATGACCAACATCTAAAGAAAATGAAATGACAAAGAGGCCTGTCTTATCGCACACAGCCTGGATCTTACTGCTCAGTCTAATGTCTTGGCCCCGGCCCACAGACAGTGGAACCATTCCTGTCTTCCTTCTGGACCTTGTTAGTTTCTTCAGGCCGAGTTGTTCCTGCGTTCTTGCCTTACTGGTGCTGCCTTCTTTAAAAACAGTCACAGCTTTCTCTCCAGCTAACCTTGTTTCCTTATATAGAGAAATTGGGGCGTGGCAGTATGCAGATAGACTACAAGATGTAAGCACAAGCCTGTGGATTTGGAGGCAAACTGACTAACATGTGCACAGTGGTAAGAACAAACTGGCCGACATGCACGTGTCATGAGTCTAACGGTGAAATTGATTTTTTTTTTGCACATGATGAGAACATCTCCACACACACAGGTAAATGAAGCCCACGCTTCTGTTGTATGATCAGTCACACAGATGGTCTCACTGTCAGGTTCAAACAAAGCGGCCTGAGGCTGAATTAAACTCATCCTCTGGCCTTTATTACTGGAACAGGAATTCAGCCCGCTGAAGGCGACTGGCCTCCTTTTATACTCGACCTGCCTCAGGTGAGCATCTGGAACGGCCAAAAACAAAACGTCTGAAGAAAGCAGCACCAAACCGAAGAAGAAACTTTTACATGTATACAAACTCTTTCAGATAATAAATAATTATTCACATACTATATGTATTCATTCACCTCTCATTCTGCCATCCATCCGTCCCAGCCACCACCCCAACTCCCACCCACAAGCCTGAATCACCGTCCCCACCTGGGTGGGGGCAGATAAACTGGGCTGGACCAGTGTGAATGGCTAAACAGCTGAATTTTGGGGTGTCCAACTCATTTTACACACACATGCGGCCCAGATTCCAGTCTCACGTTAAAACTGTGCAGCGTCTTCACCGCTGCTGCCTTTCTGTTTGAAACTGGGGGCTGTGTGGGCTTAACGCCGTCACCTTTTATTCAGATGCTGCTTGTATTGCAGGTCTGTTTTCAGTGGATGCAACACTCTGGTCTAACATATCGGCACGCTGCAAAGCTGTGCATTAAAGGAAGCATAGAAGTAAACACTGCGTCAAGACTTTTTTTATTATTGAATTATTCAAAATTCTCAATGTATTGCAGCCCTAGAAGGGTTAACACAAACCATTTATACCCTGGAGTGGTTAGGAGTCATAGCTAATGTCACAATGCAGAGCAGCCAAGAGGCTTTGACTGTTGGCATTATATGAATAACATTGAATTTAAGTAACATATTGAAGTTGTAGCTGCAGTCAAAACTGCAACGGTTCCTGTAAACATCTGTGTCACTGTTTTTCACATAAACTATGAATATCAATGACTGCGGCGGCGGCTGGACACAGATACTGCAGGAGTTACAGATGACATGGCTGAATTAGTCCCAGATGAATGGACCACCAGCACCAACGTCATGTCATGCAAGACACGACAATCCTATCACGATTGAAGAGAGTACCTCTGACAAGGAAAATGATTTACTGCCTGTAAATAATGAGAGCACTGCTTTACACTGGTGTGCATAAATAAGCTCATCACTGTACACTGACAGTGATGAGCTCCCATCAACACCAGAAAGACACACGCAGGACGCCAGCGATGACCAAACCTAAAACGACTAATGCCACATCCTTATCTTAAACGCATTTACAAAGTCACTCGTTGTTTGTATTTCTCTAACAAAGCTGGACAGTATTTTTCTGTCTACGTCTTCATTGTGTGATAAATACAAAGAAAGGGAGGAACCGTCGGCCACCTTTTCTGGTCCTGCTCTCGCGAGTTTCTGGGAAGAAATATTTAATATATAAAACCTGATCTATGACGGCATACTTGCAGTGCTGGGCACATTCAGATAGCGTTAATGTTCTGACTCAGTGAAATCATTAATGACTTGGAGATCTGCAGAGAGGAGTGGGACAAAATCCACCCTGAGATGTGTGCAAAACTTTTGGCCAACTACAAGACAAGTCTGACCTCTGGTATTGGCAAAACCTATGTTGGCACCTAGTACTAAAGCACGTTTTCAAAGGGGTCAAATACTTATTTCCTTCATTAAAATGCAAATTAATGTGTAAATTGAAGTGCGTTTTTTGTTATGGTTCCGTCTCTCACGGTTCAAATAAACCCACCATTGAAACTATGAACTGAACATTTCTTTGTTATTGGGCAAACTTGCAGAATCAGCAGGGGCTCAAGGAATTTGAACCGTATAACTTTCCTCAAGGTTTAGAAGTGCGAATACGGGAATTTTGAATAAACTTTCACGAGGCACATTTGTAAACTTGGACACTCTTGTTTGATGAGAACGCCTGGTTGGCAATCTCTGACCCAACTTATTCCAAAGGTTTTCTACTGGGTTAAGAATCCACACCAAAGTCACTCACTCATGTCGTCATGGAGTTTGTGCAGCAGCGCACAGCCATGTTGGAACAGAAAGGGCCCATCATCAAACTAGTTCCACTGGGAGCATGAAATTGTTTAAAATGTTTTGCTATGCTGAAGCGATACAAGTTCCTTTCAGTGAAACTAAGTAGCAACTCCTCACAAACAGCCCCCCTCCAAACGTTACACTTGGCACAGTGCAGTTAGACAAGTACTGTTCCCCCGGCAACCGCTAAACCTAGACTCGTCCATCAAGTTGCCAGACGGAGAAGTTAGACTCCTCACTCCAGAGAAATGTCGCCACTGCTCCAGAGTCCAGTGGAAGCTGCTTTACAATTTGGATGAAGCTCATAGGCCAAAGTTGGCGACCTCCACGCAGCAGATTTAGAGTGTAAAGACCCTTTAATGTTACACAGAAAGCCCCAGAAAACACAAGCAGCAAGTACTTGGAGACGATTAACAATGAATGATCATCTCGCTCCCCCCTTAAAAAACCAAAAACAAACAGTTTTGCATTTCATTGTTTTCTATGTTCTTTATAGATTTTTATTTTAAATCACATTTTACAAAGTTTCTGTTCTGGTATCATAGAGATCCTTTTCTGCAGTCACATGAGTCACATGATCCGAGAAAGGCCCCTTCATCATCACTAAAGGTTCAGGTTCATCTGATCCAGCCAAAACTATACGTTACCAGTAGTGCAACTGGAAAACAAACATAACCCTGGAGATGCCCTCCTGGAGGGAGAGCGCAGGCCTATTTAAACCATCCCGACGCCTCTACCCTGGTGTAAGCCAATCAATTTAACTACCATCACTGAACCTCTGCAGGGGGTAACCCTACTGAGTATACAAAAAGGGGAGTGGCCATAACAAAATGACGTGCTCTACTCCCTGAGCGACAGCCGTCCCAGACACAGAGTCTGTTTGCTGGTTCCACAGAACAAAGCTGAAGGCTCTGCCTTCCACTCCACTTTTAAACAGCCCAGGAGCCACAATTAAGCACGTAGTCTGAGAACCAAGTACGGTACTGGAACAGTCTTTGAAATCAGATGGGCTTCTTGCTGCAGCATGCTGGAGGCTTTTCAGGCAGTTTTTAGAACAGCTGGTTGAATGAAGAAAATATCCTGGCTGAGCTGGAAACCTGGAAAACATTTTCTTAATTACAAAAATATCGAAATACTCTCCTATACAGTGAAAGGTCAAAGTCAAATAAAAGAAGCCATGTGCGATCTAAACTACAGAAACTGTACCTTTACTCTGTGTTCTTGGAAGGCTTTCTGACATTAACAGGAGACTGAAAGCGTTCATGCAGTGTTTTGGTTTGGTGTGTGTTCATGAGTGTTTGTGTGTGAGAGTGAACGAGTGAGGAGTTTGTGTCTGTAAGCCTGCGATGAAGAAAAGCGACAATATCAGCATTTTAAAGTTTGGCCTGAGCGCTGATGAAACATCTTTGTACTGCTGAAAACGAGTAATTATGATGGTTAATAATAATGTGTTACCTAACAAGCCTCAGGTCACTGGCTCAGAGTTTTACCAGCCCGTGTTTGTTGTTATCAACTCATGAAAAGCTTTTATTTTTATATTTTTAAAGATTAACGCACTTTAATTAACACAATATTTTATATTATTTCACTTTCAATCTGAAAAATGTTATGAAAGCTTTTGGAAAAAGCTCCACCTGAGCTCAGCCTGTCAGACTTTTACACGTGACTGCTGAATACGTTTGTACTGCAGGTCTAGTTTAGTCACAAACGTGGGTGAATCGCTCGCATTTCCATGGTGACAATGGCGCACTATAGACCGCTGCAGTACACAAAGCGTCCAAGCAAAGAATTTGTGTCAATTAAATTAGTTGAATGGTTGCATCCCTAACACATTTATTGTCCAATTTGAACCAAAAGTGTGATAGAGTCCATCCCTGAACACATCTAACTGCAGTATCTGACATCACAGTAGCACCTGATGGCAACAGCAAAGTCTTTTTACATGTTAAGGAACAGTTTTGGTGGTTGGGATGAACAGCCTAAAATGTGGTCAAAAAAGCCTCCAAGAGAATGTCTCACTTTATGTTCAAAACTTTTCGCCAAAGGGCGCGACCCGGGCAGAATGGCGATTTATTGGCGTGCTTACTGGAGAAACTTTGCCAGTAAGCAGGAAACAGCTGTAACTCAAAGACACATTGTACGATCCTCCCAACATTCTCCGGTGTGATGGGAATCCGTCCATGAACAGATGAAGCACCACATGGTGACGACAGGAAGCTGTCACCTACTGCTCCTTCCAGGTTGAGCACGTCCACCTCAGAAGCAGTCTGAATACACATCAGAACTTGATGATGCTGGCGTGCTCTGGTGGCTGGGGATTCGCCATGAAACAGGAAGCAGTTTGAGGGGTTTGGGAAGCTGGAAAAGTCATGAAATTTGGCAGAAACGTGCAGCGTGTTAAAGGCTCTCAGGTTGTATGGCTCTGGTCATTGAATATTACAAAATGGCTCTACGTTTCAACTGTGAAATCTTGCAGCTTATGTGATGTCTCAAGATGTACAAAACATCTCTTGGAGCTAAACGCCAAACCCAGAAGAAAGGCAGCTATTTTGAATTTAAAGTATAATTTTGACAGACTCCCCGGGACTTCATCAGATCAACATGACCTTTGATGAGTACAGTCTAAAGACCTTGGTGATGTTAAATTGTGAAGCTTTTGAATTTTCGTGAAATAATTCACACAGGAGAAGATATCGCACATCTCAACTGAACATTGTTCAATCTGCCCCAGTGGCACGCTGAATCATCCAGTTAAGAAAACCTCAAAAAAGTCAAGTCCGTTCATCTGGATGTAGCATTTTCATGGGGAGAAACTTTTCATCACTCATCCAAGAAGTCACTTGTATATGTCAACTGAGAAAATGTTACGTCCAGATTCAACTTTTGGGAATCTCTCCCAGACTCCCAAATTCCTGATGGAAGACAGAGACTGGAGATATCTATGTGCCCATATTAGGTCGTGTTTATAGTTCCACCTACTGTCAAAAAGCTTCTAATCATGATCCAATCTATGCAACATTTTAATTGATGGTTCCACTCGATATGTAGCAGTATGTCATATAGTTAGTGGGTATTCTATATTGCCACCTAGTGGGCACAGAAGGTAAATGGTCAGTTGTAAACAGACCGTCTCTTATGTTAGCGCTTTTCTGCTCCAAGCACTCAAAGAGCAGTCAGTGAGGAAGTGATGTGACACTGAATCAGCCATGTGACTGTGTGACTCACCCTGCAGCACGCTGGCTGTTCCCAGGGTGCGAGGGCCTTTCATTGCTGCTTTAAATGTCATAATTTTGTTGGCGTCTGTCAAAACATGGATAGAAGGAGTTCTGTCGACTTCTTACTGGCCATGTCATATATTTCTATTGAGGAGAAGTTAACTTTGAAATAAGTATTTCTCATTTTATCAGACCTGTTTAAAACAATCACCTGTGCGATCAGTTGGGTGTTTGCTGAAGGTGAGAGGACCACATGTCACCAGGCAACAGGAAGATACAGGTCAGAGGTTAGAGATTTCACAGAGCCAGGGACAAGGGGAGGGAGGGGGGGATTTCCTGTTTCACTCACTCATAGACAAAGCAAAGCTCTACATTCATCCGTGTAAAAACAAAGTCTTCATTAAGCAAAACACTGAAACACTGACTGTGACAACTGGAGCAAATAAACCCAACCAATAGTGTCCATTCTTCAGTCTTCTTGGTTTTAAACGAGACGCTCATTTTATCTTCAGTGTAGATACTGACCGGTACAGTTAGAGAGTTTTCACAAGTGAAGTGAAAATGAACGTTTGCGCTCTCTCTCAAACTCACTTTGACATACATATATGTGTAAATATTAAAAAAATGTCCCCTTCTCGCCCCTGCGGGCAGTTTATCAAGCTCGGGTCTTCTACCAGAGGCCTGCGCAGTATCTTAGCTGTTCCCAGGACTGCGCTCTTCTGGACAGAGATCTCCAATGTTGTTCCCGGGATCTGCTGGAGCCACTCGCCTAGCTTGGGAGTCACCGCACCGAGTGCTCCGATTACCACGGGGACCACCGTTACCTTCACATCTTCTCTGAGCCCTTGGTATTACTCCAGCTTCTCGTGTTCCTTCTTCCTGATGTTGTTGTCATTCACTATCGCTACATCAATCACTACGGCCGTTTTCTTCTGCTTGTCCAACACTACAATGTCCGGTTGGTTAGCCACCTGTATCTGGAAGCCCCACAGGACCTTAGGTCGGCCATTCTCCACCAGCCTAGGGGGCGTCTCCCATTTTCACCTCGGGACTTCCAGATTAAGGTTCGCCCATGCAGAAGTAGGTTGGAAGGCAATAACAGAGAAACCCAGGATTGGGTTTAGTCAATGAACTGAGGTGCGGGGTAATCCATAATCTGGAGACTCTGCTCAGTGAAACTATGATTCTCCTGCTGCCTGGTTCTTCATGTGTCCATAACCCACCCCAGACAACCCACTCAGTCAACAATAGTTCAGTTTTCTCTAACTACAGTCTGTTAGCAGCTATGACATTCTCATTTTCACATGTCATAGTACCAATTAAGTGCTGACAACTCAATGCCCAATAATAACAGTCAGTATCTTCATGCATCCTGACTAAATGTTAAAACAAAGAGGCAACCAGGACACTAACTGATGAGTTTAATTTCTCTAATTGTTACAGTCCGTTTCAGTGTTTTGCTCACAAAAACCCCCAAAACACACAAGTAACTGGCCATATTCACAGACTTTGTTTTTACATGCATGCTCACTCCAAAATATAAATGTAAATAATCTGTTACTAATCCAGTCTTGCTTTTAAACCATGTGGTATCAGAGGCCACTCTCAGTTTTCAATAACAGGACTCAGCTTCTCAGCGTGCTAAAGTTTCCATCCAGCCACACAGAAACGTATTTTTCATGCATTCCTCAAATTCCACATCTGATACGTGTACGTGCTACTCTGAGTTGTAATGACAGTGAAGGAAAAAATTATCTTTAGCCTCAATCATGGCATTCACTAAGTTTCCTGAGCTTTAGGTAATCCCTCTAAACTTTAAGCAGAAATCAAGCGTGGAGGTCAGTGTAAAATAGAAAGGTCACTGAATGTCTGTAGGTCTATACCAATGAGGTTCATCCCACATTTCAACTTCCTCCATTCTCTGTAGATTCTATTTGTATTATAGCCAAATCCAAGTCTAGTATTACTCAAATTTTCTTTGGCCTTTCTGGGAATCTGTGGCCAAAACTTGCAATTAATTCTTCAGACGAGTCATCAAACCTCAAATCATTTTTTAGTAAAAAGAAAAGAGAAGACTTTAAAAACAAAAACAAACCTGTGGAAGCGAGCATTGTCAGCTTCATACACACAAAAACTGTGAAGCTGTTACGTTACTTTACAGTGCTTAAAGTTAAAATGTATTAAATCTGTTCAGCGCCATCTTCTTCCAGTACACAGTGTTACATCACTGGGTTGGTTGGTTTCGGTCATTACCAGTTAGGTAACATAAACTAATGTAACCGACCCAATAGCTCAGCGGAAGGAAAATTAAAGATTCATTTAAGGGGCTTACTTTGCTGCAACATTTTCATATTAAGACCAAGGACATACTGTCCACGTTCACTCTCTCTTAACCAGTAAGTGTTGTTGTTGTGTAGCTAGTTGCACTGATACGGGAAAATCCCCCTGTTGGCTGTAACATTCAGGTTTGTAAAGCACTTTAGAAATGAGAAAAGTGTGGAGAAGGGCCTGTTTGAGTTAGCTGACAAGTGGTTCACCCACATGCTGGAGTCAGAAACTCCACGTTTTCCTGGTCTGTGATGCTGTAAACAGTTTACCGATCAGGAATCCCATCAGTACGTCTGCAGGGAAAATAGGTCGTGTGTGCGCAACGGGGAGGAAACAAAAACCCCAAGACAGTCCAAGGAAGAGGCGCCACACTTTTTTCACGTCAGTGTTTAAAAGTTTAACTTTAATCTGTCAGAAAAACAAAAACAACTCATTCCTTTCATTGGATTTATATGTCAAACTGAAACTCAATGTTTTTAAAGTAAACATCTCAAGTCAAACTCAGCTAAATAAGATGTATAAGAAATGTGCCTTGACTCTGTCTTCTATATTTTTAAATATCAAAGCAATTTAATTAAGACTTTATATTATTTCTCCTTCAATCTGAAAAATGTGACGACAACCTTGAAATAAATATGGTCTAGTACACCCCACGCCCCCCTTTAGTTGCAGCCCTGTTTGCTGCAGGTATGCTTCGATGTAAAATATCTTCAGCAAACGATATAATTGAAACATGTATCAGACTAGGTTAACAGTTCATCTGCATATTTAAATACTTCTGGAGGATTACTGGTTGGAGCAGCGACAAAGTTTGTTTTTCTTCATGTCACAGTTTGTTGGTGCTTTGATGAAAGACTCCCACCAGCTTTTTCCCAGTAAAGGTTTTAATTGTGGTGACAGGAACAGACGCTCACCTGAGACTGAACGTGAACAGTGCATCCTTCATTTGAACATCAATGTCACTGTTGCAGCCAAAGTCAGTACAAAGTGAAACCCTTTAATGGATTTTTAGTTTAAGTCTCATTATATTGGTTCAGTTATTAGTTTATATCAACTAATTAAAGTCTATCAGCAGCAACCAACCAGCCAACCAAACGTTACTTAGATGTAATGTTCTGTACTGACAGGAGATGGCGCTAAACACGTTTCTAAAACTTTAAATCGAGCTTCACAGACAGAGTTACATCTATGTAGGGCTCCATGACGTCAATTAGTCATTATACATGATGTGTTTCATGTCCATTTTAATCCAGTACTAGAAAACTGAGCCCAAATATCTACCTTCATGTGCGGTCTTCTTTATTTTATGTACGTTGCTTCATTTTCTAAATGGAAAAAAAGATAAAGAGCCTAGAAACCCAAACCCCGTACAGGTCACTGGTCTATCAGGTCAGGACTGGTCAGGACTAACCCTACAAAAATATGTGTGTCAGTTGTTTTGAAAATTAAACATCCCAACAACTAAGCAATGAAACAGTAACATGAACACTTTTTGTGAGTGTAATAAAAGTCACTGAAGTTCCTGAAATTTGGCCCAGTTCAGGAGAAATTGTAACAACACCCCACCCACCACCACCAAAAGTTACAACATACTTGTGGATTCTTCTGTCAGCTGTAATCCTCACAAATAAAGAGAACTGAGGTGAAACAAGCCAAAAATAAGGAATTGCTAAACCTGAACTTTCCACTCCTAACACACAAACTGCAAAGTCAGAGTCCAACGGAACCTTCCGTCCAGTCTCGGGCAGAAGATGAGTGGAACATCAGGAGGTCATCAGTGATGCCTTTTATATGAGACACATCTGTGTGGACCAGGCACGAGTACTGTGACACTTAAGTCCAATAGATACTGTACACGAGTGTGCTGCTGAAAAATGTCAGCAGCTAAGCTTATTCGCTTCAGACTCGACAGCAAAGACTCCATATTAGAGAAAACCTGATAGGCTGTGACATGTCCGAGGCAGGGCCACTGACGATCAGCAGAACTTTATCTGCTGCACTCCCCATTTGTAACAAACTTTAACGGGTCACATCATTTCCTATTACGTTTCCAGTTTTTCCTTCTCTTTTGGTGTCGTGGAAGCGCTTCAGTACGACAAAGAACAAACCCGAACCCTAAAGACAGAGCTGTTTGGTCCAGCTAAGGAAAGAGAGCGGTGCGGTGCCCAACGCGCTACGTGGATATTTGTGGTTTATCAACGAAGCAGATAAAAAGCCCGTTTAGTTAGTAAACAAAGAGGTGCTGGACTCACGCTGACACTGTGGCAAAATGGAAAACACGCCAAACCAGCACTCATCAAACTAATCACCCGCGGCGCTCCTTACCTGTGATAATCTCCCGCTTGCCTTCATCCAGGTGACTAGAAATCACATCCCCCATGATCAGTGAAGCGTCCCACGCGAACGCTGCGTCAGACCGACAACTACTTTTTAAGACAAACAATAAAGTCTATAGAGACGTGTCTCCTGCCACAGCAGCCCTGTCCGCTCATGAAATGACTGCAGCGTCAGTAATAACGGGTGGTACCAAACACTCAAGTCGAAGCTGTCGAAAGGAAGTTCAAACTGTGTAAGAACTGTGCGTTTTTCTCTCGGACAGACACACCCTCCTAAGTAGGAGGAGAACTTCTGCCGTGCAGCCACGTTACGTTAAAGTCTCGTTGGGAAACAGCAGACCCAGCGCTGTGGGACAGGGAAGGTTATTATAGAGCAGCTGGACAATGGAGACGAAGTCAAAGCAGTAAAAAAGAAGATACAATGGCAAGAGAGAGAGAGCTGGTCACACAGGTTTAAATAACACACTAAAGAAGATGAATAAGCACGAGACAGGGGATTATGCATTTTGTGGACAGGAGGAGACATTTGAACGTGTGATGTTAGAATGCGCTGAATACAGGCAAATACTCACATTACAGAAAAGCAGAGTTCAGTTAAGGGTGCACGAAATATTACAAAGGAACGCAGGGCGATATTTGGGTTTTTAAGAGCAAGTGGTGTTTATATGAGAATATAGATGTATAAACTGACTGAGCCACACTCCAGTCCAGAAGGTGGCGGTAATGCACCTTGTTCGCCAACCGCAGCAAATAGCGACCACAGGGCTGTAGCCATGATACAAAGAAATCCTGAGGCCAACACAATCACCATTATTATTTTCCTTTTCCTTCACCTCGATGGAAAACATCATAAGATCAAGAAAAGCTTCGAAGGATAATTGTTTCTGTAATTTTACACTGTTTTTGTTGATTAACAAACGTTTCCATCATTAATGTTTGATGGAAGATGGAAGAAGAAGGAAAACAGCAAAATGATAAATTACAGTTTTATTACAAAATGAGTTTGAAGAATTCATGTTCCTGCCTCTAAAACTATATTAAAATTACTGTCGTTAAATATCATTTCGGCCCACAGGATCTTAGCTCGGCCACTTCACCACGCTGGAGGGCGTCTCCTATTTTGACCTCAGGACTCCCATATTCCCATATCCCCTCCATATTCGCCACAGATGTTTCTGTATACTATGCTGGACACTTGGTTATGGCGTTCCAGTTCCTGTGCTGCCATGATTAGTGCCTCTGTGCTGTCTTTCAGTCCAGCTTTGTCCAGCCTGGTAGGATTTCTGGATATCAGCCACCTCCTCTATCTGCCGGTGGTACATACCGTGCAGGGGCCTGTCCTTCCATGATGGTTCCTCCTCTTCCTCCTCATTCCTGGGCTTCTGCTGCCTGAGGTATTCACTGAGCACGCGGTCGGTTGGGCTCATCTTCCTGATGTATTCGTGGATGTTTGTTGTCTCGTCCTGGACTGTGGTGCTGACACTCACCCGGCCTCCTTCCTTCCACTTAGCGTACAGCCTCAGGGTGCTGCTTGGGGTGACCCGTGGCACATTACGCACATGGACATAAATACGTATTTCTTACTTGTCGGTGCTGCGTACTACACAATAACATTCAATATTTAGTATTTACTGTTAGTTACAGTTGTGGTGTGCTGTGGTGTCATGTTTAGTGTGTTTATTGTGTTGCTCTCTTTTGCTTGTTTTTGTTTCCTTGTTTTTTGTGTCTTCTCTTACGGTCCTTCTTCCCCTCTGTTTTTCTTTCTCTCTCCCTTTCTTATCCCCCAGTCATGTCTGTCCCGTCTGTAACAACTTGAAATAAAATAAAAGAAATAATAATAATAACAAAGGTCAACCAAATGGACCAATATGGCAAGGCTGTGATGATCCACTTGGTAAAGTAAATCAGTTGGGCATCTTTCTTGGCCGTGATGGCTAAAGATCCAAACGGGACAGGCAAAAAAACCAAATTGATAAAACGTGTAAAAGGAAGATGTCCAGCGATAAAACAGACAGGCTTTCCTTCTTTCCTTCTTACACAAGAAATATCTTGTAACTCACCAATCTCATGGACTCACGCTCAAAGAAACCACATAAACTTCCCCTAAGCAAACTAATGTGTACACTTGTGTCTGCATTCATATTTTGTTAAATGCGAACAAAATGATGGCAGAAGCGCTGCCAAGTGTCTGCACAGACAGAGAGGCTTCAGTTAAGAGGGAAGAAAAAGAATCTGTGTTCACGTTCAATACTTGAATTTTAAAAAACAAACAAAACATTTTCAGAAACATTTGTGGATGTTTGTTTGTTTGTTTGTTTGTTTGTGTTACTTGAACACTAAAGTGGCCCTCCAATGAGACGACAGTGCCAGCAGCGGCCCACAGCTCATTTGACCCCTGATTTTAGACTATATTTTTCACTACACCAACAATTGATAAATATCTTCTACAAACACGTTTCGAAAAATCTGAGACAACATAACAGCGATACTGGAAAAGCTACATTACTGAAGGTGAGTGAAACATTTGGTTCAGGTTGGTTAGCACAGTAGAAAATTTACAAATAAAAACAAAACAAATAAACAATAAAGAGTGTCGTAAAATGATTTGGTTTTCAAAATAAAACATTTTACTCTCCTCTGTCCTTCTGGCTCACATTTGTGGATATTTGAACTCACAAGTTAAATGTATATTCTGCAGCATCTCTACTATTCCGCGTAACTCTGCACTGAGTACGCGTGAGAGCGTTGACTTGTCTTCTGCTGCCCTCGCGTGGACACCAAACAGCGTCTAAGTGCGCCATCATACCATAATCATCTCAGTAACTCTTGATGTACATTAGATATAAACTCACATTATATATACCTAATACTGATTTATTATCCCCGATCCATTATTTCATTTTCATGTAAGGGCTCATAATCGAGGCGCGGACGAGGCTTTCCAGAGTTTCAAAATAAAAGTACTTAAATTTCAGTCTGTGGGAAATTGACAATTTAGGGACAAAACTTGACCTGATAATCTAGATTTTTTACATCCACAAGTAAAACACCTACTTTACATTTTTCATAATAACAATAATAATGATAATAATAATAATATATTGCCTGGTTTGCAATATAGCCCCTTTAAGTCAAAAGTGTCCAAACAGATTACACTTATGTTGCAGTTCAGTGCAGCGAACTTCAGCGTTTTCTGCTCATCACATCTTTTTGACCATTTTCATGTTAGTTTCACTCCTGTAAGCTATTTGGTGGAGCAACCTAGAGCTTACAGGATATCACATTTTCAGTTTACTTTATTCTACCTATTCCAAAATCTAGGATGAAGGAGGAGTTGTTGATATGTATTAGTTGACTTACTTTAGAACACTTGCTATTCAGTATTTTGTTAAAGGGAAACCAGGAAACCAGCTCGCCTGCATGATTTGACTTGAAACCTCAGGAGAGGTTCTCTCTCTCCCGTTTAGCCTGTTTTGCTATGCTCGCCTAACTGGAGGCTTTTATTTTGAATTTAACTGGAACGACTGGGTGTTACTTACTATGATGAGCTTTACAGTAGTAATAGCTCCACTCGGTTTTCTTTGGAGAGCAGGACGCGCACTGACGGGATCATCATGGCACCGCTGGGACTAAAAGCCATTGTTGGAGAAAGTAAAAAAATTTTTATTCTTATTTAATTCTTATTTTTATTCTGATTGTTGTTGTAACGTGGGGCCGAGCTGCTCCTTACTTTTTATTAATGAAATGTTGGTGCGCTAAGACGCACGGAATCACTGGAGCAAAGCATCTGCTCATAACATCTGAAGTGTCGCAGGCAGTGAATTAATTGCACTATTCGCTGGTGTTCTGCTAAATTCTGCCGTTATTGCCCGTTATTGTGTTGTCAGTGTAAAAGCATGGAGCCCAGGTCCGATGTAAATCCGGTCGCGCTAATCTTTGTGCGGATTAAATGCTTTGACATAATTCTCTGGGGAAGACCAGAGGTGGAGGAGGACAGATCCGACTCTGGCTGCCTCAATAACCGAAGAAGCCTTAGTTTATACTGCCTTTACTATCCCAGACCTGTTTCTTCCCCTCGTGCATTGATTCCACGGTAGTTGTGAGCACAGTTTGGTAATTCCAAACTGTGCTCACTGATTTTCGATTTGTGTTAGTTGCGCTTAATAAATCGCACCAGCGCATCTTTAGACTTCCAAAAACAGCACGCACCCAAACGGCTAAAGGGAGGTTCAGTGAACTTGGCAGTGATGCGCCTTCACTAACTCATTGAGTAACCATATTAATAAAACTGGTTACAACCTATCAAGCCTTTGGATAGTGACTGTGCAAGTTATTGAAATACTGTCACAATTTAAATACATGTTAGCAGTGACATGGCCGTACACGGACAGGAAAGGTCTGACATTTACTCTAGACCAGTATAACAGCTCTATGCAGATCATATTTCCATTTAAAGACAGAGATTTAGGCTATTTAAAGGATGTTGAAGAAATTCATCAAAGAAAATCAAAAATCAGACAGTTGCTGTCAAACAGTCGTATTGTTTAGATTGTGATGGAAATGAGACAGCTATGCTGGAAAACAACCGAAAATCAAGTGTTATTTAAAAACAAAATCACAAGGTAACAATCGCTCAGAAAAATACTAATGCAATACTGTAAAGTACTTAAATCCTAAGAAAAGTCGTTGGATGAAAGCACAGGTGTAGGCGTCACGATATTTACGACACAAAGACTCGTCCCCTGCTCTCATGAGCATCCCCTGAAAATCGTCTATGTCGAGTTTCATTGGGTGGAAATTTCATGTTTTAAACCTTGAAATCTATGCAGAGAATTAGACAGCTGTAAGCATGTAATGCTCACAGCTGCCTTGGTTGAGGATCCTCAGAGAAAATAATGGTAACATTCAGCTGCACACATGCTTCAACAGAAGAAAACAAAGTATTCACATTACAGTGCATTCATGCTCTCATCTGAGAATGCGTCATGATCACAGAGACTGTCTGCGAGTCCAGAAACTTCCAGGTGAATCTGAGCAGTGAAGGGTCACATCAGAATGAATGATAGTGAGGCTGTGATGTCAGAGGGAGTGCCCAACAGGTTATCTGTCTGCAGACCAAAGTCATGACCATAGATGAGGGATTTAGTTTATGTTGCCCAAACATCAAAACGTTGTCTCTCATGAACACACTGTACAACATGATGACAGTGTTTGTCAGGAAAGAGAATAGTGAATAGGAGAGCTAGAACTGAAGCAACAGCCGACTGTGCCTGCTGCCCGTCAGGCGGTGCTCCGTTCTTCCACAGGCACTTACACCTAATCCAGCGGACTAATTGGATAAACAGGACTATTCACCGACTTCACTGTAGTGTGTCTCTGACAATAGCTTTTCTCGTCATGTAGCTTGGTCTACCTGATAAAGGTGTATCGGCTCATTGAGGTGTTGTGTCACAAATAATGTGCCTAAATCGATCATTTACAGTTATTGTAAATTCCTGCATGAGATGGCTGGCCTCACTGTGTGACTGTCATGTCACTGCAATGTGCTTATGTCAGCTGAACAGCAGCTCTTCAAGCTTAACGATACCTTTTGGAGGAACATGATATGTAGACTTATTTTGGAGAGCAAGTGTTTGTGTTTATCAGTGTGTGTGTGTGTGTGTGCGCACACTGATGCAGCCATGTATGCTGCTTTCCTGTGATGTCACGTCCGCTGACACAGAAATAGCTGTGGGCAGTAGGGAGTAGTGGATGGGGTAAGAGGATTGGGAGCAGATTAGAGGCAACAATTGCAGTGGGCCTGTCTCTCAGTCTCTCCGTGCTCATTCTCACATCCTGGACATGTGCTTAAATCCCCAATAAGGGAAACCTTGACACATTTTAACAGAATATTGGGAAATACTAGATTTGCTCTGCTTAAAAAACAATAAAAGAAAAAAGAATGAACTAATATCTTTTAGAAATGTCTCTTTGTGTTACTCTGTCTCTGTGAAAACAGTATTTTTTCCCTTCCTAGTTCTCTAGTGTTTTGCAAATTCTTCATAACGAAATGTTTTAAATTGTCAAACATTCGATTTTAATACCAGACAAAAACAAACTGGGCAAAGAAGAAAACTAAACTTTAACAGAACCTGAATCCAAAGATTAACAAACATACAAAACTAGAAAGACTATTGAACTCAAACCACGACAGCTGCGCCAGAAGCTTGGACGCTTATGATTCACCAAATGTAACCAGTCGTTCTTCAGCCCGTGTCATTGGTCTGCAAATATGGAAATAACTTTGAAGTCTAATCAGTGTATTGTTCATACATGTTGCACTGCTATTATTTTCTATTTTATGGTTAAATTGTTATAATTTGTAATTAAAATTAGACACAAGCTCTGAAAAAGGATTTATGTTACAAATTTGACATCCACACAGCCAAACATGTAAAATCACTGACGTCAGTTCAGTGCTTACATTTCTGTGGGAGATCTCCTGAGCTGTGACCATTGTGAAAGTTCAACTATCAAACCTGATTCAAACAGAAGATTCGCTGTTATGCATCTATCGGCGTAAGTGTTTGCATGATAATCAAAATGCTGTTTGAATGTGGCTTAGAGCAAAACGTGCTTTGACTGCTCAGAGTTGAAAAGTCCAATAAAAGTATCCAAAGTACATTAACCAATCAGGTGAGGGGACAGGTGGCTGCACACATGTCAGCAGCATCCTCGCAGTGAATGCACCAAGGTGAAATAATAAGCTTTGCTGCAATTTGGCAAAGTCTGGTGTCAAATGAATAGTTTCTGATTTATACCTGCTACAAGAGTATTAAAAATCTTCTGACCGAGAGCAAAATAAAAGCATCTGTGATGCCTGAATAGAACTAAAATTCAGCATTGAATGGCTCCTCGCATTATTCCTGAGGTGGCAGCAGCACGTCTGTGACCATGTTTGTGTGTTTCTCAAAGATGAGATTAGAGTGGAAAATTACCCCCAACTGATTTTACATGTGTACATAAAAGACCTGTAGAGGACTTGATGCCCGATGTAGCTTTTCTGAACCAATAATAACAGTTTTTGTTTCATCTTAGTTTAACTTCAGGACCTTTGCACACATCTGTTAGACAGTGTATAGAGTGGGAAAGGTTTGCTCAATCAGTGGCTCTCACTGGAATGCAGAGCTGCCATCAGCACAGCAGTCTTATTAAATGTCATATGCCAGTATAATGTGACCTAGTGGTAGCATATACAGTGTAGACCTTTGGGGGACTCCGCTGCATAATATGGAAAAACATACAAAATATGATTTAAACGACTGCAGAGCTGTCGTAGATATACCAACCCAGTGCTACAGCCTCACTATGAAACTGTAATGATCCACTATATTAAATGCTACACTTGGGTCACATAGTACAAGAACAGAACATTCATCAGTATTGCTGCAACACAGTGAGCTATGATATCACCCTAACAAGCACAGTCTCAGGACTGTCCAAACCCTGACTGAGATGTTGTTCTGACTGCATGTTTCAGAAGGCTGAAGACAGTTATAATAGATAAGATAAGATAAGATAAGATAAGATAAGCTTTCTTAGTCCCACACGTGGGAAATTTGTTTTGTCACAGCAGGAAGTGGACAGTGCAAAAGTTATATAGCAAAAATTAGAATACAATACGAATAATAGACTGTACACAACTGTACAGAAGAGAATAGAATAAAATAAAATACAATATACAGTAGAATAAAATAGAATAAAATATACAATAGGATAAAAATAGAATACAAATTCTATATACAACTGAGTAAAAATACAACTGAGGTCACTTTTATAGCATGTGGACTGTAATCGTAGCAGTCAAGGATGAAAACATCACTGAGAAGTTATGGGAAAATATTATCAATAAAACAAGCAAGAGTTAGAATTTTTTATTTGATTTGATTCATTTTATTCTTTAAAAAAGTTTAGAAACTTTAATCTTAACGTGATCATCAAAGCTTTCATCTCTTGGTGATGTATATGATGATGATTCATCTTCATCCATCCAGTTCCAGTCTGCAGGATTGTCTTTTAAGAATGTGAATGTCTTTATTGATCCAGGCCACCAACAAGCACCACATTTCTTCTTTACCTTAAAAGCTGCAGGAACCTAGAGTGGACATGCAAAGAAGGTTAAAATGATTCTCTAGTCTTTCCTGTCTGAGATAGAAGGAACATTTCTGAAAATGTTTCTCATTGAGAACGCTCCTGCTTGTTTACTTGGAAACATGATATCAAAGAAAATACATAATTGTTCTGATACAAATAAATACATTTAATATGAACTCATTAACACTGAAGAATGTCCACAGTTATGTGTAAGCCCAGTAACATGCTTTATAAAATCATGTTAATTTATTATACCGAGGTGTCAACATTAAGATTAAAATCCCCAGCTGCTCAATCACGTTGGCAGCTGCTAAAATAAAACCAATTCTGTCACAGCAGCACTTTGAGACAGTGATCCAGGCCTTTGTTAGCACTCAGCTGGACTGCTGGACTTTATAAAGGGGTCAGTGCTTCATAGGTTACTCGTCTACAGAGGAGGCAAAATGCTGCAGCTCGTCTTGTAACTGGAACTCGAAAGTTTGAGCACATTTCTCCTATTTCAGCTCCACGTCACTGGCTGCCCATTCCTTTTAGGATTCATTTTAAAATTCATTTATTTGCTTTTAAAGCTCTCCATGGCCTCGCCCCATGTTATCTCTCTGAGCTGCTACAGCCTCATACACCCGCTCTGTCAGGTCAGCTGATCAGCTGCTCCTGCATGTACCCAGGACTGGGCGTAAACTTAGAGGAGATCCTGCTTTTGCTGTAGCAGCTGCCAAACTGTGGAACGAGCTGCCTTTAGAGATCAGACGGCTTCTTCTCTGCCTGTTTTTAAATCACTCCTGAAAACCCAGCTCTTCACCCTGACCTTTGACACCACGTGAGATGTTGGTGTTTAGTTTAGTTTAGTTGATTCTATGTTGGTCTGTTTTAATTTTAATTCATTATGTGTTTTATTTATTTTTTATTTTATTCTATTGTCTTATTTACTGTACCACACTTTCATGCTGTGCTGGCTATTTTAAAGCTCTTCATAAATAAAGCACTTTATAAAGTGCTTGGATTACTTAAAAGAAACAAAGAAGGTAAGAAAACAACAAACAGATGGTGTCAGTAAGAGCGGTCTCTCTGCTGTGACACCAGCAATGCTTTTGTTTTGCCAACATGCAGAGATAGATTATTGTCCTTGCACCAAAGTGCCAGCTGTTGCACCTCCTCTCTGTAAGCAGCAGCATCATCATCGTCCCAGCGCTCTGGTGTCATCTGCAAACTTGATAATGTAGTTTTTGTTGGAGCTGGAGGTGCATTTGTGGGTCAGCAGCGTGAAGAGTAGCGGTCTCAGCACACGTGCCTGCAGGGTGGGAGGGGGCCGTGCTCAGTGTGATGGTGTTGGATTCCAACCTGTGCTCTCTGGGGTCTATCAGTGAGGTCCAGGATCCAGTTGCAGTGGAGCAGGGCAGGCTTGCTGATCAGCTGTTGGTGAATGATGGTGTTGAATGCTGAGCTGAAATCAGTGAACAGCATTCTTACGTGGGCGTTACGTTGATCCAGGTGTGACAGAGCCAGGTGGAGTGCCAGTGAGATCGCATCGTCTGTTGATTTGCTTTGACTTCATGATGATTGGAGTAAGTATTAGTGGGCGGCAGCCTTTGAGCTCCGAGGCTGCAGCTGTCTGTGACACAGCAGCTTGGCTCAGGGCAGCGGTTCTTAAAGAGTTCTGACAGGCAAGTTATCGTGAGGATTGGGAGGAGTTAAAATGGAAAAAATGGAACGCCACAAGGAAGCATAGTTAGCCCGTTATTGTTTTCACTGCTGATAAATGATGTGTTTAAGAACATAGAGGGTGGAACGGGGTTTTCACTTTCTTCAGACGATGGGGCGATGTGGGCAAGAGGACGACGGTTAGACTTTTTGGTAAAGAAAGTACAGGCGGCAATCACAGCTCATATAAATGGGGGTTTAAACTCTCAGCTGATAAGACTAAATAATGTTTTTACGAGAAAAAGAGTTGGTGTTGACATCAGGGTCAGATTATATGGACAAGCATTACAAAGGGTAAAACAATTTAAGTTTTTGGGGTTGTGGTTTGATGAAAGGGTGACATGGACTGTACATATTCAGAAAATAATAGACGGATGCAAGAAAGTGTTAAATATAATGAGGTGCTTAGTGGGAACTGACTGTGGGGCTGATAGGAAATCTTTAAAAGCTTTATATACTGGGTTGATTAGGTCAGTATTGGATTATGGGTGTGTAGTATATAATTCTGCTGCCAGAACAAGTCTTCGTAAGTTGGATAGTATCCAATATCAGGCGCTAAGACTCTGCACAGGTGCATTCAAAACAACATCTGCAGCAGCTGTACAGGTAGAAATGGGGGAAATGCCATTACAAACAAGAAGAGAGCAACTGACACTGACTTACTGGGCAAGTTTACAAGGACGTGATCAAGATCATCCGACAAAAACTGTTTTCCAACCGTGCTGGGAAAAAGAGAAAACACAATTGAAGAGCTTTGGGTCTCTTAAATTCACATACAGTGCAGGAATATATTAATCAGTATTATAGTCAAAATCTACACAGATGCATCAAAGAATACAGCCAACCAAAGCGGGATAGCATTTATACTTCCTGAGTTTAATATCAAGGTGGGGAAAAGGATCAGTGACGATTTATCAGTGTGCACAGGAGAAATGGTTTCATTATTGTTAGCAGTCCAGTGGATTGAAGAAACAAAACCACTAAGATCTGTGATATGTTCAGACTCGAGCTCATCACTGGCCAGTCTGCAAGACAGTCACTCAGACTGCAGACTGACATTCTGATAGAGATCCAGCAAACATTGTTCAGACTTGTTATGATGGGGCTTATGGTCACATTCTTATAGATACCAGCGCATCATGGAGTTAAAGGAAATGAAACAGACTGGACAGCAAAAGTCGCAACGAGGAGACCGATGGTAGATATTAGTGTGAGTAGGACGGAGCTCAAGAGTAGAATACGATACAAAATGAAGGAAAGGTGGCAGAAGCAATGGGAGGAGGAGAGGAAAGGGCGATGGTTTTATAAAATCCAAAGGAAAGTGGGGGAAATGAGAAGTACAGGCCGAAACAGGAGAGAGGAGACGATTATATCTCGACTGAGATTCGGACACACTGGTTTAAATAGCACATTGTTTTTAACAGGTAAACACTGCACAGGGGAGTGTGGCTGCAGCAGGGAACAGGAAACAATAGAACATGTTTCCTTGAATTGTCAGAGGTTTGATATTGAAAGGAGACAACTGCTCAAAAAGCTGGACGATATGGACGTGAAGTTGGACTTGATTGATTTGTTTCGCACGACCTCTGTAAGTGAAAGTTATCGGGCTGTATTTTGGTTTTTAAGGCAGACCCATTTGTTCGAGAGAATTTGAATTTTTTTTTTTGTCACCATCACGCCCTGCCGCAGCTCTGCCGTCAAAAACAGGCTCCCTGCAGCCACTAACAGTGAGTAGTATTAAACTCTCACTAAATTATATATTTTTCATCTCTGCTCACCAGTTTCTGGATCTTTTGTTTTTATAAGACTAAGACTGAACTTTATTTTTCCATGTTTGGCGATGTTCACATTCTGTTTAACTTGTTGCTTTTTTGAAGAAGTGCTGCAGACGAATGAAGCAGTCGAGTGACAAAAGTTAGTTGCTTGAAATGAAAGTTGTTTGTTTAAAACAAAAATTACTGACGGATTCAGTGAATCCTTCGGGGGGATAATATTTCTGCCATGTGAGGAATGATGTAAAAAGACTGAGAACCACTGGTTCAGGGAGATGTTGAAGACGTCTGCTCGGACGTCAGTCAGCTGACGATGAGGCGGCCTACATGGATGAAGTGAAGAATCTGGCATCGTGGTGCCAGGACAACCACCTCCAGCTGAACGTCAGCAAGACCAAGGAGCTGGTGGTGGACTTCAGAAGGGGTCAGCACAGAGACTATAAGCCCATCATCATCAATGGAGCTCCAGTGGAGAGGGTGCAGTCCTTCAAGTATCTTGGTGTCCACATCTCCTCAGACCTGACATGGGCTGCCCACATTCAGGTCCAGACCAAAAAGGCTAGGCAGCGCCTGTATCACCTACGACAACTGAGGAAGTTCAGGGTCTCTCCAAAGATCCTCAGGATTTTCTATACAGGCGCTGTGGAGAGCATCCTCACACAGAACATGACATCGTGGTTTGGGAACAGCTGTGTGAAGGACCAAAAAGCTCTCCAGAGAGTGATCCGTACAGCAGAACGCTGCTGCAGGATTGCTCTCCCCCCGCTTCAGGACACCTACACCAGGAGATGCCGGACTAGAGCAGATACTGAAGGACCCGTCCCATCCTGGCAACAAACTGTTCCAACTTCTGCAATCTGGTAGAAGGTTCCGCATCTTCTGGGCAAGGACAGAGAGACTCAAGAGGAGCTTCTATCCCCAAGCCATCCGTGCCCTAAACACACACACCCGCCCTCTCACATCATCTATAACTGACTGAGACAGGACTCTTCCAGACACTAAACCAAGGCACAATGTACATTTCAATTCCTTTAATTTTAAATATGTTTATATTGTCTATCCTGTAAAATAGTCAGATGTCTATTCATATTAATGTACAGAATTCACCTGCTTGCTGCTACTACTGCACATTCACCCAGTGTATATACTATATGTATGTATATATATATATAATGTTCTTCCTCTACACCCCCCCCCAATTTTTGCACATGTCGAGGAGCGTGTCAGGCTACATTTCACTGTGTGTTATACTTGTATAACTATGCATGTGACAAATAAAGAACCTTGAACCTTGAACCTTGATCAGCACAGGCTGTAAGGACAGTATATTGTCTGGTGCAGCAGCTTGTGGGGTGACTTTAGCGAGACTCCTTCTCACATCGTGGACAGGGACAGCACTCGTTTGTCTGGCGAGGGGTGGTTTTCTGTGCTGGCTCCTTGTTTTGAGTCTCAAACCTGGCGTAGAATGAATTAAGTGCTTCTGGCAGAGAGGCGGGGCCTTGTAATGATGGCTTGGATGTCTTGCCACATTCGCTGAGAATCTCTTGAGCAGGCGAAGTAATCACTGACTTTTTTTGAGCACTCAGGCTTTGTTAGCTTGATGCCCCAGCACAGATCGGGTCTTGTCAGTCTGAGCGCTGCCTCGTCGTTGGCCTTGAAGGCACCAACCCGTGCTTTCAGTAGTTCTTGAACGCCTGCAGTAAAGCATGGCTTCTGGTTAGTGCATGTTGTGACAGTTTTGATGATGGTGGCATCTCCAATGCATATGTCACTGTCTCAGCATACTCATTTATGTCTATGTGATGTTCAGTGGTCGCCGCTTCTCTGAAGACGCTCAAAACTGTAACTACACTGCACTCTCCAGATTTTATTTTACATTTCTGTTATAAGACCAAACTTAGCCAAGGTGGACAGAAGTCACAATTAGAGCAGGGCGATATGGCCAAAAATATTTATCACGATATAGATTTGAAAATTTGCGATAACGATATAACTGACGATATAATTGATGTGAGACAAAATGCAACTCCACAACTTTGCTAGCGTTTACAGCATCCTGCCATGCGACTGTATTTGTCTCTAACCCTCAGGAACCTTCACATTAACTTTTATCGAGTGGAAAAGTGTTAGCTTAAATCCTGCAGCTTCACTGTTTATGTTATGCTAACATAGCTGTGTCGCTAGCGATCACGTAGCACATCATTATATAGCAGCTAGCCCAACTTCAGTAACTTTACAAACATCTCTGCTGTTTAGTTTCCTGTCTTCATTTATGTTGGAAGTGACAGCAGAGCTGTACATTTGAATTTTTTCAGAAATCTCTCAGTCAGAACATGCTATATCATGTTTAGGTAACTAGCGAAACTAGCGAGCTAACTTCCGTTAACCACCTGCTAACTTCTAACTCCGTTAAATGTAATAAATTCTGTTTTCATGGATGCCTGGATGCTAAACTTCATAGTTACACCTGGTAAAGCAGCAACGCTGATCGTTTTATTAAAGATGAAAGAATTTAGACAGTTTTTAACTCTCAGTGACGCTGCAGTGTTCGTTTGACTTTGGGACTGACGGACAAACACCAAACCACTTCCACATCACTGAAGTGGCTCCATTTTTACAAACCTATTCTGGTTCATCCGTTTCACTCAACGATCCGCTTTCTCCATTCTCATTCTCCGTTGCCGCCATGCTTTTTCGGCCATGTGCGTATGAAAACAAAGGCACTGCACATGCGGGTTTTACCCATATTCTAATGCGATATTTCATTTTCTTATCGTTGCCTAACATTGTACCGGTATTACCATGAACGGTATGATATGGCCCAGTCACAATGGAATTGTAGGTTGGAAATTTTCAATTTCAGTTCAGCTGGTTTTTTTTTTATTTAGCAACAACAGCCGAACACTTAATAAACTGGATGAGGCAGCAGATTTTCTAGGTTTGCACAAACTAGTCTGTTAATTATTAAGACTGGAATATCAAAAATGGGCAACTGGCAGATTTATGACCTGATGTGTGAAAATGCTCTAACTCTTGATTGAACTGTACAATATACACAAAATGTTTTGTTTACAGAGATAATGAACAACGTCATCAAGAAGGCAAGAGAAAAAGGAAAATGGAAGGTAATTGTCATTAACATCATTATTCATACGAAGTTGGATATCTGTGATTCAAAGATAAACAAAGACATTCATTAAGTATCAGATATAGTAGTTTCCTTTGCTATGTGTGATTTTATTATAGGTTTTGGTGGTGGACAAGCTGAGCATGAGGATGGTGTCCTCCTGCTGTAAGATGACAGACATCATGTCTGAGGGAATCACTAGTAAGTACTACCAACCCAGCCACACCCAGCTCACCTGTATGGAAGCCCGTTTCCGCCACAAAAAAAAAAAAAAAAGGATCTATAACTCAAAATTTCGAGTTATTTTCTGGAAATTCTGAGTTATTTTCTCAAAATTCCAATTTATTAACTCAAGATTTTGAGAAAAGTAACTCGAAATTTCGAGTTAGCGCTGCCAATCAGTAATCTACGTGAATGACGTCATTTCCTCGTTACCCGGAAGCTGAAGCCTCAGCTACAAATGCTACAGCTAAGCTGCCGGTATTACATCCAGTCGTGAATGCACAGATTGCTGAGTGTTTTCAGCCTGGCTTCACAAATGATGAAATCTCTGTGTTATTAGCTGAATCACATGGTGTTACTATCAGCAAACGTACTCGCGAAAGCGCCAATTTGTTGGGATCCGTTTTTGAGTGTGCGTTCCTCTGCGCCATATGCTTCCGGGTAACAAGAAAGCGACCTCATTCACGTATATTTTTGATTGGCAGAGCTAACTCGAAATTTTGAGAAAAGTAACTTGAAATTTTGAGTTATGGATACTAGCTGTTTTGTTTTTATTTAGTGACGGAAACGGGCTTCCATACACTTGACCTGTAGCTGTGTAGTTAGTTTAATCTGTTTTAAATAAATCAAATTTAACTCTAATTTCTAATTAAGTTAAATGTATCCAACAGTGTTTACAGTGTGAAAATATTTCTATATTTATTTATTTTTTTGCAAGGTAATTGAAATATTAGAAAAGGATAAGATCAGCTGTGCGGTTCCTCGGTCGTTGATCCAGTGTTTAGTTTATTTTCCTCTGTTCTCAGTTTAAAGTTTCTTATTGATTTCCAGTGTTCTTGTAATTATGTTGTGAATTACATGCTGGAGTTCAATGTTCGTAGTTGTGATCTAGTCCCAGAGTTTGACTTCATGTTTATTTTTCTTATAGCAGTCTGTTGAATACCGGCTGTTTAGTCTTCCCTACGTATCCCATGCCCGGTGTACGTGTCTTACTTTCCAATCCATCAGTCATGTGCCAGTTTTACTTCCCCCTTTGTGTTTCGTTAGATTCTGTTCACCTGTTCATTGTCCTCATGTGTGTATTTAAGCGTTCTGTTTTCTTCAGTTCCTTGTTGCATTCTACCAACAGGTGTGTTCCAGTATTGTTTTTTACTTTTGCAAGTTCCAATAAAAAAATCTGTCTTTTATGAGTTCACCATTTTGAATAAAAATGTCAGATTAAAGACAGGCTTTGGTATCCGTTCCCACCAGAACATTGCTGACTAAATAGTACTTTAACTGTGAGAAACATGGCACCAGGTAGTGACGGTGTGATGAAATCCCTTGAATGTGTCGACTTTTTCCAGCCAATTGCTTTGCCAAAAGGCAGATCACACGAAGCTCCGTCCAACAGCTCATTTGGGAGTACTGCTGCGATGATGCATGTGGGCTACATACCAAACGTAATGATTAGGGATGTTACTGGCCATTAATTTCTTAGTTGACTAACTGTGGAAAAAATTCCACTAACAACTAGTCTAAAATTAAGAAAAACTCAGATCCATCCATCCATTCGCTTCCGCTTATCCTTTTCAGGGTCGCGGGGGACGCTGGAGCCTATCCCAGCTGTCATAGGGCGAAAGGCGGGGTACACCCTGGACAGGTCGCCAGTCTGTCGCAGGGCCAACACACAGGGACAGACAACCATTCACACTCACATTCACTCGCACATTCACACCTAGTGACAATTTGGATTAATCAATTAACCTATCCCCACAAGCTGCATGTCTTTGGACGGTGGGAGGAAGCCGGAGTACCCAGAGGGAACCCACGCAAACACGGGGAGAACATGCAAACTCCACACAGAAAGACCCCGGCCTGATGGAGGAATTGAACTCAGGACCTTCTTGCTGTGCGGCAACAGTGCTAACCACCGTGCCACCGTGCTGCCCAAAAAAAACAACTCAGATATTAAGTTAAATTTAAGAACCATCCATTTAATGGAAAACGTCAAAACTAATATCAGAGGTGTTTTGGAGAAAGCTAATTTCCGCCACATGTAGAAGCTTCGTCAGTTCTAATGTCGAGTGGTGGAGAGTCCCAGATTTAAGTCCTGGGGGAGTGTCCCCAAGAGGGGATCCTTTAATCACACGAGTCAGCAGTGTTGGGCAAGTTACTTTGAAAAAGTAATTAATTATAGTTACTAGTTACTTCTTCAAAAAAAGTAACTGAGTTAGTAACCGAGTTACAAGATTCTAAAAGTAATTAATTACTTGAAAAGTAACTATTTCGTTACTTAAAAAAAAAAAAAAAACGTTTAACCCTTTTGATGTTTCCTCCACATTTCAACTTTAAAAAGTATTTATTTGCCTTGTTTGGTATCATCCTTTTCAGCACAACCTCACGTGTCTGAATTTACAGTTATGTTTTCATTTTGACATATTGTATTAACACAATTGATCTAAAATCAGACAAAACACATAAAATCCGAGTAGAAAAAGTTATATTTTTACTGTAACAACCACAAACATGTTTAATGAATCATGTTTCATAACTTTAAATGCAAAAATAAATTGACAATTTTAAAATTATATGTACAACATCACAGCCTGATACCTGCAGGTCTGACAGCAGCAGGTGCATCACTCCTGTTTCTATCTGGAGACAGCAGTCACCTCATTGTTCTGACACACAACACAAAACTATCCACAACACTACACACTAACTACACAAGACAACACGTCACTCCTAAATCTTCCCCCTCTTCCTAAACAACCAAATGTCATGTTGCCATGTCATTTTTTGATTTGTGATTATATATCGTTGTTGGGATGATAAGTGTCTTATATTGGGATATGAGACTTTAACCAGCCTGATGAACGCACTGACCTTGCTCTTTATCCACTTCAGTTGTCGAAGATATAACAAAGCGGCGTGAACCTCTGCCCAGCATGGAGGCCATCTACCTGATCACACCCTCAGACGAGGTAAATAAAGCAGTTCCTCTACAGCAGGGGCGTCCAGCTGCAGTCCTTGAGAGCTGCTGTCCTGCAGCTTTTAGACGCATCCTTGCTCCGACACACCTGAATCAAATGGGTGGCTTGTTACCAGGCCTTTGTCAAACTTGATAACCATTGATTCAGCTGGTTGGAGCAGCGATGCATCTAAAAGCTGCAGGACGGCAGCTCTCGAGGACTGGAGCTGGACACCTCTGCTCTACAGCCTCATTATGTGATTTTCTTCATTGCAAATGTTTGTCCATCAAATTAGAAACGACACTTTCCTTTGATTTGAATCCTTTACTACAATACATTTAGTTTGATGTTTGCTTTCAGTGATATGTAACTCACTCAACAATGTAGCAATGAATTATTAGTCTGTTCGTCTTTGCTCTTTCAGTCTGTCGAGGGTGTGATTGAGGACTTCAGAGACCCTCGGACTCCGAGGTACAAAGCCGCCCACGTCTTCTTCACTGACAGTGAGTAGACCAAAATCACACCCACAACATACACGATTTAGTTTTATTTATATAATTCCAAGTCATAACACATGTGGTCTCAGGACACTTTATATAACGAGGTTAAGACCATATCAGGATCACTACTCTCTTTAACTCGAAGCACGTTTACTGTATTTAAAAATCTTCACAGGTGTCTTTGGTTTCTGTATTTTTTCATCTGTCAGTATAGTTTCACAGCTGTTACTGGCTGGATGATGCTGTTTTGTCTTTCTTTTTTCCATTGGGAGATAAATACAACTGAATAAATGTAACTGAAAGTAAAATATCCTAAAATTTTAAGTTTTACAAAATGTAAAATAATTAGCAGCTTTTAATAGTGCAAAATAGGCTCTTTGAGGAGTCACTATGACTAATAAATACCACTGCTAGTCCAAAATAGTAGATCATACAATACTGAAAACACATTTTAATAAAGTCCAACACGCCACACTGCAGCGGTGCTTTGTAGACAAGTGGGCAAAGTTACAGTCATTTAACTCGTGCAAATCCACGTGAATTTAGTACGCCTACATTTGCTTTTCAAAAAAGGAATTTAATTTGAAAAAAACAGGAAAAGAGTCTTTATCCAAACTTGGTCAGAGGGGTTACAGTCAGAGTGAGACGACAACAACAGGGCCCCTGAACACATCCTGGTCCCCAAACAGCTACAGATGCTCCACATATTTCCAATCATGCATGTCTCTATCACAGTATTTCACTGTGTTAAATGCCTTTGGTTGTGCTTTTGGATTTTTTTCCATTCCTTTGGAGTGTTTTAGGTTTTGTGCATGTGTAATGTCTGCCCAGCTTCCACAGCAGCATGTTGTTTTTTCTCGCCTGTGAAAGCTGAATGAATAAAAGACCTCCACAGCAGTGCAGGCTTTTCTTCCCTTTATCTGCTTCAGTGCTATGTTACAAAGTGAGTTATGTTTTTAAAGGCAGACACATTCTGCAAATTTCATGACAGTTTGCACACACAGACACAGGTCTGGTGGAAATGTTTTATTAAACTCAGACATGGTCATTGCAACATGGCTCCATAACAACACCTAATTAATGAAGTAGGTCTTTAGCATCGTTTATGGTGAATGACGCATAAACTTAAATTGACAACTTTATGGGGCTGATTTGACCATTTCCAGGCATTAGACCGTTCCAAACTCCTCCTCTGGATTTTATTGGAATCATTGTTTGGAACTTAAGAGCTGGTCAGTCTGAACTACTGACCATTTCCATTAAATCTGTCTGTGGTGTCAAGCAAATTTTAATAATTTGCCATGGACCAAACGTGGCTGTTGTAAGTCTTTGAGACTCAACACATCCACTGGTAATGTTTCATATTAGTCATAGCACCAGTTAGTGAGAACGGGGAGCAGGCGGGTCCCAGTTCTGACTGAACAGAGCCATCTACAATGTGGTCATGAAAGCCTTAAAAGGTTAAGTGTTTCTTTTTATTGCCACTTTATTAAGGACGTGACCCTGACAGCAGGGTGAACTTTGTTTACTGTAACTCAAAGACACGCGAGCTCCAAATGTCACATGTTTGACAGAAGTCAAAGTATTCAGTCGTCTGAACGTGAGAGACATCTCTTTCCTAATCCATATTAATATGACGTGTTTTATCTTTGGCTGTATTTTGTTTTAATAATTTCTATATTTGTATTCCTCTGTTTGACTTTGATAAGCTGCCCATTACTACTGTAAATATGGACAGAAAAACTACACGTGCTTAATTATACTTTTATCTAAGACTGATTTAATGCGGCTGAAGTTATTTACAATTTTCACTCAAAAAAACCCCAAAATCACTCCTTTGTTCAAATGTGTATTTTGGACAGAAAAGGAAACAGAATCCAGAACCATAAACACCATGTTGAGCCAAGCAGATAAAATAAATGAAACATTTAATTCTTACTCTGTAAAACCTACAGTTTCTCTAAGTAAACCAATATGTTTGTCTTTGCTTGCAGCAATCCCAGACTCTTTGTTTGGACTCTTGACCAAATCCCGCGCTTCTAAAGCGATGAAGGCCTTGACTGAGATCCACATAGCCTTCCTGCCCTATGAGTCTCAGGTAAGATCCTGGCCACCATCAGTCATGACTGATGGGTAACAATATTCTTATTGAGTGTTTTGAGATCTTTGTGTTTGTATAATTTGAATACAGATGAATGAATAGTCAGTAAAATCTCAGCTGTCTTTCCACGATTTATTGAACTGAGCTACAAGTTGACTTTTCATGTTGCAAGAAAGTGAGAAGAAAACTGATTGTGCTGAAACCATGTAACACATTTATGACCAGATTTAAGAACGTTGCATTATTAATGAGTAGAAGGAGACGAATCAGCTTTGCACAAGGTTCACAAGGTACCAGTTTGATTTCAGGATTATATAAGACCACCAGTAACCACCCAGACTCAGGCCTGCATTAAACTGGGAACTGCTGTAACACTGAAACACTGTGCACATGGGAGGTGTTGAGGATGTATCCTGTAGTGTTGCCTCTGTATACCACTTTACAATATTAAATATTCAATCAAATAGTCAGCCCAGTTATTGTCCAGTTATTTCTGAGCCTGTGAAAACTGAGCACTATGTAAAGAAATGGCTTTAATTACTTAATGCTGAAATTCAGTTCGATTAAAGCTGAATCCCTGCACTTCAATCGAGTATTGCTGCGTCTAAAATCCAGTGTTGTGGTGCAGATGGGAAACTATACAACTGTGTGTCGTCTTTGTACTGTTTTCTGTCGTCAGGTCTTCTCCCTGGATAAAGTGGATGCTTTCCAGGACTTCTACAGTCCCTTCAAGGCTGACGTGAAGAATAACATGTTGGAGCGTTGTGCTGAACAGATTGCCACCCTCTGTGCCACGCTGAAAGAGTATCCAGGAGTTCGATACAGAGGGTGAGCTCCTTTTGATTTTTTTAAAGACTGAATTGGCTTTCTATTTAAAAAGTGGTGATCTCTGATCCTGTGGGTCTGCCCCAGTAGGTCTGCAGGGTTTGGATGGAGCCAACGGGGATTCGCCCAGTACTAACTGCCTCTCTCCTCTGGGTGTCTACCATGTCTCCTCTGATTAAAAATCAGGAGCCCTGAGCAGGCTCAGTGCTGGTGGAATACAACTGGAGAATGTCAACAGTGCAGACTTTGAATGTAGCAGACTGTAGCTTTAGCAGCAGCAAAGCACTTATACTTATCAGCCTGCTACAAGCCTATGCTGACTTTGTTCTGATCTTTGTGAGGAAAATGCTTGGAGAGGACAAGCACAACCAGATCTAAAGATTCACTTATCTAGCAGCATTCCTTGGAAATTCAATCCCCCAGGAATACAGTGGAAATCCAACATGGCACAAATGAGCAGAGAAAAATAGAGTAAAACCATCAAAACCAATTTGCAGCGTCACAGTTTGTGGTTGATCCCTCTGGTGTGGTCTGTGCTTCACATTCCAGCTTCTTATTTCCAATCTCCTGACCTGACTTATATTGTAGAAAAGAATGGGAAGAACGACTTATCTCCTCTGCACAGCACTTTTGACCTTCTGAACATTACATCATTCGAGATGACCTTAGTCCCTCTGTGACACCCGTTCACCGTTGTTGACACATAATGACCTGATGTCCTGATATCCAGCAGCTCCTCAGCATCCTCTCTCTGACTTTTCAACAAACATGATTTGAAACAAAGTTTAAAATCTAAACTTTAATATCACTTCATTTCATTTTCTGTCTTTGTATGATGCACTTTACAAGATTTTTCTGTGTATGTGTGTGTGTGTGTGTCATAATATGCTCCATACTGCTCCCATCACACACACACACACACACGTTTAAGTCTAGATCATGTCTACGCACACACTCATTTCTATTCTAACACATTAATCACACTTGTACTTTGATTGCATCTCTGATCAAGAATGAAGATGTTTCATTATTAGCAAAAGCACATTTAGACTTTTAACATAACAGGCTGGATGTTAAGGCCTTTTCCCCTCAGACATGATCGGAGGTGAACCATCAGACTTCAGTCTCTGCTTTCTGGACAGGGTGGTGTGCACATCTTTCTCAAAGCAAACTCTACCAGAAGACAAAGAGGCCTGAGGGCTTTGTGTTGTTCTGAGGTTTAGCAGTTTAGCAGAAGACACTGTTCTCTTCTGGACATAGGTCTAATTTTGTTCCTGGAAAATGCTGGAGCTACTCTTGCAGTTTGGATGTATGCGGCACAAATGTTCTCGTAGTCCACTTGCTTGATCCAAGTGCTGACTCAGCTTGCATTGTCCCGTCCTGCTATCATGTACCAGGCTGTCTGCAGGCCGCCTGTGATAGACTCCTGTCTCTATCTGGATCTGTTCTTGTGCTGCCTTGATCAGAGCTTCTGTGTTGTCCTTTAGGCTGGCGTCTTTCCGTTGCTTGTAAAGCCACGTGATGCTGTAATTTTGGGTGGAACCCTCCATGCATTGTGGAGAAAGTGACATCAATATCCTCCTGTTGTCAGCCTATTATTTCAGTTGAGTATCTGCTGACTGGGATATGTGTTGATATTCCTGTCAAGGATATCCTTATTCCATCCCACTGAGCTGTCCTACCTCCTGGAGGAATCACACTGTGGGTTTTTGTGTATTTCTTGTGGTTCCTGTCTGAGATGCCCGGCCCCCTCCTCTATCTTGCTTTTAACAGCTTGAATTTGGATGACCGTCTTCTTCTTGCCAACACTGTTTTATTAGAATCTGATTTCTGGACGATTTCTCTTATTTCTAAATAAGCCAAATGTTTTCTTCCTGGCTGTCGCTTCCATGCTGTTTGATTTTTAAAATGTGCATGAACTAATACCTGGATAAATGAATACCTGTGTGTGTTTGGATTAGGGACTACAAAGACTGTGCAGTTCTGGCTCAGATGCTTCAGGAGAAGTTGGATGGCTACAAAGCTGATGACCCCACCTTGGGAGAGGTAATGAAGTGAAATGACTAGATAATGAATGGAAGAACCAGATTATGGTAAACATGTGGACATTTCTGAAACAAGAGAAAAACAGAGGAAATTACACACAATGTAATAAATCGTACCCAGCTCTAATCTGCCATAACATCCAGGTTGCTTTTATCGATCATTAGTTCTTTTACAAGCTGCATTAAAAACTGTACAGCTGTTACACGTGTTAATTAGAGTTAAGTAAGAAAAGAATAAACTCACATAGTAAATAGATTTTCACTCAGCTGTAGTTTTAGTTTTCAGTGTTGGGGGAGATCAGCTGGACTGCTCCCATGATTAAGCATCGACTACGTCGCTGTTGAGTGGGTAACCATCCACAGAGGATGAAACAGACGTTATGGTCTGTCTGTAGGCTCCATTGTTCTTGGGGCGATAACTAAGCTGCTTCAGTTCTTCCAAAGGTTAAACTGATTGCTGTTGGAAGAAAGACGTGTGTTACATGTTAAAGCAGTGTTTTCTATATGCTCTGGTGCCTCCAGGGTCCCGACAAGTCTCGCACTCAGCTGCTCATTCTGGACCGAGGCTTTGACCCCGTGTCACCTCTCCTGCATGAGCTCACACTGCAAGCCATGGCCTACGACTTACTGGGAGTCGAGGATGATGTTTACAGGTAGAGATGCTACTAAAGGAGGTCTGACACCTGCCACATGCATTTTTTAATGTTATGACTGAAGGTTTGGGTCACACAAATAGAAATAATAGCGACAATGTGAAAATCAAGCAGTCTGTTAACACGTGTCTGTTAACACGTGTCTGTGAGGTTTGAGACCAGCGGGATGGGAGAAACCAGGATGAAGGAGGTAGTGCTGGACGAGGATGACGATCTGTGGCTGAGTCTGAGACATAAGCACATCGCTGAGGTGTCGACGTAAGTGGCTTTCACCTCCTGCTCACAAATGCAGTCAAACAAAGGACCGGTCCCTGCTGTCACTAACGTGCTTGCTCAGGATACTGAGAACTTTTTCTTTTACGTGTCCTCTTTGTGTCTCACTATGCACAGAGCTGTGACTCGCTCACTAAAGGAATTCTCTGCCAGCAAAAAGATGAACACTGGAGAAAAGGTAAAGGCCACGGCGTGTCTCTGTGTTCGGCTTTCTGGATCCTCTGTTCGTCCTTCACATAGTTACAGTGAAAACAACATGACCATACATTTGTTCACTCATCTCAGTCACTTCCTACCACCAATCACTAAATTCTCAAAGATTCTCAGACAGTTCATATAATAATAATAATAATAATAATAATAATAATAATAATAATGGAGTGGATTTATATAGCGCTTTTCAAGGCACCCAAAGCGCTTTACAATGCCACTATTCATTCACTCTCACATTCACACACTGGTGGAGGCAGCTACGGTTGTAGCCACAGCTGCCCTGGGGCAGACTGACAGAAGCGAGGCTGCCATATCGCGCCATCGGCCCCTCTGGCCGACACCAGTAGGCAAGTAGGGTAAAGTGTCTTGCCCAACGACACAACGACCAGGACAGAGAGCCCAGGGATCGAACCGGCGACCTTCCGGTTACAGATATGCTTCCCAACCCCCTGAGCCACGGTGGCCCGTATGTCGAGTTATCGAGCTAGTCATCAAAAGTCAGCATTATTAATGACTAATAACCTTTCATTCACACTAGTGAGTCTGTTGTCTTTGTAGATGAAAGGTATTTGTTCTGTGTGTCTCTGTAAGAAGCACAGCACACTAAGAAGCCTCTGTTAATGTGCACAAAATCTTCATTTTTTATCCATAATTGGAAACTTTTGTTCTTTGAAATCAGCATTAAAGCCACTTTTGGTTTATTCTGCCTCCTCTCAGTCCTGCAGCTAATGCCTGCCGCTTCAAATAGGATTTTCAGTTACTGGAAAAATATTCACAAACATATATCGATGTGTACGCAATAAACTGAGCTGTAAACTTGTACTTTACTCGCAACTATTTGTAACGCTAAGTTATTTAAGGACTAGTTTATGGCAATGGATGAATTTACTGACTGACGCGCAGAAGAAATAGTTCTTTATGGAGCCTAGATGGTGTGAATGATGAGACCAAAAACTGCAATGTCTTGTACCAAAAATATATTGAGTAAATAGGGGAAAGGGGAAATGGAACAAAAATAATTAACACAACACACAACGTAAATGTCCACAATTAAATAATAAATCAATGCTGTGATTTTTCTGTGCAAGAGTCCTTTTGCTAAGAGTCCTTTTTTTTTTGGTCCTTTTCTTTTTAAAGTTCACTTTTAAGGTATTCCTCCTTAGGGTCCAGCTTCATACAATGGGGAAATATGTCCGTAATCCAAAGACGGCTAAGTGGGGGAAAAGAGGGGAAAACAAAGGATGGTCCTACCGGCTCGCCACTTCAATATGAAGAAGATCAATTCAAAGGGGGGGAAAAAAACCTGGCCTGTAGGTCAGAAAAATGTCCATTAGCACATCAAGTTCGATTCAGTTTACCGGTAAACAAATATATTCTTCTGCATGTCTAGGTAACAATGCAAATCATAAATCATCATCAATCAATGTACAACAGTTAAATTATTAATCATCTTGGCTACGTAGCTTAATCTATACAGTCCAGTAGCGTTCGCTACAAAACAATACAAAAACAACAATAAAGGAAAACAACTGTCTAACAGACAGCATAGCCGAATTCAAGGCAACACATAACAATAATCATTCAATCGCACTTTGTTTCAAAGTAAGCCCATAAAAATGCTTAAGTAAACAAAAGTGTTCAAAAACAGCAGTTTATGAACCGGAGTTCTGCTCGCGGTGGGAACGCTGCCGCACAAAGTCATTTTTTAATCGTGAAAACGATCGGCTGGTTACTGACAACCAAAGGTTGAAAGATATTAAGGACACTTACTGCTGAGTTTAAAGTTTAAAGATGAATTGAGGAGAGAAAACGCTTTGTTTTCCAATACCGCTCTAAATGCCATAAGCTCACAGCCACAGCAGGAGTCGAACCCGGAAGTATCCCTCCACAGCCGGTTTTCAGAGTTGCCGCGACGTGAAAGGAGCCAATCAGAAGAGGGACCTCAAATCAGCTGACGTGGGTCATGTGACAGGCAGTAGTTGATATGGGTTACATATTACTCTACTAAGGAGTATTAGACACATTCAGAAAAAAAAGTTATGGTTTATTTTGCAAATAAACTCCAAATTTTGTAGATCAAACTTGAAATAATATTTATATTAAGTCAATGTGGAGATAAAAGGAGTTGTTATTGCAATTCAGCTCCAATGGCTGCCTTGTGTAAGTTAGTTGGTGAAATTGTGCTTCTACTACTACTAAACACGAGTGTGGTGTAAAGTAGGGTTGTGTGGTATAAGGATGTTGCAGAAACATGCATTCAATCAGAAGGCAGTGGGTGTAGTCATGGCGATGGCTAAGATGCATGTTACATCAAAAGACACAATGAGACAGGTGATCGAGCTGTCTCACTGACCCAACAACACGAGGCATGTGCAGAGTGTGTAGCTGCACTGGGAGTTGACTTAAAATGACAACTTTATCCTCAAACTGTTTCAACATTACTGTCAAAATGAACAATGTTTCCTGATCCATTGTGGATTTACACCTGCTTGATTGCAACCTCTCTACTGACAAATTCATGAATTTGCGTGCTTTGGCTTTTGCAACACTTCTTGCGCAGATACCTGAAACCCGTCATTCCTCATTAGGTCCAGCAGCAAAAATGAGGGTGAACAAGCATTTTGGCTGTCAGTAATAATGTTAGCTAACTAGCTCTCCAGCATAAATAACACTGATCAGTATGGTGCTGTGACATTAGTGTCACATCAGTGTGTTCTCGTGCAGTTTGGCTCGTTGTTAGCAGCAAAAGAGGACAGTCAGCTGAGCCCTCGCTCTCAACCACAGGACTCAGGGGCATCAGGACATTCCACTTTAAATGACGCAAAACTAGTCTTCCTCAGTACGTTCTTGCTTCATGCACCCATGGTGCCAGTGCGCTCTTCCAGCCGGCATGTAGGCTTTATCAAAAAAGAAAACAAAAATGATATTGACCCACAAGCTCCAGATTACCAGTCCAGCCCTGTTGTTACCAACAGCCAAGATGATCGTTCACTCTCAGTTGTGCTTATGTAGCAAGGACTGAGGGATTTCCAGTGTCTGCATTGATTCCAGTAAGAATAATGGCAGGGACTAGAAAGAGACTGTATGTTTCTCCCATATTAGCTCCTCTTCATCGGCTCCCTGTCAAATCCAGAATCAAACTTCAGATCCTTCTCATCACATGAAAGCTACCACGCCCCACCTTATCTTGGTGACCTTATAGCACTGCGTCACCTTCACGTGATGCACTGGTGGCCTCCCCTCCCGTGGCCTGGTTCTGGTGGAGGTTTTTCCTCACTGTTGCCCAAATGCTTGCTCAGAGGGGGTCATGTGATTGTTGCGGTTTTCTCTGTTTGCTTTGCATTGTTGTGGGCTCTTTATCTTACAGTATAAATCACCTTGAGGTGCTTGATTTGGTCCTATAAAAATACAATTGAATAGCCTGTCTTGCCTGTAGTGGGATATTGCCTGTTTTGGCTGATACTACTGTACAAATCTTTGGTGTTTCAATCACTGGCTGCCTTAAAAAAATGTTTTTTCTCTTTTTAAATATACAGAATTCTACCGACGACTCCTTTAAACATCTGCTCAGCCTACAGGACAAACAAAACCTCAAAAACTCATCAAACTGAAGTTCTTCAAAATTATTCTATTAATATAACATTACAGTAAATATGATAAAATTATATATTAATATTACAATCAATTAAATATTGATATTTGGGATATGAAAGGCTTTGTACTCCTTTATGGAAGACATTTAAATGAAGGTGCAGATAATAAGTCATATAAGTGAATAAAAACATGATCCTGGTCCTTATGAGGGTAAAAAGCAGATAAATGTATTCAAAACATTGTTCAGTCAGTGGAGAATAAAACAGTAAAAGCATTTGGTTTATTGTTTTAGTTGTGTAGCATCATTTGTAGCTGATGTTGTTGTTGAAAGAATCTTTCATACCCAGTGAGCCAATGAATGAAGACATTTTATTCACTGCAGGTGTCTCATTGTCTTTCAGACCACCATGAAGGAACTCTCGCAGATGCTGAAGAAGATGCCTCAGTATCAGAAAGAGCTCAGCAAGGTAGGAGCTAAAGTCACAACAGACAACAGCGTTCATGGAATACTGAATCTGCGTATATGTTTACCTCATTATTCAAAATTGTGGTCACATTTAATCATGATGTTGTAGAATTATACTGCAGACATGACAGAAACCAAAAGAAAACATTAGCAGCAGCTTCTTCTGCTATGAAGTACATACATACATACAACGTGCTGCTTTCCCCTCAGCATAAGCATAAATTATTATAAAGTTTTTGTCTTTTTATTCTCAGTCCATATGAGAATATTTTGTTTAATGTGTTGAATTTGTTTATAGCTGTGAACTATATTGATGTAGAGATGTGTGGATAATCCACAACACATTTGGTTCTGACACTTCATGACAAACAGCACGAGGAAACAAGCTCATTTAGAAGCGTTATGTAGAAAATATTAAGATTATTATTAAAATTTAATAAAGTTTAGATCTGATGGTGGTCACTTTGTCAGCCTGACTGGCAGCGTCTCTCTCTCTCTCTCTCCTGCTCAGTATTCAACCCACCTCCACCTGGCTGAGGACTGTATGAACCGCTACCAGGGCACCGTGGACAAACTTTGCCGTGTGGAACAGGTAAATCATCAAAACTCTGTTGGATCTGTCAACACTGAGGGAACAGGCCTCAGGGTCTTGTTTCAGTGTGACCGCTGGGAGCATTTAGAGTGCCGTGACAAAATATTTGTCCCCTTCCTCATTTCTTTGCATATTTCTCACACTTAAATGTATGACATCATCAAACAAATTCTAATGTTAGCCAAAATGTTAGCTAAAAAGAAAGTGTGGTTTGTCGCTATTATTGGACATGAGGGTTGAAAAAAAGGGTTTTCAGCTTTAACAGCTCTGTGACACTCGAATATTCTTTCTTCTGAAACTTTGAGGCGATCTTTCGCCCATCGTCTCTCTGGGCATTGCCAAGTAAGCCAGGAGTTTAAACCAGATATTCTCCACTTAACCATCCAAGGTGGCAGGGGAACAACATGAGAACAGAACAGCAAGGCTGGAGTAATATGGGAGAAGTATGCAACGCATCTTCATTAATCCTGGGAAATCAGTATCAGTTGAATGATTGAGGTAAAAACATTATGACAAGATCAGAACTAATAAATAGGCTGATATTTAACACAAATGACTCTCGTTCATTTATTCTCCACGAATTGAAATCCACTTCTTTTTACACAAAATCACAATCACTTAGTTTAAAAGAGGAAAAGAGAAAAACAAATGAAATGGAACAAATTAAAAAAGAGGATTTCTGCATTTCCTAAAGCTGCACAATGTTAAGCAGAATTAATGTTCAGTGTGAAGGTCATCACTGTCACTCTCCAACATTTGCATGCTGTTCAATGCAAATACAACAAAACAGCACAAACATGTTCTCTGAAGGTTGTTCCAGCTGCCATGTTGTAAGTTGTCCCATCCAGCACTGGGTAGTGATGTGCGAATCATGAACGAATCGTTCAATGCTCGAGAATCACTTTACTGACTCGTGAATCACGATTCACAAACCCAACTGACTCACTGACTCATCCCTGTGGCTGTTAGCAAACTAATTCCATTAGTACAAATATATCTAGCTTATAATTAAAATTGTGGGGGGGAAAAAACAGCCAGTTTCTTAACAGAAACATTTCTGCTCTGAACTGGAAGAAAAAACCCTGAGCAGAAACTCACATCAAGACAATTGCTCCTCTGTTCACAGTAGCATCGCTCCGCTAACATGCTAGCAGCACATTTGAGCTACTCACCCCCTCCCTCCTGGCTCACAGCTTCTTCTTCTTCTTGGTTGGCAACCAATGTTAAGGAGCATTACCGCCCCCTGGCACACAGCTCAGTGGACATTTAGATGAGAAAAAAGGAAAATACTTAAATAATAAAATAAAATAAATGTTCTCTTTAGAAATCTTAATTTTATTTGCTCTTTTTTGCTCTATAAAAATAGTTGTTTTTCTTCTTCAATCACTCATCTTAGCTGTAGGATTTACATGAAAAGAGAAACAAATTAAGTTTGAGTGAAAATGTACATTTGTTGCACTCTCTGGTCAACTGACTCAGTGACTCAAAAAACCCGATTCACTTTGGTGAGTGACTCATTCAAACTCGATTCAGTAAAAAGAATCGAATTTACCATCACTAGTACTGGGCACCTCGTCATGTTGTTGGACACTCTCTCTGCTAATGTCCTCTTTCTCCGCATGTATTACTGTTCGTATACATGCTCTGTAGAACAGGTGTGCCCCTTGATCTCTTTTGGGTCCGTATATAACAAATAACAAACCGTGGGTAACACAGGAAGTCAAAGCTGTCCTCAACATGAAGAAGAAGGCTTTCAGGAGCAAAGTGAAGGAGGAGATGAAAGCAGCACAGCGGGAGGTGAAACGCTGCCTGAGGGAAGCAAAGGACACCTACAGGAGGAAGGTGGAGCAGAAGTTGGAGAGGAACAATATGAGGGAGGTCTGGAATGGTGTGAAAACCATCACAGGCCACAACACCAAGAAAAGCACAGTGGGGGGGACTGTGGAGAAGGCAAATGAACTCAACAACTTCTTCAACAGGTTTGACCAGCCCACAACCCCCCCACCCTCACCCTCACCCTCACTACAGAGTCCAATCCCCACTCTCCTACCTCCCTCGCTTCCCCCCCTTCCTGACACCATGACACCCCCCTCCTCCAATCCCTCTCTCAGCAGCAAGACATCTCCCCCCCTCCCCTCCTCCCAAACATCTCCCAGTGTCACAGTGGATCAGGTCAGGAGGCAACTGAGGAAGCTTCGCCCCAGAAAGGCAGCAGGCCCAGACAAGGTGTGTCCTAGGATGCTAAAGGCGTGTGCTGCTGAACTTGGGGAGCCGCTACAACGAGTCTTCAACCTCAGTCTGCGACTGGGGAGAGTGCCCGCCCTATGGAAGACATCCTGCATCGTCCCGGTCCCCAAAAAGAACCGGCCCAATGAGCTGAATGACTTCCGACCGGTGGCACTGACGTCACATCTTATGAAGACTCTAGAGCGGCTCTTCCTCAACCTCCTCCGACCACAGGTACAACATGCCCAGGACCCACTACAGTTTGCATACAAGGCGGGTGTCGGAGTGGAGGATGCCATCCTGTACCTCCTACACAGAGCCCACTCACACCTGGATGGGGGAAAAGGCACGGTCAGGATCCTGTTTCTTGACTTTTCCAGTGCCTTTAATACCATCCGGCCCTGTATGCTTCAGGAAAAACTGAACAGGATGGAGGTGGACCCCTGCCTGGTGGCTTGGATCTCCGACTACCTCACCGACAGACCACAGTACGTCAGGCTGAAGGACATCACGTCTGACACTGTGGTCAGCAGCACAGGAGCACCACAGGGAACTGTGCTGTCCCCTCTTCTCTTCACCCTGTACACCTCTGACTTCTGCTACAACTCTGAATTATGCCACATTCAGAAGTTTACAGACGACACGGCCATCATGGGGTGTATCTGGGATGATCAGGAAGAGGAGTACAGAAGTCTGGTGAGGAACTTTGTCGCATGGAGTCACACAAACCACCTGCAACTCAACACCTCAAAGACTAAGGAACTGGTTGTGGACTTCGGGAGGTCTAGAGCAGGTCCACTGCCGGTTCAGATAGAGGGGGAGGAGGTGGAGGTGGTCAACAAGTACAAGTACCTCGGGCTGTGGGTGGACAATAAACTGGACTGGTCATGCAACACAGAGCACCTGTATAAAAAAGCCCAAAGCCGACTGTACTTCCTCAGGAGGCTGAGGTCTTTTAACATCTGCAGGAAGCTCCTGAGGATGTTTTACCAGTCGGTGGTTGCTGGAGTACTTTTCTATGCTGTGGTGTGCTGGGGGAGCAGCACAGCAAAGAAGGACTCATCCAGGCTGGAGAAACTGATCAGGAAGGCTAGCTCTGTGGTCGGCATGAAGCTGGACACTCTGGTGACAGTGGCAGAGAAAAGGACATTAAAGAAACTGCTGGACATTATGAACAATGCTGGGCATCCTCTGCACACGGCCATTAACAACCAGAAGAGTCTGTTCAGTGACAGGTTGCTTCTCCCCAAGACAAGAACTAACAGACTTAAAAACTCCTTTGTCCCACACGCCATCAGACTGTTTAACTCCTCTCTGGAGGGGAGAGGGAGGGGAAACAGGAGGACAAAGGAGGGGGGAACAACTAAGCTGTAGTGCCTCTTCACCTCACTGTGCAATACCTTTTGTGCAATACTTTTTGTAAATAGTCAACAGTGCAATAGACTCAATACTTAAAATGTGCAATTCACTTGTATTTTTATTTTTTATTCCTATTTATTCTATTTATCCCCTTTGTATATTTTATTTATATTTGTCTCTGTATTTATATATATGTGTGTGCACATTGCGCTGGTTTGGAGGCGTTCCCCCACGTTGCTGGAGCAGGTGGGTTTGGCTGCTGTTGATTCTGCTACTGCTTGCTGTATCTCAGCCTCCAGATCCATAGATCTTACCAATATTTGTCCAGACCTCACCTTGGTCTTGGTGGTTTCTCTGTTCTTCTCTGCTATCTGATGTTCCATCATTTCTTATGTCAATTATTCCTTTTCTTGCAATATTGATCCAGTCTTTGACACATTTTCACTCTTTGGATCGCCTCGTCTTCCAACTGTTGTTCCAGTTGGTCGACTCTTTATGCTTGAGATTCTTTTTTGGATGTCTGCACTGGATGGCTACTAGATGCTGGGTCTATCTGTCTCTTCTACCCTGTATAGTGACATTTTTTTTTCCATAGTATTATTGTTCTTAGTTTATGCTGCATCCATTTATTCATTCATTTCTGCCCTGTCCACTCAGTGTAACTTTTTTAACACTGTATTTTCAGGTATGTTAGCGTAATTAAAGATAAGGCCCGTTTAAACTCATTAGACTCCTCTCCTGTTTATCATTGAATCACTTTTAAAAATTTTAATTCTCTAACATTTCCTGTGACATCACTTTTAGTAGACTACAAATGAAATACAGCTTAGAATTGTGACCTTAGTCTCCTGTTACTGTGTTAACCAGTGACTGGCATTAATTGCAGCAAGAAACCACTCTAATAATGTTCTCCATTATTTTGAAGGATCTCGCGATGGGAACAGATGCAGAAGGTGAGAAGATCAAGGATCCCATGAGGCTCATTGTCCCCATTCTGCTGGATGCCAATGTCAATGTGTCCGACAAGATCCGCATCATCCTGCTCTACATCTTCCTTAAGAATGGTCAGATATCCACCGTCATCCTGTTTTTAGTTTTTATCTATCGGATCACCTGCAAATGAAAGACGGGCAGCCCACTACCAGTCTTTCAGTTTTATCCTTAGACAGTGTCCTATTGCTACAGTTTAATTTTTCATACGTGTATTCTCAGGTTTTGATTTATTTTCTTTTGTCAATTCATTCTTTTTTTCTAAACATGCATGTTCCCATGCGTGTGAATTGCATGTTTGGACCGGGTATTTGTACTGCATGCATTTGTGTGTCTCACTGTGTGTGTCAGGTGTGACTGAGGAGAACCTGTGTAAGCTCCTGCAGCATGCTAACATCCCACCGGAGGACAGTGACATCATTTCCAACATGGCCCACATGGGTGTTCCCATTATCTCTGAGGTGAGCAAATCTGCCAACAACCTCATCAGCTCATTTAACATGACCCCCCCCCCCCCCCCCCCCCAAAATAAATAACAAACAAATAAAAGCTAAAAGCATTTGGAAATGTTACTACTGCAGCTTCCTGCATCAAAATGTCTCAATGCTGCAAAGATAAGACCACTGAATATTAATTTATTTAGTCAAAAGAATCTGAATCTCCAATTCATCCAGCCTATCCAGTGGAACACAGAGATTTAAGATAAGATAAGATAAGATAACCTTTATTAGTCCCACACGTGGGAAATTTGTTTTGTCACAGCAGGAAGTGGACAGTGCAAAAGTTATGAGGCAAAAATTAGAATACAATAAGAATAAATACAGTACACAGCTGTACAGAATAGAATAAAATAAAATACTATATACAGTAGAATAAAATAAAATAAATATACAATAAGATAAAAATAGAATACAAATACTATATACAACTGAGTAAAAATACAACGATGACAGAAAGGATTATTGCACTTAGTATTATTGCATATGTATGGATGTGTGTGCTTGATCAGTTAAAGTCTTTATTATGGAGTCTGACAGCAGTGGGGAGGAAAGACCTGCGAAATCTCTCCGTCCCACACCGTGGGTGCCGCAGTCTCCCACTGAAGGAGCTGCTCAGTGCTGTCACAGTCTGCTGCATGGGGTGGGAGATGTTGTCCATCAGGGATGACAGCTTAGCCGCCGTTCTCCTGTCACTCACCACCTCCACTGGGTCCAGAGGGCATCCTAGAACAGAGCTGGCCTGGGTCTGCTCTTGCCCCCTAAAACACCTCTCCAAGGAGGCATCCTTGCCAGATCCCTGAACTACTTTGACTGCCAATCTCGGATGGCTGAATTCCTCACCCTATCGCTAACAAAGAGCCCAACAGTTTCTGACATTTGTAACTACAGTCTCATGCTTTTGGTCACTACCCAGAACTCATGATGGTAGGGACGTAACTCGACTGGTAAATCAAGAGCTTTGCTTTTGTGCTCAGCTCTCTCTTTACCACGATGGACCAATGCGGTGCCCAGATCACTGCAGCTGTGTTCCCATTTGGACCCCGACTTGCAAAAGGCACTCCACGTTTTTGCAGCTAAGGACCATGGCCTCAGACTTGGAGGTGCTGATTCTCCTTCCCACCACTTCACACTCGACTGCGAACTATCCAGTGAAGTCAACAAAGCCACATCATCTGCAAAAAACAGAGATGAGCTTCTGAGGCCACCAAAGTGCAACCGTCCACCACCTGGCAAAGTAATTCGATCCATAAAAAGTATGAATAAAACTGCTGGCAAAGTCCAACACGCACCAGGAATGAGTCCAACTTACTGCTGGCAATGTGGACCGAGCTCCAGGAATGGTTATGCAGGGACCGAATGGCCCATAGCAATGAGCCAGACACCCTACATTCCCAACCATCCCCCGCAGGATGAACTCTCCGGCACCCTGGCATAGTGTCTGAGTATCGTGATCCTCTGGTAGTTGAAGCTCACCGACTGGTCCCCCCTTGTTAAAAATGAAAACCACCATCTCAGTCTGCCAATCCAGTGGCACTGCTTCAGATCTCCACATGACATGTCAGAGGTGTGGGAGCCAACAATGCCCTACAACATCCAGAGCTTTCTAGGAAACCTCGTCCACCCCTTAGGCCTGGCTACCAAGGAGATGTTTAAAGAGGACATGAAACACATATAAAGGTTTATTTACATCAGAATGATGTCAGTACATAACGTTACGTCACCGGATTGGATTTGCATTAGTTTATGTTGGCTAACTAGTGACAGAACTGATAACTCAGTGGAAATCAAGGGGACTGAAAATCTGTTTAAAAGGATCACTTTTGTGCTGCCCCTGGCTGCAACAATGAGCTTTATGTTAAAACCAAGGATATGCTGTCCACTTTTTTGGCCCTTCATTGTTTGTTCGGCTGCACTCAAATGGGAAAATCCAGCTGTTTGCTCTAATGTTCGGTTTTGTAAAGGACTTTATGAATGAGGACGGTGTGGACGAGAGCCTGTTTGACTCAGTTTACAGGTGATTCACCGCAGCAACAAGCTGGAGTTAGAAACAGATTTTTCCTCATCTGGCCTAGTGCACTGAGCGACGCAATCAGCTTATGATCTTCAGCTTGATGCTTCCTTCACCTCCAGTATCCACCATGTGGTTCGGGGACAAGCATGAAGCTCCTTGCAGCTGCCTCGGCAATGAAGGTGGAGAACATGGTTCCCAGCCTCCCTTGGAAAGCTGCCAAAGTTCTGCTGGAGGTGGAAGTTGAAGATCTCTGGAACAGGGTCAGATGTTCCAGAGATCATGTTTGGGTGTGTCGGGTCTGTTCAGCATCCTTCCCCGCCACCAGATTCATCTGGTCAATTGACACCTCAGCTGCTCTCGTTATCTGAGTGTAATCATATCACATCAGGTCTGTGGCCACATTTATTGTACAAAGTCACTCAGGTTCCTTCCCCACCAGAGGCGTGGCGGTCCATGTCCCGATAGCCGACTCAGGTAGCTGAGGTTTGGATCACCAGGGCGCACATTGCACCCGACCCCTATGACACCTCCTGCAGGTGGTGGGCCTACAGGACGGTCTGCAGAATGACTTTTTTTAAATTAAGGAGAAATAGGTCAACTATGATAGCCGTTTATTAAGAGTACCTTAAAAAGTATGAACATTTTAAAGAATAGTAATGTTTTTGGGCTGAACAAAAGTCATTTTTTGGTGCTCATGTGTCAACAGTAAAAACACTTTAGTTGAAAAGAGCATTTGTTCACAGGGCACCACCAAGAAAACCAAGAAGCCTGATCGCAAGGAACGGATCAGTGAGCAAACCTACCAGCTCTCCAGGTGGACCCCTTTTGTCAAGGATCTCATGGAGGTACTTTCCATCTGCTGTTGCTTTGTGTCAGTATTTAGGAAACAAATGTGTTAAACAGTATTTTGGGTTACAATTGGTACAGTTACAAATTGTTGCTACTTGCATGTCTTCCCACAGGATGCAATTGAAGACAAACTTGATCCCAAGCAATACCCGTATATTTCCCAGCGACAAGCATCTGCCAAAGCCAGTGCTCCATCAAGGTGTGTAGCTAAATACACATTTCAGGTGATACAAAATAAGAAGCTGATTGCCACTATCGTTGTTTCAAAGGGTCTACGTATACATGTGTAAAACTCTCAGGACTTTGGCATAAATGTTTGTCTGTTACTCATCATACAGTGCTCGCTATGGTAACTGGCACAAGAACAGGGGCCCCACAGAGGTGAAGACAGGGCCCCGGATAATCGTCTTCATCATTGGAGGCATGACATACAGTGAGATGCGCTGCGTGTATGAGGTCACCCAGGCCAATGGCAAGTGGGAGGCTTTGATTGGTGAGTTGATTTGACTGAGAATACTTATAGGAGAATTGGGTCATCTGTTAAGGGGCAATGCACGTGTTTTATACAGGCGAATTGGTTTGCTCAACACAGAGAGTACTACTCATCTTTAGCATCCCTATAACTGAACTTAGAACGAGGTGATTTTGAAATTCATGCCACAGCTGCATCTTCTAGAAGTCTTAGATTAGTTTGAATCGCACTAATCTCCACCTCAAGGTCAGAGGTCAAGTTTTCTCAGAATCTTGTGAATGTTAAGAAGTAATTTAGGATTTTGAAATCCGTACCATACTATGAGGCTGACAGCTAGCACTGGACAAAATACACTTTAAAGTATTTTTAAAACTCTTGCGACTCATTTTTATCAAAAGCGCTCTGATCCGATCCAGGCTCTGCTGTGTCCTCTGAATCTGAAACATCACCTGGTTGTTTGGTGTAGAAACACTGACCTCTGTGGACACTCGAGCATTTGTGACTTTTCAGTAAAACCTTTGCAGAGTATTTGTTTGTGTCTCACGTTATTAACAAGCTTTCATCCAGCACTTGCTGAGCTTTGAGAATTTTGTTTCCTGTAGGCGCCACCCACATCCTCACCCCGCCAAAATATTTAAAGGAACTACAGCACCCAGACTTCTTGGACCCCAATGCCTCACCAGAGGGCGCCGAGGAGCCTCCTGTACAATAAAAGAACATCTGGAAGTAAATACTGAATGTCATTTTGTTCTTTGTGTACCTCTGTGTTTGCTGCTGTAGCCCTGTCCCCCACATCATTTGATGCCCGTGGTTTTCACAAACAGTCAGAATCTGTGTTTGTCAGTGTTTTAATAAATCGTCCTGCAGGTGAACTCGACTGTCACAGAGATCCTCCCTGTTCCTGCTGGATTTCTACCATCCCTTGTGTTTGACAGCTGTCTGAGGCAGGACTGTGTTCTGGTTGTAAAATGGCACGGGTTACCTGCAACATACCATGTAATCTTTGAAACCTGCATTTTGTTCTAGCGATAACGTAACATTGTTGAAAAACATTTTAAATTCATAGCACCTGTCAGTTACAACAAAGTGATCTTCTAGATAACACATACAAGGACCCAACACCTCCAGTAACACTGTGAGGAATCCTGTAGTGTGCATATTAGACAAATATGTAGGGCTGCTCTCTTCATTTGACTTCTTTTTATTTTATTCTGATCATTTTGCATCCTCACCTCTATAAAAACCATAGATTACAGTATTACATGATGCTGAATTATCCTTTCGTTCTTGATCGAGTAATGAAAACTTTACGGTGCATCCAGAAACTATTCAGAGTCCTTCACTTGTTCCACATTTCGTAATGTTATGACCTTATTCTAAAATGGATTCAATTCATTTTCACCTCAAAATTTTACACACAATCCTATAACGACGAAGGACAGTGGTTTGCTTGAAATGTTTGCAAATGTATTAAAAAATAAACAAAAATATAACATCTAATTAAGTATTTACAGCCTTTATCATGACACACAGAACTGGGCTCAGGTGCATCTGGTTTCCTCCAGACTCCTGTCAGATGTTTCTACAGCTTGTTTGGAGTCTACCTGTGGTAAACTCAGTTGACTGGACACCACCAACACTGGTCTGTATAAGATCCCACAGTTGAGAGTGCAGAGCACAAACCACACCATGAAGTTCAAGGAGTTCTTGTAGACCTCCAAGACTGGATTGTATCGAGGCGCAGATCTGGGGAAGCGTACGGAAACGTTTCTGCAGCTTTGGAGATCCCAGTGAGCACAGCAGCCTCAATAATCCATAAATAGAAGAAGTTTGAAACACCTGGACTCTTCGTAGAGCTGGACACCCAGCCAGTCGGTGTAGAAGGGCCTTTGTCAGAGTGATCATCAGTTCTCAGTCACCTCCCAGCCTGAGCTCCAGCATTGCCCTGTGGAGAGAGGAGAACCTTTTAGAAGGACAACCATTTCTGCAGCACTCCATTAATCATGGCCCGACAGCGCTCCTAGAGCTCGCAAAAAGGCAACCAAAGACTAAGACCACAGGAAACAAAATTATCTGATCTGATGAAACAAAGATTGAACTCTCTGGCCTGAATGCTAATACCATTACTATAGTGCAGCATGGTGGGGCCCACATTATGCTGTGGAGATCTTTTTGCCAGCAGGAACTGGGAGACTGGTCGTGGTCAAGGGAGAGATGAATGCAGGAATGTACAGAGACATTCTGATGGTAGCCTTCTGCAGAGATTGGGGTGAAGTGACAAATAACATTTGTGTTTGAATGGTCTTCAGTGTCCCAGAGCACAAACTTGAATCTGACGATCCTCCTCCAATCCGATGAAAGTGAAAAGGTTCTGCAAAAAAGTTTGTAGCATCAAGCTCATAGACTTTAGGTTGTAATTGTTTCAAGCAAACCTCTTTTACTTTGTTAATATGGGGTGAGGCATTATTTTAAGGTGAGAAATGAAGTTAATACATTTACATTTCCCCCATGAGTACTTTTATCACTACACATTTTACACTTTTAAATTTATATAAATACACACTGCATATCCTTCCAAGGCAGGTGATTATACTGTGTATCACGTGTTCTCTGAATCCACCATTATACAGGATTATATCAGCTCGGTAGTCCTATGAAAGCTACAGCAGCCACATAACAAAGTCTAAAAGTACAAAAAGTACCTCAATCATAGCAGGCTGTGTAAGTAGTTACACTCACTGGACATGTTATTAGGTGCACCTTGTCAGTTAGATGCTTTGTTAGATAAAAAACCTTTAATGTTAGACTCTTGTAAATATGAAAATAAAAAGCCATCACGTAGAATTGTCTGCACACTGCACCACCTATACAAAACAAAACAGGAAGTTAACGTCCTCTGAGGAAGTAATTACATAGACAACAACTCTAATGAGAAGATGATGACGTGAGGTGGTGGGAGATGACGTCTGGTGGTTAACAGAACAAATGCAATCAGTGCAATCAGTGTTTAAATATTTAATCAGCTTGGTGTCACCATTTATCCTGCAACATGTAATAAACTGAAACAAAAAAGCAGCTGAAGCAAAAACTGACAAAGTAATTCACACACTTGTTGCCATGGTGAAGTGCAGCAGGTTTACAAGAACACTTTACAAACTGCAGAATTTCAAAAATAACTTTTATTTTATGTGCTCTGTAACATATTTATATTCACAGCTATTACTTTTGAACAGGCGGATATGCTAAATCAATATTTCCAATTCATCATATTTTAGCCTTGGCCTACCCAGAAGACATCCTTTAACCATTAAAAGCAGAGAGGATGTCTCTGCTTTAGAGGTTGATAGATCAATCAGAGTTTTGTTTGATAAGATAAGATACCTTTATTAGTCCCACGAGTGGGAAATTTCATGTTTGTGAGGAGATTTTAGATGAAATTCTGAATTTAACAATGAGCCACTGAAGAAAAAGAAAAAGTTCTTTCTTTTCATTGAAGACTTGAGCAAACAGACTGGTCATACAGCATCTTGTGTCTTTCAGGGTCAACTGAAACCTTTACCCCTTCTCACCTTGTAAAAACCCTCAAAGACTTGGAGAAAGAAGAACAGAGCACTGCCTGTAGTACTCCATAAACTCTTACTCTAGATTCCCCACCCACTCACATGTCAGAGCCAAACTTTGTGTTGTGTACAAATCAGTTGTTAAAACTCCAAACATGGAAACTGCTAATCACGCTGGAGTCTTTGTTGTTGTTAACTCTGTATTGTGGGATTATATTTATTCATCTAAACAATAACAGCTCTATGAGATTCGGCATTATTGGAGCAAAATCTGGCACTTCTCATCTAAAGTAGTGCTTTTCATGTAGTGGTTGCCATGGCATACTGTAAAAATCATTAGCTTTATAATAACGTCTGACCTGGAAGCCGCCAACATAAATGTAGCTGTAGCTCCATCATTTACTAGATAAGTAGATGTGATAGTGATTGTTTGTTGTACACTGAGTATCATTTTTCCTTTTATTTGACCATAATGCTTGGTTTTTATTTTATAGTGGTTCTGTATGACTAGTTATCAGCTGTTGTTTGAAAAGAGATCGCAGTGTTATCACACATTTGTACTTTTTTGTCCTCATCAATAAACAGTACTTGCTACAGGTGGTGTGTTCAACTAATAAAGCGACTTCCATTAATCTCTCCTCTCTCTGTGAGTTTCAGAGGTTAAAAGACAGAACATGAACAGTATATGTTCATATATGTATATGTATATGTACATATATGTACATATACAGTACTGTGCAAACGTTTTAGGCAGTTGTGAAGCATCCTGTAAACAAAGAACGCTTTCAGAAATATAAATGATTGTTTATTGGTCCTAAATGTATTGTGCAGCAGGACAACGACCCCAAACACACAGCAAAAATCATTAAGAACTCTCTTCAGTGAAAATAAGAATAAGAAGTACTGGAAGTGATGGTCCGGCCCCCACAGAGCCCTGATCTCAACATCATGGAGTGTGTCTGGGATTACATGAAGACCCAGAAGGATGTGAGGAAGATCTGTGCTTAGTTCTCCGAGATGTTTGGAACAACCAGCCGAGCTCCTTCAAAAACTGTGCACGTGCACCTAGAAGAAGACAAAGGGTGGTCACACCACATGTTGATATGATTTAGATTTCTGTTTGTTCATTTTGTTGATGGATGAAAATAAATGATCAACAATTTTATTTTGAAAGCATTCTCTGTTCACAGTAATTTTTCACACATGCATAAAAGTTTTGCACAGTAGTGTAAATACACAGTGCTTAATACATTTATTAGACCCCCACCCAGTGTGAGGTGTATGCCACAGCTGCCACAGTACTGGTAATCACCAAAGTTTTAAGCTTCTGTAATGGTTGATCCAGCAAAGTGCACAGACAATTCTAATGTGATAATGAAATTATGATTGTTATATTGTACTTTTGTAAAATTCAGAAAACAATAGTAAAGCACATTATAGTTTTTTCATCAAAATACCAAATGCTGCTAAACTGTTAATTTCTGATATAAATTGTATGAAACATTGTTTTTTGTTGAGTCCTCAAATGCTTGTTTTTCCTTGTTTTTATAAGAGGTGGTCTAATAAATATGTTAAGCACTGTAGTTATTCTGTTACATAGCAGAATACATGCAAATGTTGGTCACTTGACAAATCGAGAGGTGTGAAGAAGGACTGAACCTGTATTTTGATGCTCACATACATTATGGTCTTCAAGTTTGGTGTTGACCATAAGGACCAAATGCTTTGGCAATGTGACACTTTGATACTAATATTTGAAAATCTACCTTGAAAATATTTATTTTTTGCAATAGCAAACTCTTATTTATTCCTTATTTTTTTATTTCCACACAGAAACATGATATTATTTACACTACCAGACAAAGTGTGGACACGCCTGAGGTGCTTCAGTGCTTTTTCTTTATTTTGACCACTTTCTAGTTTGTATATACACACTGAAGATATGTGGAATTATATAGCAAAGAAAAAACTGTCATGTTGGTGCACAGCTGACAGCGTATTTAACAACTCATATTATGGCAAGAAGCAATCAGCAAAATAAAGAGACAGTCAATCGTTAAGAACTGAAGGTCAGTCCCTTTGCACTGTTTGAGTTTTGCATCTACAAAGGCGAAGAGGTGTGTTGACACCATGGACACTTTATCAGTGACGATTATTTCAGCACTTAGAAGTTCTGATCTGACTTCTCGCTCATTGCCAAGTCCCTGAATGGGAGCTTTGAAGCTTCCAGGCAGCTTGAGAAGAGAATGTTAAATGCTGCAGTTCAGCAGTTTACAGCACTGTGGGGGTTGATATGTCCGCTTCCTGTGCCTGTCTCAGGACTTTGCTCAGCATCTTAGATGCTTCTGTTTTCAGCATTTCAGCAGCTGGAAATGTGCAAACAAACATGGGAGTTGACAACCAGCTGATCATGGCTGCATGATCTCACTGCATCTTGACTTCATACCAGTTTCTCAGCCTCATGTTTAACATGCGTCAGGTTTTTCCTGGGCTTTGGTTTCTTTAAATGAACAGTCATGCTTGAAGTTGCCAAGTGTATTTCAGCCACAAACTGTGCAAAGAATAGAAAATGTGTGTCTTTCACACAACAGCTACAAATACAAATACAGAAAAGTCTTGATTTAAAACCCAGAGGTGTGGACTCGAGTCACATGACTTGGACTCGAGTCAGACTCGAGTCATTAATTTTATGACTTTAGACTTGACTTGAAAAAATGTTCTAAGACTTGTGACTTGACTTGGACTTTTACACCAATGACTTGGGACTTGAATTGGACTTGAACCGGTTTACTTGAAAAGACTTGATATTTTACCCCAAATATAAAATTTAACATGCATATTATATAGAGATTGAAAATGTGACGTCATTCAGGGGTAAAACCGCAAAGGATTCTGGGAACTCGTGGCAAGCGGTACTAGCGCACGCAGGCTTTCAACTAAAATCAGTCACACAGCGATAAAAAGAAACACAAAAATGTCAAGAAGCTGTTGTATCATTAACTGCAATAGCCGGTCGCATGACAGCCATGGGAAGCCGACGGGTAAAGAGATCGGTTGTTATCGGATTACGTCGTTGAAGAGAAATTGTTCGAGCCATGTTTCCGAAGTAACAAAGACCCGACGGGTGGCCTGGATTGCAGCCATTCAAAGATCAAATATAACGTCCCAGAACCCTCCAGCTCACAGGTTAGTCTGCTCCAAGCATTTACACGAAGGTCAGTCTGCTGTTGTAGTTAATACGTCATTTTCATAACATAATTGGTGATATAGGTTACAAGCAAGTCTGGCGCTGAACAGAAATTGTCGCGCTATGCTCCTTTGTTTATTGTGCATAAATAGTGAATTGTCCTGACACAATATTGTGTTTCGCTTCTGTTATTATGGTACATTGACAAAAACATATACTTTTATTCACAGGATAAAACAGGTTTTTTGTATCACTAATTGCCCAGTACGATTACAGCATACAGTATTATTGTCACTGCTACATTTCTGTGATGCTACCAGAAATTATTTCCACTACTAATTAATTACCATTGAGCTCAAAGGTCCTATTAATAAACGGTTAAGGAATGTGTATTTATGAAGACGATTTGTGAGACTGGTAAACTTATGATACGTACGATGGTCTTTCGTTCTACACGGTGCATTTCAAGGTCCTGCACCCATCCGTCGGTAAACTGTACCTGGGCTTGTTGCAGTGACCTGAAGTTACTAAACTTCATGAGTGTATGCACTCACTCCAAGAACCGTATGCTTATAAATATGCATATAAATATGCTACGATGAGATAGCTGACTTCATCTAACTAGCAAATGTTGTCCAGGCTACGTTGGTGATACAGTTTTTTTTAATGTGTATGATATTTTTGTCATGCGGTTTTAAAGCCGGTCCTACAACCGCATCCAAGAATAACATGCAGCTTATCTCAGAACTGTCGGTGAAAATTATTCTTGGAGCTAGGTTTAATTGAGCTGCATTTTAAAGAGGTGCAATTTCACAATTTGTGTATATTTTCTAAGTTCACTATTTTGTCATGTGTTGAGAAAAACACAGATTTTAAAATTACATGGTCTAATATTTACATTTAGCATAACTGCAACATTATTTTTTCGTTTTTTTTTTTTAAAGACTCGAAAGGACTTGAAATTCAAAGTTTCAGACTTGTGACTTGACTCGGACTTTTACACCAGTGACTTGAGACTCGACTCTGACTTGCCTGACATTACTTGAGACTTGACTTGAGACTTGAGGATAAAGACTTGAGACTTACTTGAGACTTGCAAAACAATGACTTGGTCCCACCTCTGTTAAAACCCCACTGGGTAATCAGGCTCTGTTTTGGCCAGTGGTAAACTGCACAGGCTTCCAGCTGTTTAGAAGAAGCAAATTGGATTGTTTCTTTCTGCCAGAGCAGCAGAGTCGATATTTTCACTAAAACATCTCTTCAGTCTCATTGGAGGGCGGCAAAAAGGACTCAAACCCACGATTAGACATTTCATCTTGGTCTCTGTCTGAATCCACCATTGGTAGCATAACATTTAACAGTGTGGTGTCTGTGTTTCATCCTTACATTCCTATGATATGAAGTACTGGCTTCTATTTTATTTTATAAACATCATTGTTGCATCTTGTTTTCATTTTTCTCCTGTAGCTTTTGTGTACTTTTGGTCTTCTGTTGCTGCTTGTGGCAAAACTTTGAAATGTCGGTTTTCTGAATCTGACAGCATGTCCGTGTACGTGCCAACGGGAGATCTGTGCTTTGTGCTGACATGTTTTTGTAGAATCTGTCGTTTACCTGCTCTTTAACCGTTTCCTGTGGTTTGGTTTGTGCTGTGGTTCATGCATTATTATTATTAATAATCATTAATTATAATAATTGTTATTATTATTATTATTAATGTCAGCAAATTAAAATGAACGAAAGGGCTGTTGTCAGCGTTTGCAGCCCTTCAGGGTGCCATTGGCCCAAAAGTCAGCCCTTCTGTGATTGGTTGGTTGCAGCTAATATAGTTACATTAGTTTATGTTAGCTAACTAGGGACAGAATCAATAACTCAGAGGAACACACTAAAGTCACACTCAGTCTCAACCAGTGACTATCTTTTATACCAGTGGTCCCCAAACTTTTTTTGCTAGGCCCCCTTTGTTTTACAACATTACAACAAGTGTTTGAACTAAAAATCACGAATGTGGGATCCTGTTTGTCCGTGAGTTAAACAGCCCAGCGCTGCTCACAGGGAAAACCAATCCTGCAGGGAGACCTACCTCGGCACTTGTGCAGGTGAAGCCAAAGGGAAGATTTGCTTCACCATATTTTCTAGTCTTTGGTGTGGAAGGAAGTTGGTTTGGAAACATATTCAGCGATGCTTCATCTCCTGCTTTGCGTTTGTGTGGGAGCCCCGTCAAAAACATGTCCGTTATGCTAGCAGTGTCTAAGCGTTCTTTTTTTTTCTTTTCATACCGCGCCCCCCCCTGCAATGGCTCTGCGCTCCCCCTAGCGGGCGGGCCCCACACTTTGGGAACCTCTGTTTTATACAGTCATTGGTCTGAATCTGCTGAATTTGAATTCACCAATCAGGAGCAGCTTGTGTCTACTCAGATTAAGCTGTTTGGTTTCTCCCACCAAAACACAGAAGAATTTGCTGCTGAGATACCAAGAAACAAATGGTTGCCACGCACAGGTCCCACTGTCAACTTTCTCCACTTCTTCTGGCACAAGGATAGTGACGTCAGTGGCATTTTTGGCTGTCTCCTGCCGTGCAGCCTCCAGCCTACGATGAGCCATCAGAGAAGCAGCACAGAGGCATGGTGTTGATACAGTTAACTTTGTGGAAGGCATGTATACGTGGATGATGGTTTAGTGTCTGTACCAGCTAAAGATGATGCAGCTGACCACTTGCAGTGAACAAAGAACTCACTTGCTGATTCAAACATCTGTCTACACAGCTTTGTGTTGAATAGACAGTCAGTTACAGAAGAGTTTTCTCTGGAGGACAGCTTCAGTGACCAAGGATCTAGATTTCAAAACAGAAGCAACACTAAGCCGTACCAGATCAGATTATTAAGACTCTCTTTCGTCTCCTATTTCCAGTGCCACCACTAACAGTCCTCTCCCTCTGTTTCAGAAAACCACGCTTGAACCTCACGCACCACACCTAAGTGTGTAGCTCCACACTTGAGTATCCCATCAACCTTATCCCCCGTGACTCTTATTATGTTCTGTAATAAAGTCTTGTTGAATTTAAGAACAGGCTTGCAGGCCTACCATTGACAGTGCGAACTTGAATGAATGCACCCAGATCTAGATCCAGCCCGAGCAGCCATCTCAAAACAGGATTCTGTTCTGGGCGCCCATGAACAGTCTATTCAGTTTCTAATGATGCGATGGTCGAGAGAAAATTCTCACTTCATAACAAAGCCTTCAACCCGTTTCTGTCCCTAATGCCATTCCTTCCGCACCATTGTCCCTCCCGTCTTGATCCCCCTCAGTTATCCAATTCCACAGAGTCGCTATGGGCTTTTCTTTTTTGTTTTTTTCTCCACGCTCATTTCCCAGCAATGACGCAAAATTATCTTACCTGGTGGGCAAGTTGAGGGGGAGGGCATTGACGTGGGCCAAAGCTTATTTATCCACTCAGTTGGTTCTCAGTCACACCAGAACCCATGCTGATTGGCCGCTCCTGGCTCACTCGCGAGACACGTGAACATTTTCACGCATTTGAGTGATTTTATTGTGGGTCCTCCGGCCATTTCCTGGCTAATTGTCCCAAATGTCTGCTGTTGTGATGATTGTGATGTGATGGCTGCTCTTAGACCCACTAGGCACTAAGCATTGAAGTGTGCTGCCCCTCCCTTCCTTCCCTCCCCATCTCCAGCTGCCTCCCTCTTCCCGCTCCACCACAACCACCCACACATGCAGGACCTTGGAGTAGGGGTATGTCACCAGGGTGCAGGGGAGGCATCCCCCCCCCCTCTGTCCCCTTCTGGCTGCCTCTGCCTCAATTTTATCCCACAACTTAGACATTCACATTACTCACACTCTCATTACACATACATATAGGATCTTGGGGGTGGGCACAATCACGGAGTCCAAATTACCATCAGGGTGTACACCTCACCCCTGGCATCGTTGCCCACCTCTCAATTTTAAATACACGTAGACATTGAGGGCTAGCAGGAGGGACCATGCGCTTACCTGCTGCTCCTTGGCAGGTAGCTCCATGCCCTCCTGGGTTTTAATTGCACCTTAGAACACACATGCATCAACACTACAATGAGCGGGTGGAGGGAGGTTTGGAGTCTTCTCTCACCCCCGTTCTCTGCGGCCTGCTGGAGCGGGGGGGCTAGGAGGAGGAGTTGGCCGTCCGACTGCGGTCTGGAGTGTGGGGCCTCCCTGCTGCTGCGGAGTCGGGGCGGTCTGCCTCTCCCCACCGCAGGGAAAAGGGTAACACCACCTGGGTCTGGGTGCAGTTCCCCCCTCCAGGGGCAAGGGTACCTAGACCCGGTTTGTAGAGTACGCTTGGGGAGTGTGATCGTGTGTACAGCGTCTCTTTATGTCTGTCTCCACGTTGGTTGAGTGTGGAGTAAGTGCATATGAGAGCATGAGGGTGGGAATGGATGTTTGTGTCTGTGTGTGCCTGTATGTCTGTGTCTATATGTCAGGTTGGGTATCAGACGCCACCTCTCTGGGGACATCTCAGGCCCTCCAAGGTTTGGAGGCCTATCTCCCCCCACCACCACTTCCCCTGCCAGTGGCGGACTCCCTCAGGTGTCGGTGCGTTGGTGGTTCTTTGTGTCTGGGGGTGGGCGTCCAGGTACACACCGGCTCACTCCTTGGCGGCCGCTTGTCGGGGCCTGGAGCCTGGGGCTTGCTCGGGCCACTTCGGAGGCGGGGTGCCCCCGGCCTCTCGGCCTGGGGCTCGGTCACTCAGGCACAGCTGGCTGCCGGCGGAGCTCACGGGCGCGTCACTGCAACCCCCCTGGCTTCTGCTCCGCGGCTGCTGAGTGAGCCCTCATCTGGGACTCTCCTCAGCTCTTTCTGGGACAGTGGCTGCCCCTCTGTGGGTCTTCCTTGGTCTCTTGTGTTCTGGGGGCCTCTGGATGTCTGGAGTCTTGATCTCCTCCACACCTGCTTCATGCCCTGGAGGACGGGGCTGTGGCCCCCCCACACCCTCTAGCAGATCATTACATGAAGGAACCTTTTAAAAAAACAAGCGCGTCCATGCTCACAGGTGTACACATGGGTGATCACACCCACAAACTACACCCTTTTTGGCTCCTACCTCAAAGCACACTGTGTTCTGTTGATCTTATGTGCTGCACAATAATGTTTAATATTTAGTATTTACTGTCATATTCCCATATATCATTGTGATGTTGTTTATTCTATTACTCTTGTTCTCTTCTGCTTGCTTTCTTTTTTCTTTCTCAGCAGGTGATCCAGGTGATTGATATATGCATTTTTTATTTCTTTTTTTTTTCCTGCCCGTTCTGTTGGTTTTTGTCTTTTGCCCTTCTCCCCCGTCCCTCTTCTCAGCTGTTTCTCTTTCCCTCTTTCTTTCTCCCCTTCTTTCCTCCAGTCAAGTCTGTCCCGTATTCAACAAGTGAAAATAAAATAAACAATAAAAGGTGAATCAAATGGACCATTACGGCAAGGCTGGGATGGTCAATTTGGTAAAGTAAATCCGTTGGGCATCTTTCTTTGCATTTAGACAACAATTCTGATGCAAAAGAGCCAAACGGGACAGGCAAAAAAAAAAAGAAAAAAAAAAAGAAGTGCGTCATTAGCTGCTAGCTAACTGGGTAAGGGCGTCATGGGTCTGTGGGTCTGTCCACTGTTTTAGAGAACGTTTTAAAGTAAGTAAGTAAGTAAAGTGACTCACTGATGTGAAGGAAAACAGACAAACAGAGACACCACCTACAATCAGGGAGAGCGTGACAGAGCAGAGGGAAACGTAGCTGACACTAATCAGAAAACTGAACATAACACACATGAAATAGACTATCAGAATAAAACAGGAAGTACAAACACAGAGCCCAAGACCAAGATACATGGGCTTGACACAGGAGCTGGGGAGAACACAGACAGACATGGGTACATGACTGGGAAGGCTGGAAGATGCAGAGATGTGACTATGGAAGACTGAGGTCAAGAGACACCAAGTAGAACATAAACCAGGACCATGACAGCTTTTAATCTGTTACCTTAATTTTATTAAGTAAATAGGGTGTATGTTTTATTACAGTGCTTATTTATTAAGTCTTCAAGATAATTTAAGAGTATTTCAATCATTTTCACAAAGAATACTGCGAGATCCCTTATAGACAAAAACAAGTGAATTGTTTTAAATAGTTATTGATGGTGTAACAGCTGTGATTGGACAAGGGCAAGAAAACTTAGAAGGGATGTTAGCAGTTACATCAGCCACAAAGTAATTACATAATTGTGTATATAAGTCCTTTATCCTTTCATCACTTACTCCATATACACCTTTATAAATATATGTGAAGTCTTTTCAGACAACATATACATATGTATATGTATATGTTGTCTGAATAGTTTGCGCTCATGATTAAAAACAAGCAAACAAAAACACGATTTTTATACGTTATTCAAATTGCACAGTATTCTAATCAACACTTCATTGATAAATCCAGACATTCAAACCCTACACTCGCAGCAGATCTTATCACTATACTACTGTGATGGGATTATAAGATTACAAAAATACAATAAAGCCATAATAAATAGCACTGGCCAAGACCACCATGTCTTATGGAATTAATAAACACTTTAAATAGAACATAGCAAAGTCCCAGATCTGACTGAGTCCTCTACTTTTTTCTACAACAGAGGTTTACAACCACTGCTCCAAAACTATACCAACTACGGTGTATTGTTAGTGTCAGCTAAATTTATAAAAACTGGAAGTTCCTGTTGAATCATCAATCAATTGGTTGAATCATTTTTGTAACTGAGAGACTATAAAAGGTAAGAATGTAACCAATATGAAAGCTTTCCTATTTGAGTGCTGTCTGAATGCCACTACTGTATAGGCCATTTATCCTCTTTTCTCACCTTTGGCAATAATAATAATAATAATAATAATAATAATAATAATAATAATAATAATAATAATAATAATAATGATATGGACATTTTCATGTCAAGCACTCCTCCTCCCCTAAGGTCAAGTAACAATAGGAAACAGCAGATCTTTTACAGGAAAATCAGCCACAATCACCTTTTTCTACAAAGGTTGAACACTGTGTAAAATGTCTTTAAAAACAGTATAAAGTCAATATACTTGAACTGAGACACAGTTTGCTCTCAGTTCATTTTGGTTTCAACACACACACACACACACACACACACACACACACACACACACACACACACACACACACACACACACACACACACACTTCATGACATCTGTGACAGCAGCAAAACCAAACCAAGCCAAGAGAACAACTGGGATATGTGGTGCTTGTTTGAAGAATCTACGAGTTACCTTTTCTTAACTCTTTCCGATTTAATTTTTTATTAGCTCAGGACATAACAAAGTCATTTTGTGTCTGGCAAGTTTTAAAATTAGGTCATGATTTTGCAAAGATGTGCAAATCTCAAAAACCCATATTTTTCAATCTTTAAAACAACGGTTTTCCATCAGGACCAGACCAGATCTGAAGGCATCCATTAAGCATGTACCAAAGTGAAAGCGAAACCTTTCATGTTTCACAACTGCTTCTTGTCTGTTTGCTTCCATTGTTCACATTACTACCATTTTCTAGCTGAGACTGGCTGTTGTTGCTGAAAGCTGCTCTTGCCTTGGATCCCATTTTTAAAATAAAGTGTTTCTTGATTTCACAGGTGTGTAAGTGTCTCCTTAACAAACACTGGAACCTGTCAAGCTGAGAAGGCTTTTTCTGGTTGTTTGTGCATGCACATTGTGGATAAACCTCCGGTCTTTGATGGTAGACTGATGGGAGATGAGTGTGCAAGACAAGCTGCCACTGACCTTTTGTTATGGAAGGGCGTACATGTTTCAGCAACACAATGCTAAGTGGCACACTGTGTCTATTAAAACAGCAAGGCTTTATAATAAAAGACGTCTGTGTATCGGCTGCCTGAACAGGTTTTCTCTCCCAAAAGTCCAACAACTAGTTTCCTACGTTCCCAGACATTTATGGACTCAATCATTTTGGTACAATTCTCATAGCAGAAAAATCACTCATATTGCAGTTTTCTCTGCAACTCACAGACTCAACAAAAGACAGCAACAATCGAAAGCTTCACCATATATGTCAAAACATGAGTCAGTCAGTCCCTTCAACTGATGAATGATTGAAAACCTTTCACAACCATTTTAAGACTAAGACATTGAAATGATTTTTACTTTTTCAGAAGCATCACTCTTTTCTGTAGCTATTTCATTATACAATCATTCAATATTTCATAGTATTTATCAATGATAAGAACAGGGATGATTTTATCTTTTATAAATATTAATCAACTTTGTTAGTATCCCCAGTAAAGCCAAAGCACTTTATTTCAACAGTTTTGCAATAAATCCATGTAAACTCTAATTAGGAGTGATGCAGTTCACTGTTGATGATGACGTCCAGTGATTTTATATCATTTTTAGATGATTTTCAGCAACAGCTGTATGGGCAAACTGTGAGTTCCTCCATTCAGTAAGTAGTTGGTCAAACTGCTTTCTGTATAAACATGAATATCATAATCATATATGGTGATTCATGTCAGACTCGCACTGATATCTACAGTATATGTGTTTGGACATGGTTTCATGGTGAGGATGGCACAAACATATACAGCTGGGTGAAAAAAAAGAGTTAAAGGTGGAGTAGGATTATAATAATATAATAAAGTGTTATTATAATATTTATTAGAATTAAACTGTTTTAGTTTTTCATGTAATATGTACAAGATAGTATTCCATTTGTATTTGTGTGGAGCTATTAAATACTGTAAAACTAGTGTCACTAAAAAAAGAAAAAACACTTATTACTTATTAGTCTGCTTGAGTTGCTTGGTCATCTTTAATTGTAAATTGGCTTTTATCACTAAATCCTGCCAGTTGTGATCACGTGGTACTCATTATGTTTATTACTGGAAATCTTAGAAGCAATTAAAATGGACCAAAATGGACTGAAGCATTTTTCTAGTCTGACTGACAGCTCAGTAAGCTTTCACTCACTAAACAACAGCTCGCTATATAGGAATCAGTTCATTCACCATTTACCATAATGCAAAGTACAGAAATGCATGATTGGTTGACATACAGTGCACAGAACCCCAACCTCAACCCCATCAAACACTGTTGGGGTGAACTAGAATGGAGATTGTGACACAGGTCCTCTCTTCCACCATCAGTGGCTGATCTCAGAATTGCTATTCTAGACGAATGGGCAAAACTTCACACAGACACGTGAAAAACCTTGCAGAGAGGTTTCCCAGAAAAGTGGAAGCTGTGGAAGCTCAAAGGACAGACCGACTCCATATCAATGCCTATAACTGTGGAATGAGATGTATTAAAAGCTACTGAAGATAAAGTGTGTAGGTGGCCCAACATTTTAGTCCATATAATGGATCTTCTAATTAAGCAATTAATCTGACCTAACTGTATGCTTGTATTGAAGTTCTACATGCTAAGTTGGTAAGTGCAATAATACTGTTGCTCTTTGCCATAAGAGACTGTAAACAGTTCTGTTTCTCTGGATTCTCTAAACAATGAAAAGCATACAAAGACCAGGTTCACTCACTTTGGCATGATTGGCTGTTGTCAGTATTACTTGCTGTAGCATCAATTAGTGCTAATAGCTCTTCTAGTGAAACAAATAAAATGAAAAAAACTAAACAACTGCAAATAGCACAGGTATTTATAACAATTGTTATCATACTACCTACTTTAAATTGTGCAAATTTCTGTAGAGTGCAATCAACAAGTACCTGATACATCAGTCCAATAATCCTTTCCCTGAAAATAAAATATGAGCCTTGATTATAGGACAACACCATATGGAGTTTAGCATCATTCACGTAAAACAGTGTTTTCTTAAACCAAGCTGCATAAAGTGCAAAGTTCCAATACTAGAGCCCTGGCTCAACTACCAGGAAGTCAATGTGTCCCTTTTCTTTTGTCTTGAAGGCTTCAGCGATGATCCTGGCAGCATCTTTGTGTTCCCGGCCTTGCAAGGGGATGCCATCAACCTCCAGAATGACCTGGCCAGTTTTCAGCTGGCCGCAGTTATGAGCCGAGCCTCCTTTCTGTCAGCGGGAACATGAGAGAAGAATAGAAAGACAATAATGTTAGCAGGATTAAGGCGCTCATGGACAGAACAGTTTGTTGTTCTTGAAGTTACAGTACAGTCCAAGGCAACTATAGCTTGAAACACACTTGGACTGAATTTAAGATATAAATAAAAGTTTATGATTAGTTCAATAAGGCAGATGTGTAATCACACATCTGCCTGCTTCCCTCGTGTCTGGTGACTAATTCATGCGTCACGCTTTCCCATGCTTTCAAACTCGTTGCTGACATCACTGGTCCAGTCAAATCATCTTTCAGCCTTCTTCAGCCTCCACTCTGCGCACTTTAAATCTCACTGTTCATCTGTTCGTCTGCCTTGAAGATGTCTCTCCCATATAACTCAGGCTCCATTCAAGCCTCCATCTTGATCTCCACCACCTGCATCTAGACGCCAGGGTTTCCTGCGCTCATTCCTATCACTGCTGGAATTCCATTCTGCTGTGACGGGACATTACTTGCCAGTGAAAAGTTTGTTTATAAGATTGGGGAAACCTGCAGTCAGCTGAGACTGAAGAAGTCACCTGGGTGAGTGATGAAACGTGACTATGGTGAACCATGTCGGGGCTTGGTGCTGTCCAGCTCTTCACTCTTCATCTGGGATGTCTGCCACTGTGATGATTACTGGGCCCTGTTCAGCGAGGTTGCTGTGGTCTGTTCTTAGATCCACTAGTCACTCAGCATTGCTGTTATGGGTTGCGTCCTTCTCCCAGCACAACGAAAATAAACTCCACCTAAACTTGGTTCATATCTGACCCAGATAGACTGCAGGTCATAACTTCTTACCTGAAGTTCAGTTCACCTGACACTCGGACCGGCGGCCGCCTCGCGTCTCTCCTCCTTCTGCCTCCCCTTCCCTCATCCACCCACTGGCCTCTGTGGAAGCTCCGCTACAGCCACCACCAAACAACTGACTTATTTTTACACACCGGCCAGATCCTGACCAATCCACCACCTTTTATTGTTTATACCACTACAAAGAAAAAACCCAAACCCCCCAAAACAAAAAAAATCATCGGCCCATAAAAACAAAAAATCACATCGCAAATGCCCGGTGGGCCGATTGCCAGTCCAGCTTTGGTTGTACCATCAGTTAACCCTTCACATGTCAGCTGTGGCACACATGCCCAGGGTTGCCAACCCCTGGTCTCCAGCCTTGGTGGTGCTGTTCTCATATTGTTACCTGCCACTGAGAGTACACCTTGGCTGCTTCTGTGAAGAACGGCTGGTTTATTCTGCAGCCTTCTATTTTTCTGGTGTATGTCTTCAAGCGGCTGGCCAAGGCTGTGAGACTTTGCTTTGCAGTTTCCAAGGCCTCAGTTATGGACAGCTTGCTGCACTTCTTGGGCACCTCCTTTGTTGCACCTTTCAGCAGCTCCGATAGTTGGCTACCCCCCGTTCTACCTTGATCCTGGCCTCTAGTCTCCTTCTGCATGCAGGGTACTGCTCCTTGTTCAACTTGTAGCTAAGCTTCTCACTGATTGCTGCTGCCATGCTGTAGATCAGCTTGTTAGTCTCAGTAATGGTGGTGGTAGATATCTTCCATAGTGCTGCATTCACATCATCTACTAGATCTTCTGAGGGTACATAGCAATACCGAATGACAGCAACATCAGGAAGAAGGAACACAAGAAGCTTGAAAAGGGCTCAGAGAAGATAAGAGGGTGGAGGTAACAGTGGTCCCAGTGGTAATCGGAGCACTCAGTGCAGTGACTCCCAAGCTAGATGAGGGGCTCCAGCAGATCCCAGGAACAACATCTGAAATTCACACTTGAAGGATGGATCACCCACAAGGGCGAGAGAGGATTTTCTTTTTATGTTTTACTGTTTTTTGCAGTTTCAGTACATTTTGTTGCTTGGAAGACTTTAAACAGTGACTTACTTGAAACCTTCTAACGCTTTCTTACCTGAATGGAGACTATGCGAGGCAAAGGTTGGCGTGTACTTCCTCCACCCTCTATTGCGATGCCCAAGGTGTTTGAATTTTTCAACACTCGCACCAGCACAGCAGTAGGCACTGGTACAGGTGAAGGAGACTGCTGGGAAACAAAGCAAGGAGAGCTAAGAAAAATATATTTGTGAGCAAGAAGTAGCATCTTACTGCATGCAATTTAGCCACTAGCTTGTAGGTGAACATCTGAAAATCTCAATATAGTAAACAACATTTCATTTTCTTCAGGTGATGGAGCCTTATTTACACATCAATGCGTCTGAGTCTAATGTTACTGTGTTCCCTTTGTTTTCCCTCGCGTGTTCTAGCCTAATGCTAATAACAAGATTTCCTTTGAATTCAATAAAGCTTTTAAGAGTTTTGTTTAGGTGCCCACAAAGTAACTTCAGGTCTTAAGATCACAATCATAGACAGCTGTATAAACAATCACCAAGGAGATTACTTTAATCTCCCTCTGCTTTTGTTGGTAAGAACTTGTGGTTTTACTTTGCAAACTTGACCGATTAAAATAGAAATTAAAGCAACAAAAGAGGTGATCCAGTGAATTCTGAAATCACAAACTAAAACTGGGTTTACACCAGCACTAATTTGCTTGTTTTGAACACATTAAAAGATATGCTACTGAAAGATTGCTTAGTAATGAAAACCCTCACTTGTCTGCCAATCCCTGGAGAAAGTGCATGAAATCCTGGCTGTTCCAGATGGGTCCGGTGAGTTTTGCTAGGTCGTGGGCTGCCATCTTTACTGAAGCCTCCTGCCTCTGCTATATCCACCCCGCTGTCCTCACTCAGAGTCTGGCCGCTGTCTGACAACTGTGACAGGGTGGCCCCTGGGGGGAGGAGTTAGCTAGCATACACTGAATTTAATTCAAATTTAATTATATAGAAAAAAAGCGCTTTGGCGACAGTGGGAAAGAAAAACTCCACAGGAAGAAACCTCCACCAGCACCAAGCTCGGGGAGGGGTGGCCATCTGCCACAATTGTTGGGGTGAGGACAAAGACACACCGTGGAAGAGAGCCAGACATTAATAGTAACTAATGTTTATATGCAGAGAGGTTTCTAAACACACAGTGAGTGAAAATGGTGACTGAAGAAGAAACACTCACTGCATCATGGGAATCTCCCAGTAACCTACACCAGTTCCAGCAGAACTAATGGAGCATTGAGGATCATCGGATCCAACCTAAACTCTGTGCTTTATCAAACAGGAATGTCTTAAGCCTAATTGTCATGGTCCCTGTGTCCCCGGCTGGCTCAAACAGGCTACAGGTATTTGTTGTTGTTTTTCCCCCTCGCTCTCTCTAGCGATTGCTCACTTGTGGCTCATTATTCCCGCCTCTCCTGGCCAGCATTCAAGACGTTGGCTCGGTGTTTCTCGTCACTGGAACGTTAAGCAACTATCCTAGTGTTGCCCGGCTGTAAAATTATCTCCAGTGTTTCCTTCGTGGCTTTCCTAGTGTTGATTCTCTCATCTGTCTCCATGACTAGATTCCCTGGTTTGTTTGTGTTTCCCATCCCTGGACTACCTGCGCGTGAGTGTGTGTGAATTACAAGTGTGGCGGGGCAGAAGAGGAGTGTGTGTGGAATTTCCCTCACCATTGCTCTGCCTCCCATTCTACTTTTAAATACTCTAGGAACAACAAGTAGGCCTGCAGCGTGAGAGCGAAGTGCTCTAATAGGGTGATATGGTACTACAAGGTCATTAAGATAAGATGGGGCCTGATTGTTTAAGACCTTGCAGCCAGGGAGGCAGAAGAACATCAAGAAGGCCCTGAGTAAATGTGGTTATCCCAGCTGGACTTTTGTCAAAGCTGGGAAGGCTCCTACAGAAAGCTCCAGCCGATCCAGGAGAGAAGGACAACCGCTGCCCAAGCGAAAACCTGTAGTGATCCCGTACGTGTCAGGAGTATCAGAGCAGTTGAGACGCATTTTTTCTAAACACCGGGTCTCTGTGGCTTTTAAACCCCAAAACACGCTGCGCCAAAAACTGGTCCACCCCAAGGATCGGGTCCCCCGACACAAACAGAGTAACATAGTGTGCGCTGGTAAGTGCAGGAGGATTGGCAGGATTTATACATCGGGGAAACCAAACAACCTCTGGCTAAGAGGACGCCACAACACAGCAGAGCCACCTCGTCGGGCCAGGACTCTGCAGTCTATGCACACCTACAGGCCAGTGGACACTCTTTCAAGGATGAGGATGTATCATCCTGGACAGGGAGGAACGCTGGTTTGAGGGCCGAGTCAAGGAGGCCATTTACGTGAAAAGGGAAAGACCATCTCTGAATGGAGGAGGGGCCTAAAGGTACATCTGTCACCATCTTACAATGCTGTGATTGCAGCCATTCCCCAACTCTCTGTGAATGGGACTCATGGCCATTGATCAGAGGTACATTGTGCAAATGTACTGTTTATAAGGTTGTGTAAACCTGCAGTCAGCTGAGACTGAAGAAGTCACTTGGATGATGATGAAATGTTTCTCCCACTGAACATGTCCAGATGAACAGAACCAACTTTTGGGGATTTCCTCCCCTGGATGATTGAGCACGCATCAAGATATAAGCAGGGCAACCGCCTACATGTTTCTAGTCACAAAACATGTGTTGTTCTGGTTATTACTAATACATTTTACAAGTTGAGTGCTTCTCTGTACTGAGAAACAACACAAACACACAGAGACACAGACTGTGTACCTACTTAACTCCAAGTTACCCCCAATGGATCCATCAGAGAATGTTGGTTAAAAGTGCTTGGGCATAGACAAAAGCTTTTAAACAAAAGTGTGTCTGAATGGGTGAATGAGACAAGCTTTAAGAACATTTGTGTGCTCAAATACAGCAGAAAAGTATTACATACACACCATTTACCTCTTTGCTGTGGTCTGGCATCTGCTGATAGCCGGTTCATTTCTGTTACAATGACTTTCTGTGTGAGAGCAGGTGAGCAGCGTTGGTCAGCGCTAAAGGATGGAGCAGCAGGCGTGATGAGAGAGGGGCACGGGGACGGACATGGTGAGGGATGATGAGATGGTTGAGGGGATGGCAGGGGAGTTGCTGCTTTTGAAGAGGATGCAGACATTGACAAGACGGAAGACTTTTCATAGGAGCGGGATCTAGAAGAAAACTTGATAGATGCCTCTGGTTTAGCAGAGCTGGGCAAGTCCCGGTAATGCAGGAAACCTGGGCAGGTGTGGTGACCTGAAATGGGCTGGCTATGATGGTGGACATGGTAATCAAAATGGGGATTATTGTGGTGTTCAGAATCAGAGAGCTGGAAGGAATTCTGGCAGGTGTGTTGAAGGGAATTAAGGGAAGTGTAGTGGGTGGGACCAGGGCATGCATGGTGGGGGGAGGCTGGTTTTGGCTGGTGTTGGCTGGTGGGAAGGGATTTGATAGGCTTGTGGGGACAGTCCTGGAGTAAATGGGTGGGACCAGTGACGAGCAGGCAAGAAATGGGCTGCACCACTTTGGCTGAAGGCTTGCAATTGAACTCTTTCTCCGGGAATGGTCTTCTTTGGGCCTGGACAGAAGCAGCTCTGAAGGGTGGAAGAGGTTCACTTGAAGCCTGCGTTTCATCCTGTCATTCAGAAAAAGGCAGTGACATACAAAAATCCAACATGAATAGTGAATGTTGCCTCTTTAATCATTATCTTTAAGATTTTAGATCTTGTATATTTAGAAACACAGCTTGTCACGGACTAATGACTTTTTCAGAAAAATAAAATGAGAACATCTGTAGCCATCACATGGTGCATGTTGAGTACAGAGAGTCAGAACAAGGTTAGATTAACGTAAAGACAGAAAAACATGTATTTAAGAACTGTTAATTATGTAAAGGCGGATAAACTGTTAGATATTTGTACAAGCAAATGCAGTGATGTGAAAAAGTTCTTGATTTCCTGTTTTTTTTTGTATGTTTGTCACACTTAAATGCTCCAGATCATCAAACAAATTTAAACAGTAGACAAACATAACACAAGTAAACACAAATTGCAGTTTCTAAATGAAGGTGTTTATTATAAAGGGGAAAATATCCAAACCTATGTAGTGAAATCTAAACTAAAAAAAGGAACAACTGATTTCCACCTAAACCTAATAACTGCAACAACCTTAGCGGCAACGACTGCAATCAAGCGTTCGCAATAACTGATATTGGATCTTTTACAGTCCTATGGAGGAATCTTGGTACACTCATCTTTGCAGAATTTTTGTAATACAGCCACACCTGAATCTGATTGAGATGTTGTGTCATGACCTTAAAAATGCAGGTCAGGTCTTTGACTGGCCACTCCAAAGTATTTATTTTGTTTTTCTTAAGCCATTCATAGGTGGACTTGCTGGTGTGTTTTGGGTTATAGTCCTGCTGCAGAGCCCAAGTGCACTGCAGCTTAAGGTCATAAACAGATGGCTGGAGATTTTCCTTTAGGATATTTTGGTAGGCAGCAGAATTCATGGTTCCATTTACCACAGCAAGTCTTCCTGGGGCATCAAAACAGACACAGACCATCACACTACACTTTATATATGTAACGTTAAAGTATGAAATCTTCACATTAAAGGATGTATTTGAAATGCAGGCATACACAAAACTGTCCACCAGCATGAGTTAACCATTCATTCATCCATCCATCCATCCATCCATCCATCCATCCATCCATCCATCCATCCATCCATCGTCTTCCAATTATCCAGGGTCAGGTCGCGGGGGCAGCAGCATAAGCAGAGAAGCCCAAACCTCCCTCTCCCCAGCCACCTCCATCGTAACTGGGGGAACAAAGATGTTTCTAGGCCACCCAAGATATAGAAGCTCTCCAGCATGTCCTGGGTCCTCAGGGGCTCTTCCTGGTGGGACATGCCTGGTACACCTCACCAGGATGTGCCCAGGAGACAATCCTAATCAATTGGCCAAACCATCTCAGCTGGATTCTTTCGATGTCTAGGAGTAGTGGTTCTAACTCTGAACCTGCCAGACGGATGAGTTCCTCACCCTAAGGGAGAGGCCAGCCACACTTTGGAGAAAGCTAATTTCCATTGCCTATATATGCAGTCTTGCTCTTTCAGTCACTACCCAGAGCTAGTGACCATCAGTGAGGGAAGGGATGTAGAGTGACCAGTAAATTGAGAGCTTTGGTTTTACGCTCAGCTCTCTTTTCACCACAATAGAGCGATAGAGCGTCTGCATTACTGCAACTGCAGCACCAATCCGTTTGTTGATCTCCTGAAGCACTTCCCACAGTATACTCCAAGCGACACAGTCAAATGCCTTCTCTGGGTCCATAGATCACATCTAACTGACTGCACGAACTCCAATGCAACCTCATATATCCTTGAGAGGATAAAAAGCTGGTCCAGTCTTCTGGGACCAGGACAAAAACTGTTGTTCCTCCTGCATCCAAGGTTCAACTAACAGACTGACTCTACTTTTCAGCACCCTGACATAGACTTTCCCGGGGAGGCTGACAAACTATAGTAGGAGCCTGCCTCCAGTCGTTCTTGGGAACCACCACCCCTGTCTGCCAAGTCAGAGGTACTGGCCCTGATGTCCACACAACTTTGTAGAGGCATATCAAATAAGACAGCCCTACAATATCCAGACTCTTCACCTTTCATTGGGAACCTACCCACCCCAGGGGTCCTGCTACCAAGAAATTATTTGACTGCTTCAGGGTGGTTTAATCCCTGGCTGCTCCAGCCTACATGCCAAATATCCTTGCACAAGAGTTTAGTAACAGAACAGCTTAGGTTCAGATCAGGCAGGCCTTTCCTCCCAATCACACCGTTTCAGGTCTCACTGTAGGCACAGCAGGACAACAGCATTTCCAGGGCGAGCACCCTCGAGTACCCCACCCAGGGACTCTAAGAAGGCCAGGTACTCTGAGCTGTTGTTTGTTGTGTAAGCGCAGATGACAGTCAGGACCTGTTCTCTGATCCGAAGGGTCTGGGGCACCTCTCAACCTCACGCACCTGCTCAGGCTCCTTCCCCACCAGAGAGGTGATGTTCCATGTCCTAATTGCCAGCCTTGGTAGCCAGGGATCTGTCCACCAGGGCCTCTGCCCTTGGCCACCACCCGGCCCACACTGCACCCAACCCCTAAGGCGCATCCTGCGGGTGGTGGGCCTATTGGAAAGGTGGCCCATGTCCCTTATTTGGGCCACACCAGGCCAGGACCCATTGGCTAAGGCCCTGCCAGCAGGTGCTCTTCCTTGGGCACCCTCCCCAAGCCTGGCTCCAGGGGGGTACCCAGGTAATTCTATCTCGGGCAGAGTGAACTGTTCCCTTGATTGTGTGCACATAATAGAGATGGACCGATCCGATATTACGTATCGGTATCGGTCCGATACTGACCTAAATGACTGGATCGGATATCGGAGAAAAATAAAAAATGTAATCCGATCCATTAAATATCACGAAAGCACCTCACAAAACTTGCAACACGCCGTAACTCACCTCAGAACGTTAGCACGTCGGAGCAGTATGCATCACGTGATAGAGCAGCTGTGGCATGCGGGACCTGTCGGTGGTCTGGATAGCATGTGGAGCTTCGCTAGCAACCCGGCATTTCATCTCCGACAAAGTTATCCCCGAGAGAAGTAAAGCAAGTGTGTAAGTCCATCTCTGAATGTTTGTAAAGCATTCCTGCGTTAAGCTTAACAAGCGACTGCCTCTCGCTCTCCGGCTGCTACTTCAATCATGAAACTGCTTAAATGATCAGCTGATCGGCTTTTCTGTCGCGAGTCCGTCTTTGTTTTTGGCCCACTTTGCACCAGAAAGAGGAAACCAGCGGCTGAACAACAGCAGCACGTTTAAGCTTGATCAGCTGTTGTTAGAATTTATTTAATATTACTTTCTACTCGAGGATCTTTTTCTACGTAGCTGACGGCTGGTAACTGTGCAGGGGCGGATCTAGCAAAGTTTAGCCAGGGGGGCCGATAGGGCATTAACTGGGAAAAGGGGGCACAAAGACATACTTTTCTTTCTTATTCTCATTTAAAATGTCTAGCTTTTAATAAATAATTATCTGACACACAAAGTTTTAATTTGATGTAAAATGAATAGAAGTCAATTACTGTATATAGTAACTATTAAGTCTAATATATATACCCTAGTAAGCTATAGTACTTTTTCCTTTGGGAAGGTACCATCTGTGCAGTCTGCAATTTTGTTGAAGAAAGATGTTGAATCTATTTAATATTTCTTGAAAAATAATTGATTTCTGTGCATTTTTTTTCACACTGCATCAAATTAAGGTTGATTACGTCGATTAAGCATCATGAGGTGGAGCGTGAGGGGTGGTTCCCTATTTTTTATTTATTTATTTTTGTTGTTGCTGGGAGTTGGAACCCTATTAGTTAGGTTGCTTAATATTTACGCTAAGTACTCTTTAAAATACCAGAATAGGGAGGATGGTGTAGGTCTAAGTTTATTAGATTGATCAGTATTGCTGAACTATGAAATATTTTTTTTGTATACAGGTATAACAGAATAGCTTTAGTGTAGTTGTCGTTTTAAACTTGAGTATGAACTTGCAGACTTGCAAAATGCAGCAAGATATTTTAAAAAACAGTTTTGTTGATTAAAAAACACTATATCGGATTCATATCGGTATCGGCAGATATCCAAATTTATGATATCGGTATCGGTATCGGACATAAAAAAGTGGTATCGTGCCATCTCTAGCACATAAGGGTCTAGTGAATCACCCTTTGTGTGGTTCCTCATCCAAGACCAATTTGCCATGGGAGAGACCCTACCGAGGGGCAAAAGCCCCCTATCGACATAGCCCGGGGGATTCCTGGGACACACAAACCCCTTCACCATGATAAGGTAGCGATTACTTCACTTCACTTCAAGACAAATCAAAAGATTAAAGGCATTACACCACACAATGTACTTAAAATAAATAAATAAAGGACCAACCATAGCAGGGATGGTTTGCTCTGCATCATGGATCACAGGGGCTATATGGCTACAGTGGCCCTGAGACTGCCACACTTCTAGGCCTCCACGCCAGGACTGGTGAGACTCCCTTCCATGTTGCAACACCAGTCTATCATACACGTCCAGATCCTGTGGCGCCACCAGTCTCCTCATCTCAGACAACATGGACAACTGGCAGAAAGAAGAAGACAAAACAAAAAAAATAAGATATGATTATAGTACAGTGAAGAAAGGATTATACAGACATGGAGTCAGGTGATGTGTAGCGATGTACCTTTGCATGTGTATTGAAAAGCTCAAACAGAGCCATGGTCAGAGACTCTACTCCTATATGTCCTTCTTGGTACTCCTGCAGGTAGTAGGCCATGGTTTGCCTCTCTGGATCTGTCAGCAACATGTAGGCCTGCTGTTCCAGTGACACCTGAGCACTGGGTGGGCCCACACCTCTGTATCCTGCTGGCTGGATGGAGCAATAGTTTGACAAGTGAAAAATGATGGAATCAAATATAGGAGAGATGAAACATGTTGTCATTGTGTCTAATACTACAAGGACTGTGACATGCAATGGAAATTCTTCATATACTGCTGAGTTATAAGAAATACTGTTTTCAGAGTGTCATCACCTTATTTGTCTTATTAGAAAAGAACAGAACAGACTGCGCAGGAAGCCAAGGTCATAACTCAGGCTCACTGAGAGAGAGAAAGAATGTGGATGTTTAGGTTTTAGGACGGGGGGGGGCTGAAGCTATAAGAATGTGAGGAACGCTCAGACACTTCGAGATCAGGCGGACACCCTCCCGCGCTCCCGGATGGTTATTGCGCAAAAGTGTTGTATGGAATAATGAGAATTGTATGGAATAAAATGATTGTGGATTTATACACCGAGTGTTGTCCTTCCTTCAGCCCAAAGATGAAAGAATTGGGAGGTTTTAACAGAACAACACAGGTTGACCAAATGTGCTTATAAATAAACTGATTGATTGATAAGTTCAGTTCACCTCAATTCAAGTTGATTTGATTTATACAGCACAACAGTATACCAACATATGCCTCACAGGGGTTATTTTCCAAGGCTCTATAGATTGAAGGATTTGTTGTGACCAGTCATCAGTACTTGTCATGACCTAATATCTTTTAGATGATATTAGGTCATTATTAGGTCATAATTACAATGATTTCTTAACCTCCTAAGACCCAAACTCTTTCATGGCATTTTTAATTTCTCTTTGCTATTTGGGCTGATCTGGACCTGAAGAATATAAATAAAAGAAATTACCAGATTATCTTATTTTTAAAAATGGGATTTCGATAATACAGTAGCAGTATAATATCAGGCCCTTGTAGAGCAAAATTTTGTATTTTGGTCTAGACAACCCAAATTGTGATGTCCACATATGTGGACGCCAGGTCCTAGGAGGTTAAAGAAGCACCCAATCATTGCTGGATTCTGCCTGCAATTATTGTCCTCCAAGGGCTGCTGACATGGAAGTGGTTTCTCAAAAGGCAAATATGGCAGAATACACAACAACACTATATTAGTGAAAAGAGTAAAAGTGCATTCCTTTATAGAGGGAATAAAATATAGGAGAAGGTATTTTGCTCTTTTTTTATCCACTTTCTTCTTATTCTTCTGTCAGCTAGGGTTGCTGACAGAAGAATATGAAAGGAAGCAGATGATCTGCTTCCATCTCACCCTATCCAGAGCATCTTCTCTGTTACACCAACCCTCTACATATCCTCCTTTACTAGATCCATGAACCTCCTCTGACGTCTTTTTTCTTTTAATATTGACTGGCGACTCTATTTCCAAATTCCTTTGTCCAACATATCCACTTTCCTCCTCCTCCATGTCCAAATCATGTCAGTATGCTTCTCTAACTGTCTCCAAACCACTGAAACTGAGCTGTCCCTCCGATATGCTCATTTCTAATATAGTCAATACTGGAACTCTTGATCTTGAGATTAGCCACCTAAAACGTAACTCTTTGAAGGCCATTTATACCACTTATTTTTGTGTAAAGCTAACTGAGCCTTGCATAATATAATATAATATAATATAATATAATATAATATAATATAATATAATATAATATAATATGGGCTGTCAAAGTTAACGCGATAACAATGTGTTAGTGCAAAAAAATGTTAACGCCTTCTTTTTTTTTTGACGTGGAATTAACGCACTCACACACCTGCGGTCTGTGACCTTTGGCACAGTTACCTTTTACCTGTGACCTTTGGCACGCCCAGTTTTTTTTTTTTGGAAATCAGGAAGCGACGCATGCAGCAGTTGTAGATGTGAGCAGAAATGGATAAAGAAAAAGGTCTTTTGAACAGCAAGTTCAATTTTAAAGCAATGCCATATGGTTGTCTTGACAAGACCAAAGTAATTTGTATTTACCGTTGATGTGAACTGTGTTATCACCGCAGTACGTCCAGTCTCAAATACCGCTTGCTAGCCAAGCAAACAGCTAACGCAGAGAGCCCTCCTCCCTCTCGCCAAAGGCAGACCACGCTGGACAGCTTTCAAAGGAGACGTCTGGACAATTCTACAACTAACAAACTTTCAACAGCCACAGCAAAATGGGTGGCTACAGCTTGCAGGCCGATTAACATTGTGGAGGAGGAGGGGCTACTTGAAATAATTCGCATAGCATCCAACAAATCCACGCATGAATTGCCTTCAATAGCTACCACTGTAACCAAGATACACAACTTGTATGAAGATGAGAAAGTCGAGGAGGCTTTGGGGCAGACCAACACGGTTGCACTCACCGGAGGCCATTGGACTTCTCTAGATATTCACAGTTACCTTGGGGTAACAGCGCATTATTTTTCACCACAGAGGGAACTTCAGTTGCATGCTTTGACTGTTATAAAGATGGAGGAGAGGCACTTCACTGACACGTGCGCTGAGCACTTTATGCAGCTAGCTAGACAGTGGGGAATTGAACATAAGGTCAGCACGCTGACCACTGACAGTGCACGCAACATGGTCGCAGCGGCAGGCAGCTGCCGTTTGAGCACATGCCTTGCATCACACACAGCCTCCATCGAGCTGTCACAGTTTCTCTACAGAACAGTCCATTTAACAGCACACTGACAAAATGCAGAAAGGTCAAAGGCCATTTCAAGCATAGCCCACCAAACGTACTGGAACTTGAAAAACAGCAAATTGCACATTTTCATAAGAAAGAGTCACTCAAGAGTCACACAAAGGCTCTAAACAGTACCCTGGAGATGATCAGGCATGTTTTAAAAAATCAAAAACCACTGAGAGATGCACTGGCACTACATCCAGCCAATGTTACAATGCCAACAGCAGCTGAGCTGGAGAAACCGAGGAAGCTGGACACTGTGCTGGAACAGGTAACTTATTAATACTTACTCTTACCACTTCTGACATAGGAAAGTGTGTGTGTGTGTGTGTGTGTGTGTGTGTGTGTGTGTGTGTGTGTGTGTGTGTGTGTGTGTGTGTGTGCGTGCGTGCGTGCGTGTGTGCGTGCGTGTGTGTATAAAGCATTTTACCCTTATGTGAGTGAATGTAGCAAATTCTTAATGAAGTGTATTTCTCTATAACTGCAGGTATATAACTGAACTTTTGGGAGAAGTTTGTCTCCTGCTCAGTGGTGCTGCCAACTTTGTGTCACCTGTCGCGAGTGATGGAGGTCTCTGAGGATGACCCAGCTTAAGCTGGGCTACACTGTGCAATTTTTTCAGCCGCGTTATTCAGCTTCTGCTCAAACTGTACGATTGACTCGCAGGGGTTAGAAGTTTGTAGGTCACGATGCTCTGATGCAACCCGAGTGCTCACACTGTGCGTCCATAAAAATGAAGGTAATCTGTCGCTCACTCTCCCTCTCAGTCTTTCACTCACACAGACACACCACCACCATCAACTTTGCTAAATTGCTAATGAAAAACATGATCAGGCAGCTGTGATTGAGCAGCAGTGTAAATCCAACTATTTTCACGGTTGTTGTGGTCGTGATCATTTTGTGAGGCCACATCGAAAAGGCTCGGATGAGCTTTCCAAAGTTCTACAAGTGCCTCCATCGCTTGTGTCCAGATCACACGCTGCACTGCCGTGCTGCTCCGTCTTTTTCACCGACGTTTATGTGTTTACATGGTTAAACTCGAGGAGACCTTCAAAGCAAAAATGAAGAAGAGCAAGGAAAAAAGTAACATCGTACGGCTCAGGGTTGCGACAGCTCTGGATCCTCGGTTTAAGGATCTTAAGTGTCTAAGCATACCTCACAGGGCTGAGGTGTGACGCTTGATCAGCGCGTTGCCGAGGGAGAAGCAGAGGCCTGCACAGCCTGAACAACCAGCAACATATAAAGGAATAAAGGCTCACTTTTCTTTAAAGTTTAGCTCCACCTCGTTCGTCTGCATTTGGGTACGCACAACGCAACCTCCACGCAGTCTACCATGGCAGATCATGACAGTACAAACTGACCAGAATGGAGCCAGCAGACTCTGCATGGAATCTGCAGCATGCGGTTTCAGACGTTTGTCTCTGTGAGGGCCTTCACACGTCCAAACTGGGAGTGCTGCAGCTGTTCCTTTGTTTTCTCTTTCACTGGCAACAAGTCCTGAGGTCTCCAGCTCTCTGGCCCCGCAGGAGGGGTGCGTGGCAGGAGAATAAGGATTGTGTGGCTGAATTCTGCGGGCTTACTCTGCTGCAGTGCTTCACTCTCTTTTTGGGATTTCCAAGCTCAACTGCCATGCTGCCACCTGCTCAGACACCTGATCAAGCGCCTGCGGCTACCACACCACCATTTGGTCCTCTATGCCAGAGGTCATCACAACCGCACAGCCTGCCCGTCCACGTCCTGACTGTCCACGGCCTGCATGCCCTCATACATCCACCAAACCACACCAACAACAGCCCTTCTTCGCCACTGTTGCCCTCCAGCCCTGTTTTTCCTGTGCTGCCACTGCTTCCCATGTGGTCGGCCCTCATAACTGTTTCGGCGCAGTCACCTTCCACGTGGTCGGCCTCCTCAACTGCTGTTTTTGTGTTTGGACTGAGTTATTTTAGATCCAGAGTCCACTACAGCTACAAGAGAAACTGATTTATAATCACCACAATTCTTGGAAGACATCAAATCTGGAAGTCAGGATTCACTAGTAAATTCTATCAGGGTTCCTACTTCAACTTGCAAGCCTGGTTGCCATAACAAGTGTCCATAAAGTGTTGCATCTCTCCACAATACAAACACTCACTTACCACGATTCTTCTGTTATGCTCATTGAGCGGCAGGTGAGCTCAGTTTTAATAGTAGGTCTGGTGGAGTTGAGTTAGGAAACCCCAAGTTTAATCCGACTCACCCAAGAAGGCAAGGGAAGGGATTTCTGCCGACTCCAGAGGCTGTGTAATTGATTTTCAAATGGTTTCAGTTGAATTAGACCACTATCAATTTTCAAAAATATAACTTCATGATCTATAATAAAAAATACATCAGCGATAGAACAAATGTTCAAAAATGATATGGAAGTTCCCTATCAGATGTTTCTTTGTCTCAGTAATTGTAATGTTCTAATTGTGACAATTGTGATTTGGCTAAATATAGATTATATCAGTAATTTGCTTATAATTCAAAAATTGATTTTGGGGAAACTGTAATTTTAACAAATCTAATCTATATGCAGACAGACTTCAGGTCGAAGTCACTGAGATTTGAACTTTTCAGTATCTGCACCCTGATTGACTTCCTCTCTGCATTCACAAGAATTTCAGAAAACTCGGCCTCTGACTTTGAGATTGAGGTAAATGAGAGTCAAACTTATCCAAGATTTTTAGTAGATATAATTATGGTACCAATTTGAATCTCCTTGAGTTACTGCGTTCACAATGTAGGTGTCCACCCCAACAGCCTTTTACGGCTGAGGGGTAAAAATCGAATAGGTGATGAAAACAAAGATAATTAGCGTGATGATCAGTGTCATTTCCTATTAGATGAAGTCATACAAGTGACCGATATCTACCATAAGTCACGACTTAGCACTACATACAGTTCGCGTGAGGATGGTGCAAGACGCTTATGTTAAGTATGGATCTAGGAACATGAGAATATGAAGACAGTGGTGAAGTGTGCAGAAAGAGGGACAGATGGGTTTGAGGTGTGGGTAGGATTACACCATCAGCTCTGAGCCCTGTCTTGTTTGCAACGGTGATGGGCAGACCGACAGTTAAGGTCAGGTTGGAGTCTCCATGCACTGTGATGTTTCCAGACGACATTGTGATCTGTGACGAGAGTAGGGAGGAGTACTGGAGGTATAAAATGAAGATAAGAGGAATGAAAGTCTGTGGACAGATTACATGTGTGTGGATAGAGGGAGACAGAAAGGTGAGGATGGAAGGAGTATTCAAAGCAATGGACAATACACAAGAAAGGTGAAGTGGCAGGTTAGAGTGGAAGTTCATGGTTTCAGTGAAGGAAGACAGAAAAGGGTGAGATGGAGGAAGATGATCCACTGTGGCAACCTCTAAAGGATGCAACTAAAAGAAGTACTGATCATATCTCGCTTGGTAAAATATGTTGTGCCAATATTATTTCAAGGGTGTGACAACCTATACAAACCTAAGAGTAAAGAATATTTTTCTTGGGTAAAAGTTAAATGTCAGGGCCTTCTATGGCTGTTTATTTTAGTTGGACCGTGCCGTACACTTCGTGATGTGCTAATACAAGATCAAATTGAACCCACATAAACCATTTTAAACAAAGAAACTCCAAACATGTCTTACATACACTAATTTTAAGTGGTTTTTTTAACTTATAAATTGTAACTTAAACCTCACTGGGAGGCAGTGCAGATGCTTTAACAATGACATGAGATGAGAAAATGTATGAATGGATTAAAATGTTGTAACAGCATTTTGAACAGATTGAGGGATTTGCAGCTCCTACAGACAGACAATATGAAAATAATGCCCTGATTTCCTCCTAGTTGGATTAAAGTAATGCACTAAGTTCACTATTTGAGATCATGCTCTTGAGTTTAGCAATATTTCTTAAATGAAAAAATCAAAAGCTGGCTGGAACTTGAAGTCAAGGACTGATCGAAAGAAAGAAAGAAATGGTTTTAAAACTACTCATAATGTGACTTAACTGGATAATGTACACTGAAAATAATGAGGGACCCTAGGGGGGCCGCAGATGCTGTGGAGGAAGCACACTTGGAGGCAGGGATTCTCTTCACCCAATGTGCCATTTATTTACAAAAAAAGCCAAGCTGGGGGTACGAACAACAAAAACTAAACTTGTACAACCAAACTTAAAGCAGGTCCAAACGCTAGGCTCATGCCTAGTGGGATGCTACCCAGCCTTTAGTCTTACAGCACCACCTTGAACTCAGCATTAACTCTGCTTTTAAAGCTTAAACCCCTCCTCAAGAACAAGCCATGCAAGGCCTTCCTCTCTTTCTCACACTACACCACAAATCCTGCCAATGATTCACTTCCTTATAAACATTGAATCAGGTACTGAATCAGTGACATACTGAATGAAGCTTTGTCCCTGATCATGTGAATCTGGCTAGATGAACCAGACCACAGTGCTTCTGAAGTGGTGTGATGTTTTTTTGACACATGCGCCGGAGCTTCAGGTTCAAATGGACCAGCACTAGCAACATGAAACAGAGAAACCTCCAAACATTTTGGTAATACTGATAATCTAACAGTAAATGGTTTTGAATACATGGGCCCACTGCATAACTATTTCATGGTATGAAACTTAGGAGCATTTTATTTCACTTCCTTAGGACATAAAACAAACTAATGAAGGAATGGTCCACATCAGCATTAGGCTCACATTCATAACTAAAACAACTCTATGAGGATGGTGAGGAGTCTGCATATCGACAGGAAGTTGAGCGGCTGGTACTCTGGTGCAGTCAGCACAACCTGGAGCTGAACATGCTTAAGACTGTAGAGATGACAGTGGACTTCAGGAGACATCCCTCAACACTGCCCCCTCTCAAAATATATCAGACAGCCCTGTGTCGACTGTGGAGATCTTCAGGTTCCTGGGTACCACCATCTCCCAGGACCTCAGAAAGACCCAGCAGAGGATGTACTTCCTGAGACAACTGGGGAGGTACAGTCTTCCACAGGAGCTGCTGATCCAGCTCTACACTGCAGTCATTGAGTCTGTCCTGTGCTCCTCCATCACAGTCTGGTATGGAGCAGCCAGTGAACAGGACAGGAGCAGACTGCAGTGGACTGTACGGGCAGCAGAAAAGAATATAGGCGCCCCCCTGCCCTCCATCCAGGACCTGCACCTCTCAAGAACCAGCCAATAAATTCGATTCTGATTCTGCATCTGGAGCTCATTGAGCCTTGGTCCCTCTAGGACACTGTTATTGAGTATGGGGGGACTCCCTCTATGCTGCTCCCGACTAGTTGTTGTCCCCCCTCCCATGGGACTTGGGCACTTGGTGGCTCTGTGGGTTAGCTGACTTGGACCTCTTCATTGTGCAATGGGGGCTCTGCCAGGTGTCAGGAAGTGAAGGAATTTCTAAAGAGTTCCTGAAGAATGGATGAAATGACTTGTTTGAAATCGAGTGACGGTTAGACGCAGCCATATTGGCAATGGCAAAGCAGCTCCAGTTAATACAGTAGGGACTCAGTTTCAGTGAGTGAAGCACACTGCTTCACACCACTAAACTGTGAGATGATAATATAATCAATAACATGTTCTGGAAAGATGAGCCTGAGATCAAACTTCCTGATGAGGCCAGTGAACAGAACAGCAAGACTGTTCCAACAAACCCTGGTTGGTGTGTCCAGGAAGTTCCAGCAAAATCTTCGACTGTCACACTCAACTCGGGATGAATCAGAGCTTCAATTATGAAATTATACAAGCTCAGTTGTATTTGTTCTATTTGGCTTGGCTTTATTCTGCAGTTTGTTTGTTTTTAATTTAAGACAGGTTTTCTACAGTTCATGTTCATTTAACCACTTTTGCAGTAAAATACTTTTACAGATTCATAAATGAGTGAAACAAAAGACCTTAGAGAATATGAAAAACATTGTTGTGATCTTTCTACTTCTGGCTGGGACATCTTGAAATTTCGGTAGCATTTCCAGTGTGCCGTTTTCCTTGTTTGGATGGAGAAATAGGATGTATGCGTACGCAATGCTTCAGTGAAGCAGTGTACAATTTCAGGTAGACCGTGTTTACAATAGGCAGTAATGCAAAGCTGCCATTCTTACCTTTCCTAATACAGGTGTAGCTCTGGCTGAAGACGGTCTGATAGAAAGAACACAACAAACAACAAACAATGCTTAGCATATTTAAAAAGTAAACACACAAATGATTAGTTATGCTTATAATTGGACTGAGACCAACACAGTCAACTTGTTAAAAACCACAACGTCAACAACATCATCATGAAGTGACGAGCTGAGAGTCTCCGTAATCTTCTTCTCTGTCGTGACGATGCACTTCCTCATGTTTTCCCATGAAGAACTATAGTGAGAGCTCAGGTTGGTTTGTGGTTTGGGTTACATGCACTTCCATATGTTAACCACATATGAACTAAAAATGTCTCGTCACATCTATTACCACCCCAAATTCATAAAAATTGGAACACTGTGGAAAATGTAAATATGCAATGATTTGCAAATCTAACCCCATCAGAACATGTAACACACGTTTTTAAATGTTTTTACACATAATGTTCAAACTGTGACATATTACTATTGCATGAAAAGTATTAGCCATTGGTACAAAAAAAGCCCAATTAATCAAGTTAATTGGGTAAAAAGTCCCCACAATCACCTCCACACTTCTGCCTTTTCTTCTTTCTAGCTGCGTGCACCCTGTTCCTGTGTCTTCAGCCATCAGCAGCACAGTTTCCATCTGACTGATCTGTTAGGAAATCTCACCTCATGTCTGATTCGGCAAAGATTTTATACTGGATACATACAAATGTTGTGTGTATCCAGTTTTGTAGGGTTACATGACTTTGCCACAGTCGTGTAAACCTGGGCCTGGCATTAGGAGTATGGTTTGTGGCACCGCCATAGCTGGAATATATACTTTCAAGGGTAAATCAACCTTTCCATTTCTCAAGGCTCATTCATGATTTTTAACATTGTATAGATTTTACAGTAGTTACCTGCTGGGAGCAGGTTGTGATGTTACTAATATTAGGCATTACAGTGAATAACAGCTTAAGAAGTTAGTTGTCAGTTTAATTAGAAATGGCGATAGTGTAGAGCAGCGGTCTCCAACCTTTTTTGCGCCACAGACCGGTTTATGCCCGACAATATTTTCAAGGACCGGCCTTTAAGGTGTCGCGGATAAATACAACAAAATAAAACTAGTACCGGTACCGAAAAAAAGAAGATTTATTCATAACACACGTGAAAAGACCCAGGAAAACAGAGTAAACGATAAAAACGATAACAAAATAACGCTGACAACCGATAAAACCCCTGAAAACCAGACATTTCACACCTGAGCCTCAACTCTCGCGGCCCGGCACCAAACGACTCACCGACCAGTACCGGTCCGAGGCCCAGGGGTTGGGGACCGCTGGTGTAGAAGCTTCAAGGTGGAGGGGCATTAAGTCCTATGATAAGGTGGGTAATGAGGACCACGTGAGACAAAATAATATGCAGTATCTCAGCCAGGGTTGCCTTCATGGTCACTACAACAACATTAGGCTGGGTTGGGACCAGTGAAGGGAGAATTAAGTGTAAACTACGCTTTCTCCTCATCAGTTTGAACAAATCAGACAGACGCACATTCTCATATAAAACTTTGTATTCTGCTAAGCAGGGTACTCGCTTGACTGCAGCTGTTTTACAGCATGTGGTTTTCTGAACAAACGGGATCCACGTACATGATGCTTTATAATCAGTCAAGGCCTTGTAAATAAATGTATCAACAGAAGAAGTGTTTTGGCTGCTGCTTCCTCGAGGTGGATAAACAAACACGCTAACACAAACCAGCGCTCAGTACAATTAAAAGGAACTATTCAGATGATGAAATAAGAACAAACTGGTTATCAATTAAAAACACTCTAATTCCACACAGGGACAAGTATTCACATTTCTAATAATCATTCTCAATCGCTCTCATATACTTACCTTGTACAACAGTTACTGGAACTGCCACTACCATGGATGCCACTGCTGATAGTGGTGTTGGGGACAGAACTGGGGTTAGCAGGCGCACTGGACTCGATTATTCCCCGACCGCTGATACATTTGGGCTCATCCACCACTGTGCATGCGTGAGGTAGACGGGCAACATCCCTCACGTTCATCAGCAAGTTGTACCCTGTTTTTAGGATATGAACCGCCTCATCGTGGGAGATGGTCACAAAGCTCTGACCGTTGACTTCCAATATCTGATCACCCACCTGCAACAGAGAACTCTGGTTATGCACTACATGCTTATCTATGTCTCATAACACCTTCTGTACATAGTTCCTACACGCCTGCATCTGGGAAGTATTCACAGCGCTTCACCTGTTCCACATTTTGTCATTTTACAACCCAAAATAAATGTAATTCATTTTTCACCTCAAATTTTCTACACACAACATAATGTGTGTAACATTTTTGCCATAATTACAAAGTGAAGAAATTTGCCTGAAATTCTTGCAAATTTCTTCAAAAAACAAAAGGCATGTAGAGAAGCATTCACAGACGTCCATAAATGGAACAAAGCTGGGACCCTCAGGAGTCTTCATAGAGGTGGCCATCTGCCCACCTGTCGGTAAAAGGTTTGGCAAAAGGCATCTGAAACAAAGTTCTCTGTTCTTCATCATCATCACCTTCATTTATAAAGCACTTTAAAACAACCACAGCTGACACAAAGTGCTGTACATAGGAACTATATAATAAAAGTACATAAGATATAAATAATGTTGGCCCTGCGACAGACTGGCGACCTGTCCAGGATGTACCCCGCCCCTCGCCCTATGACAGCTGGGATAGGCTCCAGACCCTGAAAAGGATAAGCGGAAGCGAATAGATGGATGGAAGATATAAATAAAAGCAAAAGAAAAGAAAAAGTAAAATAATTAATTAAATAACTAATTTCATTACAAGAGAAACTAAGTCTCACTGAGGTTAAAAGCCAACAAATAAAAATGGGTTTTAAGACGCGATTTAAAAGTGGAGAGGGCTCTCTAACGTGCACGCGCAAATTATTCCATCATTTAGGACCCACGATAGTATAGGCCTAGTGGGTACTTTGCTAGTACAAACTAACACAATGAATATATTTTATAGAATAGAATAAACAAGGGGAAATTTGTGTGTAACAGCAGCAAAAACAAAACACAACACATGTATGTACCACCATGTGGACATCGCTGTGTGATTCTGACTATTTTTTCAATTCAATTCAGTTTTATTTACACAGCACCAAATCACAACAACAGTCGCCTCAAGGCGCTTTATATTGTAAGGTCGACCCTACAATAATACATACAGAGAAAACCCAACAATCATATGACCCCCTCTGAGGGGAAGAAGACAGGATCAAAGACATGCTGTGGAAGAGAGCCACAGTGTGTCTCTGATTAATAATAAGAAATGATTCAGCGCAGAGAGGACTCTATCTATGGGCGAATTTCGATCCCCGGGCTCTCTGTCCTGATTCCTTGGGCAAGACACTTCACCCTACCGCCTACTGGTGTTGGTCAGAGGGGCCGATAGCACGATATGGCAGCCTGGCTTCTGCCAGTCTGCCCCAGGGCAGCTGTGGCTACAACTGTAGCTGCCTCCACCAGTGTGTGAATGTGAGAGTGAATGAATAGTGGCATTGTAAAGCGCTTTGGGTGCCTTGAAAAGCGCTATATAAATCCAATCCATTATTATTATTATTAACACATAGTGAGTGAAGAAGAAACACCCAGTGCATCATGGGAATCCCCCAGCAGCCTACACCTATTGCAGCATAACTAAGGGAGGATTCAGGGTCACCTGGTCCAGCCCTAACTATATGCTTTAGCAAAAAGGGAAGTTTGAAGCCTGATCTTAGGAACAACAAGTCAGCCTGGAGTGTGAGAGTGAAGTGCTCTAATGGGGTGATATGGTGCTATAAGGTCAGCAAGATCCTGATAATAATGAATTACAGTCTATTATAGAAGTAATGGCAGATTTTTTTTACTCATGTCAAGCAAAAATATCTTGTATTAAGTGAAAAAATCTGCCAATGGAACAAGTGAAAATTCTCCAGATCCAAGATGCACCGTCTAAAAACAAGCTCATATATGTCAGTGAAATGTTACTATGTAGCTGACTCTGTCTTATTTTAAGTGTGGTGAGATATGTTTGACTAGAAATGAGAGAAATATACTTGGTAAGATTTTGAGTTTTTGCAGTGAGGCAGAAGAAAGAACAAACAACAAGAACAAATACAGGCCTGCGGCCTACTACTGCCACCCTCACTGCTGATGAGGCCCACAAGCCCACACTAAGGCAACAACAACCCCAAACTGCAGCACGGAGCGTCACACCACAGGACCTCCCCTCCCTGGACAGCAGTGCAAGGACAAAGAGACAGACAACCCACACCACACAGTTCTCCCCTAACCTACATAACATATGAGGGCTGAGCAGGTGCAGACTGAGAGAGAGCAGCACCCACACACTCCCACAGCCTCACAGGATGGAACAGTAAAATGATCCCGAGCCTGTATAACTGGGAACATACTTCACTGCATGACAGAGTTAGAAAAGCCACATCAGCTTCCCTGCAGCTGAGTGTTGGACATCCTGAACCAACACTCATGTCAGTTACATCCCACTTGGTGTCGTGTCCTGTGGACTGTTTTGAGTCCAGTGAGAGACACATTTCTGGGAACTTAGCAGAGCTGCTGCTCAAAATGGCAGAGTGGGCTGAGGAAAACAGTGCAGTGGTACTGACAATGCAGCTAACACGATACCTTAAGCAACAAACATCCTGCGTTACTTGTACATCCTTCATCTTTTTGTAAGAGACGTTCTGACGGTGATGAAGCCCACTGTGGGAGCACAGCAGTCACAGGGGAACGACACATGGGCATGCCTCAGTCACTCAAACAGGAGTGTATTACAAGCAGGAACTCAACGTTTCATATTCTCAAACATGGATCCACTCATCTCTGCGCTGGCTGTTATGAATGCACTGATGATCTTTGGGAGACACTGCAGCCATGCACTGTTTGGAGCCATTTGAACACAGCAGTGCAGACAGGTGTACAAATGTTTTATTATTGTTATTATTGCATCATTGCTATGAAAGGCAGAGCAGACATGAGTGGAAATAAGTTTTAAGAGAATATAACAACAACCACCATGCTTGACCCAAGAAAGGGGAAAAAACGCGACCTTTAATGAAAACAGAGCAGCTGATGAAAGTTTTCTGAGAATAACTGCAGCAACAGTAAAATACAGCCAGCCAACTCCACTGCCAGGAGGAGAGGAGGCAACAGAGGAGCAAGAGGAGTCACAAGCTTCTAATGTTTGGAGGTTCAACTGGAGACACTAAGAGAAGGAATCCCTCAGCTGATGCAACGCGTGAGAAGCTTCTATTCCACTGACCCGCTGAGCCCAAGGCTACAATCCATCCACGTCTTACACTGACATGAAGACTGTGCGTGGTATCAGTCCCCTCTGTTTTATCTCCTTTAAAACAGAGAAGAACCACGATTAACCCCTCAAAGCTGAGGTGCACGGCTTTTCTTAATGCCAATCGTCACTAAAAGCTAAATCTGTTACCTGCTGTTTTATTTGTTTTACAGATTTAAATGCATATTTTGTAATGTGATTCTGTTTTACTGTAAATAGTTAAAAGCGTATAAATATTAAAGATACAATCAGAGACTGAATCTTTTGTCACTTTGAGATGGGTCTTTGTTTTGTACTATTTCTTTTTCCCAGCACTCTGTTCCATGTTTAGTGTCATAACTCATAGAAATAATAACATTCGTTATAATATGTGGTTTGTACATTAGTCGTTTATTTTATACAAACATTTACTTAAATCCATCCATCTTCATCCGCTTTGTCCGGGGCCGGGTCGCGGGGGCAGCAGCCTAAGCAAAGAGGCCCAGACCTCCCTCTCCCCAGCCACCTCCTCCAGCTTATCCAGGGGAACACCAAGGCGTTCCCAGGCCAGCCGAGAGATATAATCTCTCCAGCGTGTCCTGGGTCTGCCCCGGGGCCTCCTCCCGGTGGGACATGCCTGGAACACCTCACCCAGGAGGCGCCCAGGGGGCATCCTTGTCAGATGCCCGAACCACCTCAGCTGGCTCCTTTCGATGTGGAGCAGCAGCTGCTCTACTCTGAGCCCCTCCCGGATGGCCGAACTTCTCACCCTATCTCTAAGGGAGAGGCCAGCCACCCTTCGGAGGAAGCTCATTTCTGCCGCTTGTATCCGCGATCTCGTTCTTTCGGTCACTACCCACAGCTCGTGGCCATAGGTGAGGGTAGGGACGTAGATCGACCGGTAAATTGAGAGCTTCGCTTTTACACTCAGCTCCCTCTTCACCACGACGGACCGGTGCAGCGTCCGCATTACTGCAGCTGCAGCCCCAATCCGTCTGTCGATCTCCGGCTCCCTTCTCCCATCACTCGCGAACAAGACCCCGAGATACTTGAACTCCTCCACTTGTGGCAGGAACTCATCCCCGACCCGGAGTGGGCACTCCACCCTTTTCCGGCTGAGAACCATGGCCTCAGATTTGGAGGTGCTGATCCTCATTCCCGCTGCTTCACACTCGGCTGCGAACCGTTCCAGTGCGAGCTGGAGGCCCTCACCCGATGAAGCCAACAGAACCACATCATCCGCGAAAATCAGAGATGAGATTCTGAGGCCACCAAAGCGAAAGCCCTCCACCACTTGGCTGCGCCTAGAAATCCTGTCCATAAAAATTATGAACAGAACCGGAGACAAAGGGCAGCCCTGGCGGAGCCCATCACCCACCGGGAACGAGTCCGACTTATTGCCGGCAATGCGAACCAAGCTCTTGCAACGGTTGTATAGGGATCGAATGGCTTAAATCCTTTGTAATAAATTGATCTGAAGAGCTGCTTGGGAGCCAACAGAGCCGACTCACTGAGCCATAAGAAGCAGCTCTCTTATTAAAAGAGCCAGAATTCAAATCACTAATAGTTTCCATCACTGTTGAATGAGCTGGCAAAACGTTACAGAGAAGCACTGTGTGACTGTCCAACAGTTGCTAATGGTTTGAATTTACACCTAATATTCACTGAGTGATGTTAGGCACCCACAGTGACATATACACTGTGTCTGTACTGGAAGCGAAACAAAACAAATACCAACAACAGCTTTGCAACATGTACTTCTGTCCATATACTGCCAGTAGTTTATAGTACAACAGTCAGTTATTCTGTGTATCCACAAACACAATCAGACCTCCTGCAGGACAAAGGGTGAAGATGAAGTCACGGCATTAGATGCTGAGTTTGAGCAAAGAGACTAGAAAACTTTATGTTTCATTATTCTGATGCAAATTTGAAATTATAAAAACTGTTCATTTATTTAACAATACAAATACTTACATTTTGAATTGTCTTTTAATATTTCTTTTCCAGGGTTAGAAAAGTGACTCTAACTGAATGAATTTAACCCTTGTGTGGTGTTTTTGTTACTCAGCCGGTGTTCATGGGTCTGGTGGACCCGCTAGAGTTTTGGCTTTCCAATTAACACTATCAAACAATTTTATGTTAAATTACTCAACAGATGTTTACTTCATCCCAATTACGAGCCATGAGAACAGAAAACATGGTTAATTTTTCCCTTCACCTTTGTTCGATCACATTTATGAATTAATGTGCTTCTCATTTTTTTAATAAAATGTTAGAAAAAATAAAATAAAATCAGTTATAATCAAGTGTAAATATCTTTATACCATATTTTGCAGGTTTTGATGGTATATACTGCCTAAAGGGGCAGCGGCCTCCACTTGGCATGGGTCTCACAGACCACCATACAAGGGTTAAGTAGATTTCTATCACTTTCTAATGCATATGTAAAATAACGAACAGGCGACACAATCGGTCACACATGTAAATACACATATACACACATATAAATGAGTCAGGTCCTTTCATATGGAGCTGTGATGACGACTCTGCTAGTCTGAAAACCACAAGTTTAAACAGTATCTGAGGCTACGCTGCCTCTGGTGGCCACTAGCTGTATATGCCATGTGATCCAGTTCACTAGCCAAGCCTCCATCTTATTAACTGCAAAAACAATTTCTGACAGGGACGAAGGATGGATGCACAAAGAGGAGGAAGGAAAGGTTATCGATTGATTGATTGATTGATTGATTGATTGATTGATTGATTGATTGATTGATTGATTGATTGATTGATCATACTTTATTCATCCTGAGGGAAATTGGGTTAAGGCTGCCAGCTGTGCCAGCGCCATAATCCAGCCTCTTGGTCCAGCTGCTGATCCCACTATAACTGCAGGATCACGCAGTCGGCTGCTGCGTGACCAGCACAGCAGACACACACAGATCCACACACACTAGCAGCTTATTACACAATCAATGAATCACTGCAGAGTATCAATGAATGAGCCTTATCTCGACAGTGAGGACGGAGCTTCTTCATACCTTTATCAACATCTTCTCTGTTGTTGTGGCTTTAACACTTTTTTTCATAGTGTGTAAAGTATGCCAGTCCCAAAAATAGCTCTTTATCTCTCTGTTAAAGTAGTGCAGCAATATCTCCCACCATGCTTCTTTGAAAAGTTTTAAATTTGGCTTTTTCTCTTGTTTTTAGCTGTCCCAATTATTTCAACACGTAATCTAGAATGCTGCTTTATTTTTATCTCCAAGTCAGACGTGGTGTGACAACATCAAGAAAGCCATGTTGTTCACAGGCAGGAAGCAGTTTCTGTTCTCCTCCCCTCAGGCAGGTTGAAAAGGCCTGAGTCAGAAGACTGACCTGAAAGCACACAGCGACCTGGAACATATATATAAAAATAAAATTCCCATCTCGCCCCTGCGGGCGGTTTATCCTTCAAGCTCGGGTCCTCTACCAGAGGACCCGAGCTTGAGGGTCCTGCGCAGTATCTTAGCTGTTCCCAGGACTGCGCTCTTCTGGACAGAGATCTCCGATGTTGTTCCCGGGATCTGCTGGAGCCACTCGCCTAGCTTGGGAGTCACCGCACCTAGTGCTCCGATTACCACGGGGACCACCGTTACCTTCACCCTCCACATCCTCTCGAGCTCTTCTCTGAGCCCTTGGTATTTCTCCAGCTTCTCGTGTTCCTTCTTCCTGATATTGCTGTCATTCGGAACCGCTACATCGATCACTACGGCCGTCTTCTTCTGTTTGTCTACCACCACTATGTCCGGTTGGTTAGCCACCACCATTTTGTCCGTCTGTATCTGGAAGTCCCACAGGATCTTAGCTCGGTCATTCTCCACCACCCTTGGGGGCGTCTCCCATTTTGCCAGTCTGGTCCTGCAGTCTCGGCTGACTGCTTGGTCTGCCAGTAGCTGGTGTTTTGCGCCTCTGGTATTCTTGGCTCCCCCTTGCCGTAGCATTTATGTTGTACCTCGTCAATCTCTAGCTGTGAGAGCAGTCCCTTCTTTCGAATGTTGGAACACTGAGCTACTAGTTGTTTCGCCGTCATTGTGGATGTTGGGTATCGAAGAATCCATAGGTCCCTCATCCTATTCATGTAGCCCCTTCCGCCGGGGTTACTTGCGTAGTAGCATTCCAACAATGCCCTGTTTTCGTCTCTTGCCCACCGATGCCTTCTTGTTCCAGTAGCCCACTTCTCATCACGGTGCCCTGGTTCCTCAACACCTGACGTGGACCTTGTTGATCCGGGCGACGTCCGAGCCGGCATGCCTTCATACTTATCTGTCTCGCTTGCTTAGCATAGGGGGTCTAGCCTTAGGACCTTTACTGGATACAGACGCCCCAGGCAGGAATCGAACGCCTGGGGCGTGTATATATATATGTGTGTGTGTGTGTGTGTGTGTGTGTGTGTGTGTGTGTGTGTGTGTGTGTGTGTGTGTGTGATATTTAGTGTATAATTTCTAAGGAGTAGAAGGTGGAGTAGAAAGAGTAGGTAAGGAAAGGGGCAGACGGCTTGCTGCTTTAACTACCAACAAATTACGGCACATTTCTGTAGCTCACATATTTGAAGATAAAGGACCTGAATCTCAGAAGCGGGACCACGCCTCCAAACATGCTCCTTTCGGTTCTCATCTATACATGTTCCCCCAGTTCTACAAGCTCCTCAAATGAGGACGCGGGCCCAGCAGTGAATGAACAGTTACCACTAACATAACATTCAGAGATGATACTGATCCCACTGCTTACAGAGGGAGTTTACAGACACCATCTTACTGCATCACATTCACTAAACTCTTTCACAGATGTTTGTAAAGCAGACTGAAAGGCTCGGCGCTTGATTTTTATATACCTGCAGTAGTGGGAGTGCAGTGTGGGTTTGTATTGTGTTGTGGTGTAATACAGCAATGCTCTGAAGGACAGATGAGACAGGCTACCTTTAGTCCACCAATGTCTGCAGCAGATCCAGGGTCCACTCCAGTAATGTATATGCCCAGTCCATACTCAGCACCACCCCTGATCATTAGACCCAGAGATCGACCTCCTTCCATGTTCAGGTTCACCTTTAGGAAAGACAGGGTATTCAGATCAATCTGTGTTGTTAGTAAACAAAGACTTACAGAAGAAAAGTTTGGAGGCAGAATAGTCAGAATAATAAACAGAGTTTAAAGAAACGTTCTTTCCTTGGAATCAACACATGAACAGCTGTGGTCAGCCTTTATGAGCCGTGGCCAGAGTTAAGATCTTTATTTGGCTAAAAGTAAGGATTTGTTCACTGGACTGATGGGAACCAGGCATGTTGTATAGAGTGCTTTGAGTACTCCGGGAGAGTAGAAAAGCGCTATAAAAGAATCAGTCCAATTATCATTTACCATGGATTCTGTTTCTGATTGGTAAGAGTTATTCACACCAGTGGCCTGCGAGAGGTCATCCTGCAGGGCGATCCTCATGCTGTTGTTCCTTGCACAAGGACGGTTTAGGTTCTGTAGGGTTCAGGTATCACCTCATACTAGGAGTAGGGACACTGACCCTAACCAAGCACGAAAAAAAGAGTCAGAAAAGAGAAAGGTGGGTAAAGTGTCAGTGGCTGCAACCTGCTAAACTATTTCAGGTTTTGAGGTTGTATCACTGTTGCCTCTGTAGTGCACCTGTTGTTAATTTCATTAACTCCAAAGCAGCTGAAACCGGTGAACAGTTCCCTCTGCTACTGATCTGACTGGGTCACTATCCTGGAAGTTTAATTCACTTCATGCTTTACTTTGATTAAAAAGTGTTCTTTTGTTTTAGCAAAAATATATATAGCACCAATTCACAGCAGTCACCTCCAAGCACGTAATGTTGTACAGACTCTGCAATATTAGAAACAACAACTTTCCCACCCATCATTTCAATACAAGCTAAAACTATATTAAATAATTCAGATGACATTATCTTTCCTCCATTTTGCCCCCTGCTGGTGAGATACCTGATTTACTGGCAGTGGATAGTTTGAGTGCTTAGGTAGAAAAGCTTTATTTAAATGCCAGTCCATTCATCTTTCACACTTGTTACAATGTTTAAACCAGTAATCATTCAATCAAAACATCATTTATAGATTTCATATATGTGCAACATGATGCAGCAATGGGTCTCTATTTGAATTCCACAGGCCACACATACACACACACACACACACACACACACACACACACACACACACACACACACCTGTCTTGTCTATGTATTAGATTTTGTTTTCATTCGGTGTTCAGATTACAATGGTTGGGCATATAGTAAGTGATCAGTTTATTCTGCAAACCAATATAATTTTAGAGACCATAAAGACCACCCAATTCAACAGTCTGCCACTAAGGAAGGGAGACCATTCAAGCTGACACAAGATAAAAAGTGGGGTTATAGTAGAGATGGACCAATCTGATATACAGTATCGGTATCAAACATAAAAAAGTGGTATGGTGCCATCTCTAGTATAAAGGCTGAACAGGTCAAATCGAACATCAAAACTTGTGACAAAAAGCTCACAGCCACACTGCACTGCTGTGCTTCCTGCTACTACTAATACTGCTGCTGGAGGGCAAAAGATTACTCCTTAAAGACGCCAATACTGGACAGTCTGTAGTACTACAGGACAAAAAGAGTTGCTTTTTTCTTTTTTGCACCCGTGTTGATCCAAAACTATTTGAGTCATCTATCCATGGAGGAAAAATGAAGATGGGAAGAGAAACTTTTGAGATTTGTGACTGATATTTTGCCCCAGCAACTTTATTTAAGAATATCAACGTGTTGATTTGAATTACTTACATAGTAATTGTGAAGGTAGGGCTGTGCGATATGACCAAAATCTCATATCCCGATATAAATCACAACAATGTAACATTTCCTGTAAATTCTGTGAATCTCGGGCAGCTCGACTTGCCTGAAGTGTTTCCAGCTCTGCATCCTTCACCCGGAGTCGAGCGTTTTAACAGATGCATGAAACTATACATTTTTAGACATAAGCCGTATTTATTACACAGCGTGCTGCGGGGAAAAGCCTGTTCTAACGTTTGAGTCTAAGGTTTATTTTTTAGCACCTGGCGGCTCTTTTTTACTCTTATTTACTTCTCATCCGTAAATAATCTTTCACGTGATTCAGTTTATTTTGAAAAGTCTTGATGCACGTGCAATCATCCAGGAAAGTAAATCTCCAAAAGTTGATTCTGTTCTTCTGGACGTAGCGTTTTGTGGGAGAAACGTTTCGTCACTCATCCAAGTGACTATTTTGAAAAGTCTCAACAGGATCTTGAGCTTTATTGTGAAAGGTTTATGTGGAACATAAACAAGCGGACACGCGGTGGTGTTACCGTCGTTGTTGCTAACGACAACGCATAAAAACAGGCGCTTGTCTGTCCGTAGTGTGGTTATATTAAATATAAGAGAAAGAGAGAACTTTAAGAAATGAATATAACCACTACAGTGTCCATCAGAACCATGAACAAATATTGCTGTAAACAGTTTATTTTGCGACACCACGAAACAAACGACAGCGTAAAATGAAACGATAGATGTTTTTATATCGTCATCCGATATATATCGTTATATCGAACAGCCCTATGTGAAGGTGATTTCTATTCATCCTCACTGATTTAAACCAAAGAAAACTGAATGACAGATACTCTCTGAAAGGTTTGAATTCTACTGATGCCTCTTACATCACCGAGAGTCCATTTCCAGTGTTTGTCCAATGCAGTGCAGCTTTTTCATCACACTGGTATGAGTTGGTGTTTGGGCGGTGATTCGCTTCTATGGCAGGTGCACTCTTGCACTTCGTGAGGACACTGCGTGCACTCACTCATGAGGACGGAGCAAAATGATCACAAACAGCTCTTCTACTGTCTTTCACCATGATGGTGTTAAAAGCTCCATCCAGCATTTTATTTTTCTGTGGTCTCTGCATTTCTTGTATTCACGAATAATTCCCATTGTGGAGAATGTAATAGTCCAGGATCCTTCCAGACTCCAACCGAAGGCCTTTTCTAGGGTCTTCATCAAAAGGAAACAGACCATAATCTGAAACCTGTCCATTTTGAGCTGGTCTCTGATGATCAGTAGGACTGTAGACAGCCTGCTGTCAAAGCAACTTTCTTGACAAATTTTCTTGCCAGGCGATATGGACCTCCACCTTATCCATCCATCCACCTCCAGTTATCCTTTTCAGGGTGGCACTGGGGGCACTGGAGCCTATCCCAGCTGACTTAGAGCTAGACCTTATAGCTGAGAAAAATCCAGCCTTGGATATCTACTGTAATAAATGTAATATTGCAGGATAAATACAGTTGGTGACAGTACAGGTTGTTCTTACACATATTACCAGGATGAGTAACTTGACTGTGAAAACACTCACCTGATGAGTTTACTTTGTGCTCTCAATACATCTTTAGATTTGTTTTGAATTCAGACACGAGATCGTCTTTCACTCTCTGCTGCAGGCTGGATGCTTTAAAATAGCAACATTTGAACTTTGTGACTCTGTGGCTCCAATGTAAGACTTTGAATATCATGTAATCCAAGGTTAGTCCAAGTATGTACATCTTTACTCATAGTGTGAAGTGAACAACATAAAGTAATTTATTTCTCCTTTCATTTATTACGTTTTCTTATATTTCTACTGATTGAGGAACTTTTGGATAATTTGTCTATACGTAGTTGATTTTCAATGCTGCCATCACCCACATGTTGCCTGCATGTGTGTAGACCTGAAGACACTGCATGACGGCAGAGACCAGAGTTCTGAAAGATTCAGTTTAAAGACTTTCAAACATGAATGTCTGTTTTCCCCGAGAAAGCATCTTCAACAATGGTGTTCTCTATAAGCGAGAGCTTTGACAAACATTTAACATCTTTCAGTAATTTCACTGGTTTTCTTTCCAGACTTTGCACATAATTACACTCATATAAAAGTGACATCCTCTCAAATTTGGTCTACTATGGGAACAGCAAATGACAATGTAGAGTTACAATGCAAAGTAACAGGATTGATTTTTTGGTGAGTCATTTTGAGCAAACCTTTTCTTTGCCAGCAGTCACTGGATGAAAGACCTGTGCTGGGTGATTTTATTTTAGGATGAGTCTGTCTTTCAAAATGTCGGCAGCAAAGGTCATGAGGACCTTAGAGGAATATACTGCAGCCCCAAGCTGACTGCTGTCAGACGCAGGAGGAGGACCACTGCAAAAACCTGGTAATAAATCCTTGATGATAAATAGTTCTGGATCTGACAGCTGCTTTAAAAGAACTCTCGCAACATCTTTGTTTCCAGTGACAACAGTCTCAAGTGTTTGTATACTTCAATCTGCTGGTCCTCCATATTTCACCACCAATACACAATTCCACTTTGTTCTTACCGTTCGCTCTTCCATCCTGTGCCCATGCCTTTGACTGTCTTCCTGGCTATCAGGTGGCGGGGAGACACTCCGGCCCTGCGGGTCCACCCAGCTGTACAGATTATTGGTGATGTAGCCGCCAGGAGTCGGTCCCATGGAGCACACAGACATGTTCAGCGTCTTGCATCCTTTTAGCACCTGTATTCCAAGGACAGTGACGTTGCAGATTCCATTAACGTGCAACAGCAGACTTTATACCCTCACATGTGTGTTATTTCATGTTATTTTGACGCTCAATAAACAGCGACCCTGAATGTAATATTTTATTGCAGAGAAGTTTGGCCTCTGATTAATCAGGGCTCCGTATGCTCTTATTTCACCCGTCCAATTCCACTAGTCACCGGAAAAATACATTTTAAGGAATTTGACATCTCTGAAAACATTTGGAGTCAAGTAAGACGAAAGAAAATTGATAATTGACTAATCAGCTATTTGATTTGTATGTAAACAATGCCATACTGTTAGCTTTTTGTTGTTTGTTTGTTTTACTGTAGATTACGCAAAAAGTGGCAGATAGAGGACAAATGAGACCTTGAAGCATCAGTTGAAGAAGTTCAGACTGTTCAAGATGAGCTTTTGTTTGGTGACATTAAAACACACCGACAACTGACAGGAGCTGAGACCAGAGACGGAGAAAAATGGATCCAAAAAATGGATTTAAATGTTCATTTTTATAAGACCTACAAGAAGTTCAAACTCCATGGGCAAGAACACAGTTTGTATAACTGAACAACACATTTGCAAACAGGGCAAGCTTCTCATACACAGTGTGCAGGTGAAAGACACAATAACATGATGCTGTTTGAATATTTCAACAGCGCTTGGTCTGATGGAGGTTAAACTATGTATATGTTTGAACAGGAAACGGGACAAGACCAAATATGGAAGCAAAAACATTAAAGAACAAAACATGCATGTACATGAAGGACAAATAATGGCTTTTATGGCCAGTTTTCCTTGTTTTAACACTCTGTTTATCTTCACTACAATGAAATCTTTTGTATTTTCTGAGTCATGTATTTTCAGTGGCTGAGCACCAACAACACAAATACAGACAAAAGTTTGCATTATTACTATTTTATTCAATATATTTTTGCTACTTTTTGCTACTGTGGACCCTACACAACTAAAAACTGTATACATGGGACTACATGTCTACATGAACTTAATGTTACCAATGAACTCTCTTAACAGGAAGAACCAGGCAGCCATCTGCTCTGACTGATGGAGGTGAGGAGACGTAGACAGCGGAGATTCATAATAGAGATTTACAATAGCTAATGATTCCATTCAAAGTGATATATAAACATGAAGGGGTGAGTGAAGGAGAAACACTGGGAAGCAACTGTTGTTGTGATTTGGAAACATAAACATTACAAAACAAACCATCATAAACAATATAACTTTATATAAAACTGAGCTGAATTCAAAGTCCCCTGCAGCTCCAAACTACTGTGCACTTTTTATGTTTCTTCTGCCTTTTCGTTGCATCCTCCTGCAACGCACTGATCACTTTCAGTCATCGGGAACTAACAGGCATCGTCCTTTGCCTGAACCTAGACTTTACTTCAGATTGGACCGACCGGGCGCTCCATTTGTTATTTCAGCAAGTGATGCAAACAGTGCAGGGAGAGGAAACAAGAGCAAGGATGAAGAGCTGTCTATCCAATCCAGCGGCGAAACCAAACCAGGCCATGTCCATTCAGCGCAGGCGATTTTATCTACCTCATGAGCTAACACTAACCATAGTTACCATTGTTTACATTCGTCCGAATGCTAACGTTAGCACCCAACCACTTCCAACTTATTATAAGTGAACAGCAGAGAGGGACCTGTTGGGCGTCCATGTTGTTGCTGGGAACTTTAATAAGCCATGTTTGAAATCTGTACTCCCCAAATTCCACCAGCATGTTTAAGTGTCCTACCAGTGGGGACAGGACACTGGACTGTGTGTACAGTAGCATCAGTGCAACATCCCTCTGCCACTGTGGACAATCTTACAACCTCTCTCCACTCCTCATCCCTGCCTCCACCCCCTCAAGAAACAAACCTCTACAAGCAAATTAAAACATGACCAGATGATGCTCCAGCTACAGGACTGGTTTGAGCTGACAGGTCCATCTTTGAACATCTTGACCTGGAGACTTTCACTCAGTCTGTGCTCTTCTACGTTAAGTGCTGTGTAGAGAATGTGACAGTGACTAAAACCATCCAGGTTTTTCTTAAACGAAAACCTTGGATGACGAGTAAAGTCCTGGTTCTGATCAGAACACATAACTCAGCCTTCAGGCTGAGGGACAGTTCTCTCTACAGCCAACCTGAGGAGGGCTTCCTCAGAGACAACAACCCCCACCAGGTGTGGAGAGGCATCCAAGCCCCCTAACCCCCGACAGCAGCCTAAAACTCACAGAGGAGTGCAACACCTTCTTTGCTCAGTTTGAGGCTGATACAGACTGGTATAGACATCCTCAACTACAGACCTGTAGCCCTCACGTCTGTAGCCAGGAATTGTTTTGAGCAGATAGTGTCTCAGCATATCAGAGGCTGTCTAAACCCCTCCCACGACCCTCATCAGTTTGCTTACAGAGCAAACGGGGATGCCACGACCATCATCCTTCAGTGAGAGCTGACCTATCTGGAGAACAGGAAGATCTACATGAGGATGCTCTTCGTGGACTACAGCTCAGCTTCCAACACCATAGTACCACCAAACTGGACCATCTTCACCTGTCACCTGCTCCTGAATCAGCTTCTTAACAAACCAACATGTAAATTTTTTGCCTCAGAAACTTTTCTTACCACACCTTTTCTCTTCATTCAAGTTTCCACTAATGTGTTTTGATACAGGACTCTGTGAACAGCCAGCCTATTCAGCAGCGACCATCTGTGGGTGATGGAGGGTGCTGATGTTTGTCACCTGCACAGCTATCAAGTTAGCAGACTTCCCCGTGATTGCAGATGTGTTTACTGAACTAGGCGAGAGATATGTGGTATTTATACTGTTGATTTGCTCTGACTGGGCTATATAAAAGCTTTCCTTTTTGAAATAAGTTACAGAGAATTATTTTTCTTTTTTTCCTTGTGCATTAGTATTGTAACGATGGTTAAGTGTTACTGAACAGTGACATGTTGGTTTTCTCTGCACACTGTTGTTGTTCCTTTAAGATTCATGTTTGGTTGGGCTGCAGGAAGTAGTGAGGGTGGTGTACAGGAAGGGGTGGGGGGACCTGGTTGTTCTGTGTGTGTGCCAGGCTGAAGAGAGGTGTAGTTCGAGAGCGCTTCCCCCTGAGTTAACAACCCGCTTGCTTATGTGCCGAATAAACGGACAAACTGAGACCCCAACCGTCTGGTTCTTGTGAACGTTACATTGGTGTCAGAAGTGAAGAAAGAAAAAAGAACCCCAGAACGCCCGAGACCCTGTTGCCGGCGACGCTTGCCGTTACGAGACGAGGATGTTGCCGGGCAGGATTAAGAAGGAGACGGAGGAGAGGGAGGTTCGTCCGCGCTCGCCCGCCCATGGAGTGAGGGAAACGGCGCTGCGGCTGTCTGCCGAGGCTGGATTTTCTCCAGGTTTGACTAGGCTCGGGAACTGTTCGCACAGCGGCCGCGATTCCGGCGGGAAGGAGTCGACCTCGCTTGGTGCGCCGTCACGTGATGTAAACAAACATGGCGGCGCCCAGCAAGCTGCAGCGAATATAAAAACGCCTAAGTTCAGCGGCAAGACGCCATGGGAAGTGTTTATCGCACAGTTCGAGCTGTTAGCTGTTGCAGCTGGCTGGTCTGAGGAACATAAAGCTCTCCAATTGGCTTTGTGCCTGTGTGAGGATGCAGCTGCATGCCTGCTGCTGCTGACCGAGGAGCAGAGGGGAGATTATAATGCTCTGGTCGGAGCACTTCAGAGGCGCTTCGGGCAGTATAACCAACCAGTGCTGCTGAGGTCGGAGTTCCACAACAGACGCAGATTGCCAGGTGAGCCCCTCCGCATTTTGGCCCATGAAGTCGAGTGCCTTTGCCGGAGGGCGTATGACAGCATGCCACCATCAGTGCAGGCGGAGTTAGCTCGGGACCAGTTCCTGCAGGCCCTGAGCCCTAAAGAGCTCCGCATGCAAACTCAGCTTGCTCGGCCGGCCACACTCAGTGCAGCCCTGGAGCTAGCGTTGGAGAGGGAGATGCTTGCAGGATCCTCTGGGGGCGCTGACGACGCACACGTGGTGAGGGCTGTGTCAGCACCTGTGGAACAGATGGAGACGCCAGCGGGCCTGTGCAGTTTGGTGCAGACAGCTTCGCTGCAGTCGCCTTCCCCTCGGGCTGGCCCACACCGCCGACCTCAGAGCTGCTGGGGATGTGGACAAGTCGGACACCTCATCAGGCAGTGCCCCAAGCTTGCAGCGGTTCAGGGAAATGCCCACGGGCCCGTGTAGGCGGGAGTACACGGGCCTGGGAGAACGACATCCCCACACCACCGCCACCTCCACCCGGTGCGGCCATCGCTGTGGGCTGGACCCAGGTTGGCGGCTTTTGCCATGTTCCAGTGACGATTGCGGGGGTGTCCTGTACGGCCCTGCTGGACACGGGATCCAATGCAACGCTGGTCCGACCCGATATTGTCCCAACCGGAGCTGCTGTACAACCGACTAACGTGCAACTTAAGACTGTGACCGGTGATCTGGCCCCAATGAGAGGGAAGGGAGTGTTCCAGTTCAAGGTGGGGGACCTCGGTGTGTCTTATGCTGCCTGGGTGGCTGACGTGCAGGACGCCTGCATCCTTGGGCTGGATTTTTTACGAGCCATTGGTGGTGTACTGGACTTAGGCAAAGGCCTCCTCGTACTCCCTGATGGGAAGAAGGTGCCGCTTATTCCTCCCCCGGTCTGCACAGCATCTGCCGCGGCGTCCACCTCCACCGCAGAGACCCCTGCAGACCCGCCAGCAGAACAGCGAGCGGAGGAGGAGGAGGAGGAGAGGCTCTCAGCAGTGAGGAGTATCTGGTCAAAGAACTGTGAGGGGCTGACTCCACAGCAGCAAGAGAGTCTATGGCAGGTACTAAAAGAGTTTAGTGACATTTTTGCCCTGAAAGAAAGTGATGTTGGCTTGACACACTTGGTAGAGCACGTCATTGAGACCGGGGATGCCCAGCCTATTAAAGTGCACCCCCGCCGCCTGCCCCTGGCTCATCAGGAGGCTGCAGACAGGGAGCTGTGTGAAATGATGAAGGCGGGCATCATAGAACCATCTGATAGCCCGTGGGCCTCCGCGGTGGTGATGGTGCCTAAGAAAAAAAGTCCTAGGATGCGTTTCTGTGTGGACTACAGACCACTCAACAAAGTGACGAAGAAAGACTCTTACCCCCTTCCCAGGATTGATGAGTCTCTCGACTTAGTAGCCGGGTCCTCCTGGTTCTCCACCCTGGACCTGCGGAGTGGCTACTGGCAGGTGCCACTGTCCCCGGAATCCAGACTGAAGACAGCCTTCTGCACTAACAGGGGACTATGGCAGTTCAAAGTCCTGAGTTTTGGCCTTTGCAACGCTCCTGCGACCTTCGAGAGGCTCATGGACAGTGTGCTGGCTGGCGTCCCACGGCAACGGTGTCTGGTTTACCTGGATGATCTTCTAGTGCACGGGAGCTCCTTTGATGCTGCCCTGGATGCCCTGAGACAAGTGTTGGAGAGGGTGGCGGCTGCAGGCCTGAAGCTGCATCCCGACAAGTGCCACTTCATGAGGAGGGAGGTGGAGTTTCTGGGCCACAAGCTGGGTCGTGAGGGCATCAGCACTTTGGAGGAAAAAATTCACACCATTACCGAGTGGCCCACACCAGCAGACCAGAAACAGCTCAAAAGCTTCCTAGGACTGGCGTCTTATTACAGGAGGTTTGTGAAGGGCTTTTCCTCCATAGCCGCACCACTCTTCCACCTGCTGCAGAAGGACCGTGACTTCATCTGGACCCAGGACTGTCAGCAGGCGTTCGACACCCTCCGCAGATCGCTGACAGAGTCCCCAGTCCTTGCCCCCCCTGACCCCGCCCTGCCTTTTGTCCTGGACACTGACGCAAGTAATGTGGGGCTGGGAGCGGTGTTGTCGCAGGTTGGACCGGAAGGGGAGAAGGTGGTGGCGTACTTCAGCCGGGTCCTGAACAGGAGCGAGCGGCGCTACTGTGTCACACGACGAGAGCTGTTGGCTGTGGTGGCGGGGGTGAGACACTTTAAATACTACCTGTGCGGCACAGCATTTGTTGTCAGAACTGATCATGCTGCCCTTCAGTGGCTGATGTCTTTCAGGGAGCCAGAGGGACAGGTGGCTCGCTGGCTGGAGGAGCTCCAAGCCTTCAATTTCACCGTGGAGCACAGAGCAGGGACGCACCATTCTAACGCAGACGCCCTCTCTCGCCGCCCATGTGCTGCAGCTGGCTGCCGTTACTGTGAGAAGCGAGAGGAAATAGAGCGGGAACTCACGACAATAGACGGAGCAGCACAGCTCGCCTGCAGGGTTCTTCTGGTGGTGGATGCAGCGGAGTGGAGGGCACGGCAGGAACAAGACACAGACCTGCTGCCGGTCCTGCAGTGGCTGGAGAAGGGGGAGCAACCCCTTTGGGATGAGGTCACTGGGTTTTCCATCTGTACCAGGGGGCTGTGGGCCAGGTTTGCAGCTCTCAGGCTGAAGGAGGGGGTGTTGGAGCGTGCCTGGAAGGATCCTGCCACGGGGGAGGAGAGGTGGCAGGTTGTGGTGCCAAGGTCGCTGAGGTCAGCTGTGCTGGGAGCCTGCCATGGGAGCACTGGCTCTGGCCACTTTGGGGTCTCCAAGACTCTTCGCCGCCTCCGCCAGGGCTATTACTGGGGTCAACAGCGGAGGGATGTGGAGGACTTTTGCCGCAGCTGTGATGCATGTTCCTCACACAAAGGGCCACAAGACCAGTCCCGGGCTCAGCTTCAGCAGCAACCAGCAGGAGCCCCAATGGAGCGAGTAGCTGTGGACGTCATGGGCCCATTTCCTCGCACAGACAGAGGAAACCGCTATGTTCTTGTGGCCATGGACTATTTTACCAAGTGGCCGGAAGCATACGCCATCCCAGATCAGGAGGCTGAGACGGTCGCTGATGTATTAGTGGAGGGGATGTTCAGCCGCTTTGGAACAGCAGAGACCCTCCACAGTGACCAGGGGCGTAACTTTGAGCCCAAGGTATTTGCTGCCATGTGTGAACGCCTTGGGACTAAGAAAACCCGCACCACCCCACTTCACCCCCAAAGCGATGGGCTGGTGGAAAGGTTTAACAGGACGCTGGCCCAGCAGCTAGCCATCCTTACCTCAGAACACCAACGGGACTGGGACTACCATCTTCCCCTTACCCTCATGGCCTACAGGTCGGCAGTGCAGGACTCCACCCAATGTACGCCTGCCCTGCTCATGTTAGGGAGAGAGCTGAGAACTCCTGCAGAGTTGGCTTTTGGGAAACCCCCGGACGCGCCAGAGGCACCACCGGGCCGGGACTACGCAAGGAAGCTGCAGGACCGGCTGGATTCTGCACATTCCTACGCCCGAGAGCAGCTGGCGAAGGCAGGCCTGCGCCAAAAGAGGAATTACGACATCACCACTAAAGGGAGGCACTTCCGTGCTGGGGAGCTGGTGTGGGTCTACAGCCCAAAGAGGAAGAAGGGACGGTGTCCTAAACTGGATAGCAGCTGGGTGGGGCCTTGCAGCGTCCTAGAGCGAGTGGGGGAGGTTGTTTACAGGGTGCAGTTGCCTCCTAGGGGGAGGATAGTAGCGCTGCACAGAGACCGGATGGCCCCCTACAGAGGACAGTCCCTCCCCTCCTTTCCAGAGGGACGTGTACAGAGCGTCCATGACCCTGCTCAGAGGGGCCCCCGACCGGGGCTGCGTTCCCCCCCCTCGGACTCTTCACCCCAAAGCCCCGAAGCTCCTCGTCCTCCTCAGGGGCTCAGGAGGTCAAGGAGGGAACGTAGGCTACCGCCCCGCCTCAGAGACTGTGTCGTTCCCTCGGGGACGAGGAACTTATTGCTGGGGGGGCAGTGTAACGATGGTTAAGTGTTATTGTACAGTGACATGTTGGTTTTCTCTGCACACTGTTGTTGTTCCTTTAAGATTCATGTTTGGTTGGGCTGCAGGAAGTAGTGAGGGTGGTGTACAGGAAGGGGTGGGGGGACCTGGTTGTTCTGTGTGTGTGCCAGGCTGAAGAGAGGTGTAGTTCGAGAGCGCTTCCCCCTGAGTTAACAACCCGCTGGCTTATGTGCCGAATAAACGGACAAACTGAGACCCCAACCGTCTGGTTCTTGTGAACGTTACAGTATGTTCACACTAACAGAAATGACTGAATAACACAACACAGGTTAAACTGTTATACTAACGGGGCAGACCATAGCAAAAAAAGGTAATAACAGTGGGGGGAACCATAGCCCTGCCCCCCATGACACAAAGCTGACGTGTACCGTAAACCTACGCATACAGGTCAGGATTTAAGGTTTGACTCTCATCATCCACTGGAGCACAAACTGGGCGTCATCAGGACGCTACAACACAGAGCGAACACCAAGAAGAAGAAGAAGTCACTTCGATAAGTGATGAAACTCCAGACGTCCAGATGAACAGAATCTATCACATATGAATACACTTAATGTTTCATTCAGCTCATGCAGTTTATCTTCAGATTTGTCCTCACTTCATTCTTACATGAACATCCATGTCCACATAATTTGGTTTTAATCCAGTTGCACAGAAATGCTTTCTTCGACCCTTTCTCTTCAGAACTCCGTGTCTGCTGATCAGAATATAATCAATGCAATTTATTTTATTAAATCATAACTTTAAAGTCAGACATTCTTTTAGATTAGTGGCTTCTTGGTGTTTGCACATGCTGCACTCTGTTTTAGCACTCTGTACCACTTTTAACAACAAGGTTGGATGTTAAGATCTTTTAGTCTCTTTCAGGTGCGATAACAGGTAAGCCATGGGTGCTTCAGTCTGTCTGTTATATGGTGTTTCATGGCTTGCAATGTTCTGCTAGTCCTAAAAATGCTACTACCTTCAATCAACTGTTCATGGAGCTGTTCTCTTGCTTGTAGACTGACAGTATACGCCTACTTCTTCGACAGTTTTTCAACTTGACTAGATGAGTAATTAAGTATTCTTAAAGCAAAAAAAGAATATGTTTTCAGAAACTTTAGTTTCTGACACAAAAAGTAATTAACCAGGGAGGCAAAAGGAACAACTTTGTTTTCCCTTATGTGATAACTTTATAAGATAAACTCGAGAATTTTCTCCAAGTGTCACAGTGAAGTTCAGAACCAGCAAAGCCCTCAGATGAAACCCGTTCCTCTCCAGGACAAAGCACAACCTAAACCATATAGTGTATGCTGTGCAACACAGTGGACCCTTAAAAAGATCAAACGCTAAGACCTTTTACCCTCTCTATAAACTTTCATAGACATGCAGGAGACCAGGTCAACAGGGCAGTACATCAATGCCCAAAGGAGAAAGGACACTATTTCAAGCATGCTAATATTCCCATTAGGATCCAGTGGAAAACAGCCAGTGGAAACTGTGCCACCACTGGCTGAAGACAAAGGAAGAGGAAGGTTTGTTAAGTGGGAAAGGACATTTAAAGTCCCTGATGATAGGAACTATGACTATGATAAAGGGAAAGGGTTGGCTTACATGATGGAGAGAAGAAAACTAAATATACTGTGTAAAACCAGATAAACGGGAGGTAAGGCCAGGAGCACTGGAGGCAGATTCAAGCTGTTCTACCATGGTGTTGGTAGAAGAAAGAGGATATAAACAGGATTGTGACGAGAGTGTCCAAAAGGCTCATGAGTTTGAAGCTGGAAATTGAAGGGATAATATTAAATGTTGACAGTAAATATGCCCTTCAGGTTGGATTTGTACCACAGGGACCACCGTTGCCTTCAAATTCCACATCATCTGTAGGTATTCTCTAAGCCCCTGCAGTTTCTTCTAATGTTCATTTTTCCTTATGTTGCTATCACCTAACTGTCGCTACGGCCTTCGTCCTCTGCTTGTCCACCAACACTACATCCTGTTGTTTAACCATTAGCAGGTTTTCTGTCTGTATCTGGAAGTCCCTCAGGATTTTGGCTCGGTCATTCTCAAACACCCGAGAGGTTAGTCCGTGGGCCATATTTGGCAGAGATGTTCCTGTACTATGCTAGTCACTTAGTTCCATGTAACTCCCTGCTAGCATCTTGCACCTTGTTTTTATGTGCTGGATTGTCTCAGGGGCATACCTGCACAACCTGAACTTGGAGTCTTGCCTGGTGTAGTAGCCTCTATTAATCTTGTGCTTAAAGCTTGTTCCTGTGATTACTCTCTGCTGTCGTAACTTAGTCTGTATCTCAGTGTCAGTAGTTTCCCGTTTTATTTTGGTATCTGTTCTTCCCTGTATCTTATGTCTCTATTGCCTCAGCCTTCCCTTGCTTTTTGTCACATTCTCCTGTGTGGTTGTGTCCTCCCTCCCAGTATGTTTTCCTTGTTGAGTTCTTTTTAAAAATGAAAAATGTCTTTTTCATGAGTGATCTGGGCAAGAGGGAAGAAGATAACCGTTCTATGCAAATATCTGAAATGGACGAAAATTACTGTATTGACTATAATGCAGAACAGAAAAGTAGGTGCAATAACGGGTTATAAAAATATTTGCAAAACAGGTAATTTTTTTATAAGCGAACCCCTTCATAACTTCATTTTCTTCATAACCTTTATATAAGCTAAGCCCTTCGTCTGTTTGAGTACAGGCACAGGAAACATAAGCAAAGACATTAGAGATAATAAAAAAAACCCAAAGAAATATCTGAAATTATTTTTGGCACACATTAACTTTTTGGCAAAGGTGAGTGTGTTATCGCTGGCTGTGCTGTGCAGCTGAACTGGGCAGATGGTTCAAAACGCATCTAAACATTAAATAAAAAGTGAAGGCCTGAAAAGCAGTGCGGAGGAAGTAAAGGGCTTTAAAATGTGTTTCTTCTGTTTTTGTAGCCAGCTGTGAAACTAGTTTTATCATTACAAACTTAACCTCTTCAAAAAATGGTGTCTTTGCCATTGCTGCACGTTACAGGTCCGGGTCAAAATGAAACCTTCTGGCAGTGCTAGTGTTAAATGTGTTATCCTGTTACTGTTTATATTAGTCTGCTTGAAGCATCTCACATCTCCTTGTAATGAGTGAAGCAGTGGTAAAGATTGGAATCAGTCACCTCACTTCCAGTTTTTCATTGTGACATATTAGGCCTCAAACGTTATCAGTCACATGATCACAATTTGATACAAGCCGCTAAAAAAGCGCGAAACAGGCTTCGGAGCCTCAATGTCCCATCGATAATAAAACCTCTTTTTACTTTACTCCTCTTGTTACTCCTCGAGTCCTGCTTTCTGGGTCCAACTCTCCCAGCAACACAGCCAGCCCTGACAATTAGACTTCTCCACAGACAATAAAATAACTGACCCAGTTAAGCTACAGAGATTGATAGTGGTCTGCAACTAGAGCTTCACTAACAAATGGCAGACAGAAAATGCTGGATAACAAAGTATGTCACCGCGGGCGAGTCACTTTTCTTTGTTCAGCCTTGCATCATAGCAGTGCTGAGGCAGAAGTAGCTGTTCTATTCTGAGCTCAGTGTTTCTGCAAGCTCAGAGCCATCCAGAGCAGGAAAGAATCAAAGATGGGTGCTGTAACAAGCAGAGACAAGTGGCACTCAAGTGCAATTTGAGCTATATATGCTTCCCCACAATGCTTCAACTGTGAGGGAGTGGGTGGAAGAGGAGCTCTTAGCAGCCCTTGCATGGGGCTGGATGGGTAGGTGGTTAAAGAGAGAAAAAGAAGGGAAATGTTTCTATGATAAAATGGATTTATTTTTATGCTGGAGGCGAGGTGATTCACAGGACAAAATGACAGTGCCGAGGTCAGCACTGGTCACTCAGATTATAAGGGCCACAGTGAGGGCCCTTAATTGTGACTGAATCACTACTTCTGCCTCTAAGCATTGCTCATGCTTAAGTGTCGGTTTGTTTTCTACTCTTTCTGCAGAATAAGAAATCTGAAACGGTCCAAGAAAAGTCCAAATCATTTAAATCCTTTTTTCATCAGGTTTCATGGTTGATGGTTTTTTCATGCTAGCCTGGAGAAAACAAAACACAACAAATAAACAACTTGATTCATGCAGGATTTAATTATTTTTAAATAAATCTATACCAGTATTATTTCATTCATAATTATATCGATTCGCTGGCTCAGCTCAAGTTGTTACTTGCATGTTAAATTTAAAGCTTAATCTAATGAACATTAGTAAAACATGTGTAGTGTGTTTGTGTGTACCAACAGCAATACACACACATGTGTAAATCTTTCTCAATAGTCTAAATTTGTAGTCGGCTGCTTTGATTTGGTTTTCTCTTCTGCTACGTGGCACTATCTGTTTGTGTGTCTGTGTGTGTGTAGATGTGTCGACTGTCATCTCTAATCTGCCATGCCAGCTGTTTTCCTGCACTTCTTCTATCATAGTTGCTGCATCTGAATTCTCTTTCTCTTGCTGCCTCAGTCTCTCTGAAGCCCACAGACATGTATGTGTACCTGAACTGCAGATTCAATTCAATTCAATTCAATTTTATTTATATAGCGCCAAATCACAACAAAAGTCGCCTCAAGGCGCTTCATAGATACAGAGAAAAACCCAACAATCATATGACCCCCTATGAGCAGCACTTTGGCAACAGTGGGAAGGAAAAACTCCCTTTTAACAGGAAGAAACCTCCAGCAGAACCAGGCTCAGGGAGGGGCGGGGCCATCTGCTGCGATTGGTTGGGGTGAGAGAAGGAAGACAGGATAAAGACATGCTGTGGAAGAGAGACAGAGATTAATAACAGATATGATTCAATGCAGAGAGGTCTGTTAATACATAGTGAGTGAGAAAGGTGACTGGAAAGGAAAAACTCAATGCATCATGGGAATCCCTGGCAGCCTACGTCTATTGCAGCATAACTAAGGGAGGATTCAGGGTCACCTGGTCCAGCTCTAACTATATGCTTTACCAAAAAGGAAAGTTTGAAGCCTAATCTTGAAAGTAGAGATAGTGTCTGTCTCCTGAATCCAAACTGGAAGCTGGTTCCACAGAAGAGGGGCCTGAAAACTGAAGGCTCTGCCTCCCATTCTACTTTTAAATACTCTAGGAACAACAAGTAGGCCTGCAGAGCGAGAGCGAAGTGCTCTAATAGGGTGATATGGTACTACAAGGTCATTAAGATAAGATGGGGCCTGATTATTTAAGACCTTGTATGTGAGGAGCAGGATTTTGAATCCTAAATATTCAACATTCGGACACCACGGCGCCAGCTGCAGGCCCAAGGCTGGAGCCCACCAAAACAACTCCCTGATAAGGACTGTGTGATGACTATTCTTCCCGTCCCATGAAGGCCACCTGGGTTGGCTGGCAGACTGTTTACTTAGCCTGATAGTGCGAAGGACACTGTCTCCGCTGAACTCTGGACACACACACACACTTACACTGATATGTACACACTCATCCCCCCTCCCTTTCCAACGCCTTCGATGCTTGTGCCCTACCGGGGAAGATAGCAGTCAACTGGACCAGCGCAGATGCTGCAGGACCGGATGCGCTGTCTACGCCGGCTCTCTCTTACCCTTTACCCGCCCCTGTTGCTTGTCTCGTGTTTCTATGGTGTATTGATAGTCATGTGCTTTTGTGCTGAGGTGTTTTTTCTTTTATCAAACTGTTCTCCCACCAGGAGCTCAGTCTGAGTGGAGTTTTTTTTCTCCTCCTCTTACCTCATGTAGTGTATTTTCGTTGTTTTTTCCTATCAGCCTACCTTTCTGACATGTCTCCCCAATGTGATGTTTGTGTAAAGTTGGTCAGAAGGTTCCTTTGTGAGTGCGCATGCGCCATTAGCGTGCTGCCTGCTGTAACCCTAATTTCCCTCGGGATGAATAAAGTATTCTGATTCTGATTTCTGATTTCTGATTTAACAGGAAGCCAAAACAGGAGAAATCTGCTCTCTCTTTCTAGTCCCTGTCAGGACTCTTGCTGCAGCATTTTGGATCAGCTGAAGGCTTTTCAGGGAGTTTTTAGGACTTCCTGATAATAATGAATTACAGTCGTCCAGCCTGGAAGTAATAAATGCATGAACTAGTTTTTCAGCGTCACTCTGAGACAGGATATTTCTAACTTTAGAGATGTTGCACAAATGGAAGAAAGCAGTCTTACATATTTGTTTAATATGTGCATTGAAGGACATGTCCTGGTCAAAAATGACTCCAAGGTTCCTCACAGCGTTACTGGAGGCCAAGGTAATGCCATCCAGAGTAAGAATCTGCTTAGATACCATATTTCTAAGCTTTTCAGGGCCGAGTACAATAACCTCAGTTTGATCTGAATTAAGAAGCAGAAAGTTAGCGGTCATCCAGGTCTTTATGTCTTTAAGACATTCCTGCAGTTTAACTCATTGGTGTGTGTTATCTGGCTTCATGGACAGATAGAGCTGGGTGTCATCAGCATAGCAGTGAAAATGTATGCTATGTCTTCTAATGATGCTGCCTAAGGGAAGCATGTATAATGTAAACAGAATTGGTCCTAGCACTAAACCCTGTGGAACTCCATAATTAACCTCAGTGTGTGAAGAGGACTCTCCATTTACATGCACAAACTGGAGTCTATTAGATAGATATGATACAAACCACTGCAGTGCAGTACCTGTAATACCTACAGCATGTTCTAATCGCTCTAATAGGATATTATGGTCGACAGTATCGAACGCTGCACTGAGGTCTAGCAGGACAAGCACAGAGATGAGTCCACTGTCAGAGGCCATAAGAAGATCATTTGTAACCTTCACTAAAGCTGTTTCTGTGCTGTGATGAGCTCTGAAACCTGACTGAAACTCTTCAAATAAACCTCTGCAGATGATCTGTTAGCTGTTTGACAACTACTCTTTCAAGGATGTTTGATATAAAGGAAGGTTGGAGATTGGCCTATAATTAGCTAAGACTGCTGGGTCTAGAGATGCTTTTTGAGTAAAGGTTTAACTACAGCCAGCTTGAAGGCCTGTGGTACATAGCTGATTATTAGAGATAGGTTGATCATATTTAAGATCGAAGAATTAATTAATGGCAGGACTTCTTTGAGCATGACATTCCCAAACAAATATTTCTTTGGTACGTTTTCTATAACAAATAATATATAAACTAATAAATATGCATTCACACCTAGTCTGCTGTGAGAGTGCCGGCTTGCTGCTGCAGTTCCTGCAGTTTCTTGTGTTTTTCTACATAGTTTCTTATAGTTGTAGATAATGTTTTTAAAATGTTAGTTTTTAAAAACTATGGACCTTAGTCAATTTTTCTGTGCTTTTATGGTGCTCACAGGCTTTTTTCATGGGGGTGGGGGGACCAACAGCTGATGAAAACTGACTACAAGCTGACTCTGGTGCTACTCTTAAAAAGCCTTTGAAAAAAGGTGTGTTTTTAAAAGTGATTTCAAGTGTTGGGGCCAGCCTAATATGAAGGGCAGTTTATTCCATAATTTGGGGGCCAAAACAGCAAAAGCTCGGTCCCCCCGGTGTTTCAGTCTCAACATGGGGACAGCAAGGAGTGACTGGTCAGTTGATGTGAGAGACCTTTGTGGAGTGTATCGGTGTAGGTCTGACAGGTAAGAAGGAGCCATTTAAAACTTTAAAAGCAAACAATGAAATGTTACAATTTTAAAATGATTCTAAAATGGACAGGCAGCCAGTGTAAAGACGCACTGATACCAAATATAGTATTAAAGTGACATTAATACCATCCAACCACAAGGTGCTCAGGATGGGTGTCACCACTTCTACTGTCTCCTGGATTGCTGACTGTAAGAGAGCCCTCAGTTTGTACAGCTGGGGGAGGGGGGGGGGGCATCATTCTACATTCCTAAGATTTCATACGATTTCCAGTGCAACAGCAGAACATCCTACCTGGAGAATTTCTGTGATGATACTGCAGGTGGGCAGGAGTTGAAATACAGGGAACTGGTGAGAAACTTTAGTGAGTGCTCCAGCTACAGGACTGGTTTGAGCTGACAGGTCTATCTTTGAACATCTTGACGTGGAGACTTTCACTCAGTCTGTGCTCTTCTACATTAAGTGCTGTGTAGAGAATGTGACAGTGACTAAAACCATCCAGGTTTACTCACAGAGGAGTGCAACACCTTCTTTGCTCAGTTTGAGGCTGATACAGACTGGTATAGACATCCTCAACTACAGACCTGTAGCCCTCACGTCTGTAGTCAGGAATTGTTTTGAGCAGATAGTGTCTCAGCATATCAGAGGCTGTCTAAACCCCTCCCACGACCCTCATCAGTTTGCTTACAGAGCAAATGAGGATACCATGACTAGGACTGTGCGATATGACCAAAATCTCATTTCCCGATATAAGACATCTATCGTCCCGATAACGATATAAATCACAAAAATTTAACATTTTCTGTAAACTCTGTGAATCTCGGGCAGCTCGACTTGCATGAAGTGTTTCCAGCTGGGCGTCATGTAGCTGGAGTCGAGTGTTTTAACCGATGCATGAAATGATACATCTTTAGACATAAGTTGTAACGGCCGCCGTTTCTTTGTGAGTATTTATTACACGGCGTGCTGCGGGGAAAAGCCTGTTCTAACGTTTGAGTCTAAGGTTTATTTTTTAGCACCTGGCGGCTCTTTTGCTTCTCATCCGTAAATAATCTGCTCTTTCACGTGATTCAGTTTATTTTGAAAAGTCTCAACAGGATCTTGAGCTTTATTGTGAAAGGTTTATGTGGAAAATAAACAAGCGGACACGCGGTGGTGTTACCGTCGTTGTTGCTAACGACAACGCATGAAAACAGGCGCTTGTCCGTCCGTAGTGTGGTTATAGAGAACTTTAATAAATGACTACAGCCACTACAGTGACCATCAGAACCATGACACAATATTGCTGTAAACAGTTTATTTTGCGACACCACGAAACAAACGATAGCGTAAAATGAAACGATAGACGTTTTTATATCGTCACCCGATATATATCGTTATATCGAACAGCACTAGGAGAAGTGTAGTCGGATGGTAACGAAGAGAGGGAAGGTAGTCAGAACTGAGGGGATCGAAATACCAGAAGGCAATGTTGCAGACATAGAGGACAGCTACAAGTACCTGGAGATCCCACAGGCAAATGGGAACCATGAAGAGGCCGCTAGGAAAGCTGCAACCACCAAGTACCTGCAGAGGGTCAGGCAAGTCCTGAGGAGTCAGCTGAACGGTAAGAACAACATCCGGGCCATCAACACCTACACCCTGCCCGTGATCAGGCACCCTGCTGGGATAATAAGGAGGCCAGAGGACGAGATCAAAGCTACTGACATCAAGACCAGAAAACTCCTGACTATGAATGGAGGGTTTCATCCCAAGTTCAGCACCCTGTAGGCGAGTGGCTCCAGCAGATCCCAGGAGCAACATCGGAGATCTCTGTCCAGAAGAGCGCAGTCCTTGGAACAGCTAAGATACTGCAGGACCCTCAAGCTCCCAGGCCTCTGGTAGAGGATCTGAGCATGAGGGATAAAGACTACAGGAGTGAGAGGAGTATTTTTTCTATATATATATTACAATAAAGTTGTCAGATGGTGGGTCTGTGACAGAGAAATCTGCAATAGATTGCTTTTTTAAGCATAAAAATTCAAACCTACAAAAACATTTAGTTTTTCATGTCTAATATTTGAAATAAGTCCTACAAAAAATGTTCTGTAGAAAACAACTGGATCCTGGAGATCACTCCGCCTGTGCTGATCACACAATCGTGCAATACTGTGACCACGGTCCTGCTCTCCGATCTCTTGTAGCAACAGAACATGATGTCAGACTGCTGCCTCTCTCTTCAGGGAACTGAATCAATTCGGTTTCTCCCACACACTGATGTCTGTTACTTAGAATATGTGCTTTGCATAGAGAGCTGCATTCAAGGGCCCTTGACAGTAACATAACTTTGGGCTTATCAAGCTGACAGCAAAGGATAACTTACTCCTCCTCCTCCTCCATTTGAAAAGCTGCTATTTTGGGAGCTCATCGAAGGCCGGTGCCTGTGAAGTCATCTGATTGTGATTATGTAATGTTATTTCTCCACATATAAGTAGAATGAAAGAGTCATTGTTTAAAAATAAATTCAAACACTTGCCAAAGTTAGACATGCTGCTGCTCTCAAAGATCACTACAAGCTGAACACACAGAAAATACTGCAATAAAGACTCAAAGTGCTTTTCACAGATTTCACAACATCTGATCTGCTGTTAACGTATAATAGTTTTGAGTCCACAAAAATGGATTCCCTCTGATGTTTACTATGAGATATACAAAACCACCACAGCATGTTTAAACCAGCGAAGAACAGTAATAAATGTCAAATAAATGTCAAATAAAATAGTGGTTTTATTGTGTGCAAACCCTTTAAGAAAATGCTGAATTATATAATAAAAAACAAAACAAAGCCTGAGTCACATACTTTTCTGAAATTAATCTCACTTAATAGGTCAAGGTCGAGTTTATTTATATAGCACATTACCAGCAGTCTATGCTGCATAAAGTGCTTAACAATGTAACATGCCACTAAAATAAATAAAATGCACAACAATGATGCAGTAAAATATAGATAAATAAATAAAATAAGTAAATATAAACAACTGAAACAAAAACAACAAATAAGGCTTTTAAAACCAAGATGTTTTATTACCAAAATATTTAGGACGTGTGTTAAAAGCCAGAACATAAAATGTAAATAGCCTGTATTTATATAGCGCTTTACTAGTCCCTAAGGACCCCAAAGCACTTTACACCACATCCACCCATTCACGCACACATTCACACACTGGTGATGGCAGCTACATTGTAGCCACACCCACAGCACTGACAGAGGCGAGGCTGCCGGACACTGGCGCCACCGGGCCCTCTGACCACCACCAGTAGGCAACGGGTGAAGAGTCTTGCCCAAGGACACAACGACCGAGACTGTCCAAGCCGGGGCTCGAACCGGCAACCTTCCGATTACAAGGCGAACTCCCAACTCTTGAGCCATGATCGCCCCAAAATGTGTCTTCCGTAACAATTTAAAACGGTCAAGTGGTTGTGCAGATCTAATAATGAGGGGAAGACTACTCCACAGTCCAGGGCCTGCCACAGAGAAGGCTCTGTCACCACGAGATTTCAGTTTACACCGTGGAAAAGTTAAGGTTAGTTTTTGACCTGGACTTCACCGTTCTTCCTGGAGCATAAATAAATAGGAGCTGAGACAGGTACGAAAGGGCTCGGCCGTTAAGTGATTAAAAAAGTAACATTTTAAATTGGACCCTGTGCAGAACAGGAAGCCAATGTAGAGAAGCCAAAACTGGGTAATATGCTCCTTCTGTTGTGCCAGTTAGCAGATGCTAAAGACGATAAATAGAGGCCTGGTCCAAACCCAAGCACAGAGAATTGCAGCAGTCCAGTCTGCAGTTAATGAACAGATGAATACTGTAGGTGGGAGTAGCTCAGGAGATGGAGCAGGTCATCTAATGTTAAGATGGTTGGTGGTTTGATCCCTGGCTCCCCCCAGTCTGCATGCCAAATATCCTTGGGCAAGATATTAACCCCAAGTTGTTACTTACTAACTATCATTCACACTCTGAAGCATCCATCAGAGTGTGAATGATAGTTAGCACTTAAAGAAAGTATAGAAGGCAGTGCTTGTGTGAATGTGGCATGTTGTAGAGCACTTAGAGTGCTCTGGGAGAGAAGAAAAGCACTATATAAGAATCAATTCATTTACCATGAATAACATGTTCAAACACGTTAGCTGGAAGCTATGATTTTACCTTGGCTCGATGTTTTAAATGAAAAAAGCTTGATTGAACTACTGTGCTCACCTGCTTACACAGTTTAAAGGAACAGTCAAGGTTTTAACATTTGACTTACAATAGGAAGATAAAGGGCCAAGAGCGCTGTCAATGTGATTATTAACGAAGGTGCCAAATATGACAACTTCTGTTTTGTTTTAATTTAAATAAAAATTTACAGACATCCACATGTCCCTGCGTTTAAAGATGGATAGATCTCCAAGTCATCTGCAAAACAGTGAAATGAAAATTTTTTACCGTGAGAAAATAGACCCCAGTGGCAACATATACAGTGCAAATAAGGCAGGACCTAAAAGAGAGCCTTGAGGTACACCATAATTAAGAGGGGCTATTTTGGAGCTGTGGGGGCTGTCAAGGGTAGTGTCGTGGATGAGAGAAGGAGGACCCAAACGCTGGACTCACAGGCAGGTAGGTGAAGGTGGATGTTTATTGCCGAAGGAGTGAGCAAACAGTACAGAGGGAGGAAATGGCTGGCTGACTGAATGAATGAACTAAGGACTGACTGACTGACTGGACATACAGACGACATCAGACATACATCATTAACATCAATGACACGACAGAGAACTGGTGAAACCGAGGAACTTAAATACACAGGTTGAATGATGACAATGATTGGAAACAGGTGAGTACAGGGCTGAACATAATCTGACTAATGACACGGGAGACAAGCTGACACGGGAAAAAACAGGAAGTGAGAACATTAATGTGGCGAACCAAACTGAACATGAACAAACTGAAATCACTGGGTCAACGACCCAGGAACCCTGACAGTACCCCCCCCTTCAAAGGCCGGCACCCGACGGCCAAAAGAGAAAGAAAAAAAAACCAGAACAGGGCGGGCGGAGGGGGCCCAGGACGGAGGGACGGAGTCCACACCAAGACAGTTCAGGTGGGCGCCCCCGTGGCCCGTGGCCGAGACGAGACAGTTCAGGTGGGCGCCCCCGTGGCCCGTGGCCGAGACAGTTCAGGTGGGCGTCCACGCGGCCCGCGGCCGAGACGAGACAGTTCAGGGGGCCGACCGTGCGGACGGCAACGGCGACAGCACTGGTCCGGGGGCCGACCGCGTGGAAAGCAACGGCGGCGACGTGGGCACAGTTCGGGGGGCCGGCCGTGCGGAAGGCGACGGCGGCCACTCAGGCGAAGAGGGTCTGTGGGCCGCCCACGACGGCGATGGCGCCCGGCCAGTGGCCTAGCCAGCGGTCTAGAAAATGGCCGTTTAGCTCCAGACCCAAACGAGGCTGGGCCAGGCGAGGCTGAAGGCTCTGAGGCTGCAGCGGACGAAGGCTCTGAGGCTGCAGCTGAGGCAGAGGCCGGGCCGGGCGTGGGTGCAGCTGAGGCAGAGGCCGGGCCGGGCGTGGGTGCAGCTGATGCAGAGGCCTGACCGGGCGTGGGTGCAGCTGATGCAGAGGCCTGACCAGGCGATGCAGGCGCGGAGGCCTCTGGCCGGAGACAGGCAGGGCCAGTAGGCGCGGAGGCCCCTGGCTGAGGAGCGGCCGGGCCAGCGGGTGCGGAAACCCCTGGCTGAGAAGCAGGAAGGCTCACAGCTGGCTCTGGGTGCTGTGGCTGCAGGTCCAGGAACTGGACGGGATGGTGGACAGGTGACTGGGAAACAGGAGGCGACTGGACTACAGGGCACTGGGCGGCAGACTGGACTACAGAAGAGTGGAGGACAGGTGGAGACTGGGCTACAGGTGACTGGAGGACAGGTGGAGACTGAGCTACAGGTGGCTGAACTGACTGGAGGGCAGCAGGAGACTGGACAGCAGGTGAGGGAACTGATTGGACTAAGGAGACTGACGGATAAACAGAGGCCGGTGAGGCTAATGGCTGAGCTAAAGAGTGAGCTAGTGACGGAGATAAAATTACGGCTTGGGCTCGTAAGGCTGGTGCCTGGGCAGGGGACAGTTCAGCTAGTCTAACCAGTGATACTGCGAGGGCGTGAAAAGCTGGATCAGGAGGTGGATGAAAGGGTGAAGTAGTAGGTGGACCGGTTAGCTCTTCCAAGCCTCCAGGGAGGTCAGGCTGGGTTCTGGCTGCCCTCAGCCTGGGCGCTGGGACAGGCACAGAAGGTGGCTGGACACCAGTCACCCCCACCCGAGAAACAGGAGCGGGTGTGGAGGTAGACTGGGTCGCAGCTGCCCTCCTCCTGGGAGCTGGCACTGGAGTGGGTGTAGGCTGACTGATAGGAGTGGAAATAACGACTGGGTGAGTGACACTGACAGGTCTATCGGGTTGTATTCTGGTCTTTCTGCCACCACTATTTACAGTTTTTGACTGAACAGTCTTTGGGGAGCCAGAGCAGAAAAAATCTTCCCAGTCCACATCATCCTCAAGGAGGGAAACTCCCCATGAATCAGAAAAGAGTCTGTTGTGTGTTTTAAGTGGATAATCAGATGAGGGGTGTGGAAAACAGTCACTGGAACTCACCACCGGGAGTTGCTGAACAGAGTCCGTTTTATGGCGGCGTGTGCGCCGCTTTCCCCGGGAAGAGGAAGCGGGCCGGGTAAACGGCTGAGCCTCTGGCGCGGTAGCCTCCGCTGAGCCGAGATGGGAGGTGTAGCCGCTGTGCCGTGGCGAGGCGGAAAGGCTGGAGAGTGAAAAGGCTGGCGGGCGAGCGAGGAGCGAAGCGGCGGGAGAGCGAGCGGCCGAAGCTTGGGCTGTGACGCCCACTCTCCGCGGCGAATGCTCCGGTGCAGCTGAGGCAGCAGGTGGGGGAACGTGGCGTCTCCGAGGCCCGCCCAGAGCCAGGCGAGTCCCCTCGAAGACGTGCTCTCTCTCTGCGAAGAGCCGCTGTTTTCCCCGAAGCCCCTCCGTCCAGCGAAGGAGCGCTGCCTCCTGCCGCTCGAAAAGTTCAGGGTCCGCTGGGTCCACAACGCGGGGTCGTGTCATTCTGTCAAGGGTAGTGTCGTGGATGAGAGAAGGAGGACCCAAACGCTGGACTCACAGGCAGGTAGGTGAAGGTGGATGTTTATTGCCGAAGGAGTGAGCAAACAGTACAGAGGGAGGAAATGGCTGGCTGACTGAATGAATGAACTAAGGACTGACTGACTGACTGGACATACAGACGACATCAGACATACATCATTAACATCAATGACACGACAGAGAACTGGTGAAACCGAGGAACTTAAATACACAGGTGGATGATGACAATGATTGGAAACAGGTGAGTACAGGGCTGAACATAATCTGACTAATGACACGGGAGACAAGCTGACACGGGAAAAAACAGGAAGTGAGAACATTAATGTGGCGAACCAAACTGAACATGAACAAACTGAAATCACTGGGTCAACGACCCAGGAACCCTGACAGGGGCACATGTTGACATAAAAGGTTTTTCCAGATAAGTAGGACTGAAAACACTGAAGAGCAGACCCTTTTAGGCCAGCATATGATTCCAGCCATGAAAGCAGGATATCATGATCGACCATCAAAGGCTGCTGTCAGGTCCAACAACAAGAGGGCAGCAGGGCTGCCACAATCTAGAGTTAAAAGAATGTCACAGTCTGGCAGACGCAGACTGTATGTGTTGCACTCAAATGCAGACCAAAAACAGAATGTGAAACGTGACATGGATTAACAGAAAACGAGCAGTTTTAGTTCATGGGTGAAACTAAACAATAACCTAAACTGGGGGAACTAAAACATGAAAAAACCTTAAACATGGTGAACTGACATGGAAACCTGAAGTGGATGAGCAGACGACCTGATAAGGAATGAGTGGAAACACACGGGCTAAATACACACAGGAGGAAAATGAGGGAAGTGGGAACACATGGCGAAACAGCTGACGCACATGAACATAATGACATCACAAGGGGAGAGTAAAACTGAACACATTGAACATAGCAACACAGGACCTCTTCAAAATAAAACAGGAAACATAATGAGACACAAACATGAAACACATGAAGGGCGAGGGAGACTTAACAGGGGCTGAAAACACAAGGGGGACTAACAAGCAAATGAACTTAGATAAGCTAATGAACTTAAACAAACCATAAACATCAAAATAAACTAAAACGCTGGGTCAAAAGACCCAGGATCGTGACAAAGAATATCATTAAAAACCCTTAAATGTGCCGTCTCAGTGCTGTTGAGCTGAGCACAGAGCTGCTGCATGCAGACAGGCAGTCCCTGGAGTGGAGCGGACAGGAAACATGCTACTTCTGTGGAATAATTCAATTTGGGGAATTTCAATTTTATCTATACAACGCCAAATGCAACTTGAGACAACAACAGTCGCCTCAAGTTGCATTATATTGTAAGGTAAATAATGCAAAGAAAACAGAAAAAAAAACTAACAATCATCTATGAGCAAGCGCTTTGGTGACAGTGGGAAAGAAAAACTCGCTTTGAACAGGAAGAAACCTCCAGCAGAACCAGGCTCAGAGAGTTTTTCCAGCGTCACTCTGAGACAGGATATTTCTAATTTTAGAGATGTTGCACAAATGGAAAAATCAAATCACTTTTTTATTGTCACATCACATGTGCAGGTACATTGGTACAGCACATGTGAGTGAAATTCTTGTGTGCGAGCTTCACAAGCAACAGAGTTGTGCAAAATACAATAAAGTAAACAAGCAAAATACAAGAATGGCTACATCTGAAACTAATAAATATATGTACAATATATAATAGTATATGCATTTCTGGATGTGTATACTAAATATTTTTCTACGTGTGTGTGTGTGTGTGTGTGTGTACACATATTTTACAAATTAAATAGAGTAAACAATAAATAAAATATATAAAAATATACAGAGTTGAATATGTGCAAAACAGTGGCGTTACTGTACAGTATGGAGTGCATAATGTTGAAGTTCCAGTAGTGAAGCTGAGGTGTCTATGACGTGTTCAGCAGTCTGATGGCCTGATGGAAAAAGCTGTCTCTCAGTCTGCTGGTACGGGCCCGGATGCTGCAGAACCTCCTTCCTGATGGAAGCAGTCTGAACAGTTTATGGCTGGGGTGACTGGAGTCCTTGATGATCCTCCCCGCTTTCCTCAGGCAGCGCTTCCTGTAGATGTCTTGGAGGGAGGGAAGCTCACCTCCAATTATCCGTTCAGAGCACCGCACTACTCTCTGGAGAGCTTTGCAGTTGTAGACGGTGCTGTTGCCATACCAGGTGGTGATGCATCCAGTGAGGATGCTCTCAATGGCACAGTGATAGAAGGTCCTGAGGATGCGGGGGCTCATGCCGAATCTTTTCAGTCTCCTGAGAAAGAAGAGGCGCTGCTGCGCCTTCTTCACTGTTTTGTTTGTGTGTACTGACCACGTAAGATCCTCAGCCAGATGTACACCAAGGAACCGGAAGCTGCTCACTCTCTCCACAGCAGCGCCGTTGATGGTGATGGGGGTGTGTACTTCTCTGCACCTCCGGAAGTCCACTATCAACTCCTTTGTCTTTGCGACGTTGAGGGTGAGATGGTTGTCTTGACACCAGTGGGTCAGGGCGCTGACCTCCTCCCTGTAAGCCGTCTCATCACCGTTGGTGATAAGACCCACCACTGTAGTGTCGTCCGCAAACTTCACAATGATGTTGGAGCTGTTAGTGGCTGTGCAGTCGTAGGTGTAGAGTGAGTACAGGAGAGGGCTCAGTACACACCCCTGTGGAGCACCAGTGTTCAGTGTGATGGGGGATGAGGTGATGCTGCCCAGTCTGACCACCTGGCGTCTGTCAGACAGGAAGCTATGGATCCAGCTGCAGAGGGAGCTGCTCAGTCCTAGATCCTGCAGTTTCCTGTCCAGCTTCGAGGGAACGATGGTATTGAATGCTGAGCTGTAATCTACAAACAGCATCCTCACATACGTGTCTCTCTTCTCCAGGTGTGACAGGGCAGTGTGTAGTGTCAGGGCTATGGCATCATCAGTGGACCTGTTGTGGCGGTATGCAAACTGTAGAGGGTCCAGTGAGTCGGGTAGTGCAGAGCAGATGAAGTCCCTGACCAGCTTCTCGAAGCATTTGCTTACGATGGGGGTCAGGGCTACAGGTCGCCAGTCGTTCAATGAGGAGATGGTGGAGGATTTGGGTACAGGGACGATGGTGGCCATTTTGAAGCAGGCTGGGACTACAGACAGAGAGAGGGAAAGGTTGAAGATGTGCGTGAACACTCCAGCCAGCTGAGCCGCGCATGACCTGAGGACGCGGCCGGGAATCCCGTCCGGACCAGTAGCTTTGCGTGCGTTCACCTTCCTGAAGCACTTCCGCACATCCTCCTCAGACACAGTGTGCGCACTGACGTCATCCGCGGTGCGCACACTGTCCGGTCTCATGGTGTTCGCTGTGTCGAATCTAGCGTAGAATACGTTTAGATCCTCACACAGAGAGGCCGTGGTCTGCGGTGTGCTGGTTTTCCCTCTAAAGTCTGTGTTACACCCCGGCCTAGGCAACCGGAGTGCAACACGAAAAAAGTAAAAATAAAGGAAAAAAAAAACACACACAAAAAAACCCCACTAAAGCTCACCACCAAAATCCCGAAACGACAGTATCGACAAATCTATTTACAACAAACTATTTATTTACAACAAAACACCAAACTATTTACAACACGGGGGAGATCGCGACCATGACACACTGAAACACAGGGTTTAAATACCTAGAGGGAGCAATCAGGAAAATGGACAACAAGAGGGAAACACAGCTGGGGTAACTCAGAACTGACGAGACAGGGAAACGTAAACTGAAAAGACTAAGATAACACAGACTTTCAAAGTAACACAGGAAACACATAACAGTCACGCCAAAAACAACACACTGACAACACCGAAACGTAACAGTTCCCCCCACCCAAAAATCAAACATTTAACACCAAGTGAAAAGTTTGATCCAGACAGACGAAGCCGATGAAGGCTGGAGCGGTCCCACTGACCCTCCAGCAGACGACGAAGGCTGGAGCGGTCCCACGGACCCTCCAGCGAAGGCGGATGAAGGCTGGAGCGGTCCCACGGACCCTCCAGCGACGACAAAGGCTGGGGCGGTCCCACGGACCCTCCCCTCAGCGAAGGCAGACGAAGCTGATGAAGGCTGGAGCGGTCCCACTGACCCTCCAGCAGACGACGAAGGCTGGAGCGGTCCCACGGACCCTCCAGCGAAGGCGGATGAAGGCTGGAGCGGTCCCACGGACCCTCCAGCGACGACAAAGGCTGGGGCGGTCCCCGGACCCCCCAGCGAAGGCAATCCCGGACGAGCCCCCATATGTTACACCCCGGCCTAGGCAACCGGAGTGCAACACGAAAAAAGTAAAAATAAAGGAAAAAAAAAAACACAAAAAAACCCACTAAAGCTCACCACCAAAATCCCGAAACGAAAGTATCGACAAATCTATTTACAACAAACTATTTATTTACAACAAAACACCAAACTATTTACAACACGGGGGAGATCGCGACCATGACACACTGAAACACAGGGTTTAAATACCTAGAGGGAGCAATCAGGAAAATGGACAACAAGAGGGAAACACAGCTGGGGCAACTCAGAACTGACGAGACAGGGAAACGTAAACTGAAAAGACTAAGATAACACAGACTTTCAAAGTAACACAGGAAACACATAACAGTCACGCCAAAAACAACACACTGACAACACCGAAACGTAACATCTGTGATCGTGTTTAGTCCCTGCCACATACTCCGAGGGTTGTCAAACTGTTGCTCCACCCTGTCCCTGTACTCACGTTTGGCTGCTTTGATCGTCTTCCGGAGTTGGTAATGTGCGTGTTTGTAGTCCGATGTGTTCGCGGAGGCAAAGGCGGTGCTCCGTGCCGCGCGAACATCTCCGTTAATCCAGGGTTTTTGATTTGGGAAGGATTTAACTGTTCTGGATGGGACGACATCTTCCACGCATTTCCTGATAAATCCGCAGACTGAGTCTGTGTACTCATCTACTGAAAACTGGTGGCACCAGTGTCCGGCAGCCTCGCCTCTGTCAGTGCGCCCCAGGGTGGCTGTGGCTACAATGTAGCTGCCATCACCAGTGTGTGAATGTGTGTGTGAATGGGTGGATGACTGTGTATAGTGTAAAGCGCTTTGGGGTCCTTAGGTATACAAATACAGGCCATTTATGTCTCAAGACAGCATCCTGGAGAGTCTGACCTCCATACCTCATTTAATGAGGATGAAATTCCAGGCTAGGATACAGTTATGTAAAAGAAGGAAGGGAGGCAGGGAGGAGGAAAGCATGTGTAGTGGTGTAAGTCAGAGAGGGTGAGCCAGAATCTTCTCGTGCACCTGTAAAAGCACACTGTGTTTACATGCGTGTTAGGTTTTCTGCCTGAATTGCTTTGGACACACAGGCAGCACAGAACATGCTCCACATGTCTTACGTTGTCTGCATGTCCTGGACAAATATTAACATAAATGTATAAATTGCCAAACTTTCGGCAACAAAATTAATTTCATGGCTGCAAAGTAATTGTAAGTTACCACAACAGCAGTAGGCATGCTGTTCAGAAACACTGGTGTTTGTGTAGCCATAAACAATTCAACTTTCAATTCTATTCAATTTTATTTATATAGCGCCAAATCACAACAACAGTCACCTCACGGTGCTTTATATTGTAACGTAGACCTACAATAATACATACAGAGAAAAACCCAGCATCTGTCCTCGCTTGAGAAGCTAGTCAGAAAGACACTCTAAGCCCCAGAGGCCTTTGTTTTGCGCGCGATCAATCATCTACCTGGAGCCCCGTTGCTGTCCAGCTGTCTGAACAAACTATGTCGACCAATCATGTTAACATTATGTGTTTGCCTGGGTGCAGCAGTCTTTTGTCTCTGAGCCACAGAGAGCAGGTCCATGGTGCTATGTAAAATTCATTTCAAATTCTGTTTTGATAATAAATTGAGAAAACTGATAATTGGAGTGTGTTTGTCTTCTCTGTCTCATTAAAAAAAAAAAAAAAAACCCTACACCGACCATAAATTAATGTTTCAGTCTTAAATATGGTCAGTCTGTTTCTATTAATGGCCTACAAAGCACAGACCTTCAAGCTGGCAGTAAACAACCATCAGCTGGCCCAGCTGTCTTAGCTACTTGTTGGACAAACTGAAAAACCTTTGAAAGAGTCGTTGTAAACAGCTAACTGATGACTGACTCTCCATCAGGCTTCAGAACTCCAATAATATTATTATGACCTCTGACAGTGGACTCCGCTCTGTGCTTGTCCTCAGTGCAGCGTTCAATACTGTTGACCATAATATTTTATTACAGGCCTTTGTGTCTTTGAGTTACAGCAGTTTCTTGGCGAATGATGAAAACTTGACGTGCCGCCATGAACATGCCGTTTCACAAAACCTTAAAACCTTCGCCATTTATCATTAAATTCAAAACGTCTGACTTCCTGTTGGGTTTAACATGTGGCTCCAAGAGACTGTTTTGCATGTCTTGATATCGTACATCAGGCGGTCAGAGGATGGGCCTTATCTACCAAGCTACTAAATTTAATCCAGTTAGTTACCGAGTGCATCTAGAGGATAGCTGACCGATAGAGCCGAGGGAATAGACACTATCATTTCTGCAGAATCAATTGCTACAGACTTCCGAACTTCATATAAATATCAAACTTGGCTCAAGAACAGCGCATAAATAGCTTCGTGGAATGGGCTTCCATGGCCTAGTGGCTGCATCAAAGCCTTACTGTACATCACCAAGCACAAAGCAAAACATGCAGCCACTGGACTCTACAGCAGGGGATATGTGTTGTCTGCAGTGATGAATCATGCTTCTTGCATGAGTCTTTGCCAGGACAACAATACCTGTCGGTAAAATAAAGTGGAGCAAATGCACTTATATGTGACCCACAATGTTTTAAAATTGTTCCTGTGCTTCTGGGCTGGTTTAACCTTCGCTAGAGTTGAACCAGTCTTTGTGGTTTTAATTTAGTGGAATATGAGCTCGATGGAACAACAGAGTCCAGGACTGCAGTGTAAGTACCATTAAACAATGGATCTTGACAGTTCAGTGTAGAGTCTTGGCTCTAGCTAACAGATCTGCAGTTGTACATGTGATTGGAGCATGGATCACGGGTGTGGCTGTGGCATCAACTTCAAAAACGACAGGCATTGGTCAGAAAAAGTCACATCCTCAACACTACAGCAACAAGATTAGATCAAGCATAAGACCCAGCTCGTGATTGGATCCAGCAACCGTGATATTAACATAATCAAGAATTAAATACTATCACATTTAGACTACTTTAGGCTACGTTCACTCTGCAGGTCTTGATGCTCAATTCAGATTTTTTGATCAAATCCGATTTTTTTGTCTGCTTCTTCACACTACAAATAAAATGCGACAGCAAACGCGCTCTAGTGTGAACGCTCAAAGCAGCGCAAAAGAAGACGTCACACACAACGCGCTCTGTTTAGACCCAGAGCAACAGTGTTGTTTGACTGATGGACCTTAAGACTTGTTTCGGACTTTACGTTTCCCAATTTTTGCTTTAAGTTATAAAGTTATCTACATTTGGCCTAATAATGATCCTTATTGCTGTTTTAGAGGAGCGCTGCTTCAAAGGATAGCTGCAGATTTCTGTCAGAATCTGCAGATTATACAGTACAAATAAAATGTTCACGTTTCTCCAACGTTGTTCCCAACAGTTTCACCGGATGGTCAGGAAGCGTTCGCGATGTCTTCTCCGGCGCTGATAGTTGGCGTCTGTCTTGTGTCAGTGACGTAAAAGACGGATTTAATGCGACGTGACCATCAAACAGCAGTCGCAGATTTGTATCGTATTCAGCACCACATACCAAAGTGACCCAGGTCTGATTTGAAAATATCGGATTTGTGCCGTTCACACTGTCACACCATGATCGGATAGATGGTCGCAGAGGGTCAGTAAAGTCTGATTTGGTGCGCTTTCGCCTGCAGTGTGAACGTAGCCTTAGTTAACAATTCAGAAAACTCCAAGATAAAATTATTATGTCCTTAATTTGGCCATACATACCGATTTGTGAAATTTTAGCTTCATATTTCAAATAGTTTGCAAGAGGCGTGTTTTTAAATGGACCAAATTCCAGCATGTTATTCTTACGTTTTAAACTCTGAAGCTATGTTTGAACATAAGTATCTCAAAAACTAAAAACTCCAACATGAAATTAATACAACTGAATAAGTATCTGTAATTTATGAAAATTCAAGCCGTCCTATGAAGCCTGATATTTGAGGACACACTAATACAGAAAAAAGAAAATCACATTTCAAACGACACCTACTGACAATTTCTGATTGGTATGTATATTTGTATTTTGCAATAATGCAAAATTAACCTTTTAGAATCATTTTTACACTCTGCCAGTGTGAGCCAGGTATACGGTCACGTTGCTTCTGAGCTGTTCAGCCCTTGCTGAAATGATTCACTAACCCTTGCACAGGCAGGTAAAAGTGTCCTTTTTTCTGTTAAACAACACGTTACCCAAGGCCTGAGCCATTTTACCTCCACACAAAAGAGTCGTTTCTTTTAGAAGATATCTGAAAGTAGAGTGCAATTCAAACTTGCAAGGTCATAAAATCATTCATCATCAGCGCATAAAACATGTATGCATAATAATTAAACAGTCCATTAACAGTCCATATTTGTTCATTCAGCTTAAGTAACTTTCCTCCTACATCTTTTCATCTTCCACAATGTGTTTCTGCTGCGTGAAGCAAGAACCAAAATCTTAGAATCTGGCAACTACAAGCTACAGTTTTAAAAGGTACAATGGATTTTAAGTGCTGCAAAGATTTATTTAATATGTTTTTGCTGTAAAGTTTGCACTTGGGTCTGGGTGTAATTTGTGTCCATCTTTCCACTAAGTTCGTTTTCAATAGCATACAAATTATTTTCATCCACATCCATAGGAGCAGGAGCTGGTCAAACTGGGGTCAGTTGGACCAGCAGTTAACCCATTACAGAATAAGTGACTGCAACCGAGATGGTGTAATCAAGAGTCCAATGTCAAACAGACGGAAACAACTCGAGATGTCAGAGATGAGCCAGCGCATTCTATGCTACATTTTGCTCTTATTTCATCCTGACTTGTTCTAATGCCATGCACAGAAAAAACTAATAAGGTGCTTGTTTGTCTGCATTTATTATAGAAACTTTGCTTATGCAAAACTGCCATGGAGATTTGTTTATTATAAACCAGCTGATTGCAAAAAAATCCAATGGCTGCTAAAGTGTTTTTAAAATTGATTTAAAAAAAAAGCTCATAACATTTTTTTTACTATAGCAACCATACCCAAAAGGTTTTTACCCCGAACAGTTTTGTAGGTCTAAGCCTGAGGTATATCCATCTGAAGCTAAAATGATCTAAAACTGAACTAAACTAGATGTGAGAAATATTTTTAGATATTTTGAATTTAAAAAAGATCTAAACTAAAAAGCTTTACTAAACTGCATACTAGTTTAATAAAAAAATCTATGCAAATTGAAATCAAAATCTATAGCTAATATCTTTTGCTGTATTCTTTGGTAATGGGGTTAAATCTGTCAGCCTGCCTGATCAGGCTTCAGTGAATGATCACACAAAGTGTTGTTAGTACTGTATCTAATTTTAGATAATTGTGTGGTGAAGCACATTATCTCCACATGCAGTGTAGTGTTCCCTCAGAATTATCATCATCAAGGATTCCTGCTGTATGGATCATGAAATAAGAACTTCAGCCGGTCTACTTTACATTTTAGTTCATGTTGGTTCCCAGCCTGCAGCCAGATGTCAAGTGGTGTAGAAGATTAAAAAATAAAGAAATAATAATAAAAAGTTAAACTAGAGGTAGTTTAGCATTGGACCCGAGGGCTGGCACAGAAAGCAGCAGTGAAACAACGAGTGTGTTTTTAGGACAGCCGTGCATGGCCCAGTGCCTCCTTAGTAATGTGTGCTTTCTCTGCCTACAGCATACACGGTTTGAATCTGCACAAAACCTGCAGTGCACACACCACAACAGTCGCACTCATAAACGCCAGCATTTGCGTCAAGTCCTACCTTCACCGCCTCTATGTGAGTGACATTGTCAAACAGGATGTCATTAGCGGCCACTATCTGGTCCCCGACTCTCAGTCCTTCTCTCTCAGCCGATGAGCCTGGCTCCACTAGGGACACATAGATGCCTACGCCGTGCTCTGAACCACCTCGAACGCTGAAGCCCAGACCCTCGTGGCTCCTGGAGCGCGTGAGGGTCACTTTGCGCGTATCTCCAAAGGGGCCCACGCAGAACGGTGGGACCACGCACGCAGCGAGTTCAGCAGCTGCGCTTAAACTGTCCGGGCAGCCCGACGACGACAGGACCTGCTCAGGGATGGAACTGGCAGCTGAATCTACCTCACCCGCAAAGTCCTCTGCGATGCCGTTGCTGGGGATGAGGTCCGACTTCAGATAGAGCCCCTCGGACGTGTACTGATCGAACAGCAGCTGGTCGGACCTCGGGATGACCAGGCGCAACATGGGCAAGAGGTGCCGTTTGTCTGGCGTGTTGAGAATCACTTTAAGAGTTTGAACCAAGTCGAAGACGTTGCGCTTGGCGTGGTAAACATTGAGACAGTGGATGAACTGCTCTCTCTCCCGGTCATTGAGCAGAATATTGAGAGCTTTGTGCAGCCTTCGGACGTTAGTCGAGAGCGCACGGCCGCCCAAGACGATCGAGTTCAACGACGTGTTGAGCGAAACGCTCTCGAGGTCAGCGCTCATCCTACAACATAACAGAGCGTCATACAGATACGAGGTTTGACCGTGAATATGATCAAATTCACCTCAAGTCGGCACTCCCCCTTAAAAGTAAAACTTGAAACGCGCATCAGACAGTTTCAGCAAGTGCCACGCACACGATGTGTCACCTCGAAACAAAACATTTCCACAGCCGATGCCCGTATTCATCTGGCTCTGAACAAAGCAATATGTCCCCGCGTGTTTTATTCCATGCACAGCGCGAGCTCCACCGCCGTCCACGGAAAGCTCTCCTTATCAATATACACAATCTAACTGCACCTCATTCCAACATTTGATTCATCTTCCCTGCAGCTCGATCAGTTCCCCCAGCAAACTCAGCGCGCAGAGTGGAGCGCTGAACTGAACGCGCTGACCCTTTATATAGGAAATGACGCAGGTGCGCGCGTGTGTGTTGCTAAGAAACTGACAACACTATTCACCCTTATTTAAATTATTATGTTGGGCAATTCATTACCTAATATTTTAGGCCACAGTGTAGATGAGCCGACCTGATGAACAAAAACAGATCCCTGTTCTGTCCAATCGAGATTTATCCAGACAACTTAAAAACAAAGTGTAGGCTGGATCATCCACATGCATATAATAGTAGGTGTCGACTTATCAGTCTTTAAGCTGATAAAGCAAATATCTCTCAGAGGCATAACTAAAGCTTTTTCTAAGCAGCAGTTTATAGGAGCCTCCTCATGAGAGCAAGACTGTCTCACAAAACATTTGTGTTGCACTATTGTGCTGCTGAGGGGACACTGACAGCACAGCATGACTCCGTCCAGGTAAACAAAAGATCATAAAAGCCCCTTTGGCATGAAATCAGCCCCGGGTTCCCTGTGTGATCCTACAGAATAAATGTGTACCGCCTACTGTTTTCCACATAGTGGCTGATCACGGTAAATTTATTTATTTGTTGAACAGTTGTTTATTAAAATAGACAGCAATAAACGTTTAAGACATGAATAGAAACTTCCATTGGCTGACACTTAAAAAGAAGAAAAAGTCAATTTAACTTCTGGGATATTGATCTGGTCCATTAAGTAGCAGCAAGGGTCGTTAAATCGGTTTCAGCTGCTTCTGTGTTAATGAAATGAACAACAGAGAGACTAGAAGGACAACAGCAGGATGGCTGTAGCTCAGGGAGTAGAAGGTCGTCCACTAATAGGAAAGGAGGGAGCTCAGTTAGCCTTGTATAATATTCAGGCATTTTACAGAGAAGGAGACACAAATTGCAGTGTAAGTCATTCTATGGTGTAAATAATGTTAAGTAGTAATTTCATGGTAATTTAAGGAAAACCAAACAATATTTCCAAATCTTACAGTGTAAGCTGCACTTTTCAGGACACAGGCCATATTATGGAGTAACTTCATCTTGTTATCCAGGTGTATAATGAATATTCTACTAATCAACTGTCTTTTTATATGAAATACAAAATAACACTGTGATGAGAACTTTTCTGCCCTCTTATTTGATTTTATACATTGATACATACAATCAACCTTTGCAGGACTCACCTGAGCATATAATAATACAGACAAGGTGAGTTTCATTAACCTTTTTAATTAAAAACAAAAACATCAAACTGAACAACTGAACTTTGTGAGCGAGGATAGCACACTGAAGCTTTCTCCTTTCAAAGGACAACTGACAACAACATGAAATTAGAGTTTGGCACAGGATCCTTCTGTGACCAGTAAGAAAACAGGCCTGGACCCCTTTTTTCTTCAGAGCTGTCTTAATTCTTTGAAGGTCAGATTCAACAAGGAGCTGGAAACATTCCCCAGACAAGACATGAGATGCCATCTGAATACTAAATGTTCAAAGAACCAGTTTGAGATCTCCTGCTAGAAGCATCCACACCGACAAGATATTTTCCCACAGAGAATATTTTCACACATCCTCAGGGTGGTTATGGGGGAAATGCCAGCATATCTGAACAATCATGCAATACTCGGAGTCCTTGAAGTGACTTTTCTTTCCCATTCTTACCCTTGGTTTGAATATCAATAGGCTGTTTTGACCTTGTCTACATGCATGCAAACACACTGAGTTGTTCCTGAGGTCGTAGGTTAATGGCTCAGTGCTTGGTTAAAACATATTTACATACTACATTTACTTTTGTATGAGAGAAGAATGACAAAGTCAGTAGAAATATTTTTTAAGTAAATGTTAGGGCATTACACTCTTTTCATTTTATGTCAACAAGGTGAATAGGTGAGGTGTTCTCTCAGTGACATAGTGTCCCATGTCTCTCTTGAAACTTAAATTCCTTGGTGTCTGTTTCATTATAGACAAAGCTGTTTTGACTCTGAATCCTGCCAGGGGATGGTGAAACAAATAATAAAACTCACGGCGTTCATTAAACCCTCTTCCCCCACAGAGGACTCGGATAGCTCAGTAGGTAGAGTGGTTGCCCCATGATCGGAAGGTCGGGTGTTTGAATCCACTGAATGGCTACCCTGAGGTACCCCAGAGCAAGGCACCGTCCCAACACACAGCTCCCCGGGTGCTGGATTGGTGGCTGCCCACTGCTTCACTGAGTGAATGGGTAAAATGCAGAGGACTAGTTTCCCTATGGGGATTAATAAAGTATACATTACATCATATTATCCCCCATGGAGGAACTTACAGAGGCAGTAACTGAAAGCTGATGTTGGATGACGCAGCTTTTTGAGTGGCAGAAAGTTGGATGACAAAGCGCTATAAAGCCAGATCAGCTCAATCTACGCTGGAGGCAGCCAGATTACAGAAAATGTCGAATCCTCACGTATTTCTGATCCCTCGCCGCTGTCTTCTGCAGAGTCTCTTGGGGAAGGGACGGCAGGGGAGAAATCTAGAAAGGGGGGGAGGAATTTCCATCTTTAATAAAACCAAATAGAACAAACTGTGCAACATTGAAACATTGAAATACAAATTACCAGGAAAACTGAAGCCAGAGCATGGACCTGAGTGAAGGGAGGGAACTGGGTTTGGGGGTAGGCGGAGCTCCTTCCACCTCTCTTCTTCCCCCCAGCTCACAATCCACTCCTCTGGGAGACCATCCCTTACTGACACTGCAATTCAGTGAGGTGAGAGATATTCCCCCTCTCCGTACGATTTCTCCTATTGTTCCTGTAAATAGCAAACAGACAGCTACAGGAGACCTGGACTCCTTCCGGATCCCTCCGGCTCCACAACTGCTACACATAAGTCCTTCTAAGTCCTTCTTTACCGTCATCCCATCCTCTCACTTCTCTTCTTCCCCCTTCAACCTCCCTTCCTGCGCCGGACCAAAGACAGGGGGAGGGGAAGAGACCTGGGAGGGTGAAAGCTGTGTCTCTAACCTCCCATATGGATTTTGTCCAATAATACACAAAAGAGGCAATGAACCGGGACCAAAAGCCATTCATTAAATCAAATTAAAGGCATTCACTCTAATGTGTCGGCTTTTTTAGGAAACCACCAAAATATCAACCTGCAGTGACGGGTCCAAGAGCACCAACCAGAGTCCTCCTCCTGTAGTCAGAGCTCTGGATGACTGCAGGGGCGCCCCCTGGGGGAGGTCGGGGAATGGACTCAAATCCAAAGGGTGAAAGGAGCTCATGTAGAAAAAGGTGGTGGGAAGTGACAACAGCATGATGATAGCAAGGTCTGTGAGCCATAGTATGGCTGAGTACAAAGTGGCGGCGACCTCATCTGACCCCAAAAATATCCACCCCGCTGAGCCTCCAGCCAGACCCGCCTCCTCCCAGGGGAGAACCCGAGAGACGACAGAGGGTGAGAAGGAGAGACACAAAGGAAGAACAGTGAACAGGGCATAGGTATCATCCCAATTATCATAATGCTAGAAAAGGGAGGAAAATTATGGATTGGGAATTCTGAGGGAATAAACCAATTTGGTTTATTAAAACCAAGTCTTCATTTTGTGTTTCTTAAGCCATTCAGAGGTGGACCTGCTGCTGTGTTTGGATCATTGTCCTGCTGCAGAACCCAAGTGAGCTTAAGCCTGAGATTCTCCTTCACAAAGCTTTGGTAGACGGAATAATTCATGGTTCCTTTTACTACGGCAACACTTCAGGTCCTGAGGCAGCAAATGATGCTCTTCTGAAATGTTGTGGTACTTTTACGCCAGATGTCATAGAGCAGCGGTCCCCAACCTTTTTTGTGCCACGGACCGGTTTATGCCCGACAATATTTTCATGGACCGGCCTTTAAGGTGTCGCGGATAAATACAACAAAATAAAACCAGTACCGGTACCGAAAAAAAGAAGATTTATTCATAACACACGTGAAAAGACCCAGGAAAACCGAGTTAACAATAAAAACGATAACAAAATAACGCTGGAAACCGATAAAAACCCTGAAAACCAGACATTTCACACCTGAGTCTCAACTCTCGCGGCCCGGCACCAAACGACTCACGGGTCCGAGGCCCGGGGGTTGGGGACCGCTGTCATAGGGCACACACCTTCAACTTTTGCCTCATCAGTCTCGTCAGAATATTTTCCCAAATGCGTGCGTGTGCGTGTGAGAGAGAGACGTGCTATGATGCATGATTGAGACATGGCACTGACAAAAAGACTGCAGTTGGCAAAGCTGAAGATTTTCAGTTCAATGAAATTGACATTTTATTTGCACCAAATCACAGCATCAGTGGCCTGGAGGTGATTTATACTGTAAGATCCTACAGTAATATAGAGACTACCCGAACAATCAGATGACCTCCTATGAGCAACCACATGGTGACAGTGGGAAGGAAAAACACTCTTTTAACACAAAGACATGGTTAGACAGCGTGTTTCTAATATTTATAGGGGTGAATACAATAACCACAGTTTTATCTGAATTTAGAAACAGGAAATTAGAGATTATTCAGGCTTTTGCATTTTTAAGACTTTCCTGCACTTTAACTGGTTTATCCCCTCTGGCTTCACTGATATACATAGCAATGAAAATATATGCTGCATCTTCTAAAGCTGCATAAGGGCAAAATACAGTATGTGTACATTTGGATCAAGGCCTGCTTTTGGTATATATGGTTATTACGTCGAGTTCTACAAGAACTTTTGAAATGTGATTACTCCCCTGACTGATTTGTCAGATCATGTTAATCTTTCGAGCGCATTTCTGAGTGTCAGGACTCAGATCAGCCGAGGCTCTGATCGCCCCTGATTTTGCTTGAGACCGATAGCAAAGCTCAGGGTACAAGCACAGTAGTTTTGCAGGTGTCTTTGACAAGGCCGTGTGCTATTTTTCACAGAAATCCAAAGAACACCACACGAACCACAATAAACCCTGTGTTACGTTTGTCACAGCAACATTTTGAGGTGTGTGTTGGTTTCAGCTCCACCCCAGCTGTTGCAGACACTGACTACACCTTGTGTTCCTGCTTCTGCTGTAAGCCGACAGTCAGCATGTTGTGGGCTGGTCTATACCGCTGGAAAAGGTCAACATTGAGATTCACCATCTGAAAGGGACTGATGCTCGGTGCCATGTAGAGTTGGGTTAAAAATCTTAAGTTTGGGGTCCTCCGGGTGATCCACAGCTTTTGTATCATGTTTGCAAATATCGTAAATGTGTATCTTCCTCTAAAATCAGCGATAGATGCAGGAGTGGAAGTTCTTTTTAATAAACGGTTTGTTATAGAGACAGATAACAGAGCTTTTGGGTTTTGCCAAGTTTGGTAGAAAAAAAATGGGGGGGGGGGGTAATATGATGTCATCACTGTACTTGTACTTGTCTCTCTCATGTTTTCAACTAAGGCTTGTTTATATAAATCTACATATATGTCTGTGAACATGTGTATGCATGCATACTGTATACATGTGAATAATCATGTGATGCTTTGCTGTATGGTGGGCAGGATGCAGGACCCCAACACAGGAAAATTAACTGAAAGCAGCAGCTTTATTGCTGAAGTCACTATTATCAGTATAAAACAAAACTAGAAACAGAAAACTCACTACAACACTAGAAAATAAACCAGGACCTGAGAATTAGAGTTACTTGGAGCACAGAGGACGAACCGCAGCATTGCGAGGGTACGACACGACAACTAACAGAGACAAACACGAAGGGCGAAGGTAATGGGAAACAGGAAGGAGGCACAGCTGGGGCTAGTCCAACATAACGAGACAAAGGAAGCAAAGCAGGATACACGGACATAGGACAGGAAACACAACACACATGCAAGACAGACTCGGAGACACAGGCTTCACACTGAGACGTGACTGACTCGGGAACAGAAGCTCATGAACCAGGAAGTGTCTGATATCACACTTGAGAGTATATACGTTAATAATATTATACAAAGGATTATTTATCAAACATGCAATAAAGATTATATGGTAATGACGGATACACCAATATGATTGTTTTCATGTAATGTTCTTAAACAAAAGTTTCTGTTAAAAAGATCTTCAAAGCATAGTGAAGATAGCACTTGGTGCACTTAACAGCCTCGTGCCTGTTTGCTTGTTCCAAGCCTGTAAACTGTTACAATTCATAGAATAATAGGTGCTTTAAAAAATTTATGCAACAATGAACTTTTGATTACAAAATCTCTGAGCTCGTAGTGATATTGTTATTCTCCCTGTAGGCGAAGCAGCCGGGGAAAATCCCAATACTTCCTGCACAGTGTCCCTCCAGCCACTCCTGGTTAACTACAAACGAGCGTAACAGAGAAACAAAGAGGAAATTAATACTTTTTGCATCTAAACAGATGACCCAGGAATGTAGCATCAATTCAAATTGCAGACAAAAACAATGATTAGAAGTTTCACTTTGAGCCGTGGAGCCTCACCTTCACCGAGGATGTCAATAGTGTCACCTTCACTGAACTCCAGGTCTTCGGGCCCCTGAGCATCATAATCATAAAGGGCCACCATCTGGTAGAGGATAGTACGGCTGGCCAGGGGATCTTCTTTCTGCAGTTCAGTAGCACAGTGTGAGTAAGAGAGTGAACCTGTAAACTAGCTGAGATATCATTAGAGAAGCATCTTCACATTTTTTGGTGTGTGTTACAATTCGACACAAAAAGACAAACAGTTAAATGTAAATAACATTTTCTTTAAAAGTGTGGCAAAATTTCATGTTCGTGTTTTATTTTTGCATCATTGATAAATATAATATTTAAAGCTGAAATAATTAAGACAAAGTTACTTGCTGTCTTTTGCAGTGTAAAGTATTTTGTACTAGTATGTGCTCAAATATGGGACCTAACGGGACTGCTTGATTTTTTTTAAATTTCAGTAAGTCGTTACTGCAACATTTCAGATGTATCTGTTCTAAATTACGTCCTGATTTATTTTGTTGGTGAGAAGAACCTGTGAATATCTGAAGCCTTTAGCTTTGATAGTTTTTCACACATTTCTGTACAAACACTACCTCCACATTTTTGTGCACATTGAAATGTACACATGGAACAAAACGTATGAAAGTTTTGTAGAAATAAAAATAAGAAAAATTATTGAATGAGTTAGTACACACACATGCATATATAAATATATGCATGGAGGGGAAGAGCTACGCAGGACCCTCGAGCTTCCAGGCCTCTGGTAGAGGACCCGAGCTTGAAGGATACAGACTGTGGGGAAGACAGGCAGGCAGACAGACAGACAGGCAGGCAGACAGACAGACAGGCAGACAGGCAGGCAGACAGACAGACAGGCAGACAGGCAGACAGACAGACAGACAGACAGGCAGGCAGACAGACAGGCAGACAGACAGACAGACAGGCAGGCAGACAGACAGACAGACAGGCAGGCAGACAGACAGGCAGACAGACAGACAGACAGGCAGGCAGACAGACAGGCAGACAGACAGACAGACAGACAGACAGACAGGCAGACAGGCAGGCAGACAGGCAGGCAGGCAGACAGGCAGGCAGGCAGGCAGACAGACAGACAGACAGGCAGGCAGACAGACAGGCAGACAGACAGGCAGACAGACAGGCAGGCAGACAGGCAGGCAGACAGACAGGCAGACAGACAGGCAGACAGACAGACAGGCAGACAGGCAGGCAGGCAGGCAGACAGACAGACAGACAGACAGACAGACAGGCAGGCAGACAGACAGGCAGGCAGACAGGCAGGCAGGCAGACAGACAGGCAGACAGACAGACAGGCAGACAGGCAGGCAGACAGACAGACAGGCAGATTGAATCAGTTTATAGACTAAAATGTATTCTAACCTTTGAGTCACCAAAGTAGCACCTTTGGCAGATAGAGCAGCTGAACAAACCTGTGCCAGTCATTCTACAATAGAAATCAAATATTCCCCATGAATGTGGACCTTGTCGCTGCTTTGCTTTCCCTCTTCTGTCCAGTTCAAACCAGCTGGATGGGCTTTAAGTCTGCAGACTGTGCTGCACACTCCATGTTTCCAAGCTCACCATCTTGTTCTTTGTTCCTGAGGTAGTTCTGGCACAGCTTGGACTTACGTTTGGGTCGTTATCCTGCTGTAGGATGAACCCCTGACCAACTGCACACCAGAGGGTCCTGCATGGAGTGCTGTGGTAGCTGTTTTGGTTCAGGGAGCCTCTCACTCTGTACGAGTCACCGACCCTGGATCCAGCAAACAGCCCATCACACTTCCTGCTCCATGTTTGACAGTTGATGCCTCATACTGTGGATCCGTCCTTTCACCTACTCGACAGCGCACAAAGATCCTGCGTGATGAACCGAATATTTCAAATTTAGTTTCGGTCCATAAAACCTTCTTCCAGTCTTCAGTAGTCCTGCTGTTTTATGGCTCAGGCAAACCTCTTGTCTTATTCTGACGTCTGGCTTTCTTGCTGCAGCTCGTCCTGTCAAACCTGCACCTCAAAGTCTTCACAGCTGAAACTGAGACTTGCTCACTACGACCACTATTAAGCTGCTTGAAGCTGTTGTCCTGTGAGCCGCCATCACACAGCTGTTAACTCTCAGAAACTTGTCCTCTGAGTCGTGTCTTTGGGTCTGCAGACGTCTTCCTGTCACAGTTTGTTTCTGAGCCTTTGGATGGTGAAGGAAACTGGACTCACTGACAGCTGCAGTTTCTCTGTAGGACAGACCTACTTTTATAAGTGTTATGATGGTCTGTCTCTCTTCCATTGTCAATTGCCTTTCCCCCCATTTGTGTAGCAACACTCTACTTTCTGCAGTACAATACTGTTTAACTGATGCTCACGAGCGTATGGCACCACAGTGTGTTCAGCACTGCTTCTATGCAGGCAGAGGGGGGAGTAATCCAGAAAGTTGGAACAGCTGCAGGAATTAGTAGCAGCAGCTTTCAAGGCTTGGTCAACCTGCATTGCTGCAGAACAGATTTAACCTGTTAACCCTTGTTGTCCCTGAAAAAGGCTTTTTGTATGATTCTGAAATGTACATTATTTTTCAGTTTTGAGTAACTGCACCTTTGTTTATCCTCTGGCAGTTCACCCTCACCTTTGTACCATTTCAAGCTGTTCATTGGACTGAATGACTTGTAATAAATAACTGGAATAATTCTGAATTTAAAAGTTGTAAAACTTTTGACTGGTAGTGTAAATGAATGAAGGTACTAGTAGTTGTGGTCTTTCAGCTGTCCATTTGGAAAGTGTGCAGTATATGCAAGCACTGGCTCTATAGACAGGGACACTGTAGCTAACTACTATGCCCTTCGTGTCTGATTCTGTTCTGTTGCTTTTAGTTATTCCACAGCAGATCTTCTGGGTCAGCGTCACCCTTTCCGAGCATCCTCTTCTGTCGCACCAACCTTGTGCATGTCCTCTTTCACTACATCCATAAATCTTCCTCTTTTGTTCCTGCCTTGCAGCTCCATATTTCAATCCTTTGCCCACTATAATAACTATAATCCTCCCTCCTCTTCCCGTCCAAACCATTTCAGGCTTCCTGCCTTGTTATGAACATAAACTAACACAACATTTATAACGTGTGGGGAAGCTGGTGGCAGTGTTGCTGTGACACCTCCACCACCATATTTAGTTTAGATACAAACCTGGCACCACAGGGTAGCTCTGCCGGCCTCAGCCAACTGTTGCACAGTGTGAGCCGACTCGATTTCCCCGTCCAGAGGTGTCAGCACGCAGGAGCCGTGGTGCTTACGTCTAATGAGAGAGGACGAGGGAGTGAGAGGAAGTGGTGGATCAGCAGGAAAATAGATGAAAAACTGGCAGATGAGCAGGAAAATACAGAAAATGAAAATCTTCTGCCTGTTCATGTTTGATGTCTGTGCACACTGTAACATTCTTACTCTGATGGAGGGCATTTGTTTGTCAGCTTCTGCTGTTACCTGAGGCGCAGATGAGATGCCGGCTGGTCCAATTTCTCTGCGACTCGTTCCTTAAGTTCACTGTATGTCGTGTCCAGAGGGACAGACAGAGCCACAGTGTAAATGTAGTGAACCTTCACCACCACAGAGTCTGCCTCTGCTCTCTGAGCTGAGCTGGCATGCTGCGAATACAAGAGCGTCTAAAGATAAATCATTGGAAAACAGGTTTTTTAGATATAATTTTTTGTCTATTTTTTGTTAAGGTTTGTGAACTAAAGCTGCCTGTGTAGCGGTGTGGTTGCAGCCAACCAACTGAATAGCCCTCATTCATTCATTATGTCATTATATCATTCACCTGCAGTCGTCATTTCAAACATAAGAGACATGAGGCCCAGTATGTACCCAGTGTTGGGTTTGTCCTTCCTCGGCTACTGCAGACACACGATGAGCTCCATGGAAAGGCTGGAGCTATACACTGCTGTAACTGGTTGTGTAATTTGCTGTTCGCTGTCAGCCAACTGATGACGTACTGGACATTTCTAAATGCTGTACGGGCAATTAAATTGTTAGCTAAGTGACTTATTTCATGTTTCTGCAAACTGCTTCGCTGCTGGCTGGTATGTTAAATAAGTTTGAAAAGAAACTCAAACAAATAAGTGATTAGTTTAGATTTGAGTTTTGTTTTAGCTCAGAACAGATGTGACAACATACCAGTGTCACAAACATCTGCAGCACTGCATGCATGCGCTGTGTCGCGAAATCTCAACAAACCGTCTAACGACTGAAGATCTTTTGATTTTCAGGAATCTTACTAGGTTTTAATGTTTTGTGCTTGTTGTTGTTTGATTCAAAGACTTCTCTCTACTCACCTGAATAATTTAGCAAAAAATTCATATCAGAGCCCAAAGTGAAACCTTCACAACGCTGTTTAACCAGCAGCACCAATATTCACGTGTCAGAACAAGAATATTTACTCCAAAATCAAACACGTCTGCTGTCCTCCAGTGTCACAGTGACTTAACTGGAACAAATCAACATTGCGCTGTTAAGTTCAACTTTACAAAACGGTTTCTTCAAATGCACAAAACTTATTATATTTAGATCAGGGAAAAAGTGTGTGCATTTGTGTGTCCGAGGCAATCAGCTGTGAGTCCTTCTTTCAGTGCATCGGCTTTCATCTTTCGAAGGAGGATTTACCTGCTCTCGTGCTTTGGCTGTGCATTTGGGAGTCTCAGAGTGGGTGGCAGTAATGTAAGATGGAGGAGGTGTGTCTGAGGTAAGATGTCCTGCAGGGAAACCACAGTAAAGGTGCATATCAGCAAACACAAAAAGGATGAAAGCCACTAGAACCAGCAATGATTTTTTTTAATCGTTGTTTTATCTCCAGTCTTCAGTGCAGGCTTTATCTTCCAACAATACAACTAAAAAGAACAACTCACCAAACACATATAACCAGTAAAGTAGATTTCATGGAAAACCATCCTAAGAGCTGCACAGTGTGTGCAGTAGCATCATCCATTACACAAAGGCACAGACAGTCTTCCATGATACTGTGTAGTGCATCAAAATATTCATGCATTTTTCTGCATTCACAATTTTATCCATTTTGACGAGACCCTCAACACCACTGGCTGAGATGCAGCCCCAAATCACGAGACAGCCTCCACCTTGTTTTACAGATGTCTGCACACGCACACGTTGCACCTCTCTCCTGACCTTTACTGAACATTGAAACAATTTGAACTCAAATCTGACTGTTTATGACAAGGCTTCAGCCAACAGTCGATGGATTGTGGCTCAGTTGTGTTGCAGTGGGTTCGGTGCCAGGAGGCTATCAGAGGGGACTGATTGTGTAATTGTGCGCTCTCTGTTCTAACAGGCAGCTGGGCCTACACTGTAAAAAATGATGGATGTTACATTTACAAAAGTTTAACTTTCTCCGAAAGTTGATTCTGTTCATCTGGACGTTTTCAGTCACTCGTCAGGTGACGTCTTCAGTCTCAGCTGACTGCAGGTTTCAATCTTATAAACAGCACATTTGCATAATGACTGAAACCAGCCCACTGAAGGAACAATGGGCTGGGAGGTCAGTCTTACAGTTTTTTACAGACGTTAGGACACATTTCCCAATACTTAGGTCACTTTTGCAAACTCTTCACACAATCCTCCTAACTGACCGTCAGCTTGGCAAAGCAGTTCATTTCACATTCAAAATGCACTACAACTACCAAAACACTTCATTCAGGTCTCAAATAACCTCATTCTTCCAGAACACTAGCAAAGGTTGACAGCCGACAAACACACTTTGTCACCCACAAAACAATGACCTAAAAAACACTAACAACATGTTACACAGTGTTTTCTTGTGTAAAACAAGGACACATCTCTGTTTATAATTTCAATATATGTTACTGGAATGAATCAGACATCATGCAGAATTCGTTAATATTTGTTTATGTATTTTTTATTTTTTTGCACTAAGTAATCCCAAAATACAAGAATTTGTATACACACCATCCACTGATACACATACAATAGTAATGCTAATCTACTCGGTCTCCTCCATTTGGCCACAGGTTCTCATCCACATCACATCTTATGTCATCTAGGGCAACACACCTAGGAAAGAATCTTCTGGCTGCCAGAATTGAAGGAGTTGAAAAATTGAAGGAGTAACACCTGTGCAGATGTTCATCTACAATGAGAATCAGCTGTGGCTGGTTAAACTGCATTTTTAGATTTAAAATATGTTTCAATAAAATATTGCTGTTGCATGTTGCTGTCTTTTCAAGTTTTGCATTGTGTTATTGTTTTGGCCATAAGTTTAACAGTTTTGAAAACAGTATGTAAGCACATGCAAAATGTCCTGTACATACAAAGATTTTTGGCAGTTGTTGTGTCTGAGTGAGAAGATAATTCATGAAATTTGAGAGATGTAGTCATTGAATGCATTTTGTGCCAAAACAATGATAACTGGTCCTCAGTTTAGCCCACATAGACTTCTGTTGTGCTCACTGTGTGAGGAGTTTTGCAAACGTGACCTAAGTATTGAGACATGTGTCCTAGCATCTGTAAAAAACTGTAATTATGCAAATTCTCATGACCACTTGCATCCCAGTCACGGAAGCGTTGGAGGCGGTCCGTAAGAGATTACAGGATGACCCCAACCTCAGCAACAGGACCGCTCTCAGCATCCACCAAGTGTGTTTGAACTGTGTCTTCATTCCACCTACTTCACATACAAGGCTCAGTTCTACAGGCAGAAACATGGGTGTGCCGTGGGCTCCCCAGTTTCAACCATCATGGCCAATTTGTACATGGAGGAAATGGAAAAGAGGCCTTTGCTATCCTACCCTGGAACACCACCAAGTCATTGGTTCAGATATGTGGATGACACCTGGCTGAAAATCAAATCTCAGGACGTACCACATTACCACATTAACTCTGTGGACCGACACATCAAATTCACCAGGGAGGATATGAAAAGGGGCAGGTTAGCCTTCTTAGACTGTGAGATTTCCATCAGTAATGGGGGACATCTAAAGCTGACGTGTACCGTAAACCTACACATACGGATCAGTATCTAAGGTTTGACTCTCATCATCCACTGGAGCACAAACTGGGCGTCATCAGGACGCTACAACACAGAGCGAACACCATCCCCACTGACACAGCAGCCAGGGAGGCAGAAGAACATCAAGAAGGCCCTGAGTAAATGTGGTTATCCTAGCTGGACTTTTGTCAAAGCTGGGAAGGCTCCTAAAGAAAGCTCCAGCTGATCCAGGAGAGAAGGACAACCGCTGCCCAAGCGAAAACCTGTAGTGATCCCGTACGTGTCAGGAGTATCAGAGCAGTTGAGACGCATTTTTTCTAAACACCGGGTCTCTGTGACTTTTAAACCCCAAAACATACTGCGCCAAAAACTGGTCCACCCCAAGGATCGGGTCCCCGACACAAACAGAGTAACATAGTGTGCGCTGTTAAGTGCAGGAGGATTGGCAGGATTTATACATCGGGGAAACCAAACAACCTCTGGCTAAGAGGACGGCACAACACAGAAGAGCCACCTCGTCAGGCCAGGACTCTGCAGTCTGTTTACACCTACAGGCCAGTGGACACTCTTTCAATGATGAGGATGTAACATCCTGGACAGGGGGGAGCGCTGGTTTGAGGGCGGAGTCAAGGAGGCCATTTACATGAAAAGGGAAAGACCATCTCTGAATGGAGGAGGGGCCTAAGGGTACATCTGTCACCATCTTACATGCTGTGATTGCAGCCATTCCCCAACTCTCTGTGAATGGGACTCATGGTCTTTGATCAGTGGTTGTTGATCAGTGGTTGTTGATCAGTGGTTGTTGATCAGTGGTCATGAGACTTTGCATAATTAAGATTAAGGAACTGCCCTCCCAGCCCATTGTTCCTTCAGGGCTGGTTTCAGTCATTATGCAAACGTCCTGTTTATAAGGTTGAAACCTGCAGTCAGCTGAGACTGAAGACGTCACCTGATGATGACGAAACGGTTCTCCCACAAAACGCTACGTCCAGGTGAACAGAATCAACTTTTGGAGATTTACTTTCCTGGATGATTGAGATGCATCAAAAGTCTAACTTGTAATTTGAAAATAATTTCATGTTTCTATGGTGAAGGTAATTAAATCATGTAGGATCTTTATGAAATTCAACAACTTAATTTGTTCTTGTTGAGATGACGTGATGCAATCTAGTGAGAGTGGTTAGGTGCTGGACTCAAGAAATTCACAAGATCGCACGAGATTTCAAACTGCAGGAAAATCCCTGGAGTTTTAAAAGGCAACTACACACACACCATGTATGCTCGACACTATTTATTGTGGTTTGACCTGTCAAGGACAAAAACATACGGAAAAATTCTGCATCAAGCCTTGAAATCATAGCCTTTCCTACATTTGTTGAGCCTAGATTGACAGCTTGGTGGCGTGGTGGTTAGCGCTGTTGCCTCATAGCAAGAACATGGGTTCAAATCCACAATCTGGCTAGTTTGCAGTGGGTTCTGTCTGAGGACTCTGGCTTCCTCCCACAGTTAAAAGTCATGCAGTTATTAGAGCTAGGTTAATTGGTGATTCCAAATTACCCTAAAGTGTGAATGTAAGTGGTTGTTTGTCTCTATGTGATAGACTGGTGAGCTATCCAGGTCGCACTCTGCCTCTTAACCTGTCACTTCTGGGTTATACCCCTGCAACCCGGACAAAGCTAGGAGGATGGTAGTGGCTGTAAACCCATTCAGCTTTTATGTTAACCAGAATCTACACTTTGTTGAACGTTATGTATGAAGACAAATGTAATTATCTAAGTGCCCAAGTAGTACTGGGGTAAAAGTTAATGAATAGTGTTGGAGTAAAATGACAAAATTGTGAAGGATTAAAATATTTCAAGAGCTCAACTTACTTCATTTAAACATGTTTCAATCACGTTTTATCAACACAACATGCACAGGCTTACTGAATATGAATAAGTACAGACGTACCTTAACAAGCATTGGCTTTAATGATCACCACAGGGTGATACTAATAGTTTGTTTTGGAAAAGACATTCCTGATTAGTTTATGGCAGAGGCGGGCAATTGAGTTTTCCAATGAGCCTGAAATCAGGTCAACAAGAAACTTCATAAGGCCTTCACAGCAGACCCAGTTTGTCATATCACCTGGTTACACATCAGATCATGACTGATTTCATGAAATAAAAGAAGTTCTTTCTATAAATTTTGTTCATTTAAAGTGTCAGAAAGGATTTTCTCTTTCAGGATATGACCACTGGCTAATGACTTGTGTTTGTCAAGTCACTGGTTAGTGAGCATGAAGTTTAACAGTCAAATGACCCCTCGCCATCACATCTATTTTCAGAACAAGCTGGCAATGGCAAAAGCCAACTAGCATAGTTTCTATTCAGCATAGTTTCTATTCAGCATAGTTTCTATTTAGCATTGTTTCTATTCAGCATAGTTTCTATTCAGCATAGTTTCTATTTAGCATAGTTTCTATTCAGCATAGTTTCTATTCAGCATAGTTTCTATTCAGCATAGTTTCTATTTAGCATTGTTTCTATTCAGCATAATTTCTATTTAGCAGTGTTTCTATTTAGCAGTGTTTCTATTCAGCAGTGTTTCTATTCAGCATAGTTTCTATTTAGCAGTGTTTGTATTCAGCATAGTTTCTATTTAGCAGTGTTTCTATTCAGCATAGTTTCTATTTAGCAGTGTTTCTATTCAGCATAGTTTCTATTTAGCATAGTTTCTATTCAGCATAGTTTCTATTTAGCATAGTTTCTATTTAGCATAGTTCGCCCTGCTTTGTTTCCCTGATTAGTTCCAGCTGTGCTCCATGGTGTCTCCCCCTCCCTAATTATTTTATATGTGTTTACATCCTTTGTCACCCTCAGTCCCGTTTACGTTTTCATCACACTGTGTTCTTTAATCTGTAGTGTACTTATGATACTGTTAGCATTCCTCTTTCTTACTGTTCCACAGTTCCTCTAGTTCTGTTCCCCAGATCCTCCAAGTGTTTCCCTGGCATTTCCAAAGTTTCTCATGGAGTTTGGCATTTTTACTGCTTCCTGTTTAGTTGCTATTATGCCTCCAATAAAGGGCCGTTCTCGTTTTATCCCTGCCTGCTCTGATCCTGCGTTCTAGGTCCTCTTTCACCAGCAAAACTGACATAAATATGGCTGCTGTGTTTTACAAAGCTTTACTTTTCAGTACTAATTCAGTCTGTGAGGAGGATGCACCTTCATACTTCATCTGTGGTGCAACTCCAGGTATCCAAAAGTTAGTACTAGCACAAAACAGCTATACCAATTTATGTTGCCATGTCAACAGACATTTTAATATTTTATCCTTGTTCATCAGAGCATGAAACAAACTGGCGGCTGTTATTGTTCATATACAACAATTTGGCAGAAGATTTACTTTTAAATAAAAAAATCACACCGTAATCCTTTTCCTGGTTTCATGTCCGTCTTGTTAACAATGTAATACAACTGCAAATCTTAAGAGTACTGTGATTACAACCATAGTTACAAGTTTCATCATAAAGATTTTGTATTTTTATATTTTATGTTAAGAAAATCTTAAGAAGATTAAAATTACAGGGCCATCTGGCAAACATGAAGCCACGAGACCAAACAGAGAAAACATTACTGTAACGTTGGGATGATCTCTCACAGCGGAGAGTTGCTTTGAAGGAGCAAATGAAATGAAAAAAGGTGAAAAGGTTTAAGATAAACCAGAGTGTGAGTGATTTTTACCCTGAGGAGGAGCTGCAGGACTATGCTGAGACTGTGGGCGAGTGGGTGGCTTGAGTCCTGGTGGGAGGGGAATCCCACTGGAAATTCTCTGTGGAAGGAAGCAGAACAGGAGAATAAATAATGAAGAGTTTTCTTTCCACAATGAAAACAGATTTGTCACAGAGCAGAAGCTTGTGTTTTTTGTTGAAATTGCCTTTAATCCATTTAATGTCACCAGACACAACAGTTGTGTTGTCTCATCTCGGTGGGTGAAGCAGAGAAGAACTTAGCAAGAATGTCATTTTGATCAATCTGTAAAGTGCCTCCATTAAAGCTCTTAAATGGGCGGCATGAACATGAATACTGTGTGTTGTGTTAGTCAAAGAGAAGTATATTACAGTGTCCTTTTTGCCTTTGGACGTCTTGACATCTGCTGGTTGAAGAAGGGATGCTGGCAGAAGTCCTCTCTGCAAAAAACGACTAAAAATTAGATTTGTAGCAATGAAAATAAAGCTTGTATACAGAAATTCTCAGTATTGTGACAGCAAAAGAATACATGCTCAAGAACCTGAGCAGGAATGAATACATATTAAGATTTATATAAAATATAAATAATAATAATAACTTTATTTATAAAGCGCTTTCAAACAAAGTGCTGTACAACTATCTGAAACTAAAGCGATAAATAAAATAAAAGCGATACATAGCAATACAAGTTAAACACAGTAAAAATGTAAAAACTCAAAGCCATAGAATTAAGACATGTAAGACTTTTAAAGACCTGCACAGAGCACGCCTGCCTAAGGTCTTGAGGGAGGCTGTTCCACAGAGACGGGGCACAAAAAGAAAAAGCTCTCCAGTTGTCTTTTTTCTGGCTCTAGGAACCTTTAGAACAGGGGTCCCCAATCCCAGTCCACGAGGGCCGGTCTCCCTGCAGGTTTTAGATCTCACCTGGGGTCAACACACCTGAATCACATGATTAGTTCATTACCAGGCCTCTGGAGAACTTCAAGACATGTTGAGGAGGTAATTTATCCATTTAAATCAGCTGTGATGGATCAAGGAGACATCTAAAACCTGCAGGACACCGGCCCTCGTGGACTGGGATTGGGGACCCCTGCTTTGGAAGGCCAGAGTCAGTCTGTTTAAAGTGATAATCATATTTATGATCAAAATAATGTTAGAACATTGGGAGAGGAGTGATGCTGGCCTGTAGTCTTAAACTGTGGTATAACTTCACACTTTTCATTTCATTTGGAAATGAACCAGTTCAAAGAGATAAGTTGCAAAAATAGGTTAAGAGCTCTGAAATACCATCAACTACTTTTATCAGTACCATTGCAATCAGCACATAATTAATTTTTGCACATATTAACAAAGGTTTTGACTTCAAACTCATCCAGAGAGAAACTGAATACAGATTATTTTGAATTAAAGTTTCACTTTTATTGTCTCTTCCATGTTCTTGAATCTTTGCTGCTTAAATAAAAGTGATTAAATCCACTTACTATAATATTCATATTGTCAGATTCAAAACCCTCTTTCATTGTTTCAGATTGCAGGTCACTCCTCACCTGTCCATCATATATGACAGTGGCCATCCCATCTCTGTTCTCCTCTCCAAATAAAAACACCGTCGCGCCTCCAGGCACCGTCAGCTGTCCTGGTCCTCGTGCCATGTAAGGGACACGCACTTGCATGTATCGAGAATCCCTAACAGGTAACGGACAAAATAAGCTGTAAATCTACAAGCACGGCTTTGCTGTAGCCCTGTAGTAGCATCGGCCACACACATGTTCTGTGTCATCACGTAACAAACTCACTGAGCTCCATCCACATTCGGCTCGTAGAAGCCAGGTTTCTGTGCAGAGGACAATGACAGTTAGCATCTGCAGCAGCTCACAGTAACGTCACACATACGCTGTGGTCAGGCTCACCTGCTGCCTCAAAGGCTCAAAGCCTCCAAAATCATCATTGGGTATCATGGAGGAAATCACCTGCAAAGGGAGAGCATTACACATGAATGAATATAAAGTGCAGTTTAAATGATGTGTTTTAGTCATATTTCAACTGTCATACATTTAGTCAGGGCCGATGTTTATATTTATTTTAATGAGCTACACTTATCGGTTTGTTTGGGTTAAAATAACCTGATACATGTGCCAGGATTCATTTAAGCTTATTTTAAGAGCACATCTTAATCATTTCAATAATCAAATTGTCATAGTTCAGCATTTTGAGTTTGTGGACTTTTGAACCTTGTTGTCTTACAGTCATTTATGTCGTTGTGTTGTATGTCGCTCGATGCTGTCCTGGAGTTGGTGACTCAGTGTTGATGTTTCGATTAATATCATCTTTTGTTTCAGTTTAGTTCTTGTTATGTTTCTGGTGAATTTCTGCTTCTTAGGTTTTGATGCTTCCTCTGTCCTCTGTCTGATTGATTCGAGCTGCGTCTCCACCTGTTGCCCATCCTCTCGTTATCTCGTTAAAATTGAACTGAACTGTTAATTGCTGATTCTAAACGTGTCAGCCCTGCAACAGGCTGGCACCGTGGCCAGGGTGTGCCCTGCCTTCTCACTGTGTGACGGCAGGGATAAGATGGTCAGAAGAAAACGAATGGATGGATAAACACGTGTACCACAGGCACTCTCTACGTACCGTTGCTTTTCCCAAGAAGTCTCTTTGCTGCAGCTGCTCCACATCCTGTTTCCTGGGACGAAACACCACACCCTCAGGTACCAGGAGAGGATCCAGGGCCTGCTTATTCTGTTTTTAAAGTTATAGTAAAGAGTCTCATGATCATAAACTGACTCCCAGCACCGTGTTCATGCAGTGGTGCTGGTGTCAGTCACTGTGCAAATATCCCGTTTATAAGGCTGGAAACCTGCAGTCAGCTGATGATGACGAAACATTTCTCCCCCTGAAAACTCTACGTCCAGATGGACACAATCAACTCTTGGGATTTACTTAGCGACAGCAGAGTCTTACTGTAATATTACTTTAGAATAATAAAATCACCACTTGTACTTAAGCGCCTATATTTCATTTTTTAAGTCTAGGCTTTAGACGTCATTGTAAGTCTTGTTTGGTGAAATATTTGTTTTATTTAAACCAACAACAGGTGACTCCATCGGCACTTTCTGCAGTCATTTGTCATGTAAAATTCTCACTGCTGGTCCATTTGATTGGATAATAATAAATACCATGGTAACCATAAAACCTGAGGAAGGCTTTGTGACATGTTCGGTTTTCCAACAGGGTCTTTTTTTCAGCTAAACCAGGATCGTACCAAGTAGTCTTTAACCTTAAACCTAAAAACAAATGAACTCACCCTGATGCTCTCCAAAGCTGCCTCCATGCTCCCCCCTCGTCCTGGTCCTTTCTCCTGGGAGGCTGACAGCAGGACGTCCCTGGCCTGCTCCCACTGGCCCATCTGACAATACACAGCTGCTGCATTGTATAACACCTTGGAACATATCACAGTTACCCGTTTTAGTGCATTCAAACAATTTCTGGTGAATGACAGGTTGTTTCTCCAGAATAGATTTGGCATTTAAAATGAAATGAAACTGCTTTATTTCAGATGTTCGCTGAGCAGCAGCTGAGCTGGTAAACTGGATATGTATGATTCTTGTGGACGATTGTCTGGACAACCACCACAGCTGTTATGTAGTTTACGTTATGCTGACTGTATCTGATGATGAAATGTTTAAAACTCACAGTGGCACACACAGTTGCACTGTTGTTTGGAACCAGTAACAAAACCATCACGTGTGTCTTCTTCCATTAACGAGGCTTTGACAGCTCACAGGTGTGTGGCTGATATTTGAACTACACAAAGGTGGTGATGAGACCGCACGGGGCTGAATTTCCTTTTTATGGCGTTTTAATGTGCACTGAACCGAATCCTTGATGATGGTGTGTCCTTGTGTCGAGGTGTGTGTAGGTGAGGCTGAATGTCAGACCTGCCAGCTGTACAGTTTAAATCTCAGTCCCAGCTGTTTGTAGTCGATCACTACGTTCTCTCGCATATGTTTCTGTGCCCAGATGTAGTCAGACAGAGCCTCTTCCAACCTGGAGAGAGAAAGAAATGCGGGCAGTATATTTAAAAACCTGAATAGCACACAATGTATAAATAATATAATCACATAGATACCACACCAGCGCCAAACTTTTCTGTCATAATTTGTCATGTTTTAGTAATACATGAACATCTTTCGTAGTTTCGTGTTTTCATATTACATCAGTGTGGCGGGGGCGTGGTCTGCGGTGCCGCTGTGTGAACTGGGTCCTGCTGTGGTGTTGTTGTTGTCAGTGTGTGAGGCTGAAGAGCAGGTCTGCCGCGGTTTGTTACAGTCTGTTTATTTGGTTTGTTTTTACAGTTTTTCTTCTTCATTGTCTGTGTGGAGCATATGATGTAACGTTGGTGGTGATGCGAGGTGCTACACATCTAAGTGGTTTTTTTATTATTATTATTATTATTTTATTATTATTTTTATATTTTTATATATATTATTATTATTATTATTATTATTAATATATATTATTATTATATATATTTTTATATTATATTTATATTATATTTATATTATATTTATATTTATTATTATTTATTATTATTATTTTATTTTTATATATTATTATTTATTATTTAGTATTCATTAGTGAAGAATGAAGTAAATGTTCTTTTAGTTTTTCAGATTTTCCAATAAGCTGTTTTCAAATTTAACGTAATCTCTGTTTCTTAGTTTTAGATGTTTTTCCTCAGTTGGTCCACTGAGAAATGAGTTGCCAGGAACTAATCCCAGCCCACCTCCCACACCTGTGGGTCTCTGGTGTATCAGTACAAAGGAAAATTTCACAATAGTTTTATTGTCTGTTCCAGCTTTCCACCACAATGGTCCACAGGCCGTCTCCCATACTCCTCATAATACACCCTTTAATGTATTTAGTGAATTAACATATGGCGTACTGCATATGATGGATGAATTATATGATTTTTGGTTATTTTTGTGTATTTAAATTGTGTATTTCGGCACATCCTGTTCTCTGCCTCTTTGTTCACATTTATCGGGCAAAATCTTAAGTTGTCATGAAGTCGAGCGTTAGCAACTATTACCAGATTTTATGTTTAGCTCTCATTTAAATCTTATTAATAATCCATCATATTAAAAAGTAAATATTGTTTGTCTCTTTGTGTTAGCACTCAGATGGACTGACCTGTTCGGACTTTAGCTGAATAATCAGGATTTATTACTGGGTGAGTGCTCCTGGAAGCGTAGCCTTCTGTCAGTCTGACTCTCTCGTATATAAATCATCACATCTTGTTTATGTTGACACTTTACACAGCGTCTTTTTGAGAAATGGTAATATGTACACAGACTACGAGTTAGTTTGAAATGGTCCTTCTTACCTGCCCATCTCCATCATCACTGCTCCTCGCTGGAAGAAGGCGACAGCAAGGCGTTCATCCTTAGCAATGGTTAAGTCTAAAGCCTGGATAGCAGAGAGGGGAAAGACGACATCAAAGCTTTACTGTACGTGTGTGTATACTCACGAGTGATACAGTAAATAATAATGCATGTACAGCTTTTTATTGACCTTCTTTGTATGTTTTTCTTCATCTTCACTCCTCCTCTTTATCTCTCTCTCCCTCAAACAGTCACACACACACACACACACACACACACACACACACACACACACACACACACACCAATGATCCACATACGATGCTCAGTTTGCTCATTTACAGCCTGGAAAGTCCAGGACGTTTCCTGATTTGACAGCGTTTGTGAAATAACCAGTAATCCCTGACAGCCACTGGTTAAAGATTATAGACGTTTCCATTTCAATCATTTGGAGTGACTCACCTTCAAGGCCAAATCCAGCTGCCCCAGGGCCAGGTAACATGAGGCAGTATTAAACAGCGTGCGAGAAGTGGGCTCACTGATCTCATTGAGTTTGGCCAGAGCTGTTGGCCAGTCCTTCGCATCCACAGCCTCGACCGAATTTTGCCACAGTTGCAGTAACTCAGTGTAAAGCATCCTGTAAGCCAGGAGTGGAAATACAAGACAGAGACACTCTGATATCAACAGGTGACATTTGATTTGATTTTTTTGCATTTCCGTGTTTACTCTCAAAGCAGATGATTTTATCACAGTTACTTAATGCGGTTATAAAGTTATTCATGCATAGAAAAATAATTTATACATATTCTAATTTTTCTTTTTTGACCCAATACGAACAAAACAGGAAACCCTTAAAATCTGATAACAAATGTCACTTTTAGACTCTCGTTGTGCAAACACAATATTTATGTCTCACATTGGTGCATTACATTAAAAATAGGTGTAGACATATGAGATATATATATATATATATAGTGTGTGTGTGTGTGTGTGTGTGTGTGTGTGCCTTCATCCTATCATGGTGTTGTTTGAGGCTCTCATATATATTTGTGAGGGTTTATCTTACTGACAGTAAATGTTGGTCGCTCTAAAATGTGTTACACTTCAGTGAGAGCAAGTCTGAAGATTTTGTCATTATTCCCACATTTTCGGAATATCGATGACAATAATAACTATTTGTGTTAAGAACAATAGGAACTTCTGTCAGGCTGAAGAGAAACTGGTGTGAATGTGAGCACAGATGGTTGTCTCTGTGTTAGTTCAGTAACAGACCGGTGACCGGTGCCCTGCCTCTCGCCCTATGACAGCTGGGGTGAAATGTAAAAGGATCAATGAAAGGATGTTTAAGGCAGGAAAGAAAGAAGTAGTCTGATGGAGAAGAGTACGGTGATGTAAAAGAGGAAGACAATTAGACAGGTATTAGAGAAATACAGAATATATCGAACGCAGCAAAAAGAAGGAAAAGATGCAGCTGGAGAGAAAGTTCACTGATCTGTAACATTCAGCACAATTTTCCTGGAATACTTCCTTGTACCATATGCAGTGCCTGTTTGCCCGTGCTGCTTACTTCACTTCACACAAGTTTAAATGCTTCTCTCTGAAATATCACTCCACACTCAGACTGCTGCTTACCTTTTGTTCCTGAATGAGCGGCTGCTTTGAGTTCTGTCAGTGTTGGTCTCTCGTCCTCTGGACCTGTCTGTGCTCACAGGGAAGTGTGAGTAAGACATACTGGTCTCCTCAGAAGTCTCCACCCAGCTGCAACAAAGAGGTTCTCTATTCACATTCCTGAGATAAAACCCACAGTGGCACAATGACTGTGGAATTCACCTGTTAACGCTGCACGTACCGTAAGAACGGCCGTTACAAAATACTTGAATTGCCCATGATTTACGCATACCTGTTTGACATTATGTCCTGATTCTAGTCATATATCATTTATAAGTCTGAGTCAGTGGATTTATGTTTGTTTTAATTTATACAGCTGGTCCCACTGAGGCTCAATGTCTGATCATTAAACTAACAATGAAATACCTCACATTGTCCAGTGTTTACAGTCATATCATATTGCCTATAACTATGGTGTAGCTTACATTATATCTCCAAGCAGTTCTGAGCTGAATCTATTCACACTGACCTTTGACCTACCTTTACCTGAAATATTTCACAGAAGGAAACGAGGAGACAAAGTCATCTGTTTTCCAGAAATCACAGCTCTGCACAATAGAAAGCTAACAGAGGCATTAAAAACTGCCACAAAGCTGCAAAACAAGGAAAAGGATGACTTTTTTATTCATACCTTACTGGGTCAACCGGCTGCACTGGTTGTGTTTTACTGTTTATGTGCACCACGAGTCTTATCATGGCCCTGCCCATTAAAGAAATATGTAAGCACTTTGTTGCAGTTGCTGCTGCTGCTAAAAGTGAGGGAAGTTTAGGATATCTCTGCATTGGACATCCTAAATTATCTGAGACAATCATCATCAGTATGTAAAAGTCAGGAACAGGAAACAGGAAACAAAAAAAGTCACTTTAAGGGAGAAACCACATATTTCTTCCCGTCAGTAAGACGTGAAGATTGAGACCCCTGATCTACAGCAATCTGCAGTTTTTTGGTTTTTCAGGTGTGTAATTTTTCAGCAAGAAAATGATCTAGAAACCTCCCAATGCAGAAAAAAACCTGCACAGAAAATACACAATGTAGCTGTGAGTCATAGATTAACCTCCCACAACCTGGATTTCAGCATTATTCAATCAGCATGAGATCATCCTAACAGATAACAGAAGAAAAACCCAAATTCCCAAAGAATCTACTCGAAAAAGCTTCGAGAAATGTTGGATAAATTCAAGAAATTATAAAGAAACTTACTAAAGAGAATTCAGGCCCTGTTGGTCACGCCAAATATTGACTTTCGATCTCTTTAGAGCTGTCAGTAATTCAATATTTTTCCCATTTCTCAAGCAGAAATATTTAACCAGAAAACTGAGAAGTGGCTCAAGACTCTTTCACGGTACCATGTATACGGTGACATTTCATTTTTGTTTATTTTCATTTTGCTGTCAGGTAATTTTAATGCAGATACTGACTAGAGTAGAAGGGTATTTAGAGTATTTTGAGAGAGTGTTTTTATATGTGTTAAATCTTGTCATGTTACTTCTACAAAGAACAAACGTATTCTCGGAGATTTGTTTCCGCGTACTCGGGTACGGGACTGTGAACCTGGAAATTCCGACTTATTCAAGAAGGCACTTAAACACATCACTGCGACGTTGGATCATATGACGTGCGACGCAGGCGTAGTCGGGAATTTAAAAACTAAAGGACTTTCTGGCCAGTTGTACTGTGACGTGATTTTGGTGACATCCGTGGACATGAGATTCATTTTGTCCTCCGTGGCGCTCGTCTTGTGTGTTGACGTGCTGCACAGTCTGCCGCACACGTATTTGCAGGTAACGTGACACAATGTTTTCATCATGCCTTACTTCCGGCCAGAGTCTCGTGATCCAGTTAGCCTAACTGGCTGCTCGGTCTGTGTTCATGTAAAGCGCGTTTTTAAACTACAGCCGGAAAATCAGGTGAACACCTGATGTTGTAAGTTTGCTCAGGCGCTGATTTTCATGGTTGGAGATGAATTGCTAAAGCTGTGCGGTCAAATATTAAAACGTCATTTCATGCTCCATCGTTTATTTCGTGCTGAGCGACCTGCACCGTTACAATAATTCATGGCAATATTTTTGCTTTAGATTGACTCTGTCATATAAAAACTCGGGAAGACCAACACCCAAATTATGAATGATCATAAGCTGACCTCCCAGCCCAGTGTTCATTCACTGCTGCTCGTTTCAGTCACTGTGCAAACGTCCTGTTTATAAGGTTGGAAACCTGCAGTCAGCTGAGACTGAAGACGTCAGCTGATGATGACGAAACGTCCAGATGAACACAATCAGCTGGTGTTGCTTATGTGATGTGTTTTTCTGTCTGTCTCTCTTATAATGAAACTACCATAAAAAATTAGAGACTTTATTTTTTGTAACTGAGCAATGTTGCAGAGTCAGCAATAATTACTTCCCCTGCTATGTTTTGGTTCTGCAGTTAAACATGAAATTCTCTGAGTGTTCACAGATTTGAAGAAGGGCGAAAGTCACACTACGATGGTTTTTAGCAGACCTGGTTTATTTTTCCACAGGAAATAGTGGGCAAACATGGATTTACTAATGCCAATAATTGGATTTGTGCCCACAGCAAATTTCCAAGGAAAGATATTCATGATTAAATAAAAACTCTTAATTTCTCAGTAGTTGGTTCTTAATTTTTGTTATTCTCACCAATGTAAGTGTCTGTTGTAGATATCTGTAATTCAATTACAACTACTGATATTTTATCATTAAATAGTTTAACTCCATTAAAACTAGGGATGGGAACCAAGAACCAGTTCCTTGGATTTCTTATTGATCCCACTTATTGGTTTTTGTGAAATCAGTTGATTTCCGTTTGTGTGTCAGAGGAGGAGAATAGCAGCGCAGTATACATCGTGCACATGCACATTACTTTTAAAGGATGAGGCGCAATGGTAAAGTGGAGGCTCCATCCCAGGACAGCTGGGTTATACTCTACAGACAACATGGGAACGTTGGGAACGCCAAGAGCCCAGAGTGATAAAGCTGAGTGTTTTGTTGACTTCGGCCCAGCAGAGCTTGAGCTTCAACAGGGATTTGTTTGTGGTGTGTGGACTGGAGCCTACAGGTTTATATGCTTCTCAGTTCCCAATTATAACTGTTGTAAGTTTTCATTTAATAATTCAAATATCTGAAAATTATTCAGATATTCGATCGTGGCTCAAGAGTTGGCAGTTCGTCTTGTGATTGGAAGGTTGCCGGTTCGAGCCCCGGCTCGGACAGTCTTGGTCGTTGTGTCCTTGGGTAAGACGCTTCACCTCCCGCCTGCTGGTGATGGCCAGAGGGGCCGATGGTGCGATATGGCAGCCTCACTTCTGTCAGTGCGCCAGGGCAGCTGTGGCTACAACTGTAGCTGCCTCCGCCAGTGTGTGAATGTGAGAGTGAATGAATAGTGGTGTTGTAAAGCGCTTTGAGGGTCTCGAAAAGTGCTATATTAATGCAATCCATTATTATTATTATTATTATTATTATTATTATTATTATTATTATTATTATTATAGTTGTCACTGGTGAGAATACCCATTTTCTATCTAGATGGTTTCCATACTACAGATATCAGACATGGATTTGAAATGACCATTAAATGCCTGATTGAGGAAAAAAGTTACCAGTTTGTGCACAAACCAGTAACAATAATTCACAATGTAAAATGACACTCCTGTTTAAAGTCTTGATCTTTATGCATTTCATTCCTTTTTCTAGTCACGACAGCATCATGACGCAGATCCACGGTTCACAGAGAAGTTTTTCACTCAGACTCTGGATCACTTCAACTTCAACAGTATGGGAAATGGGACATTTAATCAGCGCTACCTGATCACAGGTGAATGTAGTTCCCTGTTAATAATATAAGACATTCAGCAGCAAGTGATCCGTAATATCGGTCTCTCCTGTCCTCTTAGATCAGTACTGGGAAAAAGGCTTTGGACCCATCTTCTTCTACACTGGCAATGAAGGAGACATCTGGGAATTTGCCCTGAATTCTGGATTCATCACAGAGCTGGCTGCACAGCAGAGGGCGCTGGTCATATTTGCTGAGCATGTAAGAAGATTCTTTTACAACTCAGACAGTGTTTGTGACCAGTCTATTAGTGGCTCAAGACTATTTGCACCTCGTGTAACAAAAAGGCAAGTAGAGTAAAGCTGAAGCTAGAGTAAAGCATGAGGATGTAGGAGGACGTCCTCATGCTGGACCTGTGAGCTGCAGCAGCTGGACCGTGGCTGCCCGTCTTCTGATTGTTGCTTAAAGCTTGAACTTCTTGTTTGCTTGTTTCTGTCTAACAGAGGTACTACGGCAAATCGCTACCATTTGAGAAAGACTCCTTCAACATACCTCAGATCAGCCTGCTGACGGTGGAGCAAGCCCTGGCTGACTACGCCATCATGATCACTGAGCTGAAACAGCAGCTGGGAGCCACAGACTGTCCAGCCATCGTGTTCGGTGGCAGGTACGATGCCCCTAACTCACACCGACATCATTGTTCTCTGCTTGTGTGACTTGCCTTTAGCTATGCTTTACACTGTAGGTATTTATTTCTTTACTTTAATATTTGGGCATATCAACAAAGCCTGTTAAAGCCGGTTTAAATGAATGTTTATGTCCTGCCCCTAGACATAACAACTTTTGATTCCAATTTCTAATAACTTGCTTTAATTAGATTTTTCCTCATTCTTGAAATAATTTTTTAAATTGGATATTAAGTAGAGATGGACAGGAAATGTGGTTAAGACATGCAGCAAAGGTCAAGGGTCAGGCTTGAACCCAGCTGCTCACGCACTGAACTAAAGCAGCAGCCTGCAATGAAACAAGCTTCTCTGTTCTGACAGTGTAAGGTTACTAAAAGACATTTCCAGGATAAATAGTGTTTGGGAATCAGACACCAGATCTAACAGGAGCCGCAGAGTGCAAGCTTCAGTAACCTCTGTGTGTTCCTGAAGTGTAAAATGATAAACGAATAATAAGTTGACAAGTTTAAACACACAGGTATTTACAATTCTGGCATGTGTGAGTCTTCTTTATGATATATGCTGATCTGTTGTTTATTGTATCTGCTCCTGCAGTTATGGTGGGATGTTGTCAGTTTATATGAGACTCAAATATCCAAACATAGTGGCTGGAGCTCTGGCCGCCAGCGCCCCCATCCTGTCCACTGCTGGCCTGGGAGACTCCAGGCAGTTTTTCCGAGATGTTGCGAGTGTAAGTTGCTTCCTTTCCTTCTCTCCCAGCTCGTGACGCTGTATGATTGAGAGGCAAACATGGAAAGACTTTTCTGTATCCACCCACTTTAAAGTGATCTTTAACTAAGCTGCAAGTATGGACAAACCAACCAAACAGAGCTTTTAAACAGGCCCAGTGTTGTTGTTGAAAAAGGAAGTGAGCCCATGTATTTACTTCATGTATAAGCTTCACACGAGGATTATCCTGCCCACTGCACTTCCTCAGCTGAGGACGTTTGCTGACATGCAGTGTTTTCGTGTTGTTGTTGCTGTTTTAATGCGTTATGGTCTTACTGGGTTGGACAGAATGAGCCAGGATTAAAGAAGAAGAGATTGCAGAGTCAGAATCACTGCACTTCTGCTCTGATACTTGATTATTGGGTTTAATCAAAAGGAACCTGTGTTGCTTCCATTATTTACTTATATGAACAATGCGCTGACTGAAACTCATCCCAGGCTCTATAGTAACCATTGCATTTTCCTCGGATGTTGGAGCTGGCATCGAGTTCATTGTGTTTCAGTAATAAAGCTGACAAAGAAAGGAGAAGCACAGTTTGTGTTGTATTGTGAAGACTGAGTAATATGCCACCTGGTGGTACTTGCTGAGTGACCTCGGGGCTAAAGAACCCCTGATTTACAGGCAAGCCTCCACGTACATTTGCAGATCACTGTGGATCTGTCATGTCTGAAGTGTGCAGACTGCAATACACACAGTAGTTCTGCTAAAACTCTTGGACCTCCTGATCTAAATCCAACTGAGATCCTTTGTGGATGGATGGCAAAGTTTACAAAAACAGTTCCAGGCAGTAGATGCCCTTCATGCAACCGTCTTCACCACTTGGAGAAATTTTCCCACTCACCTCATGGAAACGCTTGCATCAAGCATTGAAGTGATCAATAATAACGGTGCACTCATTACTGGGTTCATGTTTGATTTCTGTGTTTGGGGTTTACGTGGTTTGTGGAGGTGCGGCCCTTTGATCAGGACTGTACATAATGATTATGTGCTCTCATGACCATCAGCTAGGGGATGTATGTTAATAATGGAAACCATGTCCTGCAGGAACTTTCAACCCTGTGTCAGTTTTCTTTGGCTCCTCAGCTACTGAAATGAAAGTGTTTTCCTACCATAGCGTTGCAGTAACCGTCAAACTGATCTTTCTTTGGCTCCAGGACTTTGAGAGTGTTTCCTCTGACTGCACAGATGCTGTGAGAGGAGCTTTTCATCAGCTGAAAGAACTGGCTGAATCGCAGGGTAATGAAAAGATGGCTTTAATTTGAACTGCTATTTAAATATTCAGTGACGCAGTGTTGCTATAGCAGCACATCGCACAAAAGGTTTATTTTCTCTTTGTCGAGGACTTCTGATAAAGAATATGTGGTGCTACTTGTAGTTGGAAAGTCCTGTAATAAAAAGTAAAGTAACTGATAATGAAAAACTCTCTGTTGTTGTCGCCAGAGTATCGTCACATTCAATCAGCGTTTGCCCTGTGCAAGCCTCTATCATCTGCCCGGGACATCCACCAGCTGAATGGTTTTCTAAGGAATGCCTTCACCCTGATGGCCATGCTGGACTACCCTTACAGTACTCACTTCATGGGGAACATGCCTGCCAATCCTGTCAAGGTACACAGGCTGAAGAAGGACGTGTGGCGTCTTTTCCAGACTATAATTTGACAGAATGCTATAAATAACACTGTGTTACAGAGAAATCCGAGACCATAATAAGTCTTTCACTAGCAAGGATACGGTTACTGGTCAGGGCTACCGGTTGGAGAAGACCTCTCTGAGGGCCGATGACAGATTTCATTAAAGTATAAACACATTTACAAAGGATGCCACACCAACAGAAGCCATAGTGTTATAATAAGATGCAATGAGGCCGTCTGCTTCATGTCATTAGATTTTGTGTTATTTAAATGATAAGCCGTGCTTGAGGCTGGTCGAGCCTTGGATACCCTCCCCAACACGTTTCATTGATATCAGGGAGCATGATAATGGAAGAGCTCACTCCTAGAAATGTTTTATTATAGAGTAAAGGTGATCATTGTGAACAACTTAACACCAGCATGAAGCCCCCCAGACAAAGGTGACACAGCTTTGTCTTCCAGGTAGCCTGTGAAACCATGCTGGGAGGATCGGACCTGCTGGGTAACCTCAGAGACACTGCAGGTGAGACTTTCAGTGATGATCAAAACTTTGTTTAAACAGCACAGCTAGGACAGAGCATAGGGACAACAAGGAAGTAGCACTTCTCACTCCCGACATTCATTTCCATGTGTCTCTATGGGATTCCCCTCCCTGCGTATTTCTGCCCATCCTGATTGGCTGGTGATTGTAATGACCGCGTCACGCACAACCAACCCTTAAATAACTTGCACTATTATGTAACCATTGTTCAAACACCTCTTCTCACTGCAGCCTGCTTTAGACTGGCTCGCTTAACTGTACCTAAGCTTCAGGTTTGCTGATGATGTGGTGGAGAGGCCTGAGTCTAGGGGGCAGGCTAGAAGCATCGTGGTCCAGGATCTGGAGGTGTCTGAGAAGTTCACGAGTGAACTGCTGTCCATCATGGACCACCCGTTACACCCACTCCATGTGACACTTTTTGTTTTCAGTAAATAATTCAGACCGTTCTCTATAAACTGTACCAAACCTTGCTGCTGGTTTTCACTAATGACGTTTGCACCACTGTATGATTAGTTCTTCAAATTCCTTGTGTTAATATTTTATTTGATCACTTTATGTCACTTAATGAGGCCTTCGGTGTGGACCTTTGGTACTTTTAACAATGTTGGGCTTTTGCGTTTTCTCTCTCTCGCTCCGAAGGTTAATAACACGGCTGTATGTGTCTTTCATCTTTCAGCGATCGTATACAACGCCACCGGGATTCTGCCCTGTTTTGACCTGTACAGCCTGTATTTGGAGTGTGCTGATCCCACTGGGTGTGGGCTGGGCTTCGACAGCCTGGCCTGGGACTACCAGGTACTCCAACACCCACTGGTGAATTAGTAATACCACATGTGTGACATTACTGATCCACTGTGGCAGAATGGGTATTTTCAGGGATGCCACAGTCGTAGTATGTTTCGCCGACCTCGTCTCCTCCTGTTGCTTCCAGAGCACTAAAGTGAAAGTTATCCCAGTCACCAGTCTCCTCTGATTAAACATGTGCATTTTTTGCCTTTCCCCATTCATAAAATGATTCAGATTTATCTTTGTGCTTTGGTGAGTCCAGTTTTAGTGACTCTGCACAGAGATGTTTGGATCTGGCTCCAGATGTGAATCCAGGGGTGGAACAGTAGATTAGTAGACATGGGTTTGAATCATGTAAACATGGATCTTAAAAGACACAATTTGTGGAATTGTTGATACCGATAACAGAGCAGAAGAAGCCCCGAGGCAGTACTACAGTGCTTTGGAAAGTTAGATTTAGATCATTTTAACTGTGAGTAACTGGATATTATCCTTTCTGATGTTGATGAACCTGCGTCTGTGTCGTTGCAGGCATGCACGGAGATCGAGCTATGTTACGAGAGCAACAATGTGACGGACATGTTTCCTCCGATGCCTTTCACTGAGGAAGACCGCAGGCTGTACTGCTCCAAACGCTGGGGTGTGGTTCCACGACCGGGTTGGCTCAACATCCAGTTTTGGGGTGACGGTGAGAGCTGAAGACCAACAGACTGATGAGACTGACATTTAGAAGTTATATTGCACGTGGCTCAATAAAGGAAATGGTTTGTTGATTAGAGCCACAAACTACATAGTAAATGGACTGTGTCTTATATCGCGCTTTTCTACATGCCTGCCTGCAGCACAGACATTTCACCAGTTCTGCTGGGCTGGCTTGTAGTTCAGGAGGTCAAGCAGGTCGTCCCCTAATTAGAGAACTGGTGGTTTGATCCCAGGCTGCATGCCAAAGTATGAATGTACGTTAACATTAGATAGAAGTGCTCGTGTGAATGAGCCATGTTGTATAAAGTGAAACAAGAAGTACGACGAAAAACTTTTTGTTGCCTTAAAGTTTGAATACATTTGTCTCTCGGTTAGTGTTTCTAATGAAGTCTCGTGTGTGCAGCTCTCTCCACAGCCAGCAACATTATTTTCTCCAATGGAGACCTGGACCCATGGGCCAACGGAGGGGTAAGTGTGTCAACCAATTAGCTATAATTCAGTAAAGCTTCTGTTTCATGTGTGTTACTTAGCTCTTTGTGCTTTAGGTGCGCACATCCCTGAGTGACTCACTGATAGCACTCAACATATCTGGAGGAGCCCATCATCTGGACCTGAGGTACAGCAAGAGCATTTTTCACTTTTTATAGAAACTCCTGAAACCTCCCAAAAATGTGCAATTGCTTCATATGGTTTTCTGCAGGGGTTCTAATGAAGCTGATCCAGTGTCAGTGATTAGTGCCAGGAAGACAGAAGCAGACCTGATTGCACATTGGGTGAAGATGGAGAGGACCAGATTACAAAAGTTTGTTTGAGCACGTTCACACAAGAATATTCGAACTGCAGTTACAGAAGAATCAGACTGCAGCTTTTTGAGACTGTTCAATGTTAAATAAATTTATTTTTAAAAATATTGAAATAAATAAAGTGAAATGTAAAAATGAAACACCAGTTTGTAAATGTATTCATTGTAATTTCATTTTAAATTTGTACTTTTTTCAATGCATATGTTAGTAAATCAGGATCATTCCAAACCAGCAGTGTTTTGGAATCTGCACACATCTGCATACTGCCCCGCCCCCATTTCTCTGAACGGCGAACACATTTACCTCCAGGTGAAGAAGCAAAAGCAGTGAACTGGTGACGATACGGTAAGACAGAAGCTGCACCTCTAAGGCAAGAAACAAGAAGGCTGACTGTGAAAGTTAAAGATAATTTTGTCTGAGGTCCAAAGAGGAAGCTGGAAGACTTGAAGCTTTTCAAAGTGTTTACATGGGAGTAAAGTTCAGTTAAAAATAAATGTTTGAAAAACATTCAGGCTAAAATAACAAGAGTGCTGAGTGTGACTGTATCTGAGACACTCATTGAAATAAACAATTGATATGACAAAGACCAGCAGACTGCAAGAGAAATAGAAATTCATAAGAAATTCACTGAGTTTTCTAGTCTGAGCACTCATAGTTGAACTAAATAGAATAGAATAGATCCTTTATTGTCACTGTTACAAGAACAGTGAAACAGTTTGTCATCTCTCCGTTGGCAGCATGTAGATTTACATTCAGATTCATACATAGCAACATATCTACACAAAAAAGATTTGTTATAAGTTATATACACGTGCATGTGTGTGTACACACACACACACACACACACACACAAACAAACACTGGTTGCTACTGTACAGTCATATAAATAAAGGTAGGAATGTTGGTTGTATTAAACTGTAACAAATACTGTTTATAAATAAATACAGTGCAAGTGTCCATGAGTGTTAACAGCACAGTTAATCTTCAGTCAGGGTGGAGGTGGGGCATGTTTGACAGGCTGTGGGTCGAAGCTTCTATTGAGTCTGTTTGTCTTGACCTGATTCCCATGATGAGTTTTTCCTTTCCAGTCACCTTTCTCACTCACTATGTATTAACAGACCTCTCTGCATTGAATCATATCTGTTATTAACCTCTGTCTCTCTTCCACAGCATGTCTTTATCCTGTCATCCTTCTCTCACCCCAACCAATCACAGCAGATGGCCCCGCCCCTCCCTGAGCCTGGTTCTGCTGGAGGTTTCTTCCTGTTAAAAGGGAGTTTTTCCTTCCCACTGTCGCCAAAGTGCTTGCTCATAGGGGGTCATATGATTGTTGGGTTTCTCTCTGTATCTATTATTGTACGATCTACTGTACAATATAAAGCGCCCTGAGGGGACTGTTGTTGTGATTTGGCGCTATATAAATAAAATTGAATTGATTGATCTGTAGCGTTTACCAGCGGGAAGGGGGGAAAAGTGAGTGTCCAGGGTTTGAGGGAACCTCGATGATGATACAGGATTTCTGCTGAAGTCTGCCAGTATAAATGTCTCTGAGGGGGGTCAGTGATGTGCCAATTGTCTACACTTCTGACGTGTTAAGTCCACCCAAAAACCACCTATCATAACCTTAAAAACATATTCAGTCTTCATAACTAACAAAAATATTAAATGATTTGCAAATAGTAAAACTTACATCTGCAGAGAGCTATGGCGGTATCTTTTGGAAGCTGTTTACATAGTTAATAATGTAGACGTAACCATGGAGACAGAGTCACGTTAGCTAGCAGCGAATGTTTACTGCAGTGAATGAGGTGATTGTGCACACATCCTCCACACGTTGCACAGGTTAAAGACATTAGTTGAATATTGTTCTAAAATCTAGGTTTACTTTCTGTTGCCCATCACCTCAGGGTGAATATTACAGTTTCAGCCTAAAAATGTTTCACTGTCTAAATATTAAGACATTTGAATATTCTTACAAACGTTCATGTCTCAGAAGCACAGCTATTCATGTTTGCTATTACAGTTTTATTTGTTAAGAGAATTGTGAACTTTACATTATATATCTAATCAAATTAAGTAAAACGTTATTTGTATAGCACCTTTCAAGATAAACATCACAAAGTGCTTCACAGAAGCTAAAACATTAACACAAAAAGTCAGTTTAAAAAGATGAGTTTTTAGCTGTTTGTTTTTTTTAAAGCGACCACAGCCTTGTATGATACACAACCAGCAAGCCCTGATCACGTGACCTCAGGGACCTGTTGGGGATGATAAAAGATCTCTGATGTATGTTGGTGCTTGCAGAGCTCTAAATGTCAAAGGTCATAATCTGAAAGTGGAGCCAGTGCAGCTGGATCAGCAGGGGTGTACTTGGAAGTACTTAGAAATAATATCAAACCTATAAAAGCTGTTTAGGGTCATCATTTTTACAATTTGTAATTGTAAAAAAAATCTAACAAGTGAACTTTTCTGTTTGTGATGCATATCAACAGCAGACCTCTTAGACTGTAACCTCTAATTAGGCAAAACCAAAAACTGAGTTGTTACGACAAATGTCTTATAAGAACAAGAAAAAATACTTCAGTACACGGCCTAAATATTTCTTCCCCGACTTCTTCTGAATTCCATCAGTTTTGTCTGTTGGTTGGACTGTTTGGTTGGTTGGTTGGAAGACAATGAGCAACAAAAAAAGATGATTTAGTAATTTTATTTCCAACCTGCTGCTTGAACGTGTTGTGTAATGAGGCCGAACACCCATAGTTACCCCTCTCCTGTGTCAGGAGAAGGACTGTACTGTACAGCATATGATTGTTATGTGATGAATGCTTATGTAATATGATAACAGGCATCTGGTCTTACATCATCAAAATATAAATAGCAGATGGTGAATATACTAAATAGCTGGATGACCATGAAAAATATGTTCATTACTGCAAATGGCCATGAGAGTCACTAGAATAACATTCAACTGGACACGTGAGGAACATTTAATAATGTATTTTAACTAGCAGAACAAATGAAGATACTGTTAATCACTTACATAAGATGTACTCAGCTACTTCCACAGTTTGATCATTGGATCTTCTCATCCTGGGGACAATAATGCACATGGATGCAGATTTGTTGTTAACTTTAGGAAAGGTTTATTTATTTATTTAGCTCCAGCCCCACTGTGACCCTGAACTGGACAAGCAGTTAAGAAAATGTGTGAATAAATGATCATACATCAACTAACTGAAAATGAGACTTTAACAGTTTCTTCTATGTAAGATTGTCTTCTACTGATATATCTGCAAACTTGACAGGACTGCTGTTTTTCAGACTACATGTTGTTGTACATACATCACTGTATGTTGGGTTAACACAGTTCATTACTCCTTATGTCTGTTTTTTCATTTTTCTAACTGGTCATTACTTACATTTTGATTCGATCATTTCAGTTTGTAAATGATCACCCAACTGAAATACAATGTATCCAGTTCAGGTTCGCAGCGGGTGACTACCCCAGCTGTATAGTCCTGTATAGTCTGTTAACACTATTGGAAGTAAAAATAACTCGAACTCCAATTTTGAAAACAAACTTTTTTTAAAAATAAAGCTCAGACTTTATTATGAGTCTGTGTGAAGGTCCTGCTGTGGTCTGGGAGAGTCCTGCAACTCTCTGTCTGCAGAATACAGTATATAATGACCAATGCTGGGCAAGTTACTTAGTAACGAGTATAATTTATAATTAGTAAAAGTAATTATAGTTATTAGTTACTTCTTCAAAAAAGTTACTGAGTTAGAAACTGAGGACAAGTTTTGCAAACAACAAAGTTATATGTAGTTATTTATCTAAAAATGCAGCCAAGGTGCGTTTTTTTTATAACCATTTCAAACTATTTACAGAACAATCAGCTGTTCTGCATCAGATAAGAGTCACACAAATTATTTGTAACACTCCAAAAAATAATTTATGTCCACTGTAAGATAAAGGAGAACATCACAGGCCTGATACCTGCAGGACTGAGAGCAGCAGGTGTGTCACTGCTCCTGTTCTCCACCTGGAGACAGCGTTTACACTGTAATCTGCCTTTGGTGGCTTTTTGGCAGCAACTGCGGCCGCAGCACCAATCCAAAAATGATTTAGATAAGTCTTATAATAACACATTAAAACATAGTATGCCTAATTTGAACTTTATTTTAGTATAGTAATGAAGTGTTTAGAAAATGTCCTCTGTAGTGGACATTTGTAGTCCTTTCCTCCATTTTGTTCTGTTTTTTCAAATGACCAGAAAGGGAGTTTTCTTCAGAAGCAAAAATAATTTTATTGCATATTGTTGAGGGAAACTCAGATCTTGAGTTGTCTGATGAAGAAGATCAGCGTGCATGTTTTAGCCGGAAGCAGAGGAAGATGATTCAGGGAGCTCTGAGGATGAAATTCAGGCAGGGCATGCAGATACTGAGGAGTCAGATCAAGCTGAACAGTCCAGTTGGCGTCCACTGTGGAGCAGGAATTCAAAGTACACCATGAGTTTAAAACAATACCTCCTGAACTTGTTGTCATTAAGTGGTTGGACACCAAGCCAGTTGTCATGGCGTCCTGTGCTATGGCATTGAACCTCAGGACACATGTTTGTCCAGGTGCCAAGGCCACTGGCAACTGCTGAGTACAATACCAACATGGGTGATGTGGACCTTGTTGACCTAATGTTGAGTTTCTACAGGATGGCCCTCGCACTCGGAAATGGACAGTATGTGCAGTTCTCCACTTTTATGGTCTGGCAATCACCAACACGTGGCTTCAGTATAGCAGTGACTTGCAGTTTCGGGGGAAGAAACCATTGAAGTTCCTTGACTTCAAGCTGCTCCCTGGTGAAGAGTTGATTACTCAGGCTCAAGCAGGAAGTGCAAGTGACAGTGAAGATGAGTATACTCCCCCACATCAAAAGTGGAAACAACAGCTAAACGAAGCTCTGATATACTATGGTGCCATCCACCTTCCAGAGAAGGTGGATGAAACACATCTATCAAGATGTTGCAGATCCAACTCCAGAAGCAAAACATGATGTGCACAAAGTGCAAGGTATTCCTCTGGTTTCCAAGAAGGGGGATTGCTTTTTGAAGTATCACTCCAACAAAAGAACTAATCAAAAGTGATTCTGGTCTGTGGATGTTAAACTTGTTCTTAGGTTTACCTCTTTTTTGGGGGGAAGCAACTGTTTGCCATTGAAGTTCAGTTTTACATGTTTGGCCTTCCAACGTCCTCTGCAGTGGGCATGTGATATCTACAAAATAAAACCTTTTTTTTCATAATTTTTTTAGTCTTCTGATTACAAACACTGGGGGTTCAAACAAATGGCTTCCTTGGATGAGGGCGCCGAAACACCCAATGAATCCACGGTCCATGACTGATGATGTGTCTTTAAACTTTAAATAAGATATTATTTTATATATTGGAAAAAATTGAACAGGATAGAATTTATGTGTATATTTTGATTCAAAATTAAGATTTTAATCCCTAAAACTAACCAAGGAGTTTAAAATACAAGCGGCACCTAACTGGAAGATTTGCCTTCTAAACCTAACACTAGAATTTTTACTGGGGCAAACCAGAACTCTGAAATATCAGTACTTTAATGAATCATTAATGAATCAATGAATCAGAAGCCCAACTTTTTGTGTGATGGTTAGCATCTTCCTCTGCCTTTTGGGTGCTACCGCAAGAGCCTTTGACGGCGCAAAATGTTTTGTCAATATTGTTGTGTTTGTTGGGGAGAAAGCTTACAAACACACAGCTAGTGATCGATGTTGCGATTCTGTACTGTACAGTAGGGAGGGCACGGAGGAGGTCGACAATGGCCTACAGCCGATCGGGACGCTGTAGGCCATTGTAGGCCTGTTCATTTTCATTTGTTGCCTCAAGGCAACGTGTGTGTGTGTACGTGTATTACTTATTGTTGTGGGGACACAAATCTGTTTACACACTCACATTGTAAGAACCAAGAAATGGTACCCCCGGCTGGTCCACTTCCTGGACATGATCATGGTTACCACCTGGCTGCTCAACAGAAGAGACTGTGAAGGCACTGGCATGGAGCAGAAAGACCAAATGAGGCTCTATACCTTCAAATCATACGTTGCAGATGGCCTCTGCATGTGTGGGAAGAGCCTGGAGAAGAAGAGAGGTCGTCCCAGCCAGTCCATTGCTAGCACATATGAGGAGAAGAGGAAGAAAAGACGCACAGCTCCCATTCCAGTCCAACATGTCCGCCTGGATCAAACAGCCCACTGGCTGATCATGACTGGGTACAAGGGACGATGCAGGGTGTTAGGGTGCAATGGTCCACCAAAAGCAATGTGCCGCAAATGCAATGTGCACCTCTGCTTCACCCACGACCGCAACTTCTTCCTGAGGGTCCACGCTGAATGAACAAGACATCCCTCAGAGATCCCTGATCCAACGTTGGATGTATTTTTATTGTTCTGTGAAATGTTTACAATGTTTATTTGTTGTTTGTTTATTCGTTCATCCTTGTTGTACTTATGTATTATAGAATAACTTGGTGTTTGACTACCCTTGTCGCACAGTGTTGCCTTGAAGCAACAAACCAATATCTGTTTGGGGGGGGGGGCAATTTTGTGATTGTTATATTATTAGGGACCCTAAATCTGCCCCAAAATAGGGTGAAATATTTTTTCCACAAAAATTAAAAAGTCATGCAGTAGAGGGTAAAGGGCCATGCCTGTAACACCCGTGTATTAGGGCTGGGCCATATATCGTTCACGGTAATACCGCTATAATATTAGGCAGCAATAAGAAAATGAAATATGGCGATAGAATATGAGTAAAACGTGCATGCGCAGTGCCTTTGTTTTCATACGCACATGTCGGAAAAAGCATGGCGGCGAAAGCGGATCGTTGAATGAAACGATGAATCAGAACTGGTTTGTAAAAATGCTGCAGCTTCAGTGGTGTGGAACTGGTTTAGCTTTCGTCCGTCAGATACACAACAAAGCACTATTTTTGGTAGCGCATGCTAGCAGGCCGTCGTTATTACCGTGTTTTTTGGAAAATGAGGCACACTTAAAATCCTTTGATTTTCTGAAAATCGACAGAGCCCCTTATTATCCCGTGTGCCTTATGTATGAATCCTGGTTGTGTTTACTGACCTTGAAACGATTTTATGTGCACGGCGCTCAAAAATCTGTCAAATGTTTCAGTACGACTTTGCAAAGCTACGAAGCCGCACCGCTTGATGGATTGTCGGAGCATTACGGCTATCGTAGGCGGAGTGATACGTACTGTGCTTCAACATAATATTACCGTATTGTGTGTGTATAAGCTCTTTTTAAGTTTTGTGGATATTATACATGGTTATGCTGAGGATATGTCGGCCAGTTTCCACTGGAAACGCCTTTTGGTTAAACTGTCAGCGAGGAATTTGCATTTTGCACTGTTAAATGTTTATATAACTTTAATGCAGATAAAAAACAGCTGCTTGTTTAAGTGAAAATACATTGATGGGATTTTTTTTTTTTTTTTGCACTAATAAAGTTGTGGAGTTGTAAAGTATTTTTTCTCATTTCAATTATATCGTCAGTTATATCGTTATCACAAATTTTCAAATGTATATCGTGATAAATATTTTTGGCCATACTGCCCTGCCCTACCGTGTACGTTAAAACCTGTTTCAGCACTCGGGCCATGACTGTCTTTATACTGACCAATACTCCTCTGCACCTCAGTGTTGCTGTTGCACTTTTGACCAAATCATAGACATGTGAAGCTCTGATTACTTGCTTCTCAATAATAATCTCTCCTATCACTCCACGAAACATCTAATGAATGGGTGAGGGCTGTTAAAATAAGGTCTGCATTTTTTCTGCTCATCCACAAACACATCCTGGGAGAAGACAGGCGCGAGGGCACGGGAATGAGCGAAGCAGTCGGTTCTGGAGGGCAGTGCGCATGAACGTGTCTGTGCTGGTGCATGTACAGGAACAAGCAGAGCTTGAAGTAACTTGAAGTAAAAGTAAAGGCAAATAGGCGGAGCGGTTAGTGCTTCGTTTGTGCAGATTTGTGCAGGTAAAATGATCGTTTCTGCTGCTTTGATTTTTGAAATAGTAAACTTTATTTTATAGATCATTCAAAGGTCACCATCCCCCCAGACTGCTCCAAAATGGCCTACTTTTTTACTGCTTTGTTTGTGCAGATTTGTGCAGGTAAAATTATTGTTTGTGCTGCTACAATTTCTGAGATATAACAGTTTAAATTTTCACGGCCTACACTGTATAACAGCAATGTCTGTGGCGGTGTGGCACTTTTATAGAAGATTGTCCACTTTTTTCAGGCTTGCTGCGTATTTAGTTTTATGAATGTTTTGTATGTTTCTGTACATTTTAGTAAACCAATTTAGTCAGCGGAAAGGCTGATATTTCTGTTACCAGTGCAGAAACGTACACACAGTAGTTTTCATTTTTTTCTGTGTAAAACTGAGTTGAAGTGATTGACGTAAAAAAAATTTTTACATATCCAGTTTGTCTCTATGATTTTGTTTTTAATTATATATGTTCATTATTATTAATGTAGCTGTCTCAGAAAAAAAAATGTTTGCTTTCACATTAATTTCAAGTGTTATTTGAGTATGCACCTATGGAACGCCAGGACTGCCATAATGAATTAATTAAATACACCATTAAATAATTAATTAAATGTGGCAATAATTAATAAAAATTGGAATTAATTAATTAAATAAATAGTTATGACACATGTAATTAATTAATTATTGACACATTTAATTAATTATTTAATGATATATTTATTTATTTCATTTTGGCAGTCCCGGCGCCTGGCTCTCATCTTGAATTAATTTTATCTGTCAGCCTCACCCATCAAACTCAGGGGGCGGGGTTAACGCTGCCCATGCAGCTTCTCTAACATTTGATTGGTTGCCGTGCAAAGTAAGTCAAAACAGGTCGATCCTAGATAATCGATTGCTTGTGTAGACTTGGGGCAGCCAAGTATCCCAGAATGCATTTCAAATCACAGGCGTGTAGGGTGTAGTTTTAAAATACCCCGTTTTTCTGTCACCAGCTACACTTTTAACAGTGTTTTAGCCGCGAATGTCGCGCCGTATGTCTGGTCAGGTTGTCAACATAGAACATGTTTGCAAAAGTGCTCAGATGTTTTCAGAGATTTCACTAGCTCTGCTAACAGTTAGCATGCAGAGTGCACCCAGGGGGTTACGTTAACCGGTTTGTTTACATATTCCACTCTCCGTGTTCCACATGTTGCATTCGTTTTTTAATAGTTATTCAACTGTGTTCTAAGTACCAGCTGTCTGTTAGAATGTGATTTTTTTCTCTCTCTTTTTTTTTTTTTTTGGTGTTTCGGTCATATTATGTTTACCTGTCAAAGGCTTGTTACAAACTATGAAACACATGGTGCAGACTTCTGGATGTTAGAAGAAAACTAATACTGCTCATGAAGGAGACTAAAGGCAGGAAGGTGTCCTTTAAAACTAAACATGTTAATAGGACCTCCCTATTTATATCATAGTTTATGATATAGCACGTGTATTTCAGTAATAGCCTGCTGATTTCAGTGTAGTGGTGAACAGTCGCACAGCTCACGTAGGCGTTATCTGTGATACTCCTTAACTATAATTTATCCAAGTTAACTTCAGTTAACCATTCAGACGGTTCTTTTGCAGTGAAAAACATAAACACCCATGCTGCCGGGAGGTTTCCTCAGTGCCAGCTGTTAACATTATAGCTGCTTATGCAGTAACCATGGTAACCACGGACTCTGAGCGGCTGGATCGATGGAGGTCAGACAACAATTTTACATGTATGATCTTAAAACAGGACACAGCCACTATACGTGCTGGCCTCATATCAAATGTGAAGGCAGACTGAGTCTATGTTTGACGTTTGTTTATATCTAATCTTCCTTTTCAAACATTTAAACAGCAGCGAGTCTGCAGCTGAGGGAATACAAACTCAAACTGTCCGAACAGGTTTGCTCGTTTCTTGCGTGGATTCATTTGGTGATTTATTAAATGTATCACTGTTATTCTAATCTGCTGCTGAGTCTCTTACACTTTTCTTTATGCTGTATATTTTCACGTCTCTGGAATAGTTGGCAGTTAGATAGTCAGCTGGGAAACTGTGTTAACTCATGGAGCTGAGGATATCGTGGACATGCTGACCTCGCTCCGTGGTGTACAGGGCCGTTTACCCTCATGATTAATATTCACAATAAAAATATTAGCCGAACATCATGAAGTCTGTATGTGTTTCATAGTGTCGAACAACCTTTGTACAGTTAAAGCCAGCAGTTACTACATGACGGAAACACCAACGTTATCTCTTTTATGTGTTTATACACAGGTCACGCTGATTACTGAACAAAAACCCAAAGATCAGATGTTAAACAGATTTATTTGCTCTCTCTCCTCCTTAAACATGTTTTTAATGTTAGTTATAATTCAGAATTGGCGACTGAAACACGTAGGACACATAAGAACATCAGGAAATAAAACATCGATAAATATAACCTCAGTAAAAGAAGTCAGCGGGGGTTACTACAGCTGTGTACCGGGGCCTGCGCTTTGTCGGTGGGATTGCTTGCGAGGCGAGCGGGTCTATCCCACGCTTTGCCGTGAGACTGGGCAGACATCTCCGAAATCATCGAAGCACTTTTGCAAAGAGGCTGTATCTTGACAAACCGACCAGACACATGAAGATTAAACCACTACATTCTCGGCTAAAAAATATTAAAACGGTATTTGGTGACACACAAACAGGGTTTTTCAAAGCTCAGTTCTGTTAGCTTCCACATGCCGGTTGTTGTGTGCTAGAAACAATGGCCACCAGGCCAAAGCAATGGTTTTGACTCGATCAGCGTTAACCCCGCCCCCTGAGTTTGATGGGTGAGGCTGACAGATAAAATTATTTCATGATGAGAGCCAGGCGTCAGGACTGCCAAAATGAAATAAATAAATATATCATTAAATAATTAATTAAATGTGTCAATAATTAATTAATTACATGTGTCATAACTATTTATTTAATTAATTAATTCCAATTTTAATTAATTATTGCCACATTTAATTAATTATTTAATGGTGTATTTAATTAATTCATTATGGCAGTCCTGGCGTTCCATAGGGTTCCCACTTACATGTAGAAAATTGAATATCCCACAGCACCTAGGCCAGGGATCTTTAACCTGCTGTAAAGCCAAATGTGGCTCTCTGGCACCTCCACTGTGGCTCTTATAAGAGCAAGTAAGTTATGTTTTATTATAAAGACAACAAGAAAGGGTTCTGTTAGCAGTTTTTGTTTTTTATGAAATATATGCATTCACAGAAAGTACAAGGCTTTTAAGAGTGATTTAATGTTTCTTAGCTTCAAAACTATTTGCTGTAAATTTCAGGTTGGTTTCCCATCTTTCCTAATTTTAAATTTTTATGGAAATGACTCACTTAGCTGGCTTCATTTTAACAAATACTTTTTCCAGATGTAAAGGTTAGGTGATTCATTTTGTTCTAAAATCTAAAGATAAACATTTTTATTTACATTTCAATAGCTTTCATGTTACAACAACTCATTTTGTAGATATTTATAAGCTTTCTTTTTTAGCCTCGAGGAGATAACCTGATGCAAGTTATTGAAGGCTTCAGACAGCGATGGGGGTTGAGTCACTTTCCCATCACTGCTCCTGGGGACAATCACTGTGATTAATTCAACTGCGAAGGTTGGCACTCTGTCATCCTTCAGGGAATCATCGACCATCAGTTCTGGTAAGCATACTATGATCTACTCATTATGAAAAACTGAAAGGAAAAAAACATACATTTTAATGCCTCAAACGTTTATACAGAGCTGTGTAGAGTAGCCAAAACTCTAGTATTGTAGCTCCACAATACCATTTCTACATAGAAGCAAAAAGTAGTAGTTGCAAGTAACTGTTTGAACAGTACTGTGATGATCTTTTTGTGTTGTTTTCCTTCAGTTTCTCTGCTTTCAGGAATCTGTTTCCCTGTGCATTTAAACTCACTTTACTTGTATTGTTTTTTTATGGAACATATTTTTTAAATGATTACCATTAAATCAATGAGTGACCCTTTATAAATATTTCATAAGTAATCAAGTGTTGCTTAATGTAGTGGTGAACAGTTACTTTTTCACTAATACTATAATAGTAACAAAAATATGTTGCAGTAAAACTCTTAAAAACTTTTTGAAAAAGTTTCCATAATGAAATGTACCCACCTCACCATCAGCTTTCATATATTTTATTAGAACATATTGCATTTTCTTGCACCCATACCCAGACCAAACAGTATCGTTTGACTGATGGCCCAATTTTGCTTTAAGTTATAAAGTAAAGTTATTGTGTTATTTACATTTGGCCTAATAATGGTAAATGGCCTGTATTTATATAGCGCTTTACTAGTCCCTAAGGACCCCAAAGCGCTTTACACATCCAATCATCCACCCATTCACACACTGGTGATGGCGGCCACAGCCACCCTGACAGAGGCAAGGCTGCCGGACACTGGCGCCACCGGGCCCTCTGACCACCACCAGTAGGCAACAGGTCAAGTGTCTCGCCCAAGGACACAATGATTGAGACTGTCGGAGCCGGGGCTTGAACCAGCAACCTTCCGATTGCAAGGCGAACTCCCAACTATTGAGCCACGATCGCCCCAATGATCCTTATTGCTGTTTTAGAGAGGAGTGGTGCTTCAAAGGATAGTTATAGATTTCTGTCAGAATCTGCAGATTACACAGTACAAATAAAATGTTGACGTTTCTCCAACGTTGTCTTCCCAACAGTTTCACTGACATCTACACTGTTTGGCCAGGAAGCGTTCGCGATGCCAGGGTTCTCAAGAATTGTGAGATATACACAATGGCAGAGAGAGGGGAGCTATTTCCACCAGTCAGTATCTTTGAACACAGTGAATTGTAATTAAAATTATTTTACCATTCTTCCTTGTTCATGTGTGTCACCTTGTAGTCACATTATCTTAGGTTACAGAAGAAATCATGGGTGTTGAAGTTCCAGTCATGCTGCTCGGTGACCCTGCAGATCCCCTGCGAAGCTGGCTGCTGAAGGGATACGCAGATACAGGAACCCTAACTGAAGAACAACAATACTTCAACGAGCGACACAGCAGAGCCAGGATGATGCATTTGGCCGACTTGAGGGTCGGTGGAGGTGCCTTGGGAAACATCTTGATGTGGACAGCCACACTGTTCCCACAATAATAAGTGCATGCTGCACACTCCACAGTTTGTGTGAAAAACACGATGAAGCCTACAATGAAACTGATATAGCTGTTCTGCATGATTCTATCTAGAGGTACCGAAGGAGGCATCTTACCAGATGTTCAGCCAATGGGAATCAGAGAGGTGCTGACCCAGTTTTTTCATAGTCAACGTCAAGGCACAAAAGCCGTGGTTTCACCTCATGGTCAATAAAGCTGATCTTGAACGTTAAGTGGTGCATTCACAAAATGTCAAATAAAGTATTCAAAGTTATTTTTGTATGAAAAAATAACTTTTTTCATAAAAAGTTATTTTGTTATGAAACACACATCAAACTTTTTATTTATTAAGACCCGAACTCTTCCGTGGCATGCATTTTAAATTTCTCCTTGATCTTTGGGTATATTGGGACCCGATGAATGTAGAAACAAAGAATTACCAGATTTTTTTTTTTTACCTGACTTTTTGAGATCCACATATGAGGATATTCGTTTAAAATTTTGATAGAACAGTGGCAGTATAACGTCCTCTTAAGTGGATATCAGGCTCCTGTAGAGCAAAATTAAGTATTTTGGTCTAGACAACCCAAAATGTGATGTCCACATATGTGGACGCCAGGTCCTAGGAGGTTAAAGTAGTTTAAGCCTGTTCATCTGGGGGAGGGTAGGGTGACTTTATAGGCCTGGTTAAAGGATGCACGCTGAGCCTGATCTCGAGGGTTTGGTCGTTCTGGTCTAAAGGGCTGACTCGGATTGTGAGATGGTGGAAGGGCATTACCAAAAGGAAGAGGTTGAACTAAATCTTGTTGGAAAGACAGAGACTGATTGGACATATCAAATGGTGGAGACTGAGATAAAGCCATGGGGTATGGAGGGGAATGAATGAGTGAAGATTGTGTTGGGCAGTAAAGATGTGGAGCTTGTACTGCCTGCTGGTAGAAAGGTGGTTGTTGGCATGTGATAAGCTGGGTCAACATGGAGGGAACTTTAAGATCGTGCTCATGCTGAGTTGCTTGCATCTTCAACAGAAGCTCCGACTCATCATTCTTCAAGGCGTTTGTAATCGTGTCCGCAAATATTTCCAAAGTTGACTCCATCTTTGACTTTCTCTTCCTGCTCTTGGCAGATGTATGTGTAAAGAGAATAGTTGTTTGTGTTATTTCAACAAAAGGATAATTTTTATGTTCAAGGATAGAGGGAATTTTCATATGCAGTTCTTGTACACACCTTGGAGAAATAAGAACATCACCAAAATAGTATAGGTCAGAAATTAAGAGTGTAGTGTATTTGATCATTTGGGTCAGCTCACGGTTTTTATTTGAAAAACATTGCACAATCTACAGTATGTCTTACATTACAATCTCTCCCTTCTCTCTCATTGACAAAATGAGTTGTATTAATTAGAAGATACGTGTGTGCTTTATCCATGCTTAGGAATCCAGAGTAAAATTGAACTCTTAGGGATACATTATTTTGCCTTGTGAGGTCTCGACATGACACTTTACTTGAAAAATGTTTTTTCTAATAGGATAATGAAAAGTTTGCAACAACAATTTTCTATTTAATATATGTATGCATTCTTTTTTATGCATTCTTTATCTGCACTGACTGCAGATGAACTTTCCTTTGAGGCAGAATCAAATGTCAGCAACACAGGAGTACCATCACCCAGTGTACAGGCACCTTTTGAAAATACAAATATACAATCATACAACCTATTAAAATGCTATGTACATGGTTACAGCTGATGTAGTTCAGCCTTCATTTATAATTTCGCTATTGCTGACATATAGAATGTTCTCAATTTTTGTTCAGTAATTTATTCAGTTATGTTATGTGTTTAGACATGGGTTATACAGAACGTTTAATGTAACGTCACTTGCACCCACAATTTTATTCTCCACACATGACTACAACAAAGTACAAGTTAGCATACCTTTTTCACTGTTGAGGCTGAAAGCTGGACTAGCGATAGCCCCTGGACTTTCAGGCTGTTCTTCGGCTGTTTCAATGGAGCTATCGATCAGCTCTATTGGCTGACAAATGGGTTTGTCGCCCAAAACACAGTCAAGCTCATCATGAAACGGCAGGTGACTTGACCACGTCCGCTTTGTTTGTTTATATCTTTAGCTTCTTTAAACTTGGCTCTGAGGCTCTTCACTTTCCTCTGACACTGTAGCCACGTTCACCTGTGTCCAACCATTTCTTTGGCAATGCACTCAAACACAGCCCGGTTACAATACCACGCTTCAAGTTTAGCTTGAATAGAATTGTCTCCCCATATGCTAATCCAGACCTTCCCAAAGTGTGGGGCCCGCCCCCTAGGGGGGGGGGGGGGGGGGGCAGATCCATTGCAGGGCGCGGTATGAAAAGGGGGGGAAAAAAACCAAACGCTTGGACACTGCTAGCACGGGGGCCACAGAAACGCAAAGCAGGAGATGAAGCATCGCTGAATATGTTTCCAAACCAACTTCATTCTAAGCCAAAGACTAGAAAATATGCTGAAGCAAATCTTCTCTTTGGTTTCACCTGCACAAGTGCTGAGGTAGGTCTCCCTGCAGGATTGGTTTTCGCTGGGCTCTTCAAATCCCGGACAAACAGGATCCCACAGCTGTTTGTTTTTCAACCCATTTTGCACAGAGAGGCATTTTTTGAAAAATGTATTGATAGCATTGTTGAACATTATTACACAGGAAAAAAACAACACATAAAATAATCACACTGTGACGCCTCTGCCTTTGTAAATGGAGGGACAGTAACTGCGTGTAAAACCTGCAGACAGTCAGATTAACAGTATTTCGTCTCTATCATTCTGCAGTTCATCTCATGTAAACAATAACGTGGCCACAGCGTGATGTGAATAAAGGCACATACCTTTGACGTTGTGTGACGAACTCTGTATTCCTCGTCCACACGTAAACGCAAAAAAGGAGTTTTAAAAAAATCTCAGTTTTCGGTGATTTGAAACACCGTTTACGTGGACGAAACAGCTGTGTTTTCAAAAATACTCGTGTAGGTGCGGACGCAGTGTAAGAGAGTTTGGAGATTATTTTATTACTACCTGCAGATTACTTGTATTTGCTTAATTGTTTGAGGTGTGAAATAAACCGCAATGGAGCAAAATATGTGTGCGTGTGGTTGGAGGATGTGTTTGTGCGCACGTGCACGCGCCGGAGGGGGGAACATTTTTCTTGCAAAACAAGGGGGGGCCTAGCAAAAAAAAAATTGGGAACCACTGTGCTAATCAAGTCCAAAACCTCAGTTTCTGTCCATTGACTCGCTCCGTCTACAGTTTCCGCCATGCTTTCTCGTTTGTCTTCTCCGGCGCTGATAATTGGCGTCTGTCTTGTGTCAGTGACGTAAAAGACGGATTTAATGCGGCATGACCGTTCAAACAGCAGTCGCTTTCTAAAACATCAAAAACATGCTCCATAAAGCACCCTCCAATAGCCAAACCCATCTGTTCTCTGATTGGATAGTTAAATTTGTGATTGACATGACATTGGCCAATCAGATGAAAGGAAGAAAAACGGGGTCAAAATTCGTACTTGTAGCTTGATACTTGAGTGCAGAGTTTCACACATATTTTTTGGCTAAGTCCACACACAAAATCTTTTTACACATACAAATCCTGATTTACAAATACAAAATATTTATGACCACAATTTGAGCCCATAAATATTTCCCAGCGACAGCAGAAGTGAACAGCTGGATGAGAAATCCATTCAGCATTAAAGCCTCTGACATACCCGAGGATTTCTCAGTTGTTGAGCAGGAGAGCTTTACAGAACTATCTTGTGATGAGACACTGAAGTCTGCTTTCAGAAATCAGACATTGTTTGAACTTTTGGATGCAGCTGCGCAGCAAATACCCAGCACTTTCAGACAAGGCTGTGCACGTTCTCCTCCCATTTGCGACCACATATTTTTTTTGAGAAGGGCTTCTCTTCACTCGCCTTCATAAAGACAAAATATAGAAACAGATTTGATGCTGAGTCCAACTTGATGCTGAAGCTGACCTCAATCGACGCAGACATCACAGAACGCCATGCACATCCCTCTCATTAGGTATGAAGACCAAGTAACAACAAAATTTTAATGTTTTGATTGTTTCCATGTAGCTGTTTGTCACAGTCTGCAGAGACAGGCCGTGTGGTGGTGTGTGTGATGGACCCAGGTGCGTACACAAGTGAGTAGACGGGAGTGAACTTAACAGAAAGCGAGCCTTTATTATGGCTGAAGACAAAGTGTACAAACAAAGCAGGGATAGCGTGACTAAACTAGACTATAACTAAACTGGGAAAACTAGTACTGTGACAAACTAAGAAAACTCGGTCATGGAGGTGAGAACACAGACGACGCGACACAGACTGTATGAAACACAGAGACTAAATACACATGAGGGATGATCAGGGGAAGAGGCCACACATGGGAGCACAGCTGACACACATGAACCTAAAGACAGAACAGGAGAAGTGAAACTGAATACACTGACATTGAATACAGACTTTCAAAGTAAAACAGGAAACATGGAGATTAGACATGACAAGAACTAAACATAACCACGCAGACATGACGCATGAACCGGGGAGACTTAGTACAGGGGGAGATGACATAAACAACTAAGGAACAAAACTAAACTGCAATCTAGAAATTAACTACGGTAGGTGAACTAAGCTAGGTGCAAATGAATACAGAAGATACATGGAACTCAAATACTGGGTCGCTTGACCCAGGACCATGACACTGTTGTTATTATATCCCTTTTGCTGTCATTGTTTTCATGCAGTACACTTGTTAACAATCTTGCTAAGTGTTTCAGTGCAGTACATTTGTCACATCCTGAATGTGTAAATGCAGTGCACTTCATATTGTCACTTGATGGGTGTTTCAGTCAAGTACAGTTGCGGCTTTTTATGACAGTTAAAATAAATAACATTCTTATAAGAAATAAAATTGTCTCGTGTAAACTGTATATGTTGTTAAATAGGTCTATACTATTGTATTTTAATGTCGGTCATAATGGTGGTACTTCAAAAGCCATATATTTTCTGAGGTGATACTCATTGTAAAGAGTTTGAGAACCGCTGCCCTAATATAATAGGCTGATGAAGGTTTCCACTTTTTAATAATCCCACCTTCACCCCAAAAGATTCATCTGCATGGAGCCATTCGGTACATGGAGAGAGGTAGGAAGTCCTCTTCCCTTTTTTGGGTGGAACAGCCAGGCCCCTCCAGTTCTCAACTGCATCTTCATCAGCCAGAGGAATGTTTGTGGCAGCATCAGATCCCACAGACGGGTGAGCATCCATTTTCATTTTGTCTTCTGCACTGCGAGTCGTCATGGAGCCAGAATTGGCATCTGTGACTTACAGTGATTGTTGCCTCATCTTTGATCTTTTGCAGAACAAATCCGCATCTTTCCTTCGATGAAGGAAAGATGATGAGCAATAAAGGGATTGACACAAACAGGCAAGTTTTCGTGTTTGAACTCAGCTTCAACAGTGGCTGAACTTGCTGTGATGCTGGTGCTTTGGAAGAGAGGGACCATTATTCATGTCCAGAGTGGCAAGTAACTTGCGAGTCTTATTATATGAGGAATAATCTCAGGGAGAAAGTGAATATTATCTCTATCCTCGTTTGCTGCAGCAGGTGACCTGCTCTCCTCACATATTTCTGTTACCCAGTGTCGTAGGTCAGTCTGGATCTCATCAACTGAATCCAATCTCTCACTTTCCTCTGTCTGTTCATCTGGAATGATGATGGAGTCTTGAGGAATTTGGGCTTTCAGGTATTTCTTGCAGCTTTCTGAAGGAAGGGCGGCTCCTTCATCACGTTCTGCCTCACTGAGGGCCACAACAGTGATAGCACGTAGGAGCTGTTTTGCATCGTCCAAGTATTGTGACTGAAGAAGCTTTGCTAATGACCTGACAAAGAAATCTTTAACACGATGTGTTTTCTTCTTCAGGCAGTCCCACTGGCATATCATCTTGATGCAGTGCACAACATCAACCCTGATAAAACAAGGGGGGACTTTGGCAGACTGGGTTCCAAGAAGGACATGAAAGCATTCATTAAGGTAGGACTTCAGATCAGGATGAGCAGGGAAATCCTTGACCAGAGCTCCCAGAGTAAAGTCACTCCCAGCTTCCTTTGGCACAGGTGCACCTGCACGAATCCATTCTGTCAACCAGTTTGTGATGGCATTAACATCCTGTTTCTCTGACAGCATTTGCACCACTGAGACACTGAGGCAATTGTTTTCTGTCAGAATGCCTTGATAAAGGAAGATATGGCCATTTGGTGTCAGCGGTTTTCTCACAACTTGCATCAAACACACAGTTGGGGGAGATTTTTTTGACAATGTCTTGTAAACATGCATCTGAGTTTGACTCCAGTAATGACAGAAAACCTGTCCAGCCCAATATCTCAGATGCTACCACTGTGAGGAACACTATATTTTAATAATTGCAGAGATGCAATGGGGTCCGAGTCTATTCTCTGTTGTTTGGTTTTTCGCAGAGTGGCCAAATTTGGAAAGTGGCTTGGCTCAGGATCTCCAACATCCATCAAATCTGCTGCCTGCGCTGACCTCCATACAGCTGGTTCCATTCTGCCCTCACACAACTCTTTAGCGATTTGTTCACACAGGTTTTCAGACATGAACCGCTTGGAGTGGCAAGTGTGCAAGGAGAGATCTGTATTTCTCATGAAACACTGGAGTTCAATTGAACTGTTAATTGCCGTCTGTCTGTCACATGACATTTCTTACTGGCCATGACACTCCTTACAGCACAAGAGTAGACCACTTTGGTCCATTATCGAGCAGTCTGGGATGTTGACCTTTGAATGACCTATAAAATAAAGTGTAATATCTCAAAAGTCAAAGCAGCACAAACGATAATTTTACCTGCACAAATCTGCACAAACGAAGTACTAACTGCTCTGCCTACTTGCCTTTACTTTTCAAGTGGGTGGGTACCTGTGTCGATTATTGGTATAGGTGTGAATCCAACTTGGTCTTTTTTGTTGTGACCTAAAACCATATCAGAAATAAATAAATGCCACTTCACCTTAAAAGCCTTTTTAATTGTGTATTTTTTTCACAACTGTTTTTTTCCCAGTTAAACAGATATTAGTATGGTGACTTCAAAGAGACTTGACTGCAGAACAATGTGCATCTTCAACAAACTGGTTTGGTGAATCACGTTTTTTCTGAATTCTTAGTCAAAATCCTTGCTGTGTTTGGGCTTACATAGGCCTGCTGCAAGGACCTAAACGCAGGACTCGGAACATGGAGGAATGAACTGAAAGAGGCAGCTTTACTGTGCTGAAAAACTCAGATGACAAAATGCAGGGAACAGAACATATAAACTGGGAAATAGGGAACTAACATGAAAACTTGAGACCTACGAAACTAAAGACTAAAAAAACTAACAAATTACACTTTAACCAGGAGCACGGAGGAATTACACACCTGTGTGAGGGTACGATGCAACAACAACTGTCTGGGAGAACTGAAAGAGCCGGTTCTCTAAAAAGAGCCGGAAATCCCATCACTACGCGATAAGGATCCGGCTCGTGTCGTTCACGTCAAAGATCCGGCTCTAAGAGCCATTTCGTTCGCGACCGACACATCACTACTGGGAAGACAGGACTAAAATTCACAAGGGAGAAATCAGGGAGTGGGAGACACAGCTAGAAGTAATCAGGCAGACGGGGAACAGAAGCTGAACACAAAACACCACTATCAAAATAAAACAGGAAGCACATGACAGGGACAGAGACACGGACTCGACACCGAGCAAGGTACCAAACCTAAGAACTAGAACTCAGAAAATACTGAGCTAGGAATACTTGAGAGAGAAACCAAAACTAAAAGACTAGCAACGACACATCATGAAATCTAGGATAAATAACACAAAACAGATAAAGACCTTGAACTTAAATTTGCCAATGAATTGGTATCAGAGCCTCTCACCCTAGCCTAGCAACTAAGTTAAATGATTTCTTCCAAAGTACCATTAATGAAACTGCACAATTGTTTTATAATTCACGTCACTCTCAACAAAATACCGGGGGAATACCGACCCCAAAATGGATGTCTCTTCTCAAGACTCAAAGTTCAATATTCAAAAAAATTACAGAAAATGAAATAGAAAGTATATCTCAAAATTAAAAAGTTCTAAAGCAAGGGATGAGTTTGTTTGTGATACCAGTTTTTTTAAGCATTGTAAATCTTGTATTTTGGTCCCTATCTTTTCAAAGATAGCGGAAAAGTGGGTTGTGAATTCTATCAATGAGCATCTTAATGATTCCAACCCGGTTTGCACTCTATGCAATTCAGATTTCACACTCTTCATTCAACTGAAACGACTGTCTGCTTTTGTTCAGATGGTGAAGTCTTATTTAGACAAGAGCCGTTATGTTGCGGCTGTTTCTGTTGATTTTAAGCATGCGTTTGAGTTCTTATCTAGACTGTCAACATTTAACTTTAGTAATCACACTGTTAAATGGATACAGTCTTATTTATTAGATAGAAAACAATGCGTGCAAATAAAGAATAGTAAGTCACCCCATCTTCACTGTACGAAAGGTGTACCTCAGGGTTCAATTCTAGGCCCCCTGTTATTTTCACTCTATGTAAATGACTTGCCCAATGTGTGCAAAAATGTGGACGCGATCGTGTATGCTAATGATACGGTAATTTTTCCACAAGCCAAAACTGCTATTTTTGCAGCCCATCAGCTTTCATTGGAATTACGCGATTTACAAAAATGGCTGAATGACTCATGCCTGTGCCGTAATTTTTTAAAAACGTATCATTGTGTTTTAGTAAACCTAAAACAACCGTGGCTGCATAAAAGTTTGATTGGGTGCACAAGAACTAATTAATGTTGAGGAATTTAAGTATTTTTTGAGTGCTACTAGACTTGAAATTATCCTTTAAAAAAAACGTTAAAAAGTAGCAAACTGTAAATGTTAATATACGGAACTTTAGACATATTCGCACTTCATTAACAGACACAGCAGCGATTACATTACTCTATGATACTGGCTCATACTCCATACTGTATTACAAGTTGGTCTTATACGAGTCTTGCTTCTATTGGGCCAATTTAAGTATGCTACAAAAGAGCATTGAAAATATTAGACAAGAAACCTTTGTCATACTACCATTGTCAAATTTTAGATAAATACAAGTTTTTAAATTTTATCAATTTCAGATTATTTAAATGTGCCTGTCTGATCTACAAGGTTATACATGGTGGGGCGCCTCCACCAATGAGTGATCTTATTAATCTAAAGTCTAGCAGTGTTGCCGGGTCTCGACTGACTCGAGCCACTGTGAGAGGTGATTATGAATTGGCATTTAGACGGACCACCTTTTCACAGAATGCTCTGTCATATCAGAGAGTGAGCTTCTGGAATAGTCTTCCACTGTCAGTGAGGGAAAGGACAAGCCTCCCTATTTTTAGGAGTAATTTAAAAGGGTGGCTGTGATCATGTTTAATTAATCATGGTTATATATTGCACGTGAAATAGAGTTATAGCATTACAAAAAGGGACACAGTTATTAGTGTAATGGGTCAGTGCAATATCAGGACAGGACTTATGTGCAATATAACTGGTGTGTTTCCATTATTGTTTTCTATATTGGCCTATGTTGTCCACTCTTGTTGTCATTGTTTGTTCTAATATAATGTGATCACTGTTTTTGTCCTTGTCTCTATATACATGGTCTGTAAATGATATCTGTATGTTTTTATACAGAGGGTCTGCTGATGGAAATGAGCCAAAAGCTGTTGTTATGGTCTGGGTGAAGCACCTGTGTTCCTGGTGTCTTCACCCCTGGGCGGGGCCCCTTCGTTTCCACCGACTAGCTGCACCTGTGAGCAATGAGGCTGCAGAGATATAAGACCAGCAATCCACCATTGCCAGATTGTCCGTGAATCTGCATTAGTGAAGGTTATTGCAGTAGTTGAATGTTGCCATTGTTTTAGTGGAATTAATTCTTTGCTCACAGTCAAGCCTCCAGATGACAGGTTGCCTTTACCTCACTGTGTTTGACCGCTGGATTACTTGCAGCTCCACTAGATATGCTCACCTGCCCAGCACATGGACCGTGCACTAAGATCTCTCTTTGTTTCCCGCAGACCGTCTCCCCCTCTGTTTCGCCTCTGCCTGTAGAGAGTAAGGCTATGTACATGAGTATGTTTGAAAATGGAGATTTTCAGGGTGTTTTGTTTTAACTCCTGTCCACACGTGAAGTTTTGAAAAAAAAATATCTCCTTCCACATGAAAACACTAAAATGAAAGACTAAACAGAGTTTTGTGCCCTCACAACCTGAAGTGCTTCTGAAAAGTTTGTTTTTCTGAAAAGGGATAATTTTGGGTTACTTTTCATGTTCCAGTGCTTCAAATGTTAATGACCAAAGAGAGTATTTTGGTTCATCTACACTGACAACCTAGGAATGAACAAAATACATACAGCATACATAAATGTAATTTAAAAAAAAAAATTTTTTTTAAAGTGAATTTATTCAAAACCGACATCGGGATTTGGGTTGTGAGAGCGTCTGTGTTGAATGTAGAAGTCACGTAAGAAGTTCACTCTGACGCTGTAATCTGTAATCTAAACGAGAGGAGATGAAGGCATGGACAAGCATCTCCAGTTCACCTTTGGATACAATAGTCCTGAGTTTGGCAATGTTTCTTAGATGAAAAAAAGCAGGAGCGGGTCACAGACTTGATATGAGCATCAAACGACAGTGATTGATCAAAAATTATCCCAAGATTCCACTGATTTTATCTTGGAAAAATCCTAGAAAGTCATTGCAGTGCTTATCTGAAAAGACAGGTGTGCACGGAGTTGCGGGGGAGACTGTTATTTACTGTGTCGAAGAGAACCTTAGGATTTCTTTTTCCTACTGCGAGTAGTTCAGAGAAATAAGTGGCTCTCGCATCTTTCACCATGTTTTTGAAGGTAGATAATAGTGGAGCTTATGAACTTCAAGTTTTGTGGCTTTCCACAGGTGCTTAGTTTTACGGCAAATTCACCTAAAGCTGTGAATAGCTTCTGTGAACCAGGGCAGGGATTTAGTAGTGCTGCCGTTTGTTCATGTTGGACTAAAAGATTCTATATGAAAGGAGTGCAACCAATCAAAACTCTCACTTTTGGGATTCGGGGCACACATACCTTGTTATTCAGACACTGGGAGAGCCATCTTTCTAGAAGCTCCTCTGGTCCTGATGACTCCTGCTCTTCCTGGTCAGATCCTTGATTGTCTTTGTCCTGCATAGATTCTCTGTCCTCTCTCCTTTTCACTTTCTTTGCTGCATATGTTGAAAATGCATTCGTTGTCAGTGCTCAGCTCTGGAGGGTGTCCTCTGCAGGGTCCTTAAGCTGTGCAAAGCAATATTGCTCATTATTAATAAATGTAAGTGTACAGATAAATGTATAACATAAACAGGTCTGACTTTAGCTTGTTTAAATAACCTTGGTAAACCCTTTTGGCTGTGATGGCATCACAGCACATAAATGTTGCCACTGTGTCGTTAAGTTTTACGTCCCAACTGTTGCTTGGCCGGGAAGAATAATTAATGTTTTAAAAAGAAACCAGATGAATAAATTCCATGACACTTCAACCCTACTTCATAGTATGTCTAAAAAATTAAAGGTTTTCTTACATAAGTGCTACTGGAGAAATATAGCATGTTGAATGTGGGTGCAGTCCCCATATTCATCTTCTCCCAGGCTGCCTTGAAATTTCTGGTAGCTTATGATGAACACCTCCATTGGAACTGTGGGGAAAAAGTAGATGCCTCCGAACTGCCTTCAATATTTTCTCTAATAGCTGTAACGCTGCAACCAGGCGTGCTCGTTCCTATAGAGGGACCGCTGCTTGCCCATGGTACTTTTGAGTCTTGTGCTGTTCAACCTAATAAATCAAAAGACATGTTCATTCTCTCTGATCAGCTGACTAAACAATGTATATGCCTCTTAGGTAACTATAACTCTTATAGTTTTCGTACTTACGGATGATGTGGGCACCATGCTTAGTTTTTTTTCTACCGTTTCAACCCCCTCTGATTCACTGATAACACAGCCCCCCCATTCCAAGGGCTTTCCCTCTATAAAATACCACTGTGCAATACTTCATTTTCTCTCTATCTCATTGTACATCTAAATATTCTATTCCTCAGTACTCATGTTGATGGCCACACCCTTTCGGTGGCCAGTTATGGAAATGATGTATCCACCCAACCGTCCAAAAAACAATTTTACTTTTGATCCGATCTGGGGTTGCTTCTCGAGTTTATCTGTAGAAGCAGAAATAGAACATTGTATGCATTAGTATGTCATGCTAATACATATAGTGCATTTACATGTGCAGTTCTTTTGTGCAGATTATAGAGGGACTTTATAAGCACCATTTCTCAAGGACCACAAGAGCACCACAAAGCACCAAACACATTTTCCAGAATAACCATACACACAAACCCAGTTTTCAGTTCCAAGTCCCTGTAATGTGTCATGAGACCTGGGGTTAAAGTCCCACCCCCTGGTCGCCTCTACATCACAGCTAAGAGAAGTTCAAAGGTCTTAAAATCAAACAAATGTGATAAAAAAATATTCAAAGTGATAAAACAGAGCTTTTCTCTATTTCCACTAATGCAAACGTGCTAATCATTTCAAAGAAGAAGTTAAATAAAATAAAAAAAGGTAATTAACAGAGTTAATTACAGTACATTAACATTAACAGTAATCCTAGTGGATATAACACTCTCCTTTATGCTGTTTCGCAGATAAACCTGTTTCTTACCAAATCTTTTATGTTCTGAACTGTTCTTCCTGCCAACACTGGTTCCTCTGCCAGTTTCCAATGACTGCATTCATTTCTGGTGGCCAGTTTCCCTTTGTTTATGTGGTCATTAAAATGCTTCATCACTGCAGCAACCTCAGCCTTGGACCACCTTTTTTATGGGAGCTCTTCTTGAATCACGGGCTTGAGAAGCATTTTTATCTGGAAGAAGCAGAAAATTGTTGGAATATCCAGCAACTGATCTCCTCAGTTTTAAACATTTGTTGATTGTTGTTAAAAGAAGGGATGCTACCCTCTCCCAACTTCTGAGGTGTGTTGCTACCATCAATATCAAAATGAGCTAATGTTCGCTTTAAATATTACATTGTCTCATTTTAGACATTTGATACATTTTCAGTGTTCTAGTGTGTAAAAAGATAAGTTGAATACAAGTTTTGTGATGCATGCTCAATCATTAAGCTAAGTTCGTCCCAAAAGGTTGATTCTGTTCGTCTGGACGCAGCGTTTCATGACGTTCCTCCCACTGAAAACAATATGTCCAGATGAACAGAATCAACCTTTTGAGATTTACTTACCTTAATGATTGAGCATGCATCCTCTGAGCACCATAGTATGTCTTGAAATAGTCAGGGGACACCCTGCCCTAAAAATGTTTGTCCGCTGTCCTTAACCTTGAGCTTCTGAAAATAATGGACTACATTTAATGGCTACAATGTGGTGATTCTGTTAAATCCCTTGAATTAAAGCTGAAAGTCTACACTTTTAATCACATATGGATTGATTAATTTTAAAATCCATTGTGGTGGTGTAGGTGGTGTACAGAGACAGAAATACAATAAAATTACAAAGAACGTGTCCATCAGCTTAGGGAACCAACTGTACCTCATTTTATTGATTCTGTCTTATTCTATTTTAAATTTATATTTTAAAACACATAAGGGTACTTAGACCTAAACTTCCCTTACCTTCAGAGGGAGCGGCAGTTTCATTGCTGTAGGCATCCATAGTAGCACTTCATTTGCTGGTTACACATTTTGATTAAGTTTTAATATTCGCAACAAACACATTTTATCCACTGAAACCAAAATAGTCATAACTTACCACAATCTCCAGTGTCTTGGACCTGCTCTGCGTTTGTGGACTCAGCGACTGCATGCACAGGCTCACGTGTACCACATGCCGACGTTGCGAGTTCTGTACCATCATTGTACACGGACAATTCTGTTAATTGTCCGTGTTTTAAGGTTTTAATTCTGTTGATTAAGGATAATGATCAACTCCTGCCTAGCCCTAATATTTGCTCCTTTCAATACAAACCTTGAATTTCAATCTCATCCAGCGATTTTCCCTGGATCATGGAAAGTCTTTTCTCCATTGATAAAAGAAGTTTGGAAATCTTGGCCAGCTGTGCTGTGTTGCTTGGATTATCGTTATGAAATTTAATGTACTTCTAAGATGGAAGGGTTTTTTTTTTTGTCTTGTTTTACTCTTTTGCTTCGAGCACTATGTAAATGGTAAGATCTTTATTCTGTATTCATTCAGAGACTTGAATGCTAATGAAAAAGAAAAAGCTGTGGCTTCGTTCTCCAAGTAACAAAAGGCATTTGCTGCAGATTTTTGAAAGTAGTGAGGGAGAATCTGAACATCTTCTGTGAAGGGCAATGTTTATACTTTGTCTCACTCGATGTGTTCAAGGCACAGCGAGACAATTTGAGGCTTACAACTTCTTGAACGTGTCAATGGACTTGATTAGGGCTTAATCCTCTGCTCGACAATGGATAATGTCAGAGATTTTGTGTAGTGTATGTCCCAGTTTTTGTGCGAGGCTTGTGAATGACAGTGTCTCTTCAACGAAACCTGAAGCTTTCTTTACCGCTTGCACAACTCTCTGGAAGTTAGCAGACATTATGGCTTTCTCCATGTTATGCACTAAGTTCTGCACGCAGACACAACAAATATCCCACTTCACTAAGCTTCTGTCGAATATATTCTTACTTTGTGGGGTCTTTTCCGTGTCATCTTTTGGTTTGTTAATACATCTGCGGACATGTCTCCAAAGGTCCTTCCGAACATACATCCCTTGACAGTAAAAGCAATAAACAAACTTCCCTCTACTGCTTTAGTCTTGGGTCTTCTGTTCACTGTCATTGGTCCCATTCCACCATGCAAAACTGCAGCATTATGCTTAAAATTTCCCTTATTTCTCGATTTCTGTAACAGGATTTTATGCTCCAGGGAGGGAAAATACATGCACAACATCAGGAGCCATTTTGTGTGTTTTCAGATTTGTGTTAGTTTAGCTTTTGAAATTTTAGTTTGTGGTTTGAGTGGAAAAATGATTGCCATTTTTGTGGCAAAGTCAGTTTTTCAGATTTAGTCTTGCAAATGTGACATTGAAAAAGAGGCAAATCATCTGTAAACAGTTGTTCTTTGATGGTCTTGTCCTGCAAATGGGTGGAAGCAATTTGAATGAAAGGGTCAACACACTGGTCAAATACCCCCATTGCATCATCTTTAGTTGATCCAGGTCCCCAGAATGTCTCTCAGTCATTTGTTGTTTCAGGTGCTCCTAACAGGGCCTGATATTGCTGGACTCCACTCACGATGTGGTCAACAGCTCTCTGAGGAAAAAACAAATGAAAATACTAAATCACAGAATTCATATGAAACACAGTGAACATGCAAACTCACAGAGACACACTTTTTGAAAATGGAACCCTTCAATTACATAATGTTAGTGAGATGTAATGATCAAATGACTTGCAATGATTTTTTTCCTCAATTTATTTTAAATAATAATATTATCTTCTGCAGCTTTAAGACCTTGTTGTCACTTGATTGTAATGTGTTTTGAGGGATGGGCTCATAGGTGGAACATGTAAATTGAAAGTTTGTGTTATGTGTGTTCTGTTGTCTCTATTCTTAGCTCATGATAAGGAAATATAGTAGATAGGCAGATTTTGGATGCAACATACATGTCTACTTCCACATATAGCGAGGGAGTGAGATCTGAGTGGTCACTCATGAAGTACATGGAGACACATTCTAATGTCAGGTGGTTCACTCACATACCTAAAGCTGTCCATGACCAGCTATAATATTGGCCATATTATATTTACATTACCACAGTGAGATGACTTTAGTCTCATGAACAACATCAGCTAATTTTTATTTACTAGCTAATCTTAAAATGACTGTTCAGTACAGAAATGAAGCCCAACAATTATGTTTTTACAGTCCTGTGGTCTCAGCCTCAGATACTTATCAAATTAAACACAGCTCATATAAAAACAAACAGATGAACCAAAGATTTTCTCTTTCATTTCTGTCAAACAATGCTGTATGAAACGTTTCCAGCGGTTAATATCATGGTTGCAAGGCAACCTGGCCAGCGCGACGGAGGCTAGACTGTCCAATATCACAAGCCTCGCACTTCTGGCCTTAGCGGTATTTGAGTACGTGGCCCTTGAGGACTGTTAGGGCTGCGTACTTTAAGGCTGCAGACCCTGAAGTGGGATACAGCCATTGACTGCAGTACTAGTATTAGAGTACTAGACTCTGCGTTAGAGTATCACTTCCTGTTCCTGTTACAACATACAATGGTGTTTTTGTGTAGCTTATCTGCGTAGCACTTTAATAAAAACTTTTGGATAACTTCTTATTTCATCGTTTAATCTTCAGGCGCTTCATCTGAAGCACCCTCTCCGTGTACTCACTAATTTATAGTCAAATTTATAGTCAAAGTATTCATTCACCGTGTCTTTACTTAGCTTAGCTTGTAGCCAACTTGCTAGCAGCGTAGCTGAATGCCTGTGCGGACACCACTTTCTCCAGGACTTTTTGACAGGAATTTGAGTTTGGACATATTTATTTAAGAGTTGTCAAGGTTTGCACTGTTACGTGCACATAAAAAGGAAAAATCCTAGTTCTGTTATTTTCTTTATCTCCAGCTATTGAGTATTTTAGGTAGGGGACAACACTACCATTACTCAATATCACAGTCAAAAGATCAGTAAGTCACAACCTTTGAAGTTCTTTTTGATACCACAAAAATGCAATTTAGTGGTCAAACCATGTCTCGGAAAGCCCTTTGTTAGGACCAGCTTCCTGTTTTCAGACACTGATTTTATTTATTGTGTGCAAAAGTCACTGATTTCAGGCTACAAATAAAAGCAAGCAAATGCAAAATGACTTAGGTTCAGGGAATACACATGCATTTTGTGTTGTCTATAATTTATGTTACATATACAGATTTAGTCCAAGCATTAAACCCTTTATTGATTTAATGCTTGGACAGGAAGAAATAAACATATAGCAACAAACATGCAGACATAATCTACTGAAAACTATTAGATACAGTTGAAAGCCTCAGAATTCCCTCATTCAGAGATAATGCGATTTGTGTCCAACATTAATTTATCAATATTTTTGAAGAACAAAAATATGACAAAATGCTAGAAATAACATTTACCTACTAAACTGACAACGCAGGCAACTGTCTTAAAGCCATGAGCATCTAATTTTCTAGTTTAAGCACCACTGCAGCTCACTGTCACTGTGGGAAGATTCATTTCAGTGAAGCTGCTGCTGGTTGCCATGGTAATTAAGCATAATTGCACAGTTGAAACTGACATTTTTTGAACAGGTTCAACAACATTAGTATCTGAGTCTGTGTTATAAGCCTGTCCATCCTATAATATATGGTAAATGGTAAATGGCCTGTATTTGTATAGCGCTTTTCTAGTCCCTAAGGACCCCAAAGCGCTTTACACAACCTGTCATCCACCCATTCACACACTGGTGATGGCAGCTACATTGTAGCCACACCCACAGCACTGACAGAGGCGAGGCTGCCGGACACTGGCGCCACCGGGCCCTCTGACCACCACCAGTAGGCAACGGGTGAAGTGTCTTGCCCAAGGACACAACGACCGAGACTGTCCAAGCCGGGGCTCGAACCGGCAACCTTCCGATTACAAGGCGAACTCCCAACTCTTGAGCCACGATCGCCCCAATATACAGTTTTAATTAGTCAGAATTGTTTTTAGAATTATGTAACTTTTATGGCATTTTGATAGAACAAGCTCGAAAGGCTAGATGATGTCCTGAGCTGCATTCCCCTTGCTGAAGACCAAAGGCACAGTGACACCACAACAAGGCAGCAGTAAAGGTCTGGAGATGTATCACCACAGAAGATGCAACTGGACTCATTATGTTGCTGAATAGATTATCCCCATTAGATCACATCATGTCCAATAATTTGTGGATGACAAACTATGTGGTTCAGTGGTTAACACTATCACCTCACAGGAAGATTCTCCTTTGCCTTTGTGGGTTGTTTTCTTAGGGATCTCTGGCTTTCTCCCACAGTCCACACACATGACAGGTGATTTCTCTCTCTGCCCAGGGGTGATGTGAGGTGGGCAAATGAACTGAATCACTTCTTTAACAGGTTTGATTCATCCAGGAGGCAGTCTTAAACATCGTCTGCAGACTCACCCACCCCCCATGCTGCTGTTCCACCTCAGCCACTTCACACCTCCTCCACACACCCAGCTCACTACTCCCCACCCCCAACCACAGCATACCAACTTTATTGTCTAATTGGCTTTGTGACTCTGAATTTGACTTTAAATCAGTGCAGAAGAAACTTGTTATTCAGTGCCAGCAGGAGTGAAATTTGCTGATATGAGCCAAGAGGTACAAGAAACGAGTTTGTGTGCGGCCCATTTTTTTCAGAACCGTGAGGGAGCCTGGGGTGACTGAAGCCTTCCTTTGTACTTCCCCCAGCTGTTACACATAATTTTAATGTTTTTACGGTTAAATATTATCTGTAATCTTGAAGTCTTTTGATCAGGATATGTGCTTCAAGGTGCACATTAAACAAATATGTAGGACAGCTTTCTTATATTTCTGTAATATCTCTGAAATTAGAAACATCCTGCTTCATAATGACACTGAAAAGCTTGTTTATGCATTTACTACTTAATACTTCAAGTACTTCTCTTGTAATTTATTATTATCAGGCTGTCTTAAAAACTTTGTCTGATGACCCATTCACAAAAAAATAAATCACAAAATCATTTCCAACTTCACTGCTCCATTATATTTCCATCATATCCTGTCTGTCTGTTGGACACTTCCTGTAAATTAAGACGACTGCACTTAAACTTTTAACTGATGATCATACAATGTAAACAGTTTGTGTCGAGGCCCTGGCAGTAATGGAAAAGGCAAATATCGAGTGCCATTACAGCTCCAAACATATACAAAGGGTCTTTGAATAGAGGTCTGCGTGTACCACAGAGCCATGGCTCACTGTCTGAGTGTCTAAATGAGTCTCACAGGCCTGAATGCTCGCTTGAAGTTATTAATAACAAGCATGAATTTTGGACTTTAAACTGTGTTTTAAAGTTTTACAGCTTTTCCTAGTAATAAAAACCTCCTTTATTGCCTTTCATATTGCACAAAGTCATCAAGCAAACAACAATTAAATGACAAAAAAGTTTGTTTTTCACTTTTTACCACAGAAATGTCAGTTTTTTACGACTACAGTTTAAAAAACAAAAGGAAAAAACTGTGCAGTTTGAGCAATGAGCTGTCAGGGCTTTTTTCTGTAATCTGTAAGAAATTCACATTTGAGATTTGTTGGTCTGGAAAAGGTTATAAAGCCACGTCTAAAGCTATGGGACTCTACCAAACCACAGGGAGAGCCATTGTCCACAAATGGAAAACATGGAACAGTGGTCAAAAAGGAGTGGCCGGCCGTCCAGCCACGACTCATTCAGCCCAGAACAACATCCAAAGAGCTGCACGACTCACTCGCCTCAGTTAAGGTTCATCACAAGGGGGAAGTAACAAAGTACAAATACTTTATATTCTACTGTACTAACGTAGAACTATCAGGCATCTGTACTTTACTGGAGTAGTTTTTTTCCTGACATTTTTAAACACCAACACAGCCGGAGATCGACAGACGGATTGGGGCTGCAGCTGCAGTAATGCGGACGCTGCACCGGTCCGTCGTGGTGAAGAGGGAGCTGAGTGTAAAAGCGAAGCTCTCAATTTACCGGTCGATCTACGTCCCTACCATCACCTATGGCCATGAGCTGTGGGTAGTGACCGAAAGAACGAGATCGCGGATACAAGCGGCAGAAATGAGCTTCCTCCGAAGGGTGGCTGGCCTCTCCCTTAGAGATAGGGTGAGAAGTTCGGCCATCCGGGAGGGGCTCAGAGTAGAGCAGCTGCTGCTCCACATCGAAAGGAGCCAGCTGAGGTGGTTCGGGCATCTGACAAGGATGCCCCCTGGGCGCCTCCTGGGTGAGGTGTTCCAGGCATGTCCCACCGGGAGGAGGCCCCGGGGCAGACCCAGGACACGCTGGAGAGATTATATCTCTCGGCTGGCCTGGGAACGCCTTGGTATTCCCCCGGATAAGCTGGAGGAGGCGGCTGGGGAGAGGGAGGTCTGGGCCTCTTTGCTTAGGCTGCTGCCCCCGCGACCCGGCCCCGGACAAAGCGGATGAAAATGGATGCATGGATGGATTTTTAAACACATATCTGTACTTTGGACTGCTTAAATTTTCTCGTTACTTTTGGTTTAACACATTTGCAGGGAGTTATTGTTTCTGTCACTGTGAGCCTTCAGTCCTCTTTCAAATAATCACCAGGGGACATAGTGTAAAAAGAGATCATGTGTGCCATAGTAACAGGTCCAAGTGGGCCCGCTGTGTGGTTTTGTTTTTTTGCCACAGCTCTGGAACGACTGCAGGTGTCCATAAGTTGTGGTTGCCATACGTCAGCATCTAACAAGCCCTAAGCATAAAGGGAGTGGCAGGTCATTTCAAATGCAACGTTTCTATCAGCTCAACAAACATCAGCAAACACACAAACTGTTTTTGTGCAGTTTGTCTCACAGTGTGTTGATAGCTAAAAGTCCAGCTGCTGTATTTCACAGGGACAGAAGCAAGTTTGAGATAACTTCACTCAGAGGTGGACAAAGAATACAGGACAGGAAGAGGAGAGCTTATATTTAAAGATAAGGACTGCTCAGTGGGATTTGATGTAAATTTAAAGCTTACATTGATTTCCTCATGTTCTCATATTGTGAAACATGCTGCAAAGCTAACTTAGACTAACTGTGTTATTTAAAGACCCCATGAAAATCCTCTGCAGGTTAGTGCAGGATTATCAGGTTGGTTTACAGTAAAGAACTGTGTGTGACTGATGCACAATGGCTGTGGTGCTCGTGGTCTGTTACATCAAGTGTAACAGAGATGAATATGAATTTTAGCTAAAGATGCTTAAATGTAGAAAAAGAGACGGTGTAAACAATGACCTGTCAGTGTAGAGGGTGGAAATCAGCCAGGTCAACTCGTGAAATACCTGCTTACATCTTGTTGATTTCAGTTGTGTTAATCTACAAAGAGCCACTACAGCTGATTTTAGGGTTCCCCCACTCTAAGATGGAAACCCCTGCTGAGCAAAATGAACAAAGGCTGCTCTCAGTTTTGCCAGAAAACATTTCAATGATCCCCGAGACTTTTGGGAAAATACTCTGTGGACTGTTGAACTGTCTCTGCTGCTCGTCTGCAGAGTGACGAGTATCTCAGCCTTCCACACAGTTAGCCTTTTGTTCTCTTCATTCAGATTGTATCTTTGACTCTAAGACCTGTTGTTTGATCTTTTCCCTCCACCTCTCCTGGTTTATTTCTCACCGATCTCACTTGCTGCAGTGACTACAATAAAAACATCCCGTTTGTGGAACAGCACGTGTGTCTGATCACTCTGCACTGCACGCTCAATACAAATCTCACTGCCAGTAAGGACCTCAGTCGCAAAGAGAAAACCTCAACACATAATATACACAATACATAAATCCCAGCTGTCATAATGTGCACCAAAAAGGGATTAATACTGTTTTTTCTCAGTCCTTACAGCGCTTTCTGTCACCTAGAGCCAGTTAATATGTCCAGACCAGCCCTACTGTGAGTGTGTGAACAAATGCCATCGTTTTTAAGCCCCACAGATACAATCATAGTCTACCTGTACAATGCAATGTAATCCAAATAGTGAAGCACATATACAGAAGGGTCAGTGAGCTGGGATTTTAAACCGTAAAATGTAGCATTTTTAATCTTTTGCCAGAATCACACTCTTACTTTTCTGAGTTCATGTATTTGAAGTGAAATTAAAGCTAATTATAGTTTAATGGCAAGAAAGTGAAAGTGGAAAGTGCTAAAAATAGAGAATTATCCTTTTAAGTGAATCTAAATATTTTCATTCCTCCTTCTAAAAGAAGCTTCATCTCCTCTCTGTTTATACCAACTCTACTGTCTGATTGGCTTTTGGGGACTCAGATTTGACGTTTGCCAAACAGAAAAATCAATATTGTTTTCACTGAATGTTTTCTAACAGTAAATATTTTTCAAACATTTGTTGTTTCTGTCTTTCCATGTGTTGTCCCTTAATCTGAACTGGAACCAAATGAAGCAGAGTGTAAGCACCTCCTAAGCAGCAGCAGCTACAGCGAGTCAGTGCAGGTGATTTGAGACTATGAGAAATCTGAGAGACTCAACACTGATCAATTTAGGCTCCAGAATCTAGATTCAGGAATGTGCAGTTGTGAAGACGCCAGTAAAGAGAGCATGGAGACTGATAGCATCAATATGACCGATAGCCCTGATGAGAAGCCTGACGGCAAGGGCGAGAATGTGGGAGGGAATAAACAAAAGGCAGATTTTCAGAGGCTGTTTGGAAGCAGCAGAGGTGTTTATTCAGGTTTGCTCTGATTATGAAGCAGCAGGCTGACAGCCTGGAGCCTCCCAGCTTGGATTCAGAAGTGTGGAAGAGGAGCAGCTAAGTCAGGATAGGGTCATGGAGGATGCCAAGTCCACTGAATCCACACGCTTCCTGTTTCCACCTCATCCTTCCAGTGCTTTACTATACTCCCTGCTCTCTCTACCACAACTGCCTTTGAACTTGCCTGAGCCAGGTCTGAGTCCAGCTTTGCTACTCCAGCCAGGTCACATGACACAGGGGTGTGGTCTGATGTCAGCAGGCAGGTCAGTGGATCCCTCTGGTGATGGATATATGCCAGTGAAGCAGGAGGAGGCCTGAGAACAGAAAGCAGGCTTAACTAGCAGGACAAAGTAGCATGTAGTACTTGAAGGAGTCATCACAACCAATCAGTTCTCAGGAAAATCAAACACCACATAAATATTTCTCTTCTTTGATTTTCATCAATGTATTTCCTTTTATATATTTTCTGTCAATATTTCTGCCTGATTAGAAGCTCATAGGCAGTTCCTGTCACTCTACAATAAAATAATGAAGAGGCTGCCCTCTCTGCCCTCCCACTAGCTGACCTAACTGACACAAGTAAACTGTGCTAAGATGCCCTACATGGACTAAGGTTCTTGGCCACATACATATAGATTTGCTTGGCTGTAGAAATCCATGCCATGAAGCTCCCAGCGCACATTTTTGATGCTTCTGTTTGTGGCAGAGCAGGTTTGGAGCTCTGCAGAGCCTTGGTAACTTTTACTGACTATGCACCCCTACCCATTTATTATAAACTAACAGCACAACTGTTTTTTCTTTTTTCTATATTACACATGTATGATTTAGATTTATGTGGCAGCTATTTACTGACCTGACAAAGTTATCTGAAATGATGTCATGTCATGAATAACTCAAGTTATTTTCCATGAAAATTAAAAGTGGGGAGATTCTCAAAAAATGAATGAGACGTGCATGTAATTTGATATATTTTGTTGTTTTGTGTGTGTGTTTGTCTGTGTGAAGTTTTGATGTGTATCTGAAAAACACATTTTGAAAACACTGGAAAGACCTCAAGACATATTTTCTTTATTTTCTATGCAAAAACACCTTCCAGCAAGCCTTTTCAGTGTGAAATTTAGTGCGTATAGAAAATACCTGTGCCAGGTTGTCTCCATCTAGTGGTGAACATGGCCTTACCACTACATCAGGTGAGTTTTTCTCTGTGCACAGTGACACAAAACTCATCTAACAACACAAAGTATTAAAAAAAATACAGCATTTTAAAATGATGTAGGACGATCAAGGCAACGTTACAGATTCAGTAAGAGCTGGAGTTTATTGTAAACCTTAAAATATACCGGGCTTCACACTGACACAATTGCTTATGTCTAGCATAGCTCTGTTAATATAAATTTTATTCAAAACGTGTCCAGTTTAATGTCTTAAACTAAAATGGCATTAAGGTTTCAATGAGCTAAAGTGGTCCCCCTGAGTCAGCACCCAGAAACCTATCATCTTTTAAAACTGTGGGCATAACAACGAACGTTGCTGGGATCTTAAAACACTGGGGCTAAACCCAGACCTGAACTCTTTTGTATTTTCACTCAGTAAGAGCATATGTGCTGGTTATTACACAATATCAAACGACAGCATTAACACGGGGTTACAATTACCTTCTCACATCGTCGCATCGAGAGTTTATCCATTGAGCATTAGAGTTCAACAATGTTACATCCAGTTCAAAGCAGTTTCACTAACGCCAGCGAAACAAGGCTAACAGTATATAAGAGCACAAAGACAGCTTATCGACAGCTCGACGTATCGTCAACAGCTCACGTCAGTATGGCTGCCATCGGTCATCTTTTAACTAACCAGAAAATGAACTCTTACGCGGTACACTATACACATATACAGTATATTTCTTTTACTTGTTTTTAAAGTTGGAGTATTTATATATTACCCTGAAATCTTTTGCTGTTGAGCAGGAGAGCTCCAAAGCGTCCCCCTGTAACCATGGTTACGCAGAGACGTTAGCGTTCCAGTGGTGACGTCACAGAGTATACAGAGGACAGAAGTGTGACAAACTGATATTTGGAGGGATCTGCATCTTTTGTTGGCACTTTTCTGCTGAGATCCGGAGCTCGAGTCCCTGGTGCCCAGGGGTAAGATGAGTTGCTGTGTTCCTCACGGAGAAAAACTACTTAACGTGGAATAACTTCAGTCTCGGATGGAAAAAAAAGATGCAAGCAAAAGAGGACAGCAGATTTCTTCAAACGGTAAGGAGCTTCTACCAAGTGATATCTGATAAGCTTAAAACTTCGAGCGTAAATCTAATGTCCAGATTCATGCTAAACTTTTCTGATTAATCAGTGAATCTGCTCATGTGTCGCCGTTTAAAGCTATCAGGTAATTTCATGGTGAGAAATGTCTTTGACAAAAAAATTGCAGGATTAATTAAAGGCTATATATGTCTGCTAGGTTAGGACGTGGTTAGGAGCAAATACTTAAGACACAGAGAGAGAGATTTTGCTCTTACAGAAATCTTTATTAATATTTATTAATATTCCATAAGCTTGTTTGTGGGCAAAGTCAATAAATGGTCTCCTGGCTGTAGGTTTTCCCACTGAGCCAAATTTGCAAAAATACCAGATTTTACAATCAAGGAACAAACTAGTGTAAAGAACAAATTGCTTGTTAAACAGGAATTTGGGTTTGGAGCTTAGGGGCAACTTCCTCTAAAGCCATTGAAGTGATTTGGGAGATTTTACAGTTTTGCAATTATGAAAAACAAAAACAAAAAACAAACAGATTTAAGGTGAAACAAATGTTTTCAAATCATGGAATGGTGGTGACATTATCGCTCATTCCATATTGTTCCCAAAGCGTGCAGTCTTTTTCTACTTCAAAAGTTAAAGCAGAGTTTGTTTGTTTTTAACTTCTTTAATAATATAACTCTGCATATGTGTACATGTATGTGCACTGATGTGAAGTTACAATGCCTTGATAAAGTATTCATAGCTCTTGAACTTTTACACATTTTGTCACCTTACAACCACTAACAAAATACGTTTTTTTATTGACATTTTCTATGCTAGATTAGCCTGGGGGAGGTCCACCCAAATAAAGGGTGGCCAGGCGGCCCGGTCCGGGTATTTTCTACGTTCATTTGAGCGTCTGGGATGCGGTGCCACCTCATCATGTCGTTTCTGTTCTCATTGTCATCCCCCATTATTGATCAGGATGAGCAGCATTTCACAAATAAAAGCTTCAATCAATCAGGAGGGCTGGCCAGGCTTTCAGAGCCTGGGGGAGGTCCACCCAAATAAAGGGTGGACAGGTGGCCCTGTGTGTGTTTTTTCTGTTTTCGTTCATACGCCTGGGGGGCGGTGCCAACCCATCACGAGGGCTGGCCAGGCTTTCGGAGCCTGGGGGAGGTCCACCCAAATAAAGGGTGGCCAGGCGGCCCGGTGCCGGGTGTTTTTTTTTCTTTCTAATTTATCCGCCTGGGGGGCGGTGCCACCCCATCACGTGGGCTGGCCAGGCTTTCGGAGCCTGGGGGAGGTCCACCCAAATAAAGGGTGGCCAGGCGGCCCGGTCCAGGTGTTTTTTTTCTTTTATAATTTATCTGCCTGGGGGGCGGTGCCAACCCATCACAAGGGCTGGCCAGGCTTTCGGAGCCTGGGGGAGGTCCACCCAAATAAAGGGTGGCCAGGCGGCCCGGTCCGGGTGTTTTTTTTCTTTTATCATTTATCTGCCTGGGGGGCGGTGCCAACCCATCACGAGGGCTGGCCAGGCTTTCGGAGCCTGGGGGAGGTCCACCCAAATAAAGGGTGGCCAGGCGGCCCGGTCCGGGTGTTTTTTTTCTTTTATAATTTATCTGCCTGGGGGGCGGTGCCAACCCATCACGTGGGCTGGCCAGGCTTTCGGAGCCTGGGGGAGGTCCACCCAAATAAAGGGTGGCCAGGCGGCCCGGTCCGGGTATTTTCTACGTTCATTTGCGCGTCTGGGATGCGGTGCCACCTCATCATGTCGTTTCTGTTCTCATCCCCCATTATTGATCAGGATGAGCAGCATTTCATTTTCCTCCTCGACTGCCTTTTTGTGTTATACATTTCATTGTTTCATCTATGCTTCCTCTTCTGACCTGTCTGTGTATTGTATGTACGGTCAGAAAGGTCCCATTTCACTGCAGGCAACTGCAAGTGACAAACTGCAAGTGACAAATAAAAGCTTCAATCAATCAGGAGGGCTGGCCAGGCTTTCAGAGCCTGGGGGAGGTCCACCCAAATAAAGGGTGGACAGGTGGCCCTGTGTGTGTTTTTTCTGTTTTCGTTCATACGCCTGGGGGGCGGTGCCAACCCATCACGAGGGCTGGCCAGGCTTTCGGAGCCTTGGGGAGGTCCACCCAAATAAAGGGTGGCCAGGCGGCCCGGTGCCGGGTGTTTTTTTTCTTTTATAATTTATCCGCCTGGGGGGCGGTGCCAACCCATCACGAGGGCTGGCCAGGCTTTCGGAGCCTGGGGGAGGTCCACCCAAATAAAGGGTGGCCAGGCGGCCCGGTCCGGGTATTTTCTACGTTCATTTGCGCGTCTGGGATGCGGGGCCACCTCATCATGTCGTTTCTGTTCTCATTGTCATCCCCCATTATTGATCAGGATGAGCAGCATTTCATTTTCCTCCTCGACTGCCTTTTTGCGTTATACATTTCATTGTTTCATCTATGCTTCCTCTTCTGACCTGTCTGTATATTGTATGTACGGTCAGAAAGGTCCCATTTCACTGCAGGCAACTGCAAGTGACAAACTGCAAGTGACAAATAAAAGCTTCAATCAATCAGGAGGGCTGGCCGGGCTTTCAGAGCCTGGGGGAGGTCCACCCAAATAAAGGGCTGGCCAGGCTTTCGGAGCCTGGGGGAGGTCCACCCAAATAAAGGGTGGCCAGGCGGCCCGGTGCCGGGTGTTTTTTTTCTTTTATCATTTATCTGCCTGGGGGGCGGTGCCAACCCATCACAAGGGCTGGCCAGGCTTTCGGAGCCTGGGGGAGGTCCACCCAAATAAAGGGTGGACAGGTGGCCCTGTGTGTTTTTTCTGTTTTCGTTCATACGCCTGGGGGGCGGTGCCAACCCATCACGAGGGCTGGCCAGGCTTTCGGAGCCTGGGGGAGGTCCACCCAAATAAAGGGTGGCCAGGCGGCCCGGTCCGGGTATTTTCTACGTTCATTTGCGCGTCTGGGATGCGGTGCCACCTCATCATGTCGTTTCTGTTCTCATCCCCCATTATTGATCAGGATGAGCAGCATTTCATTTTCCTCCTCGACTGCCTTTTTGTGTTATACATTTCATTGTTTCATCTATGCTTCCTCTTCTGACCTGTCTGTGTATTGTATGTACGGTCAGAAAGGTCCCATTTCACTGCAGGCAACTGCAAGTGACAAACTGCAAGTGACAAATAAAAGCTTCAATCAATCAGGAGGGCTGGCCAGGCTTTCAGAGCCTGGGGGAGGTCCACCCAAATAAAGGGTGGCCAGGCGGCCCGGTCCGGGTTTTTTTTTTTCTTTTACAATTTATCCGCCTGGGGGGCGGTGCCAACCCATCACGAGGGCTGGCCAGGCTTTCGGAGCCTGGGGGAGGTCCACCCAAATAAAGGGTGGCCAGGCGGCCCGGTCCGGGTGTTTTTTTTCTTTTATAATTTATCTGCCTGGGGGGCGGTGCCAACCCATCACGTGGGCTGGCCAGGCTTTCGGAGCCTGGGGGAGGTCCACCCAAATAAAGGGCTGGCCAGGCTTTCGGAGCCTGGGGGAGGTCCACCCAAATAAAGGGTGGCCAGGCGGCCCGGTGCCGGGTGTTTTTTTTCTTTTATCATTTATCTGCCTGGGGGGCGGTGCCAACCCATCACAAGGGCTGGCCAGGCTTTCGGAGCCTTGGGGAGGTCCACCCAAATAAAGGGTGGCCAGGCGGCCCGGTCCGGGTATTTTCTACGTTCATTTGCGCGTCTGGGATGCGGTGCCACCTCATCATGTCGTTTCTGTTCTCATTGTCATCCCCCATTATTGATCAGGATGAGCAGCATTTCATTTTCCTCCTCGACTGCCTTTTTGTGTTATACATTTCATTGTTTCATCTATGCTTCCTCTTCTGACCTGTCTGTGTATTGTATGTACGGTCAGAAAGGTCCCATTTCACTGCAGGCAACTGCAAGTGACAAACTGCAAGTGACAAATAAAAGCTTCAATCAATCAGGAGGGCTGGCCGGGCTTTCAGAGCCTGGGAGAGGTCCACCCAAATAAAGGGTGGACAGGTGGCCCTGTGTGTGTTTTTTCTGTTTTCGTTCATACGCCTGGGGGGCGGTGCCAACCCATCACGAGGGCTGGCCAGGCTTTCGGAGCCTGGGGGAGGTCCACCCAAATAAAGGGTGGCCAGGCGGCCCGGTGCCGGGTGTTTTTTTTCTTTTATAATTTATCCGCCTGGGGGGCGGTGCCAACCCATCACGAGGGCTGGCCAGGCTTTCGGAGCCTGGGGGAGGTCCACCCAAATAAAGGGCTGGCCAGGCTTTCGAAGCCTGGGGGAGGTCCACCCAAATAAAGGGTGGCCAGGCGGCCCGGTGCCGGGTGTTTTTTTTCTTTTATCATTTATCTGCCTGGGGGGCGGTGCCAACCCATCACAAGGGCTGGCCAGGCTTTCGGAGCCTTGGGGAGGTCCACCCAAATAAAGGGTGGCCAGGCGGCCCGGTCCGGGTATTTTCTACGTTCATTTGCGCGTCTGGGATGCGGTGCCACCTCATCATGTCGTTTCTGTTCTCATCCCCCATTATTGATCAGGATGAGCAGCATTTCATTTTCCTCCTCGACTGCCTTTTTGCGTTATACATTTCATTGTTTCATCTATGCTTCCTCTTCTGACCTGTCTGTGTATTGTATGTACGGTCAGAAAGGTCCCATTTCACTGCAGGCAACTGCAAGTGACAAACTGCAAGTGACAAATAAAAGCTTCAATCAATCAGGAGGGCTGGCCAGGCTTTCGGAGCCTGGGGGAGGTCCACCCAAATAAAGGGTGGCCAGGCGGCCCGGTCCGGGTATTTTCTACGTTCATTTGCGCGTCTGGGATGCGGTGCCACCTCATCATGTCGTTTCTGTTCTCATTGTCATCCCCCATTATTGATCAGGATGAGCAGCATTTCATTTTCCTCCTCGACTGCCTTTTTGCGTTATACATTTCATTGTTTCATCTATGCTTCCTCTTCTGACCTGTCTGTGTATTGTATGTACGGTCAGAAAGGTCCCATTTCACTGCAGGCAACTGCAAGTGACAAACTGCAAGTGACAAATAAAAGCTTCAATCAATCAGGAGGGCTGGCCGGGCTTTCAAAGCCTGGGAGAGGTCCACCCAAATAAAGGGTGGACAGGTGGCCCTGTGTGTGTTTTTTCTGTTTTCGTTCATACGCCTGGGGGGCGGTGCCAACCCATCACGAGGGCTGGCCAGGCTTTCGGAGCCTGGGGGAGGTCCACCCAAATAAAGGGTGGCCAGGCGGCCCGGTCCGGGTATTTTCTACGTTCATTTGCGCGTCTGGGATGCGGGGCCACCTCATCATGTCGTTTCTGTTCTCATCCCCCATTATTGATCAGGATGAGCAGCATTTCATTTTCCTCCTCGACTGCCTTTTTGTGTTATACATTTCATTGTTTCATCTATGCTTCCTCTTCTGACCTGTCTGTGTATTGTATGTACGGTCAGAAAGGTCCCATTTCACTGCAGGCAACTGCAAGTGACAAACTGCAAGTGACAAATAAAAGCTTCAATCAATCAGGAGGGCTGGCCGGGCTTTCAGAGCCTGGGGGAGGTCCACCCAAATAAAGGGTGGCCAGGCGGCCCGGTCCGGGTGTTTTTTTTCTTTTATAATTTATCCGCCTGGGGGGCGGTGCCAACCCATCACGAGGGCTGGCCAGGCTTTCAGAGCCTGGGGGAGGTCCACCCAAATAAAGGGTGGACAGGTGGCCCTGTGTGTGTTTTTTCTGTTTTCGTTCATACGCCTGGGGGGCGGTGCCAACCCATCACGAGGGCTGGCCAGGCTTTCGGAGCCTGGGGAAGGTCCACCCAAATAAAGGGTGGCCAGGCGGCCCGGTCCGGGTATTTTCTACGTTCATTTGCGCGTCTGGGATGCGGTGCCACCTCATCATGTCGTTTCTGTTCTCATTGTCATCCCCCATTATTGATCAGGATGAGCTGCATTTCATTTTCCTCCTCGACTGCCTTTTTGCGTTATACATTTCATTGTTTCATCTATGCTTCCTCTTCTGACCTGTCTGTGTATTGTATGTACGGTCAGAAAGGTCCCATTTCACTGCAGGCAACTGCAAGTGACAAACTGCAAGTGACAAATAAAAGCTTCAATCAATCAGGAGGGCTGGCCGGGCTTTCAGAGCCTGGGAGAGGTCCACCCAAATAAAGGGTGGACAGGTGGCCCTGTGTGTGTTTTTTCTGTTTTCGTTCATACGCCTGGGGGGCGGTGCCAACCCATCACGAGGGCTGGCCAGGCTTTCGGAGCCTGGGGGAGGTCCACCCAAATAAAGGGTGGCCAGGCGGCCCGGTCCGGGTGTTTTTTTTCTTTTATAATTTATCTGCCTGGGGGGCGGTGCCAACCCATCACGTGGGCTGGCCAGGCTTTCGGAGCCTGGGGGAGGTCCACCCAAATAAAGGGTGGCCAGGCGGCCCGGTCCGGGTATTTTCTACGTTCATTTGCGCGTCTGGGATGCGGTGCCACCTCATCATGTCGTTTCTGTTCTCATTGTCATCCCCCATTATTGATCAGGATGAGCAGCATTTCATTTTCCTCCTCGACTGCCTTTTTGCGTTATATATTTCATTGTTTCATCTATGCTTCCTCTTCTGACCTGTCTGTGTATTGTATGTACGGTCAGAAAGGTCCCATTTCACTGCAGGCAACTGCAAGTGACAAACTGCAAGTGACAAATAAAAGCTTTAATCAATCAGGAGGGCTGGCCGGGCTTTCAGAGCCTGGGGGAGGTCCACCCAAATAAAGGGCTGGCCAGGCTTTCGAAGCCTGGGGGAGGTCCACCCAAATAAAGGGTGGCCAGGTGGCCCGGTGCCGGGTGTTTTTTTTCTTTTATCATTTATCTGCCTGGGGGGCGGTGCCAACCCATCACAAGGGCTGGCCAGGCTTTCGGAGCCTTGGGGAGGTCCACCCAAATAAAGGGTGGCCAGGCGGCCCGGTCCGGGTATTTTCTACGTTCATTTGCGCGTCTGGGATGCGGGGCCACCTCATCATGTCGTTTCTGTTCTCATCCCCCATTATTGATCAGGATGAGCAGCATTTCATTTTCCTCCTCGACTGCCTTTTGTGTTATACATTTCATTGTTTCATCTATGCTTCCTCTTCTGACCTGTCTGTGTATTGTATGTACGGTCAGAAAGGTCCCATTTCACTGCAGGCAACTGCAAGTGACAAACTGCAAGTGACAAATAAAAGCTTCAATCAATCAGGAGGGCTGGCCAGGCTTTCAGAGCCTGGGAGAGGTCCACCCAAATAAAGGGTGGCCAGGTGGCCCTGTGTGTTTTTTCTGTTTTCGTTCATACGCCTGGGGGGCGGTGCCAACCCATCACGAGGGCTGGCCAGGCTTTCGAAGCCTGGGGGAGGTCCACCCAAATAAAGGGTGGCCAGGCGGCCCGGTGCCGGGTGTTTTTTTTCTTTTATCATTTATCTGCCTGGGGGGCGGTGCCAACCCATCACAAGGGCTGGCCAGGCTTTCGGAGCCTTGGGGAGGTCCACCCAAATAAAGGGTGGCCAGGCGGCCCGGTCCGGGTATTTTCTACGTTCATTTGCGCGTCTGGGATGCGGTGCCACCTCATCATGTCGTTTCTGTTCTCATCCCCCATTATTGATCAGGATGAGCAGCATTTCATTTTCCTCCTCGACTGCCTTTTTGTGTTATACATTTCATTGTTTCATCTATGCTTCCTCTTCTGACCTGTCTGTGTATTGTATGTACGGTCAGAAAGGTCCCATTTCACTGCAGGCAACTGCAAGTGACAAACTGCAAGTGACAAATAAAAGCTTCAATCAATCAGGAGGGCTGGCCGGGCTTTCAGAGCCTGGGAGAGGTCCACCCAAATAAAGGGTGGACAGGTGGCCCTGTGTGTGTTTTTTCTGTTTTCGTTCATACGCCTGGGGGGCGGTGCCAACCCATCACGAGGGCTGGCCAGGCTTTCGGAGCCTGGGGGAGGTCCACCCAAATAAAGGGTGGCCAGGCGGCCCGGTCCGGGTGTTTTTTTTCTTTTATAATTTATCTGCCTGGGGGGCGGTGCCAACCCATCACGTGGGCTGGCCAGGCTTTCGGAGCCTGGGGGAGGTCCACCCAAATAAAGGGTGGCCAGGCGGCCCGGTCCGGGTATTTTCTACGTTCATTTGCGCGTCTGGGATGCGGTGCCACCTCATCATGTCGTTTCTGTTCTCATCCCCCATTATTGATCAGGATGAGCAGCATTTCATTTTCCTCCTCGACTGCCTTTTTGCGTTATACATTTCATTGTTTCATCTATGCTTCCTCTTCTGACCTGTCTGTGTATTGTATGTACGGTCAGAAAGGTCCCATTTCACTGCAGGCAACTGCAAGTGACAAACTGCAAGTGACAAATAAAAGCTTTAATCAATCAGGAGGGCTGGCCGGGCTTTCAGAGCCTGGGGGAGGTCCACCCAAATAAAGGGCTGGCCAGGCTTTCGAAGCCTGGGGGAGGTCCACCCAAATAAAGGGTGGCCAGGCGGCCCGGTGCCGGGTGTTTTTTTTCTTTTATAATTTATCCGCCTGGGGGGCGGTGCCAACCCATCACGAGGGCTGGCCAGGCTTTCGGAGCCTGGGGGAGGTCCACCCAAATAAAGGGTGGCCAGGCGGCCCGGTGCCGGGTGTTTTTTTTCTTTTATAATTTATCCGCCTGGGGGGCGGTGCCAACCCATCACGAGGGCTGGCCAGGCTTTCGGAGCCTGGGGGAGGTCCACCCAAATAAAGGGTGGCCAGGTGGCCCTGTGCCGGGTGTTTTTTTTCTTTTATCATTTATCCGCCTGGGGGGCGGTGCCAACCCATCACGAGGGCTGGCCAGGCTTTCGGAGCCTGGGGGAGGTCCACCCAAATAAAGGGTGGCCAGGCGGCCCGGTCCGGGTTTTTTTTTTTCTTTTACAATTTATCCGCCTGGGGGGCGGTGCCAACCCATCACGAGGGCTGGCCAGGCTTTCGGAGCCTGGGGGAGGTCCACCCAAATAAAGGGTGGCCAGGCGGCCCGGTCCGGGTTTTTTTTTTTCTTTTACAATTTATCCGCCTGGGGGGCGGTGCCAACCCATCACGAGGGCTGGCCAGGCTTTCGGAGCCTGGGGGAGGTCCACCCAAATAAAGGGTGGCCAGGCGGCCCGGTCCGGGTGTTTTTTTTCTTTTATAATTTATCTGCCTGGGGGGCGGTGCCAACCCATCACGTGGGCTGGCCAGGCTTTCGGAGCCTGGGGGAGGTCCACCCAAATAAAGGGCTGGCCAGGCTTTCGGAGCCTGGGGGAGGTCCACCCAAATAAAGGGTGGCCAGGCGGCCCGGTGCCGGGTGTTTTTTTTCTTTTATCATTTATCTGCCTGGGGGGCGGTGCCAACCCATCACAAGGGCTGGCCAGGCTTTCGGAGCCTTGGGGAGGTCCACCCAAATAAAGGGTGGCCAGGCGGCCCGGTCCGGGTATTTTCTACGTTCATTTGCGCGTCTGGGATGCGGTGCCACCTCATCATGTCGTTTCTGTTCTCATCCCCCATTATTGATCAGGATGAGCAGCATTTCATTTTCCTCCTCGACTGCCTTTTTGTGTTATACATTTCATTGTTTCATCTATGCTTCCTCTTCTGACCTGTCTGTGTATTGTATGTACGGTCAGAAAGGTCCCATTTCACTGCAGGCAACTGCAAGTGACAAACTGCAAGTGACAAATAAAAGCTTCAATCAATCAGGAGGGCTGGCCAGGCTTTCAGAGCCTGGGAGAGGTCCACCCAAATAAAGGGTGGACAGGTGGCCCTGTGTGTTTTTTCTGTTTTCGTTCATACGCCTGGGGGGCGGTGCCAACCCATCACGAGGGCTGGCCAGGCTTTCGGAGCCTGGGGGAGGTCCACCCAAATAAAGGGTGGCCAGGCGGCCCGGTCCGGGTATTTTCTACGTTCATTTGCGCGTCTGGGATGCGGGGCCACCTCATCATGTCGTTTCTGTTCTCATCCCCCATTATTGATCAGGATGAGCAGCATTTCATTTTCCTCCTCGACTGCCTTTTTGTGTTATACATTTCATTGTTTCATCTATGCTTCCTCTTCTGACCTGTCTGTGTATTGTATGTACGGTCAGAAAGGTCCCATTTCACTGCAGGCAACTGCAAGTGACAAACTGCAAGTGACAAATAAAAGCTTCAATCAATCAGGAGGGCTGGCCGGGCTTTCAGAGCCTGGGGGAGGTCCACCCAAATAAAGGGCTGGCCAGGCTTTCGGAGCCTGGGGGAGGTCCACCCAAATAAAGGGTGGCCAGGTGGCCCGGTGCCGGGTGTTTTTTTTCTTTTATCATTTATCTGCCTGGGGGGCGGTGCCAACCCATCACAAGGGCTGGCCAGGCTTTCGGAGCCTTGGGGAGGTCCACCCAAATAAAGGGTGGCCAGGCGGCCCGGTCCGGGTATTTTCTACGTTCATTTGCGCGTCTGGGATGCGGTGCCACCTCATCATGTCGTTTCTGTTCTCATTGTCATCCCCCATTATTGATCAGGATGAGCAGCATTTCATTTTCCTCCTCGACTGCCTTTTTGCGTTATACATTTCATTGTTTCATCTATGCTTCCTCTTCTGACCTGTCTGTGTATTGTATGTACGGTCAGAAAGGTCCCATTTCACTGCAGGCAACTGCAAGTGACAAACTGCAAGTGACAAATAAAAGCTTCAATCAATCAGGAGGGCTGGCCAGGCTTTCAGAGCCTGGGAGAGGTCCACCCAAATAAAGGGTGGACAGGTGGCCCTGTGTGTTTTTTCTGTTTTCGTTCATACGCCTGGGGGGCGGTGCCAACCCATCACGAGGGCTGGCCAGGCTTTCGGAGCCTGGGGGAGGTCCACCCAAATAAAGGGTGGCCAGGCGGCCCGGTCCGGGTGTTTTTTTTCTTTTATAATTTATCTGCCTGGGGGGCGGTGCCAACCCATCACGTGGGCTGGCCAGGCTTTCAGAGCCTGGGGGAGGTCCACCCAAATAAAGGGCTGGCCAGGCTTTCAAAGCCTGGGAGAGGTCCACCCAAATAAAGGGCTGGCCAGGCTTTCGGAGCCTGGGGGAGGTCCACCCAAATAAAGGGTGGCCAGGCGGCCCGGTCCGGGTATTTTCTACGTTCATTTGCGCGTCTGGGATGCGGTGCCACCTCATCATGTCGTTTCTGTTCTCATCCCCCATTATTGATCAGGATGAGCAGCATTTCATTTTCCTCCTCGACTGCCTTTTTGTGTTATACATTTCATTGTTTCATCTATGCTTCCTCTTCTGACCTGTCTGTGTATTGTATGTACGGTCAGAAAGGTCCCATTTCACTGCAGGCAACTGCAAGTGACAAACTGCAAGTGACAAATAAAAGCTTCAATCAATCAGGAGGGCTGGCCAGGCTTTCAGAGCCTGGGAGAGGTCCACCCAAATAAAGGGTGGACAGGTGGCCCTGTGTGTTTTTTCTGTTTTCGTTCATACGCCTGGGGGGCGGTGCCAACCCATCACGAGGGCTGGCCAGGCTTTCGGAGCCTGGGGGAGGTCCACCCAAATAAAGGGTGGCCAGGCGGCCCGGTCCGGGTATTTTCTACGTTCATTTGCGCGTCTGGGATGCGGTGCCACCTCATCATGTCGTTTCTGTTCTCATCCCCCATTATTGATCAGGATGAGCAGCATTTCATTTTCCTCCTCGACTGCCTTTTTGTGTTATACATTTCATTGTTTCATCTATGCTTCCTCTTCTGACCTGTCTGTGTATTGTATGTACGGTCAGAAAGGTCCCATTTCACTGCAGGCAACTGCAAGTGACAAACTGCAAGTGACAAATAAAAGCTTCAATCAATCAGGAGGGCTGGCCAGGCTTTCGGAGCCTGGGAGAGGTCCACCCAAATAAAGGGCTGGCCAGGCTTTCGGAGCCTGGGGGAGGTCCACCCAAATAAAGGGTGGCCAGGCGGCCCGGTCCGGGTTTTTTTTTTTCTTTTACAATTTATCCGCCTGGGGGGCGGTGCCAACCCATCACGAGGGCTGGCCAGGCTTTCGGAGCCTGGGGGAGGTCCACCCAAATAAAGGGTGGCCAGGCGGCCCGGTCCGGGTGTTTTTTTTCTTTTATAATTTATCTGCCTGGGGGGCGGTGCCAACCCATCACGTGGGCTGGCCAGGCTTTCGGAGCCTGGGGGAGGTCCACCCAAATAAAGGGCTGGCCAGGCTTTCGGAGCCTGGGGGAGGTCCACCCAAATAAAGGGTGGCCAGGCGGCCCGGTGCCGGGTGTTTTTTTTCTTTTATCATTTATCTGCCTGGGGGGCGGTGCCAACCCATCACAAGGGCTGGCCAGGCTTTCGGAGCCTTGGGGAGGTCCACCCAAATAAAGGGTGGCCAGGCGGCCCGGTCCGGGTATTTTCTACGTTCATTTGCGCGTCTGGGATGCGGTGCCACCTCATCATGTCGTTTCTGTTCTCATTGTCATCCCCCATTATTGATCAGGATGAGCAGCATTTCATTTTCCTCCTCAACTGCCTTTTTGTGTTATACATTTCATTGTTTCATCTATGCTTCCTCTTCTGACCTGTCTGTGTATTGTATGTACGGTCAGAAAGGTCCCATTTCACTGCAGGCAACTGCAAGTGACAAACTGCAAGTGACAAATAAAAGCTTCAATCAATCAGGAGGGCTGGCCAGGCTTTCAGAGCCTGGGAGAGGTCCACCCAAATAAAGGGTGGACAGGTGGCCCTGTGTGTGTTTTTTCTGTTTTCGTTCATACGCCTGGGGGGCGGTGCCAACCCATCACGAGGGCTGGCCAGGCTTTCGGAGCCTGGGGGAGGTCCACCCAAATAAAGGGTGGCCAGGCGGCCCGGTGCCGGGTGTTTTTTTTCTTTTATAATTTATCCGCCTGGGGGGCGGTGCCAACCCATCACGAGGGCTGGCCAGGCTTTCGGAGCCTGGGGGAGGTCCACCCAAATAAAGGGCTGGCCAGGCTTTCGAAGCCTGGGGGAGGTCCACCCAAATAAAGGGTGGCCAGGCGGCCCGGTGCCGGGTGTTTTTTTTTATTTTATCATTTATCTGCCTGGGGGGCGGTGCCAACCCATCACAAGGGCTGGCCAGGCTTTCGGAGCCTTGGGGAGGTCCACCCAAATAAAGGGTGGCCAGGCGGCCCGGTCCGGGTATTTTCTACGTTCATTTGCGCGTCTGGGATGCGGTGCCACCTCATCATGTCGTTTCTGTTCTCATCCCCCATTATTGATCAGGATGAGCAGCATTTCATTTTCCTCCTCGACTGCCTTTTTGTGTTATACATTTCATTGTTTCATCTATGCTTCCTCTTCTGACCTGTCTGTGTATTGTATGTACGGTCAGAAAGGTCCCATTTCACTGCAGGCAACTGCAAGTGACAAACTGCAAGTGACAAATAAAAGCTTCAATCAATCAGGAGGGCTGGCCAGGCTTTCGGAGCCTAGGGGAGGTCCACCCAAATAAAGGGCTGGCCAGGCTTTCGAAGCCTGGGGGAGGTCCACCCAAATAAAGGGTGGCCAGGCGGCCCGGTGCCGGGTGTTTTTTTTCTTTTATAATTTATCCGCCTGGGGGGCGGTGCCAACCCATCACGAGGGCTGGCCAGGCTTTCGGAGCCTGGGGGAGGTCCACCCAAATAAAGGGCTGGCCAGGCTTTCGAAGCCTGGGGGAGGTCCACCCAAATAAAGGGTGGCCAGGCGGCCCGGTGCCGGGTGTTTTTTTTCTTTTATAATTTATCTGCCTGGGGGGCGGTGCCAACCCATCACGAGGGCTGGCCAGGCTTTCGGAGCCTGGGGGAGGTCCACCCAAATAAAGGGTGGCCAGGCGGCCCGGTCCGGGTATTTTCTACGTTCATTTGCGCGTCTGGGATGCGGTGCCACCTCATCATGTCGTTTCTGTTCTCATTGTCATCCCCCATTATTGATCAGGATGAGCAGCATTTCATTTTCCTCCTCGACTGCCTTTTTGCGTTATACATTTCATTGTTTCATCTATGCTTCCTCTTCTGACCTGTCTGTGTATTGTATGTACGGTCAGAAAGGTCCCATTTCACTGCAGGCAACTGCAAGTGACAAACTGCAAGTGACAAATAAAAGCTTCAATCAATCAGGAGGGCTGGCCGGGCTTTCAAAGCCTGGGAGAGGTCCACCCAAATAAAGGGTGGACAGGTGGCCCTGTGTGTGTTTTTTCTGTTTTCGTTCATACGCCTGGGGGGCGGTGCCAACCCATCACGAGGGCTGGCCAGGCTTTCGGAGCCTGGGGGAGGTCCACCCAAATAAAGGGTGGCCAGGCGGCCCGGTCCGGGTATTTTCTACGTTCATTTGCGCGTCTGGGATGCGGGGCCACCTCATCATGTCGTTTCTGTTCTCATCCCCCATTATTGATCAGGATGAGCAGCATTTCATTTTCCTCCTCGACTGCCTTTTTGCGTTATACATTTCATTGTTTCATCTATGCTTCCTCTTCTGACCTGTCTGTGTATTGTATGTACGGTCAGAAAGGTCCCATTTCACTGCAGGCAACTGCAAGTGACAAACTGCAAGTGACAAATAAAAGCTTCAATCAATCAGGAGGGCTGGCCGGGCTTTCAGAGCCTGGGGGAGGTCCACCCAAATAAAGGGCTGGCCAGGCTTTCGGAGCCTGGGGGAGGTCCACCCAAATAAAGGGCTGGCCAGGCTTTCGAAGCCTGGGGGAGGTCCACCCAAATAAAGGGTGGCCAGGCGGCCCGGTCCGGGTGTTTTTTTTCTTTTATAATTTATCCGCCTGGGGGGCGGTGCCAACCCATCACGAGGGCTGGCCAGGCTTTCAGAGCCTGGGGGAGGTCCACCCAAATAAAGGGTGGACAGGTGGCCCTGTGTGTGTTTTTTCTGTTTTCGTTCATACGCCTGGGGGGCGGTGCCAACCCATCACGAGGGCTGGCCAGGCTTTCGGAGCCTGGGGAAGGTCCACCCAAATAAAGGGTGGCCAGGCGGCCCGGTCCGGGTATTTTCTACGTTCATTTGCGCGTCTGGGATGCGGTGCCACCTCATCATGTCGTTTCTGTTCTCATTGTCATCCCCCATTATTGATCAGGATGAGCTGCATTTCATTTTCCTCCTCGACTGCCTTTTTGCGTTATACATTTCATTGTTTCATCTATGCTTCCTCTTCTGACCTGTCTGTGTATTGTATGTACGGTCAGAAAGGTCCCATTTCACTGCAGGCAACTGCAAGTGACAAACTGCAAGTGACAAATAAAAGCTTCAATCAATCAGGAGGGCTGGCCGGGCTTTCAGAGCCTGGGGGAGGTCCACCCAAATAAAGGGCTGGCCAGGCTTTCGAAGCCTGGGGGAGGTCCACCCAAATAAAGGGTGGCCAGGTGGCCCGGTGCCGGGTGTTTTTTTTCTTTTATCATTTATCTGCCTGGGGGGCGGTGCCAACCCATCACAAGGGCTGGCCAGGCTTTCGGAGCCTTGGGGAGGTCCACCCAAATAAAGGGTGGCCAGGCGGCCCGGTCCGGGTATTTTCTACGTTCATTTGCGCGTCTGGGATGCGGGGCCACCTCATCATGTCGTTTCTGTTCTCATCCCCCATTATTGATCAGGATGAGCAGCATTTCATTTTCCTCCTCGACTGCCTTTTGTGTTATACATTTCATTGTTTCATCTATGCTTCCTCTTCTGACCTGTCTGTGTATTGTATGTACGGTCAGAAAGGTCCCATTTCACTGCATGCAACTGCAAGTGACAAACTGCAAGTGACAAATAAAAGCTTCAATCAATCAGGAGGGCTGGCCGGGCTTTCAGAGCCTGGGAGAGGTCCACCCAAATAAAGGGTGGCCAGGCGGCCCGGTGCCGGGTGTTTTTTTTCTTTTATCATTTATCTGCCTGGGGGGCGGTGCCAACCCATCACAAGGGCTGGCCAGGCTTTCAAAGCCTGGGAGAGGTCCACCCAAATAAAGGGCTGGCCAGGCTTTCGGAGCCTGGGGGAGGTCCACCCAAATAAAGGGTGGCCAGGCGGCCCGGTCCGGGTATTTTCTACGTTCATTTGCGCGTCTGGGATGCGGTGCCACCTCATCATGTCGTTTCTGTTCTCATCCCCCATTATTGATCAGGATGAGCAGCATTTCATTTTCCTCCTCGACTGCCTTTTTGTGTTATACATTTCATTGTTTCATCTATGCTTCCTCTTCTGACCTGTCTGTGTATTGTATGTACGGTCAGAAAGGTCCCATTTCACTGCAGGCAACTGCAAGTGACAAACTGCAAGTGACAAATAAAAGCTTCAATCAATCAGGAGGGCTGGCCAGGCTTTCAGAGCCTGGGAGAGGTCCACCCAAATAAAGGGTGGACAGGTGGCCCTGTGTGTGTTTTTTCTGTTTTCGTTCATACGCCTGGGGGGCGGTGCCAACCCATCACGAGGGCTGGCCAGGCTTTCGGAGCCTGGGGGAGGTCCACCCAAATAAAGGGTGGCCAGGCGGCCCGGTGCCGGGTGTTTTTTTTCTTTTATAATTTATCTGCCTGGGGGGCGGTGCCAACCCATCACGTGGGCTGGCCAGGCTTTCGGAGCCTGGGGGAGGTCCACCCAAATAAAGGGTGGCCAGGCGGCCCGGTCCGGGTATTTTCTACGTTCATTTGCGCGTCTGGGATGCGGTGCCACCTCATCATGTCGTTTCTGTTCTCATCCCCCATTATTGATCAGGATGAGCAGCATTTCATTTTCCTCCTCGACTGCCTTTTTGCGTTATACATTTCATTGTTTCATCTATGCTTCCTCTTCTGACCTGTCTGTGTATTGTATGTACGGTCAGAAAGGTCCCATTTCACTGCAGGCAACTGCAAGTGACAAACTGCAAGTGACAAATAAAAGCTTTAATCAATCAGGAGGGCTGGCCGGGCTTTCAGAGCCTGGGGGAGGTCCACCCAAATAAAGGGCTGGCCAGGCTTTCGAAGCCTGGGGGAGGTCCACCCAAATAAAGGGTGGACAGGTGGCCCGGTGCCGGGTGTTTTTTTTCTTTTATAATTTATCCGCCTGGGGGGCGGTGCCAACCCATCACGAGGGCTGGCCAGGCTTTCGGAGCCTGGGGGAGGTCCACCCAAATAAAGGGTGGCCAGGCGGCCCGGTGCCGGGTGTTTTTTTTCTTTTATAATTTATCCGCCTGGGGGGCGGTGCCAACCCATCACGAGGGCTGGCCAGGCTTTCGGAGCCTTGGGGAGGTCCACCCAAATAAAGGGTGGCCAGGCGGCCCGGTCCGGGTATTTTCTACGTTCATTTGCGCGTCTGGGATGCGGTGCCACCTCATCATGTCGTTTCTGTTCTCATTGTCATCCCCCATTATTGATCAGGATGAGCAGCATTTCATTTTCCTCCTCGACTGCCTTTTTGCGTTATACATTTCATTGTTTCATCTATGCTTCCTCTTCTGACCTGTCTGTGTATTGTATGTACGGTCAGAAAGGTCCCATTTCACTGCAGGCAACTGCAAGTGACAAACTGCAAGTGACAAATAAAAGCTTCAATCAATCAGGAGGGCTGGCCAGGCTTTCAGAGCCTGGGAGAGGTCCACCCAAATAAAGGGTGGACAGGTGGCCCTGTGTGTTTTTTCTGTTTTCGTTCATACGCCTGGGGGGCGGTGCCAACCCATCACGAGGGCTGGCCAGGCTTTCGGAGCCTGGGGGAGGTCCACCCAAATAAAGGGTGGCCAGGCGGCCCGGTCCGGGTGTTTTTTTTCTTTTATAATTTATCTGCCTGGGGGGCGGTGCCAACCCATCACGTGGGCTGGCCAGGCTTTCAGAGCCTGGGGGAGGTCCACCCAAATAAAGGGCTGGCCAGGCTTTCAAAGCCTGGGAGAGGTCCACCCAAATAAAGGGCTGGCCAGGCTTTCGGAGCCTTGGGGAGGTCCACCCAAATAAAGGGTGGCCAGGCGGCCCGGTCCGGGTATTTTCTACGTTCATTTGCGCGTCTGGGATGCGGTGCCACCTCATCATGTCGTTTCTGTTCTCATCCCCCATTATTGATCAGGATGAGCAGCATTTCATTTTCCTCCTCGACTGCCTTTTTGTGTTATACATTTCATTGTTTCATCTATGCTTCCTCTTCTGACCTGTCTGTGTATTGTATGTACGGTCAGAAAGGTCCCATTTCACTGCAGGCAACTGCAAGTGACAAACTGCAAGTGACAAATAAAAGCTTCAATCAATCAGGAGGGCTGGCCGGGCTTTCAGAGCCTGGGGGAGGTCCACCCAAATAAAGGGCTGGCCAGGCTTTCGGAGCCTGGGGGAGGTCCACCCAAATAAAGGGCTGGCCAGGCTTTCGGAGCCTGGGGGAGGTCCACCCAAATAAAGGGTGGCCAGGCGGCCCGGTGCCGGGTGTTTTTTTTCTTTTATCATTTATCTGCCTGGGGGGCGGTGCCAACCCATCACAAGGGCTGGCCAGGCTTTCGGAGCCTTGGGGAGGTCCACCCAAATAAAGGGTGGCCAGGCGGCCCGGTCCGGGTATTTTCTACGTTCATTTGCGCGTCTGGGATGCGGTGCCACCTCATCATGTCGTTTCTGTTCTCATTGTCATCCCCCATTATTGATCAGGATGAGCAGCATTTCATTTTCCTCCTCGACTGCCTTTTTGTGTTATACATTTCATTGTTTCATCTATGCTTCCTCTTCTGACCTGTCTGTGTATTGTATGTACGGTCAGAAAGGTCCCATTTCACTGCAGGCAACTGCAAGTGACAAACTGCAAGTGACAAATAAAAGCTTCAATCAATCAGGAGGGCTGGCCGGGCTTTCAGAGCCTGGGAGAGGTCCACCCAAATAAAGGGTGGACAGGTGGCCCTGTGTGTGTTTTTTCTGTTTTCGTTCATACGCCTGGGGGGCGGTGCCAACCCATCACGAGGGCTGGCCAGGCTTTCGGAGCCTGGGGGAGGTCCACCCAAATAAAGGGTGGCCAGGCGGCCCGGTGCCGGGTGTTTTTTTTCTTTTATAATTTATCCGCCTGGGGGGCGGTGCCAACCCATCACGAGGGCTGGCCAGGCTTTCGGAGCCTGGGGGAGGTCCACCCAAATAAAGGGCTGGCCAGGCTTTCGAAGCCTGGGGGAGGTCCACCCAAATAAAGGGTGGCCAGGCGGCCCGGTGCCGGGTGTTTTTTTTCTTTTATCATTTATCTGCCTGGGGGGCGGTGCCAACCCATCACAAGGGCTGGCCAGGCTTTCGGAGCCTTGGGGAGGTCCACCCAAATAAAGGGTGGCCAGGCGGCCCGGTCCGGGTATTTTCTACGTTCATTTGCGCGTCTGGGATGCGGTGCCACCTCATCATGTCGTTTCTGTTCTCATCCCCCATTATTGATCAGGATGAGCAGCATTTCATTTTCCTCCTCGACTGCCTTTTTGTGTTATACATTTCATTGTTTCATCTATGCTTCCTCTTCTGACCTGTCTGTGTATTGTATGTACGGTCAGAAAGGTCCCATTTCACTGCAGGCAACTGCAAGTGACAAACTGCAAGTGACAAATAAAAGCTTCAATCAATCAGGAGGGCTGGCCAGGCTTTCGGAGCCTAGGGGAGGTCCACCCAAATAAAGGGTGGCCAGGCGGCCCGGTGCCGGGTGTTTTTTTTCTTTTATAATTTATCTGCCTGGGGGGCGGTGCCAACCCATCACGAGGGCTGGCCAGGCTTTCGGAGCCTGGGGGAGGTCCACCCAAATAAAGGGTGGCCAGGCGGCCCGGTCCGGGTATTTTCTACGTTCATTTGCGCGTCTGGGATGCGGTGCCACCTCATCATGTCGTTTCTGTTCTCATTGTCATCCCCCATTATTGATCAGGATGAGCAGCATTTCATTTTCCTCCTCGACTGCCTTTTTGCGTTATACATTTCATTGTTTCATCTATGCTTCCTCTTCTGACCTGTCTGTGTATTGTATGTACGGTCAGAAAGGTCCCATTTCACTGCAGGCAACTGCAAGTGACAAACTGCAAGTGACAAATAAAAGCTTCAATCAATCAGGAGGGCTGGCCGGGCTTTCAAAGCCTGGGAGAGGTCCACCCAAATAAAGGGTGGACAGGTGGCCCTGTGTGTGTTTTTTCTGTTTTCGTTCATACGCCTGGGGGGCGGTGCCAACCCATCACGAGGGCTGGCCAGGCTTTCGGAGCCTGGGGGAGGTCCACCCAAATAAAGGGTGGCCAGGCGGCCCGGTCCGGGTATTTTCTACGTTCATTTGCGCGTCTGGGATGCGGGGCCACCTCATCATGTCGTTTCTGTTCTCATCCCCCATTATTGATCAGGATGAGCAGCATTTCATTTTCCTCCTCGACTGCCTTTTTGCGTTATACATTTCATTGTTTCATCTATGCTTCCTCTTCTGACCTGTCTGTGTATTGTATGTACGGTCAGAAAGGTCCCATTTCACTGCAGGCAACTGCAAGTGACAAACTGCAAGTGACAAATAAAAGCTTCAATCAATCAGGAGGGCTGGCCAGGCTTTCAGAGCCTGGGAGAGGTCCACCCAAATAAAGGGCTGGCCAGGCTTTCGAAGCCTGGGGGAGGTCCACCCAAATAAAGGGTGGCCAGGCGGCCCGGTCCGGGTGTTTTTTTTCTTTTATAATTTATCCGCCTGGGGGGCGGTGCCAACCCATCACGAGGGCTGGCCAGGCTTTCAGAGCCTGGGGGAGGTCCACCCAAATAAAGGGCTGGCCAGGCTTTCGGAGCCTGGGGGAGGTCCACCCAAATAAAGGGCTGGCCAGGCTTTCGAAGCCTGGGGGAGGTCCACCCAAATAAAGGGTGGCCAGGCGGCCCGGTCCGGGTGTTTTTTTTCTTTTATAATTTATCCGCCTGGGGGGCGGTGCCAACCCATCACGAGGGCTGGCCAGGCTTTCAGAGCCTGGGGGAGGTCCACCCAAATAAAGGGTGGACAGGTGGCCCTGTGTGTGTTTTTTCTGTTTTCGTTCATACGCCTGGGGGGCGGTGCCAACCCATCACGAGGGCTGGCCAGGCTTTCGGAGCCTGGGGAAGGTCCACCCAAATAAAGGGTGGCCAGGCGGCCCGGTCCGGGTATTTTCTACGTTCATTTGCGCGTCTGGGATGCGGTGCCACCTCATCATGTCGTTTCTGTTCTCATTGTCATCCCCCATTATTGATCAGGATGAGCTGCATTTCATTTTCCTCCTCGACTGCCTTTTTGCGTTATACATTTCATTGTTTCATCTATGCTTCCTCTTCTGACCTGTCTGTGTATTGTATGTACGGTCAGAAAGGTCCCATTTCACTGCAGGCAACTGCAAGTGACAAACTGCAAGTGACAAATAAAAGCTTCAATCAATCAGGAGGGCTGGCCGGGCTTTCAGAGCCTGGGGGAGGTCCACCCAAATAAAGGGTGGCCAGGCGGCCCGGTCCGGGTATTTTCTACGTTCATTTGCGCGTCTGGGATGCGGTGCCACCTCATCATGTCGTTTCTGTTCTCATCCCCCATTATTGATCAGGATGAGCAGCATTTCATTTTCCTCCTCGACTGCCTTTTTGCGTTATACATTTCATTGTTTCATCTATGCTTCCTCTTCTGACCTGTCTGTGTATTGTATGTACGGTCAGAAAGGTCCCATTTCACTGCAGGCAACTGCAAGTGACAAACTGCAAGTGACAAATAAAAGCTTTAATCAATCAGGAGGGCTGGCCGGGCTTTCAGAGCCTGGGGGAGGTCCACCCAAATAAAGGGCTGGCCAGGCTTTCGAAGCCTGGGGGAGGTCCACCCAAATAAAGGGTGGCCAGGTGGCCCGGTGCCGGGTGTTTTTTTTCTTTTATCATTTATCTGCCTGGGGGGCGGTGCCAACCCATCACAAGGGCTGGCCAGGCTTTCGGAGCCTTGGGGAGGTCCACCCAAATAAAGGGTGGCCAGGCGGCCCGGTCCGGGTATTTTCTACGTTCATTTGCGCGTCTGGGATGCGGGGCCACCTCATCATGTCGTTTCTGTTCTCATCCCCCATTATTGATCAGGATGAGCAGCATTTCATTTTCCTCCTCGACTGCCTTTTGTGTTATACATTTCATTGTTTCATCTATGCTTCCTCTTCTGACCTGTCTGTGTATTGTATGTACGGTCAGAAAGGTCCCATTTCACTGCAGGCAACTGCAAGTGACAAACTGCAAGTGACAAATAAAAGCTTTAATCAATCAGGAGGGCTGGCCAGGCTTTCAGAGCCTGGGAGAGGTCCACCCAAATAAAGGGTGGCCAGGTGGCCCTGTGTGTTTTTTCTGTTTTCGTTCATACGCCTGGGGGGCGGTGCCAACCCATCACGAGGGCTGGCCAGGCTTTCGAAGCCTGGGGGAGGTCCACCCAAATAAAGGGTGGCCAGGCGGCCCGGTCCGGGTATTTTCTACGTTCATTTGAGCGTCTGGGATGCGGGGCCACCTCATCATGTCGTTTCTGTTCTCATTGTCATCCCCCATTTATTGATCAGGATGAGCAGCATTTCATTTTCCTCCTCGACTGCCTTTTTGTGTTATACATTTCATTGTTTCATCTATGCTTCCTCTTCTGACCTGTCTGTGTATTGTATGTACGGTCAGAAAGGTCCCATTTCACTGCAGGCAACTGCAAGTGACAAACTGCAAGTGACAAATAAAAGCTTCAATCAATCAGGAGGGCTGGCCGGGCTTTCAGAGCCTGGGAGAGGTCCACCCAAATAAAGGGTGGCCAGGCGGCCCGGTGCCGGGTGTTTTTTTTCTTTTATCATTTATCTGCCTGGGGGGCGGTGCCAACCCATCACAAGGGCTGGCCAGGCTTTCGGAGCCTTGGGGAGGTCCACCCAAATAAAGGGTGGCCAGGCGGCCCGGTCCGGGTATTTTCTACGTTCATTTGCGCGTCTGGGATGCGGTGCCACCTCATCATGTCGTTTCTGTTCTCATCCCCCATTATTGATCAGGATGAGCAGCATTTCATTTTCCTCCTCGACTGCCTTTTTGTGTTATACATTTCATTGTTTCATCTATGCTTCCTCTTCTGACCTGTCTGTGTATTGTATGTACGGTCAGAAAGGTCCCATTTCACTGCAGGCAACTGCAAGTGACAAACTGCAAGTGACAAATAAAAGCTTCAATCAATCAGGAGGGCTGGCCGGGCTTTCAGAGCCTGGGAGAGGTCCACCCAAATAAAGGGTGGACAGGTGGCCCTGTGTGTGTTTTTTCTGTTTTCGTTCATACGCCTGGGGGGCGGTGCCAACCCATCACGAGGGCTGGCCAGGCTTTCGGAGCCTGGGGGAGGTCCACCCAAATAAAGGGTGGCCAGGCGGCCCGGTCCGGGTGTTTTTTTTCTTTTATAATTTATCTGCCTGGGGGGCGGTGCCAACCCATCACGTGGGCTGGCCAGGCTTTCGGAGCCTGGGGGAGGTCCACCCAAATAAAGGGCTGGCCAGGCTTTCGGAGCCTGGGGGAGGTCCACCCAAATAAAGGGTGGCCAGGCGGCCCGGTGCCGGGTGTTTTTTTTCTTTTATCATTTATCTGCCTGGGGGGCGGTGCCAACCCATCACAAGGGCTGGCCAGGCTTTCGGAGCCTTGGGGAGGTCCACCCAAATAAAGGGTGGCCAGGCGGCCCGGTCCGGGTATTTTCTACGTTCATTTGCGCGTCTGGGATGCGGTGCCACCTCATCATGTCGTTTCTGTTCTCATTGTCATCCCCCATTATTGATCAGGATGAGCAGCATTTCATTTTCCTCCTCGACTGCCTTTTTGTGTTATACATTTCATTGTTTCATCTATGCTTCCTCTTCTGACCTGTCTGTGTATTGTATGTACGGTCAGAAAGGTCCCATTTCACTGCAGGCAACTGCAAGTGACAAACTGCAAGTGACAAATAAAAGCTTCAATCAATCAGGAGGGCTGGCCGGGCTTTCAGAGCCTGGGAGAGGTCCACCCAAATAAAGGGTGGACAGGTGGCCCTGTGTGTGTTTTTTCTGTTTTCGTTCATACGCCTGGGGGGCGGTGCCAACCCATCACGAGGGCTGGCCAGGCTTTCGGAGCCTGGGGGAGGTCCACCCAAATAAAGGGCTGGCCAGGCTTTCGAAGCCTGGGGGAGGTCCACCCAAATAAAGGGTGGCCAGGCGGCCCGGTGCCGGGTGTTTTTTTTCTTTTATCATTTATCTGCCTGGGGGGCGGTGCCAACCCATCACAAGGGCTGGCCAGGCTTTCGGAGCCTTGGGGAGGTCCACCCAAATAAAGGGTGGCCAGGCGGCCCGGTCCGGGTATTTTCTACGTTCATTTGCGCGTCTGGGATGCGGTGCCACCTCATCATGTCGTTTCTGTTCTCATCCCCCATTATTGATCAGGATGAGCAGCATTTCATTTTCCTCCTCGACTGCCTTTTTGCGTTATACATTTCATTGTTTCATCTATGCTTCCTCTTCTGACCTGTCTGTGTATTGTATGTACGGTCAGAAAGGTCCCATTTCACTGCAGGCAACTGCAAGTGACAAACTGCAAGTGACAAATAAAAGCTTCAATCAATCAGGAGGGCTGGCCAGGCTTTCGGAGCCTGGGGGAGGTCCACCCAAATAAAGGGTGGCCAGGCGGCCCGGTCCGGGTATTTTCTACGTTCATTTGCGCGTCTGGGATGCGGTGCCACCTCATCATGTCGTTTCTGTTCTCATTGTCATCCCCCATTATTGATCAGGATGAGCAGCATTTCATTTTCCTCCTCGACTGCCTTTTTGCGTTATACATTTCATTGTTTCATCTATGCTTCCTCTTCTGACCTGTCTGTGTATTGTATGTACGGTCAGAAAGGTCCCATTTCACTGCAGGCAACTGCAAGTGACAAACTGCAAGTGACAAATAAAAGCTTCAATCAATCAGGAGGGCTGGCCGGGCTTTCAAAGCCTGGGAGAGGTCCACCCAAATAAAGGGTGGACAGGTGGCCCTGTGTGTGTTTTTTCTGTTTTCGTTCATACGCCTGGGGGGCGGTGCCAACCCATCACGAGGGCTGGCCAGGCTTTCGGAGCCTGGGGGAGGTCCACCCAAATAAAGGGTGGCCAGGCGGCCCGGTCCGGGTATTTTCTACGTTCATTTGCGCGTCTGGGATGCGGGGCCACCTCATCATGTCGTTTCTGTTCTCATCCCCCATTATTGATCAGGATGAGCAGCATTTCATTTTCCTCCTCGACTGCCTTTTTGTGTTATACATTTCATTGTTTCATCTATGCTTCCTCTTCTGACCTGTCTGTGTATTGTATGTACGGTCAGAAAGGTCCCATTTCACTGCAGGCAACTGCAAGTGACAAACTGCAAGTGACAAATAAAAGCTTCAATCAATCAGGAGGGCTGGCCGGGCTTTCAGAGCCTGGGGGAGGTCCACCCAAATAAAGGGTGGCCAGGCGGCCCGGTCCGGGTGTTTTTTTTCTTTTATAATTTATCCGCCTGGGGGGCGGTGCCAACCCATCACGAGGGCTGGCCAGGCTTTCAGAGCCTGGGGGAGGTCCACCCAAATAAAGGGTGGACAGGTGGCCCTGTGTGTGTTTTTTCTGTTTTCGTTCATACGCCTGGGGGGCGGTGCCAACCCATCACGAGGGCTGGCCAGGCTTTCGGAGCCTGGGGAAGGTCCACCCAAATAAAGGGTGGCCAGGCGGCCCGGTCCGGGTATTTTCTACGTTCATTTGCGCGTCTGGGATGCGGTGCCACCTCATCATGTCGTTTCTGTTCTCATTGTCATCCCCCATTATTGATCAGGATGAGCTGCATTTCATTTTCCTCCTCGACTGCCTTTTTGCGTTATACATTTCATTGTTTCATCTATGCTTCCTCTTCTGACCTGTCTGTGTATTGTATGTACGGTCAGAAAGGTCCCATTTCACTGCAGGCAACTGCAAGTGACAAACTGCAAGTGACAAATAAAAGCTTCAATCAATCAGGAGGGCTGGCCGGGCTTTCAGAGCCTGGGAGAGGTCCACCCAAATAAAGGGTGGACAGGTGGCCCTGTGTGTGTTTTTTCTGTTTTCGTTCATACGCCTGGGGGGCGGTGCCAACCCATCACGAGGGCTGGCCAGGCTTTCGGAGCCTGGGGGAGGTCCACCCAAATAAAGGGTGGCCAGGCGGCCCGGTCCGGGTGTTTTTTTTCTTTTATAATTTATCTGCCTGGGGGGCGGTGCCAACCCATCACGTGGGCTGGCCAGGCTTTCGGAGCCTGGGGGAGGTCCACCCAAATAAAGGGTGGCCAGGCGGCCCGGTCCGGGTATTTTCTACGTTCATTTGCGCGTCTGGGATGCGGTGCCACCTCATCATGTCGTTTCTGTTCTCATTGTCATCCCCCATTATTGATCAGGATGAGCAGCATTTCATTTTCCTCCTCGACTGCCTTTTTGCGTTATATATTTCATTGTTTCATCTATGCTTCCTCTTCTGACCTGTCTGTGTATTGTATGTACGGTCAGAAAGGTCCCATTTCACTGCAGGCAACTGCAAGTGACAAACTGCAAGTGACAAATAAAAGCTTTAATCAATCAGGAGGGCTGGCCGGGCTTTCAGAGCCTGGGAGAGGTCCACCCAAATAAAGGGTGGCCAGGCGGCCCGGTGCCGGGTGTTTTTTTTCTTTTATCATTTATCTGCCTGGGGGGCGGTGCCAACCCATCACAAGGGCTGGCCAGGCTTTCGGAGCCTTGGGGAGGTCCACCCAAATAAAGGGTGGCCAGGCGGCCCGGTCCGGGTATTTTCTACGTTCATTTGCGCGTCTGGGATGCGGTGCCACCTCATCATGTCGTTTCTGTTCTCATCCCCCATTATTGATCAGGATGAGCAGCATTTCATTTTCCTCCTCGACTGCCTTTTTGTGTTATACATTTCATTGTTTCATCTATGCTTCCTCTTCTGACCTGTCTGTGTATTGTATGTACGGTCAGAAAGGTCCCATTTCACTGCAGGCAACTGCAAGTGACAAACTGCAAGTGACAAATAAAAGCTTCAATCAATCAGGAGGGCTGGCCGGGCTTTCAGAGCCTGGGAGAGGTCCACCCAAATAAAGGGTGGACAGGTGGCCCTGTGTGTGTTTTTTCTGTTTTCGTTCATACGCCTGGGGGGCGGTGCCAACCCATCACGAGGGCTGGCCAGGCTTTCGGAGCCTGGGGGAGGTCCACCCAAATAAAGGGTGGCCAGGCGGCCCGGTCCGGGTATTTTTTTTCTTTTATAATTTATCTGCCTGGGGGGCGGTGCCAACCCATCACGTGGGCTGGCCAGGCTTTCGGAGCCTGGGGGAGGTCCACCCAAATAAAGGGTGGCCAGGCGGCCCGGTCCGGGTATTTTCTACGTTCATTTGCGCGTCTGGGATGCGGTGCCACCTCATCATGTCGTTTCTGTTCTCATCCCCCATTATTGATCAGGATGAGCAGCATTTCATTTTCCTCCTCGACTGCCTTTTTGCGTTATACATTTCATTGTTTCATCTATGCTTCCTCTTCTGACCTGTCTGTGTATTGTATGTACGGTCAGAAAGGTCCCATTTCACTGCAGGCAACTGCAAGTGACAAACTGCAAGTGACAAATAAAAGCTTTAATCAATCAGGAGGGCTGGCCGGGCTTTCAGAGCCTGGGGGAGGTCCACCCAAATAAAGGGCTGGCCAGGCTTTCGAAGCCTGGGGGAGGTCCACCCAAATAAAGGGTGGACAGGTGGCCCGGTGCCGGGTGTTTTTTTTCTTTTATAATTTATCCGCCTGGGGGGCGGTGCCAACCCATCACGAGGGCTGGCCAGGCTTTCGGAGCCTGGGGGAGGTCCACCCAAATAAAGGGTGGCCAGGCGGCCCGGTGCCGGGTGTTTTTTTTCTTTTATAATTTATCCGCCTGGGGGGCGGTGCCAACCCATCACGAGGGCTGGCCAGGCTTTCGGAGCCTGGGGGAGGTCCACCCAAATAAAGGGTGGCCAGGTGGCCCTGTGCCGGGTGTTTTTTTTCTTTTATCATTTATCCGCCTGGGGGGCGGTGCCAACCCATCACGAGGGCTGGCCAGGCTTTCGGAGCCTGGGGGAGGTCCACCCAAATAAAGGGTGGCCAGGCGGCCCGGTCCGGGTTTTTTTTTTTCTTTTACAATTTATCCGCCTGGGGGGCGGTGCCAACCCATCACGAGGGCTGGCCAGGCTTTCGGAGCCTGGGGGAGGTCCACCCAAATAAAGGGTGGCCAGGCGGCCCGGTCCGGGTTTTTTTTTTTCTTTTACAATTTATCCGCCTGGGGGGCGGTGCCAACCCATCACGAGGGCTGGCCAGGCTTTCGGAGCCTGGGGGAGGTCCACCCAAATAAAGGGTGGCCAGGCGGCCCGGTCCGGGTGTTTTTTTTCTTTTATAATTTATCTGCCTGGGGGGCGGTGCCAACCCATCACGTGGGCTGGCCAGGCTTTCGGAGCCTGGGGGAGGTCCACCCAAATAAAGGGCTGGCCAGGCTTTCGGAGCCTGGGGGAGGTCCACCCAAATAAAGGGTGGCCAGGCGGCCCGGTGCCGGGTGTTTTTTTTCTTTTATCATTTATCTGCCTGGGGGGCGGTGCCAACCCATCACAAGGGCTGGCCAGGCTTTCGGAGCCTTGGGGAGGTCCACCCAAATAAAGGGTGGCCAGGCGGCCCGGTCCGGGTATTTTCTACGTTCATTTGCGCGTCTGGGATGCGGTGCCACCTCATCATGTCGTTTCTGTTCTCATCCCCCATTATTGATCAGGATGAGCAGCATTTCATTTTCCTCCTCGACTGCCTTTTTGTGTTATACATTTCATTGTTTCATCTATGCTTCCTCTTCTGACCTGTCTGTGTATTGTATGTACGGTCAGAAAGGTCCCATTTCACTGCAGGCAACTGCAAGTGACAAACTGCAAGTGACAAATAAAAGCTTCAATCAATCAGGAGGGCTGGCCAGGCTTTCAGAGCCTGGGAGAGGTCCACCCAAATAAAGGGTGGACAGGTGGCCCTGTGTGTTTTTTCTGTTTTCGTTCATACGCCTGGGGGGCGGTGCCAACCCATCACGAGGGCTGGCCAGGCTTTCGGAGCCTGGGGGAGGTCCACCCAAATAAAGGGTGGCCAGGCGGCCCGGTCCGGGTATTTTCTACGTTCATTTGCGCGTCTGGGATGCGGGGCCACCTCATCATGTCGTTTCTGTTCTCATCCCCCATTATTGATCAGGATGAGCAGCATTTCATTTTCCTCCTCGACTGCCTTTTTGTGTTATACATTTCATTGTTTCATCTATGCTTCCTCTTCTGACCTGTCTGTGTATTGTATGTACGGTCAGAAAGGTCCCATTTCACTGCAGGCAACTGCAAGTGACAAACTGCAAGTGACAAATAAAAGCTTCAATCAATCAGGAGGGCTGGCCGGGCTTTCAGAGCCTGGGGGAGGTCCACCCAAATAAAGGGCTGGCCAGGCTTTCGGAGCCTGGGGGAGGTCCACCCAAATAAAGGGTGGCCAGGTGGCCCGGTGCCGGGTGTTTTTTTTCTTTTATCATTTATCTGCCTGGGGGGCGGTGCCAACCCATCACAAGGGCTGGCCAGGCTTTCGGAGCCTTGGGGAGGTCCACCCAAATAAAGGGTGGCCAGGCGGCCCGGTCCGGGTATTTTCTACGTTCATTTGCGCGTCTGGGATGCGGTGCCACCTCATCATGTCGTTTCTGTTCTCATTGTCATCCCCCATTATTGATCAGGATGAGCAGCATTTCATTTTCCTCCTCGACTGCCTTTTTGCGTTATACATTTCATTGTTTCATCTATGCTTCCTCTTCTGACCTGTCTGTGTATTGTATGTACGGTCAGAAAGGTCCCATTTCACTGCAGGCAACTGCAAGTGACAAACTGCAAGTGACAAATAAAAGCTTCAATCAATCAGGAGGGCTGGCCAGGCTTTCAGAGCCTGGGAGAGGTCCACCCAAATAAAGGGTGGACAGGTGGCCCTGTGTGTTTTTTCTGTTTTCGTTCATACGCCTGGGGGGCGGTGCCAACCCATCACGAGGGCTGGCCAGGCTTTCGGAGCCTGGGGGAGGTCCACCCAAATAAAGGGTGGCCAGGCGGCCCGGTCCGGGTGTTTTTTTTCTTTTATAATTTATCTGCCTGGGGGGCGGTGCCAACCCATCACGTGGGCTGGCCAGGCTTTCAGAGCCTGGGGGAGGTCCACCCAAATAAAGGGCTGGCCAGGCTTTCAAAGCCTGGGAGAGGTCCACCCAAATAAAGGGCTGGCCAGGCTTTCGGAGCCTGGGGGAGGTCCACCCAAATAAAGGGTGGCCAGGCGGCCCGGTCCGGGTATTTTCTACGTTCATTTGCGCGTCTGGGATGCGGTGCCACCTCATCATGTCGTTTCTGTTCTCATCCCCCATTATTGATCAGGATGAGCAGCATTTCATTTTCCTCCTCGACTGCCTTTTTGTGTTATACATTTCATTGTTTCATCTATGCTTCCTCTTCTGACCTGTCTGTGTATTGTATGTACGGTCAGAAAGGTCCCATTTCACTGCAGGCAACTGCAAGTGACAAACTGCAAGTGACAAATAAAAGCTTCAATCAATCAGGAGGGCTGGCCAGGCTTTCGGAGCCTGGGAGAGGTCCACCCAAATAAAGGGCTGGCCAGGCTTTCGGAGCCTGGGGGAGGTCCACCCAAATAAAGGGTGGCCAGGCGGCCCGGTCCGGGTTTTTTTTTTTCTTTTACAATTTATCCGCCTGGGGGGCGGTGCCAACCCATCACGAGGGCTGGCCAGGCTTTCGGAGCCTGGGGGAGGTCCACCCAAATAAAGGGTGGCCAGGCGGCCCGGTCCGGGTGTTTTTTTTCTTTTATAATTTATCTGCCTGGGGGGCGGTGCCAACCCATCACGTGGGCTGGCCAGGCTTTCGGAGCCTGGGGGAGGTCCACCCAAATAAAGGGCTGGCCAGGCTTTCGGAGCCTGGGGGAGGTCCACCCAAATAAAGGGCTGGCCAGGCTTTCGGAGCCTGGGGGAGGTCCACCCAAATAAAGGGTGGCCAGGCGGCCCGGTGCCGGGTGTTTTTTTTCTTTTATCATTTATCTGCCTGGGGGGCGGTGCCAACCCATCACAAGGGCTGGCCAGGCTTTCGGAGCCTTGGGGAGGTCCACCCAAATAAAGGGTGGCCAGGCGGCCCGGTCCGGGTATTTTCTACGTTCATTTGCGCGTCTGGGATGCGGTGCCACCTCATCATGTCGTTTCTGTTCTCATTGTCATCCCCCATTATTGATCAGGATGAGCAGCATTTCATTTTCCTCCTCAACTGCCTTTTTGTGTTATACATTTCATTGTTTCATCTATGCTTCCTCTTCTGACCTGTCTGTGTATTGTATGTACGGTCAGAAAGGTCCCATTTCACTGCAGGCAACTGCAAGTGACAAACTGCAAGTGACAAATAAAAGCTTCAATCAATCAGGAGGGCTGGCCAGGCTTTCAGAGCCTGGGAGAGGTCCACCCAAATAAAGGGTGGACAGGTGGCCCTGTGTGTGTTTTTTCTGTTTTCGTTCATACGCCTGGGGGGCGGTGCCAACCCATCACGAGGGCTGGCCAGGCTTTCGGAGCCTGGGGGAGGTCCACCCAAATAAAGGGTGGCCAGGCGGCCCGGTCCGGGTATTTTCTACGTTCATTTGCGCGTCTGGGATGCGGGGCCACCTCATCATGTCGTTTCTGTTCTCATCCCCCATTATTGATCAGGATGAGCAGCATTTCATTTTCCTCCTCGACTGCCTTTTTGCGTTATACATTTCATTGTTTCATCTATGCTTCCTCTTCTGACCTGTCTGTGTATTGTATGTACGGTCAGAAAGGTCCCATTTCACTGCAGGCAACTGCAAGTGACAAACTGCAAGTGACAAATAAAAGCTTCAATCAATCAGGAGGGCTGGCCGGGCTTTCAGAGCCTGGGGGAGGTCCACCCAAATAAAGGGCTGGCCAGGCTTTCGGAGCCTGGGGGAGGTCCACCCAAATAAAGGGCTGGCCAGGCTTTCGAAGCCTGGGGGAGGTCCACCCAAATAAAGGGTGGCCAGGCGGCCCGGTCCGGGTGTTTTTTTTCTTTTATAATTTATCCGCCTGGGGGGCGGTGCCAACCCATCACGAGGGCTGGCCAGGCTTTCAGAGCCTGGGGGAGGTCCACCCAAATAAAGGGTGGACAGGTGGCCCTGTGTGTGTTTTTTCTGTTTTCGTTCATACGCCTGGGGGGCGGTGCCAACCCATCACGAGGGCTGGCCAGGCTTTCGGAGCCTGGGGAAGGTCCACCCAAATAAAGGGTGGCCAGGCGGCCCGGTCCGGGTATTTTCTACGTTCATTTGCGCGTCTGGGATGCGGTGCCACCTCATCATGTCGTTTCTGTTCTCATTGTCATCCCCCATTATTGATCAGGATGAGCTGCATTTCATTTTCCTCCTCGACTGCCTTTTTGCGTTATACATTTCATTGTTTCATCTATGCTTCCTCTTCTGACCTGTCTGTGTATTGTATGTACGGTCAGAAAGGTCCCATTTCACTGCAGGCAACTGCAAGTGACAAACTGCAAGTGACAAATAAAAGCTTCAATCAATCAGGAGGGCTGGCCGGGCTTTCAGAGCCTGGGGGAGGTCCACCCAAATAAAGGGCTGGCCAGGCTTTCGAAGCCTGGGGGAGGTCCACCCAAATAAAGGGTGGCCAGGTGGCCCGGTGCCGGGTGTTTTTTTTCTTTTATCATTTATCTGCCTGGGGGGCGGTGCCAACCCATCACAAGGGCTGGCCAGGCTTTCGGAGCCTTGGGGAGGTCCACCCAAATAAAGGGTGGCCAGGCGGCCCGGTCCGGGTATTTTCTACGTTCATTTGCGCGTCTGGGATGCGGGGCCACCTCATCATGTCGTTTCTGTTCTCATCCCCCATTATTGATCAGGATGAGCAGCATTTCATTTTCCTCCTCGACTGCCTTTTGTGTTATACATTTCATTGTTTCATCTATGCTTCCTCTTCTGACCTGTCTGTGTATTGTATGTACGGTCAGAAAGGTCCCATTTCACTGCATGCAACTGCAAGTGACAAACTGCAAGTGACAAATAAAAGCTTCAATCAATCAGGAGGGCTGGCCGGGCTTTCAGAGCCTGGGAGAGGTCCACCCAAATAAAGGGTGGCCAGGCGGCCCGGTGCCGGGTGTTTTTTTTCTTTTATCATTTATCTGCCTGGGGGGCGGTGCCAACCCATCACAAGGGCTGGCCAGGCTTTCAAAGCCTGGGAGAGGTCCACCCAAATAAAGGGCTGGCCAGGCTTTCGGAGCCTGGGGGAGGTCCACCCAAATAAAGGGTGGCCAGGCGGCCCGGTCCGGGTATTTTCTACGTTCATTTGCGCGTCTGGGATGCGGTGCCACCTCATCATGTCGTTTCTGTTCTCATCCCCCATTATTGATCAGGATGAGCAGCATTTCATTTTCCTCCTCGACTGCCTTTTTGTGTTATACATTTCATTGTTTCATCTATGCTTCCTCTTCTGACCTGTCTGTGTATTGTATGTACGGTCAGAAAGGTCCCATTTCACTGCAGGCAACTGCAAGTGACAAACTGCAAGTGACAAATAAAAGCTTCAATCAATCAGGAGGGCTGGCCAGGCTTTCAGAGCCTGGGAGAGGTCCACCCAAATAAAGGGTGGACAGGTGGCCCTGTGTGTGTTTTTTCTGTTTTCGTTCATACGCCTGGGGGGCGGTGCCAACCCATCACGAGGGCTGGCCAGGCTTTCGGAGCCTGGGGGAGGTCCACCCAAATAAAGGGTGGCCAGGCGGCCCGGTGCCGGGTGTTTTTTTTCTTTTATAATTTATCTGCCTGGGGGGCGGTGCCAACCCATCACGTGGGCTGGCCAGGCTTTCGGAGCCTGGGGGAGGTCCACCCAAATAAAGGGTGGCCAGGCGGCCCGGTCCGGGTATTTTCTACGTTCATTTGCGCGTCTGGGATGCGGTGCCACCTCATCATGTCGTTTCTGTTCTCATCCCCCATTATTGATCAGGATGAGCAGCATTTCATTTTCCTCCTCGACTGCCTTTTTGCGTTATACATTTCATTGTTTCATCTATGCTTCCTCTTCTGACCTGTCTGTGTATTGTATGTACGGTCAGAAAGGTCCCATTTCACTGCAGGCAACTGCAAGTGACAAACTGCAAGTGACAAATAAAAGCTTTAATCAATCAGGAGGGCTGGCCGGGCTTTCAGAGCCTGGGGGAGGTCCACCCAAATAAAGGGCTGGCCAGGCTTTCGAAGCCTGGGGGAGGTCCACCCAAATAAAGGGTGGACAGGTGGCCCGGTGCCGGGTGTTTTTTTTCTTTTATAATTTATCCGCCTGGGGGGCGGTGCCAACCCATCACGAGGGCTGGCCAGGCTTTCGGAGCCTGGGGGAGGTCCACCCAAATAAAGGGTGGCCAGGCGGCCCGGTGCCGGGTGTTTTTTTTCTTTTATAATTTATCCGCCTGGGGGGCGGTGCCAACCCATCACGAGGGCTGGCCAGGCTTTCGGAGCCTTGGGGAGGTCCACCCAAATAAAGGGTGGCCAGGCGGCCCGGTCCGGGTATTTTCTACGTTCATTTGCGCGTCTGGGATGCGGTGCCACCTCATCATGTCGTTTCTGTTCTCATTGTCATCCCCCATTATTGATCAGGATGAGCAGCATTTCATTTTCCTCCTCGACTGCCTTTTTGCGTTATACATTTCATTGTTTCATCTATGCTTCCTCTTCTGACCTGTCTGTGTATTGTATGTACGGTCAGAAAGGTCCCATTTCACTGCAGGCAACTGCAAGTGACAAACTGCAAGTGACAAATAAAAGCTTCAATCAATCAGGAGGGCTGGCCAGGCTTTCAGAGCCTGGGAGAGGTCCACCCAAATAAAGGGTGGACAGGTGGCCCTGTGTGTTTTTTCTGTTTTCGTTCATACGCCTGGGGGGCGGTGCCAACCCATCACGAGGGCTGGCCAGGCTTTCGGAGCCTGGGGGAGGTCCACCCAAATAAAGGGTGGCCAGGCGGCCCGGTCCGGGTGTTTTTTTTCTTTTATAATTTATCTGCCTGGGGGGCGGTGCCAACCCATCACGTGGGCTGGCCAGGCTTTCAGAGCCTGGGGGAGGTCCACCCAAATAAAGGGCTGGCCAGGCTTTCAAAGCCTGGGAGAGGTCCACCCAAATAAAGGGCTGGCCAGGCTTTCGGAGCCTTGGGGAGGTCCACCCAAATAAAGGGTGGCCAGGCGGCCCGGTCCGGGTATTTTCTACGTTCATTTGCGCGTCTGGGATGCGGTGCCACCTCATCATGTCGTTTCTGTTCTCATCCCCCATTATTGATCAGGATGAGCAGCATTTCATTTTCCTCCTCGACTGCCTTTTTGTGTTATACATTTCATTGTTTCATCTATGCTTCCTCTTCTGACCTGTCTGTGTATTGTATGTACGGTCAGAAAGGTCCCATTTCACTGCAGGCAACTGCAAGTGACAAACTGCAAGTGACAAATAAAAGCTTCAATCAATCAGGAGGGCTGGCCGGGCTTTCAGAGCCTGGGGGAGGTCCACCCAAATAAAGGGCTGGCCAGGCTTTCGGAGCCTGGGGGAGGTCCACCCAAATAAAGGGCTGGCCAGGCTTTCGGAGCCTGGGGGAGGTCCACCCAAATAAAGGGTGGCCAGGCGGCCCGGTGCCGGGTGTTTTTTTTCTTTTATCATTTATCTGCCTGGGGGGCGGTGCCAACCCATCACAAGGGCTGGCCAGGCTTTCGGAGCCTTGGGGAGGTCCACCCAAATAAAGGGTGGCCAGGCGGCCCGGTCCGGGTATTTTCTACGTTCATTTGCGCGTCTGGGATGCGGTGCCACCTCATCATGTCGTTTCTGTTCTCATTGTCATCCCCCATTATTGATCAGGATGAGCAGCATTTCATTTTCCTCCTCGACTGCCTTTTTGTGTTATACATTTCATTGTTTCATCTATGCTTCCTCTTCTGACCTGTCTGTGTATTGTATGTACGGTCAGAAAGGTCCCATTTCACTGCAGGCAACTGCAAGTGACAAACTGCAAGTGACAAATAAAAGCTTCAATCAATCAGGAGGGCTGGCCGGGCTTTCAGAGCCTGGGAGAGGTCCACCCAAATAAAGGGTGGACAGGTGGCCCTGTGTGTGTTTTTTCTGTTTTCGTTCATACGCCTGGGGGGCGGTGCCAACCCATCACGAGGGCTGGCCAGGCTTTCGGAGCCTGGGGGAGGTCCACCCAAATAAAGGGTGGCCAGGCGGCCCGGTGCCGGGTGTTTTTTTTCTTTTATCATTTATCTGCCTGGGGGGCGGTGCCAACCCATCACGAGGGCTGGCCAGGCTTTCGGAGCCTGGGGGAGGTCCACCCAAATAAAGGGCTGGCCAGGCTTTCGAAGCCTGGGGGAGGTCCACCCAAATAAAGGGTGGCCAGGCGGCCCGGTGCCGGGTGTTTTTTTTCTTTTATCATTTATCTGCCTGGGGGGCGGTGCCAACCCATCACAAGGGCTGGCCAGGCTTTCGGAGCCTTGGGGAGGTCCACCCAAATAAAGGGTGGCCAGGCGGCCCGGTCCGGGTATTTTCTACGTTCATTTGCGCGTCTGGGATGCGGTGCCACCTCATCATGTCGTTTCTGTTCTCATCCCCCATTATTGATCAGGATGAGCAGCATTTCATTTTCCTCCTCGACTGCCTTTTTGTGTTATACATTTCATTGTTTCATCTATGCTTCCTCTTCTGACCTGTCTGTGTATTGTATGTACGGTCAGAAAGGTCCCATTTCACTGCAGGCAACTGCAAGTGACAAACTGCAAGTGACAAATAAAAGCTTCAATCAATCAGGAGGGCTGGCCAGGCTTTCGGAGCCTAGGGGAGGTCCACCCAAATAAAGGGTGGCCAGGCGGCCCGGTGCCGGGTGTTTTTTTTCTTTTATAATTTATCTGCCTGGGGGGCGGTGCCAACCCATCACGTGGGCTGGCCAGGCTTTCGGAGCCTGGGGGAGGTCCACCCAAATAAAGGGTGGCCAGGCGGCCCGGTCCGGGTATTTTCTACGTTCATTTGCGCGTCTGGGATGCGGTGCCACCTCATCATGTCGTTTCTGTTCTCATTGTCATCCCCCATTATTGATCAGGATGAGCAGCATTTCATTTTCCTCCTCGACTGCCTTTTTGCGTTATACATTTCATTGTTTCATCTATGCTTCCTCTTCTGACCTGTCTGTGTATTGTATGTACGGTCAGAAAGGTCCCATTTCACTGCAGGCAACTGCAAGTGACAAACTGCAAGTGACAAATAAAAGCTTCAATCAATCAGGAGGGCTGGCCGGGCTTTCAAAGCCTGGGAGAGGTCCACCCAAATAAAGGGTGGACAGGTGGCCCTGTGTGTGTTTTTTCTGTTTTCGTTCATACGCCTGGGGGGCGGTGCCAACCCATCACGAGGGCTGGCCAGGCTTTCGGAGCCTGGGGGAGGTCCACCCAAATAAAGGGTGGCCAGGCGGCCCGGTCCGGGTATTTTCTACGTTCATTTGCGCGTCTGGGATGCGGGGCCACCTCATCATGTCGTTTCTGTTCTCATCCCCCATTATTGATCAGGATGAGCAGCATTTCATTTTCCTCCTCGACTGCCTTTTTGCGTTATACATTTCATTGTTTCATCTATGCTTCCTCTTCTGACCTGTCTGTGTATTGTATGTACGGTCAGAAAGGTCCCATTTCACTGCAGGCAACTGCAAGTGACAAACTGCAAGTGACAAATAAAAGCTTCAATCAATCAGGAGGGCTGGCCGGGCTTTCAGAGCCTGGGGGAGGTCCACCCAAATAAAGGGCTGGCCAGGCTTTCGGAGCCTGGGGGAGGTCCACCCAAATAAAGGGCTGGCCAGGCTTTCGAAGCCTGGGGGAGGTCCACCCAAATAAAGGGTGGCCAGGCGGCCCGGTCCGGGTGTTTTTTTTCTTTTATAATTTATCCGCCTGGGGGGCGGTGCCAACCCATCACGAGGGCTGGCCAGGCTTTCAGAGCCTGGGGGAGGTCCACCCAAATAAAGGGTGGACAGGTGGCCCTGTGTGTGTTTTTTCTGTTTTCGTTCATACGCCTGGGGGGCGGTGCCAACCCATCACGAGGGCTGGCCAGGCTTTCGGAGCCTGGGGAAGGTCCACCCAAATAAAGGGTGGCCAGGCGGCCCGGTCCGGGTATTTTCTACGTTCATTTGCGCGTCTGGGATGCGGTGCCACCTCATCATGTCGTTTCTGTTCTCATTGTCATCCCCCATTATTGATCAGGATGAGCTGCATTTCATTTTCCTCCTCGACTGCCTTTTTGCGTTATACATTTCATTGTTTCATCTATGCTTCCTCTTCTGACCTGTCTGTGTATTGTATGTACGGTCAGAAAGGTCCCATTTCACTGCAGGCAACTGCAAGTGACAAACTGCAAGTGACAAATAAAAGCTTCAATCAATCAGGAGGGCTGGCCGGGCTTTCAGAGCCTGGGGGAGGTCCACCCAAATAAAGGGTGGCCAGGCGGCCCGGTCCGGGTATTTTCTACGTTCATTTGCGCGTCTGGGATGCGGTGCCACCTCATCATGTCGTTTCTGTTCTCATCCCCCATTATTGATCAGGATGAGCAGCATTTCATTTTCCTCCTCGACTGCCTTTTTGCGTTATACATTTCATTGTTTCATCTATGCTTCCTCTTCTGACCTGTCTGTGTATTGTATGTACGGTCAGAAAGGTCCCATTTCACTGCAGGCAACTGCAAGTGACAAACTGCAAGTGACAAATAAAAGCTTTAATCAATCAGGAGGGCTGGCCGGGCTTTCAGAGCCTGGGGGAGGTCCACCCAAATAAAGGGCTGGCCAGGCTTTCGAAGCCTGGGGGAGGTCCACCCAAATAAAGGGTGGCCAGGTGGCCCGGTGCCGGGTGTTTTTTTTCTTTTATCATTTATCTGCCTGGGGGGCGGTGCCAACCCATCACAAGGGCTGGCCAGGCTTTCGGAGCCTTGGGGAGGTCCACCCAAATAAAGGGTGGCCAGGCGGCCCGGTCCGGGTATTTTCTACGTTCATTTGCGCGTCTGGGATGCGGTGCCACCTCATCATGTCGTTTCTGTTCTCATCCCCCATTATTGATCAGGATGAGCAGCATTTCATTTTCCTCCTCGACTGCCTTTTTGTGTTATACATTTCATTGTTTCATCTATGCTTCCTCTTCTGACCTGTCTGTGTATTGTATGTACGGTCAGAAAGGTCCCATTTCACTGCAGGCAACTGCAAGTGACAAACTGCAAGTGACAAATAAAAGCTTTAATCAATCAGGAGGGCTGGCCAGGCTTTCAGAGCCTGGGAGAGGTCCACCCAAATAAAGGGTGGCCAGGTGGCCCTGTGTGTTTTTTCTGTTTTCGTTCATACGCCTGGGGGGCGGTGCCAACCCATCACGAGGGCTGGCCAGGCTTTCGAAGCCTGGGGGAGGTCCACCCAAATAAAGGGTGGCCAGGCGGCCCGGTCCGGGTATTTTCTACGTTCATTTGAGCGTCTGGGATGCGGTGCCACCTCATCATGTCGTTTCTGTTCTCATTGTCATCCCCCATTTATTGATCAGGATGAGCAGCATTTCATTTTCCTCCTCGACTGCCTTTTTGTGTTATACATTTCATTGTTTCATCTATGCTTCCTCTTCTGACCTGTCTGTGTATTGTATGTACGGTCAGAAAGGTCCCATTTCACTGCAGGCAACTGCAAGTGACAAACTGCAAGTGACAAATAAAAGCTTCAATCAATCAGGAGGGCTGGCCGGGCTTTCAGAGCCTGGGAGAGGTCCACCCAAATAAAGGGTGGCCAGGCGGCCCGGTGCCGGGTGTTTTTTTTCTTTTATCATTTATCTGCCTGGGGGGCGGTGCCAACCCATCACAAGGGCTGGCCAGGCTTTCGGAGCCTTGGGGAGGTCCACCCAAATAAAGGGTGGCCAGGCGGCCCGGTCCGGGTATTTTCTACGTTCATTTGCGCGTCTGGGATGCGGTGCCACCTCATCATGTCGTTTCTGTTCTCATCCCCCATTATTGATCAGGATGAGCAGCATTTCATTTTCCTCCTCGACTGCCTTTTTGTGTTATACATTTCATTGTTTCATCTATGCTTCCTCTTCTGACCTGTCTGTGTATTGTATGTACGGTCAGAAAGGTCCCATTTCACTGCAGGCAACTGCAAGTGACAAACTGCAAGTGACAAATAAAAGCTTCAATCAATCAGGAGGGCTGGCCGGGCTTTCAGAGCCTGGGAGAGGTCCACCCAAATAAAGGGTGGACAGGTGGCCCTGTGTGTGTTTTTTCTGTTTTCGTTCATACGCCTGGGGGGCGGTGCCAACCCATCACGAGGGCTGGCCAGGCTTTCGGAGCCTGGGGGAGGTCCACCCAAATAAAGGGTGGCCAGGCGGCCCGGTCCGGGTGTTTTTTTTCTTTTATAATTTATCTGCCTGGGGGGCGGTGCCAACCCATCACGTGGGCTGGCCAGGCTTTCGGAGCCTGGGGGAGGTCCACCCAAATAAAGGGTGGCCAGGCGGCCCGGTCCGGGTATTTTCTACGTTCATTTGCGCGTCTGGGATGCGGTGCCACCTCATCATGTCGTTTCTGTTCTCATCCCCCATTATTGATCAGGATGAGCAGCATTTCATTTTCCTCCTCGACTGCCTTTTTGCGTTATACATTTCATTGTTTCATCTATGCTTCCTCTTCTGACCTGTCTGTGTATTGTATGTACGGTCAGAAAGGTCCCATTTCACTGCAGGCAACTGCAAGTGACAAACTGCAAGTGACAAATAAAAGCTTTAATCAATCAGGAGGGCTGGCCGGGCTTTCAGAGCCTGGGGGAGGTCCACCCAAATAAAGGGCTGGCCAGGCTTTCGAAGCCTGGGGGAGGTCCACCCAAATAAAGGGTGGACAGGTGGCCCGGTGCCGGGTGTTTTTTTTCTTTTATAATTTATCCGCCTGGGGGGCGGTGCCAACCCATCACGAGGGCTGGCCAGGCTTTCGGAGCCTGGGGGAGGTCCACCCAAATAAAGGGTGGCCAGGCGGCCCGGTGCCGGGTGTTTTTTTTCTTTTATAATTTATCCGCCTGGGGGGCGGTGCCAACCCATCACGAGGGCTGGCCAGGCTTTCGGAGCCTGGGGGAGGTCCACCCAAATAAAGGGTGGCCAGGTGGCCCTGTGCCGGGTGTTTTTTTTCTTTTATCATTTATCCGCCTGGGGGGCGGTGCCAACCCATCACGAGGGCTGGCCAGGCTTTCGGAGCCTGGGGGAGGTCCACCCAAATAAAGGGTGGCCAGGCGGCCCGGTCCGGGTTTTTTTTTTTCTTTTACAATTTATCCGCCTGGGGGGCGGTGCCAACCCATCACGAGGGCTGGCCAGGCTTTCGGAGCCTGGGGGAGGTCCACCCAAATAAAGGGTGGCCAGGCGGCCCGGTCCGGGTTTTTTTTTTTCTTTTACAATTTATCCGCCTGGGGGGCGGTGCCAACCCATCACGAGGGCTGGCCAGGCTTTCGGAGCCTGGGGGAGGTCCACCCAAATAAAGGGCTGGCCAGGCTTTCGGAGCCTGGGGGAGGTCCACCCAAATAAAGGGTGGCCAGGCGGCCCGGTGCCGGGTGTTTTTTTTCTTTTATCATTTATCTGCCTGGGGGGCGGTGCCAACCCATCACAAGGGCTGGCCAGGCTTTCGGAGCCTTGGGGAGGTCCACCCAAATAAAGGGTGGCCAGGCGGCCCGGTCCGGGTATTTTCTACGTTCATTTGCGCGTCTGGGATGCGGTGCCACCTCATCATGTCGTTTCTGTTCTCATCCCCCATTATTGATCAGGATGAGCAGCATTTCATTTTCCTCCTCGACTGCCTTTTTGTGTTATACATTTCATTGTTTCATCTATGCTTCCTCTTCTGACCTGTCTGTGTATTGTATGTACGGTCAGAAAGGTCCCATTTCACTGCAGGCAACTGCAAGTGACAAACTGCAAGTGACAAATAAAAGCTTCAATCAATCAGGAGGGCTGGCCAGGCTTTCAGAGCCTGGGAGAGGTCCACCCAAATAAAGGGTGGACAGGTGGCCCTGTGTGTGTTTTTTCTGTTTTCGTTCATACGCCTGGGGGGCGGTGCCAACCCATCACGAGGGCTGGCCAGGCTTTCGGAGCCTGGGGGAGGTCCACCCAAATAAAGGGTGGCCAGGCGGCCCGGTGCCGGGTGTTTTTTTTCTTTTATAATTTATCCGCCTGGGGGGCGGTGCCAACCCATCACGAGGGCTGGCCAGGCTTTCGGAGCCTGGGGGAGGTCCACCCAAATAAAGGGTGGCCAGGCGGCCCGGTCCGGGTATTTTCTACGTTCATTTGCGCGTCTGGGATGCGGGGCCACCTCATCATGTCGTTTCTGTTCTCATCCCCCATTATTGATCAGGATGAGCAGCATTTCATTTTCCTCCTCGACTGCCTTTTTGTGTTATACATTTCATTGTTTCATCTATGCTTCCTCTTCTGACCTGTCTGTGTATTGTATGTACGGTCAGAAAGGTCCCATTTCACTGCAGGCAACTGCAAGTGACAAACTGCAAGTGACAAATAAAAGCTTCAATCAATCAGGAGGGCTGGCCGGGCTTTCAGAGCCTGGGGGAGGTCCACCCAAATAAAGGGCTGGCCAGGCTTTCGGAGCCTGGGGGAGGTCCACCCAAATAAAGGGTGGCCAGGTGGCCCGGTGCCGGGTGTTTTTTTTCTTTTATCATTTATCTGCCTGGGGGGCGGTGCCAACCCATCACAAGGGCTGGCCAGGCTTTCGGAGCCTTGGGGAGGTCCACCCAAATAAAGGGTGGCCAGGCGGCCCGGTCCGGGTATTTTCTACGTTCATTTGCGCGTCTGGGATGCGGTGCCACCTCATCATGTCGTTTCTGTTCTCATTGTCATCCCCCATTATTGATCAGGATGAGCAGCATTTCATTTTCCTCCTCGACTGCCTTTTTGCGTTATACATTTCATTGTTTCATCTATGCTTCCTCTTCTGACCTGTCTGTGTATTGTATGTACGGTCAGAAAGGTCCCATTTCACTGCAGGCAACTGCAAGTGACAAACTGCAAGTGACAAATAAAAGCTTCAATCAATCAGGAGGGCTGGCCAGGCTTTCAGAGCCTGGGAGAGGTCCACCCAAATAAAGGGTGGACAGGTGGCCCTGTGTGTTTTTTCTGTTTTCGTTCATACGCCTGGGGGGCGGTGCCAACCCATCACGAGGGCTGGCCAGGCTTTCGGAGCCTGGGGGAGGTCCACCCAAATAAAGGGTGGCCAGGCGGCCCGGTCCGGGTGTTTTTTTTCTTTTATAATTTATCTGCCTGGGGGGCGGTGCCAACCCATCACGTGGGCTGGCCAGGCTTTCAGAGCCTGGGGGAGGTCCACCCAAATAAAGGGCTGGCCAGGCTTTCAAAGCCTGGGAGAGGTCCACCCAAATAAAGGGCTGGCCAGGCTTTCGGAGCCTGGGGGAGGTCCACCCAAATAAAGGGTGGCCAGGCGGCCCGGTCCGGGTATTTTCTACGTTCATTTGCGCGTCTGGGATGCGGTGCCACCTCATCATGTCGTTTCTGTTCTCATCCCCCATTATTGATCAGGATGAGCAGCATTTCATTTTCCTCCTCGACTGCCTTTTTGTGTTATACATTTCATTGTTTCATCTATGCTTCCTCTTCTGACCTGTCTGTGTATTGTATGTACGGTCAGAAAGGTCCCATTTCACTGCAGGCAACTGCAAGTGACAAACTGCAAGTGACAAATAAAAGCTTCAATCAATCAGGAGGGCTGGCCAGGCTTTCGGAGCCTAGGGGAGGTCCACCCAAATAAAGGGTGGCCAGGCGGCCCGGTCCGGGTTTTTTTTTTTCTTTTACAATTTATCCGCCTGGGGGGCGGTGCCAACCCATCACGAGGGCTGGCCAGGCTTTCGGAGCCTGGGGGAGGTCCACCCAAATAAAGGGTGGCCAGGCGGCCCGGTCCGGGTGTTTTTTTTCTTTTATAATTTATCTGCCTGGGGGGCGGTGCCAACCCATCACGTGGGCTGGCCAGGCTTTCGGAGCCTGGGGGAGGTCCACCCAAATAAAGGGCTGGCCAGGCTTTCGGAGCCTGGGGGAGGTCCACCCAAATAAAGGGTGGCCAGGCGGCCCGGTGCCGGGTGTTTTTTTTCTTTTATCATTTATCTGCCTGGGGGGCGGTGCCAACCCATCACAAGGGCTGGCCAGGCTTTCGGAGCCTTGGGGAGGTCCACCCAAATAAAGGGTGGCCAGGCGGCCCGGTCCGGGTATTTTCTACGTTCATTTGCGCGTCTGGGATGCGGTGCCACCTCATCATGTCGTTTCTGTTCTCATTGTCATCCCCCATTATTGATCAGGATGAGCAGCATTTCATTTTCCTCCTCAACTGCCTTTTTGTGTTATACATTTCATTGTTTCATCTATGCTTCCTCTTCTGACCTGTCTGTATATTGTATGTACGGTCAGAAAGGTCCCATTTCACTGCAGGCAACTGCAAGTGACAAACTGCAAGTGACAAATAAAAGCTTCAATCAATCAGGAGGGCTGGCCAGGCTTTCAGAGCCTGGGAGAGGTCCACCCAAATAAAGGGTGGACAGGTGGCTCTGTGTGTGTTTTTTCTGTTTTCGTTCATACGCCTGGGGGGCGGTGCCAACCCATCACGAGGGCTGGCCAGGCTTTCGGAGCCTGGGGGAGGTCCACCCAAATAAAGGGTGGCCAGGCGGCCCGGTGCCGGGTGTTTTTTTTCTTTTATAATTTATCCGCCTGGGGGGCGGTGCCAACCCATCACGAGGGCTGGCCAGGCTTTCGGAGCCTGGGGGAGGTCCACCCAAATAAAGGGTGGCCAGGCGGCCCGGTGCCGGGTGTTTTTTTTCTTTTATCATTTATCTGCCTGGGGGGCGGTGCCAACCCATCACAAGGGCTGGCCAGGCTTTCGGAGCCTTGGGGAGGTCCACCCAAATAAAGGGTGGCCAGGCGGCCCGGTCCGGGTATTTTCTACGTTCATTTGCGCGTCTGGGATGCGGTGCCACCTCATCATGTCGTTTCTGTTCTCATCCCCCATTATTGATCAGGATGAGCAGCATTTCATTTTCCTCCTCGACTGCCTTTTTGTGTTATACATTTCATTGTTTCATCTATGCTTCCTCTTCTGACCTGTCTGTGTATTGTATGTACGGTCAGAAAGGTCCCATTTCACTGCAGGCAACTGCAAGTGACAAACTGCAAGTGACAAATAAAAGCTTCAATCAATCAGGAGGGCTGGCCAGGCTTTCGGAGCCTAGGGGAGGTCCACCCAAATAAAGGGCTGGCCAGGCTTTCGAAGCCTGGGGGAGGTCCACCCAAATAAAGGGTGGCCAGGCTTTCGGAGCCTGGGGGAGGTCCACCCAAATAAAGGGTGGCCAGGCGGCCCGGTGCCGGGTGTTTTTTTTCTTTTATAATTTATCTGCCTGGGGGGCGGTGCCAACCCATCACGAGGGCTGGCCAGGCTTTCGGAGCCTGGGGGAGGTCCACCCAAATAAAGGGTGGCCAGGCGGCCCGGTCCGGGTATTTTCTACGTTCATTTGCGCGTCTGGGATGCGGGGCCACCTCATCATGTCGTTTCTGTTCTCATCCCCCATTATTGATCAGGATGAGCAGCATTTCATTTTCCTCCTCGACTGCCTTTTTGCGTTATACATTTCATTGTTTCATCTATGCTTCCTCTTCTGACCTGTCTGTGTATTGTATGTACGGTCAGAAAGGTCCCATTTCACTGCAGGCAACTGCAAGTGACAAACTGCAAGTGACAAATAAAAGCTTCAATCAATCAGGAGGGCTGGCCAGGCTTTCAGAGCCTGGGGGAGGTCCACCCAAATAAAGGGTGGCCAGGCGGCCCGGTCCGGGTGTTTTTTTTCTTTTATAATTTATCCGCCTGGGGGGCGGTGCCAACCCATCACGAGGGCTGGCCAGGCTTTCAGAGCCTGGGGGAGGTCCACCCAAATAAAGGGTGGACAGGTGGCCCTGTGTGTGTTTTTTCTGTTTTCGTTCATACGCCTGGGGGGCGGTGCCAACCCATCACGAGGGCTGGCCAGGCTTTCGGAGCCTGGGGAAGGTCCACCCAAATAAAGGGTGGCCAGGCGGCCCGGTCCGGGTATTTTCTACGTTCATTTGCGCGTCTGGGATGCGGTGCCACCTCATCATGTCGTTTCTGTTCTCATCCCCCATTATTGATCAGGATGAGCAGCATTTCATTTTCCTCCTCGACTGCCTTTTTGCGTTATACATTTCATTGTTTCATCTATGCTTCCTCTTCTGACCTGTCTGTGTATTGTATGTACGGTCAGAAAGGTCCCATTTCACTGCAGGCAACTGCAAGTGACAAACTGCAAGTGACAAATAAAAGCTTTAATCAATCAGGAGGGCTGGCCGGGCTTTCAGAGCCTGGGAGAGGTCCACCCAAATAAAGGGTGGCCAGGCGGCCCGGTGCCGGGTGTTTTTTTTCTTTTATCATTTATCTGCCTGGGGGGCGGTGCCAACCCATCACAAGGGCTGGCCAGGCTTTCGGAGCCTTGGGGAGGTCCACCCAAATAAAGGGTGGCCAGGCGGCCCGGTCCGGGTATTTTCTACGTTCATTTGCGCGTCTGGGATGCGGTGCCACCTCATCATGTCGTTTCTGTTCTCATCCCCCATTATTGATCAGGATGAGCAGCATTTCATTTTCCTCCTCGACTGCCTTTTTGCGTTATACATTTCATTGTTTCATCTATGCTTCCTCTTCTGACCTGTCTGTGTATTGTATGTACGGTCAGAAAGGTCCCATTTCACTGCAGGCAACTGCAAGTGACAAACTGCAAGTGACAAATAAAAGCTTCAATCAATCAGGAGGGCTGGCCAGGCTTTCAGAGCCTGGGAGAGGTCCACCCAAATAAAGGGTGGACAGGTGGCCCTGTGTGTTTTTTCTGTTTTCGTTCATACGCCTGGGGGGCGGTGCCAACCCATCACGAGGGCTGGCCAGGCTTTCGGAGCCTGGGGGAGGTCCACCCAAATAAAGGGTGGCCAGGCGGCCCGGTCCGGGTGTTTTTTTTCTTTTATAATTTATCTGCCTGGGGGGCGGTGCCAACCCATCACGTGGGCTGGCCAGGCTTTCGGAGCCTGGGGGAGGTCCACCCAAATAAAGGGCTGGCCAGGCTTTCGGAGCCTGGGGGAGGTCCACCCAAATAAAGGGTGGCCAGGCGGCCCGGTCCGGGTATTTTCTACGTTCATTTGCGCGTCTGGGATGCGGTGCCACCTCATCATGTCGTTTCTGTTCTCATCCCCCATTATTGATCAGGATGAGCAGCATTTCATTTTCCTCCTCGACTGCCTTTTTGCGTTATACATTTCATTGTTTCATCTATGCTTCCTCTTCTGACCTGTCTGTGTATTGTATGTACGGTCAGAAAGGTCCCATTTCACTGCAGGCAACTGCAAGTGACAAACTGCAAGTGACAAATAAAAGCTTTAATCAATCAGGAGGGCTGGCCGGGCTTTCAGAGCCTGGGGGAGGTCCACCCAAATAAAGGGCTGGCCAGGCTTTCGAAGCCTGGGGGAGGTCCACCCAAATAAAGGGTGGACAGGTGGCCCGGTGCCGGGTGTTTTTTTTCTTTTATAATTTATCCGCCTGGGGGGCGGTGCCAACCCATCACGAGGGCTGGCCAGGCTTTCGGAGCCTGGGGGAGGTCCACCCAAATAAAGGGTGGCCAGGCGGCCCGGTGCCGGGTGTTTTTTTTCTTTTATAATTTATCCGCCTGGGGGGCGGTGCCAACCCATCACGAGGGCTGGCCAGGCTTTCGGAGCCTTGGGGAGGTCCACCCAAATAAAGGGTGGCCAGGCGGCCCGGTCCGGGTATTTTCTACGTTCATTTGCGCGTCTGGGATGCGGTGCCACCTCATCATGTCGTTTCTGTTCTCATTGTCATCCCCCATTATTGATCAGGATGAGCAGCATTTCATTTTCCTCCTCGACTGCCTTTTTGTGTTATACATTTCATTGTTTCATCTATGCTTCCTCTTCTGACCTGTCTGTGTATTGTATGTACGGTCAGAAAGGTCCCATTTCACTGCAGGCAACTGCAAGTGACAAACTGCAAGTGACAAATAAAAGCTTCAATCAATCAGGAGGGCTGGCCAGGCTTTCAGAGCCTGGGAGAGGTCCACCCAAATAAAGGGTGGACAGGTGGCCCTGTGTGTTTTTTCTGTTTTCGTTCATACGCCTGGGGGGCGGTGCCAACCCATCACGAGGGCTGGCCAGGCTTTCGGAGCCTGGGGGAGGTCCACCCAAATAAAGGGTGGCCAGGCGGCCCGGTCCGGGTGTTTTTTTTCTTTTATAATTTATCTGCCTGGGGGGCGGTGCCAACCCATCACGTGGGCTGGCCAGGCTTTCAGAGCCTGGGGGAGGTCCACCCAAATAAAGGGCTGGCCAGGCTTTCAAAGCCTGGGAGAGGTCCACCCAAATAAAGGGCTGGCCAGGCTTTCGGAGCCTGGGGGAGGTCCACCCAAATAAAGGGTGGCCAGGCGGCCCGGTCCGGGTATTTTCTACGTTCATTTGCGCGTCTGGGATGCGGTGCCACCTCATCATGTCGTTTCTGTTCTCATCCCCCATTATTGATCAGGATGAGCAGCATTTCATTTTCCTCCTCGACTGCCTTTTTGTGTTATACATTTCATTGTTTCATCTATGCTTCCTCTTCTGACCTGTCTGTGTATTGTATGTACGGTCAGAAAGGTCCCATTTCACTGCAGGCAACTGCAAGTGACAAACTGCAAGTGACAAATAAAAGCTTCAATCAATCAGGAGGGCTGGCCAGGCTTTCGGAGCCTAGGGGAGGTCCACCCAAATAAAGGGTGGCCAGGCGGCCCGGTCCGGGTTTTTTTTTTTCTTTTACAATTTATCCGCCTGGGGGGCGGTGCCAACCCATCACGAGGGCTGGCCAGGCTTTCGGAGCCTGGGGGAGGTCCACCCAAATAAAGGGTGGCCAGGCGGCCCGGTCCGGGTGTTTTTTTTCTTTTATAATTTATCTGCCTGGGGGGCGGTGCCAACCCATCACGTGGGCTGGCCAGGCTTTCGGAGCCTGGGGGAGGTCCACCCAAATAAAGGGCTGGCCAGGCTTTCGGAGCCTGGGGGAGGTCCACCCAAATAAAGGGTGGCCAGGCGGCCCGGTGCCGGGTGTTTTTTTTCTTTTATCATTTATCTGCCTGGGGGGCGGTGCCAACCCATCACAAGGGCTGGCCAGGCTTTCGGAGCCTTGGGGAGGTCCACCCAAATAAAGGGTGGCCAGGCGGCCCGGTCCGGGTATTTTCTACGTTCATTTGCGCGTCTGGGATGCGGTGCCACCTCATCATGTCGTTTCTGTTCTCATTGTCATCCCCCATTATTGATCAGGATGAGCAGCATTTCATTTTCCTCCTCGACTGCCTTTTTGTGTTATACATTTCATTGTTTCATCTATGCTTCCTCTTCTGACCTGTCTGTGTATTGTATGTACGGTCAGAAAGGTCCCATTTCACTGCAGGCAACTGCAAGTGACAAACTGCAAGTGACAAATAAAAGCTTCAATCAATCAGGAGGGCTGGCCAGGCTTTCAGAGCCTGGGAGAGGTCCACCCAAATAAAGGGTGGACAGGTGGCCCTGTGTGTGTTTTTTCTGTTTTCGTTCATACGCCTGGGGGGCGGTGCCAACCCATCACGAGGGCTGGCCAGGCTTTCGGAGCCTGGGGGAGGTCCACCCAAATAAAGGGTGGCCAGGCGGCCCGGTGCCGGGTGTTTTTTTTCTTTTATAATTTATCCGCCTGGGGGGCGGTGCCAACCCATCACGAGGGCTGGCCAGGCTTTCGGAGCCTGGGGGAGGTCCACCCAAATAAAGGGCTGGCCAGGCTTTCGAAGCCTGGGGGAGGTCCACCCAAATAAAGGGTGGCCAGGCGGCCCGGTGCCGGGTGTTTTTTTTCTTTTATCATTTATCTGCCTGGGGGGCGGTGCCAACCCATCACAAGGGCTGGCCAGGCTTTCGGAGCCTTGGGGAGGTCCACCCAAATAAAGGGTGGCCAGGCGGCCCGGTCCGGGTATTTTCTACGTTCATTTGCGCGTCTGGGATGCGGTGCCACCTCATCATGTCGTTTCTGTTCTCATCCCCCATTATTGATCAGGATGAGCAGCATTTCATTTTCCTCCTCGACTGCCTTTTTGTGTTATACATTTCATTGTTTCATCTATGCTTCCTCTTCTGACCTGTCTGTGTATTGTATGTACGGTCAGAAAGGTCCCATTTCACTGCAGGCAACTGCAAGTGACAAACTGCAAGTGACAAATAAAAGCTTCAATCAATCAGGAGGGCTGGCCAGGCTTTCGGAGCCTAGGGGAGGTCCACCCAAATAAAGGGTGGCCAGGCGGCCCGGTGCCGGGTGTTTTTTTTCTTTTATAATTTATCTGCCTGGGGGGCGGTGCCAACCCATCACGAGGGCTGGCCAGGCTTTCGGAGCCTGGGGGAGGTCCACCCAAATAAAGGGTGGCCAGGCGGCCCGGTCCGGGTATTTTCTACGTTCATTTGCGCGTCTGGGATGCGGTGCCACCTCATCATGTCGTTTCTGTTCTCATTGTCATCCCCCATTATTGATCAGGATGAGCAGCATTTCATTTTCCTCCTCGACTGCCTTTTTGCGTTATACATTTCATTGTTTCATCTATGCTTCCTCTTCTGACCTGTCTGTGTATTGTATGTACGGTCAGAAAGGTCCCATTTCACTGCAGGCAACTGCAAGTGACAAACTGCAAGTGACAAATAAAAGCTTCAATCAATCAGGAGGGCTGGCCAGGCTTTCGGAGCCTGGGAGAGGTCCACCCAAATAAAGGGTGGACAGGTGGCCCTGTGTGTGTTTTTTCTGTTTTCGTTCATACGCCTGGGGGGCGGTGCCAACCCATCACGAGGGCTGGCCAGGCTTTCGGAGCCTGGGGGAGGTCCACCCAAATAAAGGGTGGCCAGGCGGCCCGGTCCGGGTATTTTCTACGTTCATTTGCGCGTCTGGGATGCGGGGCCACCTCATCATGTCGTTTCTGTTCTCATCCCCCATTATTGATCAGGATGAGCAGCATTTCATTTTCCTCCTCGACTGCCTTTTTGCGTTATACATTTCATTGTTTCATCTATGCTTCCTCTTCTGACCTGTCTGTGTATTGTATGTACGGTCAGAAAGGTCCCATTTCACTGCAGGCAACTGCAAGTGACAAACTGCAAGTGACAAATAAAAGCTTCAATCAATCAGGAGGGCTGGCCGGGCTTTCAGAGCCTGGGGGAGGTCCACCCAAATAAAGGGCTGGCCAGGCTTTCGGAGCCTGGGGGAGGTCCACCCAAATAAAGGGCTGGCCAGGCTTTCGAAGCCTGGGGGAGGTCCACCCAAATAAAGGGTGGCCAGGCGGCCCGGTCCGGGTGTTTTTTTTCTTTTATAATTTATCCGCCTGGGGGGCGGTGCCAACCCATCACGAGGGCTGGCCAGGCTTTCAGAGCCTGGGGGAGGTCCACCCAAATAAAGGGTGGCCAGGCGGCCCGGTCCGGGTATTTTCTACGTTCATTTGCGCGTCTGGGATGCGGGGCCACCTCATCATGTCGTTTCTGTTCTCATCCCCCATTATTGATCAGGATGAGCAGCATTTCATTTTCCTCCTCGACTGCCTTTTGTGTTATACATTTCATTGTTTCATCTATGCTTCCTCTTCTGACCTGTCTGTGTATTGTATGTACGGTCAGAAAGGTCCCATTTCACTGCAGGCAACTGCAAGTGACAAACTGCAAGTGACAAATAAAAGCTTCAATCAATCAGGAGGGCTGGCCAGGCTTTCAGAGCCTGGGAGAGGTCCACCCAAATAAAGGGTGGCCAGGTGGCCCTGTGTGTTTTTTCTGTTTTCGTTCATACGCCTGGGGGGCGGTGCCAACCCATCACGAGGGCTGGCCAGGCTTTCGAAGCCTGGGGGAGGTCCACCCAAATAAAGGGTGGCCAGGCGGCCCGGTCCGGGTATTTTCTACGTTCATTTGAGCGTCTGGGATGCGGTGCCACCTCATCATGTCGTTTCTGTTCTCATTGTCATCCCCCATTTATTGATCAGGATGAGCAGCATTTCATTTTCCTCCTCGACTGCCTTTTTGTGTTATACATTTCATTGTTTCATCTATGCTTCCTCTTCTGACCTGTCTGTGTATTGTATGTACGGTCAGAAAGGTCCCATTTCACTGCATGCAACTGCAAGTGACAAACTGCAAGTGACAAATAAAAGCTTCAATCAATCAGGAGGGCTGGCCGGGCTTTCAGAGCCTGGGAGAGGTCCACCCAAATAAAGGGTGGCCAGGCGGCCCGGTGCCGGGTGTTTTTTTTCTTTTATCATTTATCTGCCTGGGGGGCGGTGCCAACCCATCACAAGGGCTGGCCAGGCTTTCGGAGCCTTGGGGAGGTCCACCCAAATAAAGGGTGGCCAGGCGGCCCGGTCCGGGTATTTTCTACGTTCATTTGCGCGTCTGGGATGCGGTGCCACCTCATCATGTCGTTTCTGTTCTCATCCCCCATTATTGATCAGGATGAGCAGCATTTCATTTTCCTCCTCGACTGCCTTTTTGTGTTATACATTTCATTGTTTCATCTATGCTTCCTCTTCTGACCTGTCTGTGTATTGTATGTACGGTCAGAAAGGTCCCATTTCACTGCAGGCAACTGCAAGTGACAAACTGCAAGTGACAAATAAAAGCTTCAATCAATCAGGAGGGCTGGCCAGGCTTTCAGAGCCTGGGAGAGGTCCACCCAAATAAAGGGTGGACAGGTGGCCCTGTGTGTGTTTTTTCTGTTTTCGTTCATACGCCTGGGGGGCGGTGCCAACCCATCACGAGGGCTGGCCAGGCTTTCGGAGCCTTGGGGAGGTCCACCCAAATAAAGGGTGGCCAGGCGGCCCGGTCCGGGTGTTTTTTTTCTTTTATAATTTATCTGCCTGGGGGGCGGTGCCAACCCATCACGTGGGCTGGCCAGGCTTTCGGAGCCTGGGGGAGGTCCACCCAAATAAAGGGTGGCCAGGCGGCCCGGTCCGGGTATTTTCTACGTTCATTTGCGCGTCTGGGATGCGGTGCCACCTCATCATGTCGTTTCTGTTCTCATCCCCCATTATTGATCAGGATGAGCAGCATTTCATTTTCCTCCTCGACTGCCTTTTTGCGTTATACATTTCATTGTTTCATCTATGCTTCCTCTTCTGACCTGTCTGTGTATTGTATGTACGGTCAGAAAGGTCCCATTTCACTGCAGGCAACTGCAAGTGACAAACTGCAAGTGACAAATAAAAGCTTTAATCAATCAGGAGGGCTGGCCGGGCTTTCAGAGCCTGGGGGAGGTCCACCCAAATAAAGGGCTGGCCAGGCTTTCGAAGCCTGGGGGAGGTCCACCCAAATAAAGGGTGGACAGGTGGCCCGGTGCCGGGTGTTTTTTTTCTTTTATAATTTATCCGCCTGGGGGGCGGTGCCAACCCATCACGAGGGCTGGCCAGGCTTTCGGAGCCTGGGGGAGGTCCACCCAAATAAAGGGTGGCCAGGCGGCCCGGTGCCGGGTGTTTTTTTTCTTTTATAATTTATCCGCCTGGGGGGCGGTGCCAACCCATCACGAGGGCTGGCCAGGCTTTCGGAGCCTGGGGGAGGTCCACCCAAATAAAGGGTGGCCAGGTGGCCCTGTGCCGGGTGTTTTTTTTCTTTTATCATTTATCCGCCTGGGGGGCGGTGCCAACCCATCACGAGGGCTGGCCAGGCTTTCGGAGCCTGGGGGAGGTCCACCCAAATAAAGGGTGGCCAGGCGGCCCGGTCCGGGTTTTTTTTTTTCTTTTACAATTTATCCGCCTGGGGGGCGGTGCCAACCCATCACGAGGGCTGGCCAGGCTTTCGGAGCCTGGGGGAGGTCCACCCAAATAAAGGGTGGCCAGGCGGCCCGGTCCGGGTTTTTTTTTTTCTTTTACAATTTATCCGCCTGGGGGGCGGTGCCAACCCATCACGAGGGCTGGCCAGGCTTTCGGAGCCTGGGGGAGGTCCACCCAAATAAAGGGTGGCCAGGCGGCCCGGTCCGGGTATTTTCTACGTTCATTTGCGCGTCTGGGATGCGGGGCCACCTCATCATGTCGTTTCTGTTCTCATCCCCCATTATTGATCAGGATGAGCAGCATTTCATTTTCCTCCTCGACTGCCTTTTTGTGTTATACATTTCATTGTTTCATCTATGCTTCCTCTTCTGACCTGTCTGTGTATTGTATGTACGGTCAGAAAGGTCCCATTTCACTGCAGGCAACTGCAAGTGACAAACTGCAAGTGACAAATAAAAGCTTCAATCAATCAGGAGGGCTGGCCGGGCTTTCAGAGCCTGGGGGAGGTCCACCCAAATAAAGGGCTGGCCAGGCTTTCGGAGCCTGGGGGAGGTCCACCCAAATAAAGGGTGGCCAGGTGGCCCGGTGCCGGGTGTTTTTTTTCTTTTATCATTTATCTGCCTGGGGGGCGGTGCCAACCCATCACAAGGGCTGGCCAGGCTTTCGGAGCCTTGGGGAGGTCCACCCAAATAAAGGGTGGCCAGGCGGCCCGGTCCGGGTATTTTCTACGTTCATTTGCGCGTCTGGGATGCGGTGCCACCTCATCATGTCGTTTCTGTTCTCATTGTCATCCCCCATTATTGATCAGGATGAGCAGCATTTCATTTTCCTCCTCGACTGCCTTTTTGCGTTATACATTTCATTGTTTCATCTATGCTTCCTCTTCTGACCTGTCTGTGTATTGTATGTACGGTCAGAAAGGTCCCATTTCACTGCAGGCAACTGCAAGTGACAAACTGCAAGTGACAAATAAAAGCTTCAATCAATCAGGAGGGCTGGCCAGGCTTTCAGAGCCTGGGAGAGGTCCACCCAAATAAAGGGTGGACAGGTGGCCCTGTGTGTTTTTTCTGTTTTCGTTCATACGCCTGGGGGGCGGTGCCAACCCATCACGAGGGCTGGCCAGGCTTTCGGAGCCTGGGGGAGGTCCACCCAAATAAAGGGTGGCCAGGCGGCCCGGTCCGGGTGTTTTTTTTCTTTTATAATTTATCTGCCTGGGGGGCGGTGCCAACCCATCACGTGGGCTGGCCAGGCTTTCAGAGCCTGGGGGAGGTCCACCCAAATAAAGGGCTGGCCAGGCTTTCAAAGCCTGGGAGAGGTCCACCCAAATAAAGGGCTGGCCAGGCTTTCGGAGCCTGGGGGAGGTCCACCCAAATAAAGGGTGGCCAGGCGGCCCGGTGCCGGGTGTTTTTTTTCTTTTATAATTTATCCGCCTGGGGGGCGGTGCCAACCCATCACGAGGGCTGGCCAGGCTTTCGGAGCCTGGGGGAGGTCCACCCAAATAAAGGGTGGCCAGGCGGCCCGGTCCGGGTATTTTCTACGTTCATTTGCGCGTCTGGGATGCGGTGCCACCTCATCATGTCGTTTCTGTTCTCATTGTCATCCCCCATTATTGATCAGGATGAGCAGCATTTCATTTTCCTCCTCGACTGCCTTTTTGCGTTATACATTTCATTGTTTCATCTATGCTTCCTCTTCTGACCTGTCTGTGTATTGTATGTACGGTCAGAAAGGTCCCATTTCACTGCAGGCAACTGCAAGTGACAAACTGCAAGTGACAAATAAAAGCTTCAATCAATCAGGAGGGCTGGCCGGGCTTTCAAAGCCTGGGAGAGGTCCACCCAAATAAAGGGTGGACAGGTGGCCCTGTGTGTGTTTTTTCTGTTTTCGTTCATACGCCTGGGGGGCGGTGCTAACCCATCACGAGGGCTGGCCAGGCTTTCGGAGCCTGGGGGAGGTCCACCCAAATAAAGGGTGGCCAGGCGGCCCGGTCCGGGTATTTTCTACGTTCATTTGCGCGTCTGGGATGCGGTGCCACCTCATCATGTCGTTTCTGTTCTCATTGTCATCCCCCATTATTGATCAGGATGAGCAGCATTTCACAAATAAAAGCTTCAATCAATCAGGAGGGCTGGCCAGGCTTTCAGAGCCTGGGGGAGGTCCACCCAAATAAAGGGTGGCCAGGCGGCCCGGTCCGGGTATTTTCTACGTTCATTTGAGCGTCTGGGATGCGGTGCCACCTCATCATGTCGTTTCTGTTCTCATTGTCATCCCCCATTTATTGATCAGGATGAGCAGCATTTCATTTTCCTCCTCGACTGCCTTTTTGTGTTATACATTTCATTGTTTCATCTATGCTTCCTCTTCTGACCTGTCTGTGTATTGTATGTACGGTCAGAAAGGTCCCATTTCACTGCAGGCAACTGCAAGTGACAAACTGCAAGTGACAAATAAAAGCTTCAATCAATCAGGAGGGCTGGCCGGGCTTTCAGAGCCTGGGGGAGGTCCACCCAAATAAAGGGTGGCCAGGCGGCCCAGTCCGGGGTTTTTTTTTTCTTTTATTTTTTCTTATTAACGTGTTGGCTGTCCAGCCCCACGCATGAGGCGATCCGCGGTAGCTCGTTAACGGGGATTTGCAGTGTTGTGGCGTTAACGTCATTTCAGATTAACGCTGACAGCACTAGTGGGACAACAATGAATATGACTGCACATTTACTCCGACAGCATCCTAGTGCAAAGACAAGTGGAAGCAGACAAAAACAACAAGCACGCATGCTACAAACTTTACCCGAGTCATTTAGACAGCCGTTAGCACAGGATTCTCCTTATGGGGACCTGATATGTTTAATATGCTGCTGAGAATATAGCCCAGAAGAAGCGTAGAGTATAGCTTTTATTTTGGAAAGAGCCATTTCTCTGTAATAAACTCTCTTTTCCAAGGATAAGTGATTTCTCCATCAAATAGATTTATTTTTTTATTACTTTGTTGTTTCAGCAACATTAAATTTAAAAACTGTACTTTTGAGTTAAAATATATATTTATAATTTTAATAAATGACAAATTAAAAAGGCATGAACATTTTTTTTGTATCGAAAAATATCGAACCGTGACACCAAAGTATCGAACCGAACCGTGAATTTTGTGTATCGTTGCACCCCTAATATATATATAAATACACACACACACACACACACACACACACACACGACTGCGCTCTTCTGGACAGAGATCTCCGCTGTTATTCCCGGGATCTGCTGGAGCCACTCGCCTAGCTTGGGAGTCACCGCACCTAGTGCTCCGATTACCACGGGGACCACCGTTACCTTCACCCTCCACATCCTCTCGAGCTCTTCTCTGAGCCCTTGGTATTTCTCCAGCTTCTCGTGTTTCTTCTTCCTGATATTGCTGTCATTCGGAACCGCTACATCGATCACTACGGCCGTCTTCTTCTGTTTGTCTACCACCACTATGTCCGGTTGGTTAGCCACCACCATTTTGTCCGTCTGTATCTGGAAGTCCCACAGGATCTTAGCTCGGTCATTCTCCACCACCCTTGGGGGCATCTCCCATTTTGACCTCAGGACTTCCAGGTTATACTCGACACAGATGTTCCTGTACACTATGCCGGCCACTTGTTTATGGCGTTCCATGTATGCCTTGCCTGCTAGCATCTTGCACCCTGCTGTTATGTGCTGGATTGTCTCTGGGGCATGTTTACACAGCCTGCACCTGGGGTCTTGCCTGGTGTGATAGACCCCAGCCTCTATGGATCTTGTACTCAGAGCTTGTTCTTGTGCTGCCATGATTAGTGCCTCTGTGCTGTCTTTCAGTCCAGCTTTGTCCAGCCACTGGTAGGATTTCTGGATATCAGCCACCTCCTCTATCTGCCGGTGGTACATACCGTGCAGGGCTCTGTCCTTCCATGATGGTTCCTCGTCTCCCTCCTCTTTCTTGGGTTTCTGCTGCCTGAGGTATTCACTGAGCACTCGGTCAGTTGGGGCCATCTTCCTAATGTATTCTTGGATGTTTGTTGTCTCATCCTGGACTGTGGTGCTGACACTCACCAGTCCCCGGCCCCCTTCCTTCCGCTTAGCGTACAGCCTCAGGGTGCTGGACTTGGGGTGAAACCCTCCATGCATGGTAAGGAGCTTTCTTGTCTTGATGTAAGTGGCTTCTATCTCCTCCTTTGGCCAGCCTATTACCCCAGCAGGGTACCTGATCACGGGCAGGGCGTACGTGTTGATGGCCCGGATCTTGTTCTTACCATTCTGCTGACTCCTCAGGACTTGCCTGACCCTCTGCAGGTACTTGGTGGTTGCAGCTTTTCTAGCGGCCTCTTCATGGCACAAGGAAGCACAAGGTCAGAAATATGAAGACCCTTAGCTATAATAGTGGGATGCCTTGCCTTTACAGGCATAGCTGCTCTACTAAGCCTACCTCCCAGCAGTGTTGCCAATTTAGCGACTTTTTTTCTAAAAAGCGACTAGCGACAAATCTGGCGACTTTTTCTGGTATTACTGGAGACTTATTTATGACGACTGTTTGACGTGAAAACGCATATCGCTCTTACTCTCAACAAGCAGCGGTGCTGCCTTGGGCACCTCACCCGTGCCAAAGCGCTCACTGGCAGAGGATAGTCCTCCCCCAGCTGCTATCAGGACTGTAACACAGTCAGTTCTTCTTTTACTGTTATGCTGTTTTGTGGATCACAAGGTTTAAAACTACTTATAAACACACACACAAAGTAACTCCACCAGAGCGCCAATTTCGGGTCACTCGGATCAAGGAGCAGGGTTGGAATTGTGACATTAAAAAACAGTAATTGCTAAAAGAAATTTAATTTGTAGTTCTAAATAACACAACACTGACTCATACTGAGAGGAGACTGTCAAAGTAAAACAGGAGGTACACAGGGGCCCAGACAGGAGGGGAGGAGAGAACAGGGGGAGAGCACAGACATAACAGACTGGGGGAAACATGAGATAAAACACAAGGAGGAGAAACGAGGCATGGGGACTCACAGATGTGTGGAAACACATGGGGTAAGGTCACGAGGGGAAATCTCATAAACATTACTGAACAACCTATGAATCATAGAATAAATAAAGAACAAAATACGAAAACACAAGATAACTAAGAACGGTGGGTCAAAATGACCCCAGAGATCTGTCTTGGGGCCCCTTCTTTTCATTATCTACCTTCTGCTTGGACACATTTTCCGTAAATACAATATCCTGTTTCAGTGTTATGCCAATGACACCCAGCTTTATCTGTCCACTAAAACTGATTCTGCTCTTCCCCCATCCTCCCTCACCCTCTGCTTAGCCGAACTAAATTCATGGTTCTCTTCTAATTTTCTCAAACTGAATAGTAATAAATCCGAGCTCCTCTTGGTAGGCACTAAATCAACATTATCCAGAACCAACAGTTTCTCTGTTACTATCAATAACTCGCCGGTCTTCGTTTCTTCCTCTGTGAAAAGCTTGGCTGTCATCCTCGACAGTACTCTATCTTTCGATTCACACTTTAATAATGTCACTTGGTCTGCAAATTTTCAATTGTGCAACATTAATCGTCTCCGTCCTTTTCTCACCCCACATGCCACAGCCATTATTGTCCATAGCCTTGTTACTTTCCCGGATTTCACTTCTTACTCAAAAATCGATCCACAAGCTCCAACGCATCCAGAACTCTGCTGCCTGTATCATCACCAGGACCCCTTCTATCCACCACATCACTCCTGTCCTGCAGCAGCTTCATTGGCTTGACAGTCTGCAACTCTCTTTTAAGCTTTTCCTCAATATTTTCTTTGGTCACACTAGACTTAAAGCTCTCTTTCAGCTGTTTCTCCTTATTACTAAGTTCTAGCAGCAAACTCTTGAATCTAAGAATCCATGCAACCATCCTTTTCAGACGATGCCAAGAAGAAAAATAAGTGATGAACTTCATTGCACCATCTTTGTATTCATTTGCATCAACAGCATTAACTAAAGTGGCCATTTTAATCTCTGGATCATTTGAAGAGATCTTTCCAAAATCAAGGTTCACTGGACAATTAATTTCTAGTTCAGCAAGAAACTTTGGCCCTGTTAACCAGGAATCATCCTTCAAAAAGGATTGCACCTTGACTCCCCTAGAAGCCAGATCAGCTGGATTTCATGATGTATTAACATATCTCCACTGAGAAGGTTTGGACACTTTAAGTATCTCGGTCACCCGGTTTGGGACAAATACTTTAAACCTTGAGGTTTCATTTCTAATATACTGCTACATCGAGGTACTATCAGTCCAAAATACTGACTCCTGCAAATGCATTTGCAGCTCTTTTCTCCACATCTTATCCATTCTACTCGCAACCAATGCAGCTGTCAACTCCATGCGAGGAATGGAAGTTTGTTTCAGTGGAGCCACTCTTGCTTTACGCATTATAAACGCACAATGGACTTGATTCTGGGTGCTGGGCAACAACAGGTAAGTGACTGTGCTAGGGCTGTGCGATATTACCAAAATCTCATATCCCGATATAAGAATTCTATCGTCCCGATAACGATATAAATCACAACAATGTAACATTTTCTGTAAATTCTGTGAATCTCGACTTGTGTGAAGTGTTTCCAGCTGCGTGTCATGTAGCTGGAGTCGAGTGTTTTAACCGATGCATGAAACGATACATTTTTAGACATAAGTTGTAACGGCGCCGTTTTCTTTGTGAGTATTTATTACACGGCGTGCTGCGGGGAAAAGCCTGTTCTAACGTTTGAGTCTAAGGTTTATTTATTAGCACCTGGCGGCTCTTTTCTACTTCTCACCCGTAAATAATCTGCTCTTTCACGTGATTCAGTTTATTTTGAAAAGTCTCAACAGGATCTTGAGCTTTATTGTGAAAGGTTTATGTGGAACATAAACAAGCGGACACGCAATGGTTTTACCGTCATTATTGCTAACCACAACTCATAAAAACAGGCGCTTGTCTGTCCGTAGTGTGGCTATATAAAATATAAGAGAAAGAGAGAACTTTAAGAAATTAATATAGCTGCTACAGTAACCATCAAAACGATGAAAAAATATTGCTGTAAACAGTTTATTTTGCGACACCACGAAACAAACAATAGCGTAAAATGAAACGATAGATGTTTTTATATCGTCATCCGATATATATCGTTATATCGAACAGCCCTAGACTGTGCCATAACCCTCCTCTCTTGCATCTGCGAAGTGATGTAACCGAGCAGAAGCAACATCTCCAAAGTTAGGTTTAAAGCACCGGTTAACCTTAAAATCTGCAAGAAGGCAAAGATCATTCCGCCAAACTGTCCATTCTTTTCCGACAGTAACTGGCAACACATCATCCCAACCTGTTACGTGTCTGCAGGCTGCATGTTTTCTTTCCCTCCCCTTTTGTTTGCCATTCCCTTAGGTCGCAGACTGCAGGCTGATGTCAATCTGTGTGACGTCCAACTAATTAGAGGAGGGAGGCCCTGATTGGACAACCCAGGAGTGAAACCCTTGATAAGGAGACTCACCTGTGGCTGGGTGTGGCTCTCTTCCCTCCTTGAATTGTTTGACACATGTGTGACGGTTTCCTGCTGTCTTGCTTTTGTTTGATGCTTGTGGTGGGAGTAAAGTGGACTAGGTAAGTTTGGGGACCCCATACACTTACTCATGTAGAGTCTTTGTGTTAGAAACACTAGGTAAGTAGGTTGGTGCCACCCATGTAATTTTGAGCTTGTTTTAAGTTGAGGTTTAGGGTTTTTCTCTCCTGTTTGTTGCTTTTCTAGGATAATAGCTCAGCTCAGCTAAGTTTTGGTTTTGTCTTTTTGGTGTTTTTTTTTTTTGGCACAACCTAACTGTCCCTTTTTCCCCCACATTTGTTGTTTGAGTCTGGGTTGTTTATTTTGTGAGAGCGCTGCCATTAAACCTTCTTTTCATAACACCTGTACTGAGTTTCCGGAGTTGTTGTGTTATCCCCTCTTGCCCTCGGGGAGACGTAACACAAGTGGGGGCTCGTCCGGGATATTTGGACATTTTAGTGGAGACTGAATGTCAGTTTGTTTTACTTTTAAGTGGGTGAGTGATGGTGGTCACTGTAATTGAGAAAACTCCCTTTAGTAAGTGTGTTTCAGCTGGGTGGCTGTGCTGCCCTTCCATCGAAGCACTTGTTTGTTGTTTTGCTTTATTGTTTTAGTTTATTGTGTTTGGTGGCTATCCTGGGTGGGGGTACGCTTCAGAGTTTGGTAGGAGACTATATCTCTGGTCTGCTGCCTGCTCTCGAGTTCGCGTTTAAAGTTGCCTCGAGCCTGGTACACCACTGAAGACAAGGGTAGGAAAAGTAAGGGTTTTGTTGTTTTTAGTGTTTTAGGCTGGGAGTTGCACATAGTAAATCAGTGGCACCAAACTTGGTAGGAGGTTTGAGACCATTCATGATTATGGTCTGTAGCTGAGGCAGGTAGGCTGTCTTTAAGTTGGCATTGTGTGTACGCCATGTGTGTGCATATGTCAGTGTTGATGGATGCTAATGAGATCCTTGTGAGGTGAGTGTTTTGTGATGTGACCTTTTAGTGTTGTGGGGAATATGGCTATTTTGTTGGATCACTTGTGAGTGTTGTTGGCCAGGTGATGGCAATAACACTGTGGGGTGCTGAGCCACCCTTGATGTGATCATTGTGTGGCCATAGCTCTCCATTTTGTGGTTGGTCACTAGTACGCTTGATTTACTGAACTTTTTGTATTAAAGTAACTTGTTGTGGTATAGGGCCACTTGTATGTGACTGTTTGTGTGGTGGAGACAACAGATCACTTAGTTGTGATTATTTGTTGCTACTTTTGGTTTTGTGTTGTAGCAGATCAGGTAATCATTTTGGGTTTGTGACTGTTGTGCTCCTTTGTGTTGGTCACATGTTACTTTTTGTCTGTTCAGTGTGGCAACTTCAAATCTTCATGCCCATCCATGCTTAGAGATGCCAACTATAACGTGAACACTGTGCTTCTGTTAGCTTTAACTTTTATTCCAGGTTTGTGGGTCAAGGAACTGAAGGCTTCAGAGGGGCTTTTAATAAATTTAAGGGTCCTAGAGGAACCCTTTTAAGGGAGGAGGTGTTACGTCCCTCTGCAGCTTCTAATCGTCTCAGTGTTTTCAGCTAGTGCTAATTGGCCACACCTAGTCAGGTGTGGATAAAAGCATACCTGAGGCAAGCTTTCGGGCAGTGCACTAGTCTTTGCCTTGGTGGCACCAGCCATTTTAGCCAACCTGGTTTTCCATTTTAAGATAAAACTTCTTTTCACCCACACGCTGGTATTCGTCTCCTTTGTTATGTTGCGGCTTTTGAGCCGGGTTGTAACACAACCCCAATGATTTCTGCACAGTTTCTGAATGATTAACTTAGCAGACAACACAACAGGTGCCAAAAACCCCAATGGGTCATTGATCGAGCTCACAAGAGACAATATCCCTCTCCTTGAGAGAGGTTTTTTTTTTTTTTTAAGTGTGATCTCAAACTTGAATGTATCCGATTGGATACTCCACTGTACACCTAGTGCTCTCTCTACTGGCAAAACGTCACTATCCAAACCCAAGGCCTTAACGTCCTTGAATTGTTCCTGCTGAGGTATGGCAGCAAGTACTGCTCGTCTGTTTCTAATCAATTTGGTGAGCTTAAAGCCTCCCTTAGCACAAAGAGCAATAAGTTCTTAATGGAGCAACGCTGCCTCCTCTTCAGACCCAATAGAGGTAAGGCAATCATCCACATAAACATTATGTAGAACATTGTTGACAACTTCTAGTCTGAACTGATCTGTTATCCTCTGCACATTTCCTCGAGGCACAACTTGTACAACTAGGGGATCAGGTGGCTCCGAACAGGTGTATTTTCGTTCTGTATTCCACCAGATCCTGACTATGATCTCCGACTGGCCACCACAGAAACCTTAACAGATCTGAGTCTTCTCTTTGTACTCTTACCTGATAAAACATGGATTCATTATCTGCCATGAGCACAACAGGCTCTTTACGGAACCTAGGTATGACCCCAACTAGCAAGCTAGTAAGAACTGGGCCTTGCAAAAGCTGTCCATTCAGAGACACTCCCTGCAATGAAGCACCACAATCAAAGACAACTTGCAACTTCTTCTTCTGTGGGTGATGCACCCCATGATGTGGAATGTACCACAACCCTCCATCACAGCGATCCAATTCTTCAGCAGGCACATTCTCTGCATACCCTTTGGAAATATTATCCAAAGGATATGACATGAAATGAACCATAGTTCGCTGTTCGATAGCCTTCCTATTATTTGGCATTTTTACCTGATTGCACCTAAAAGGTAAATCAATGGTATAATGACCATCAACCAACTTAACAGAGTCTACCACTGACTTCATAAACTGCTGATCTTCTCTAGACAAAGCAAACTGCTCATCCTGAATACATTCTGGAAAATCAGCCTTCATTTGACGTTCCCACAGTTCATCCAGTCTTGCCACAGAAGTCCTATTGACACTCTCATCAAAAATGTCAGTCTTACAATCTTCTCTGACAGGACCATTCACCGTCCAACCCAGCATAGTTTTTACTGCATAGGGACCCCCATCCTGACTTCTAACAACATCCCATGGCTCTAAAGCCTTTGGCACATTGGTCCCAATCAACAGCTCTACCCTTGAATTTATCTCCAGTATCTTAATATGGCGCAAATGTGGCCATCTGTCAAGATCTTTCTGTCGGGGAATACTGCATTGATGAACAGGCATGTTTTTCTGTGTAAATAAGTCAGGCAAGTCACAGTAGTGATCCAAATCCAAACCAGTTACTTCCAAATCTGAAACAACGTAACTGACCATTTTCTCCTGACTCATTGTCTGCAACAGAATGCCAGTTTTCCTTCCTGAAAGTTTCAGCCTATTCATGAGCCCTTCAGTACAAAATGAAACTCAACTCCCAGGATCTAGAAAAGCACAGGATATCAGTGACTGATTGCCTTTCTTGGACTTCACTCTAACTGGTATTATGGAGAGAGCACCGTTTTGTTCACTGGCCCCAGTAACACCACTGCTTTGCACAGCACACGAAGGTCCTTCATCTGGTGGTTCTCCCTCTCCTTTAGTTTGCACTGAAACACTTTCCCTCTGCTTGGAGTGGATATGTAAGAGTGTGGGGTGTTTCTGATTACAGACTTCACACAAGAGACGTTTCCTGCAGTCCCTGCTTCTGTGCCCAATGCGCAGACAACTAAAACACACACCATTCTCTTTCAAAAAATATAATCTTTCAGTGTAACTTTCTTTCAAATGAAGGACACAAATCCAACATATGCCCTGCTCCACAAAACAAGCAAACTTTGGTCACAACTGAACCACTCTCTCACCTCAACACTGGCTCAATCTTCCCTTCCACCTTGGCCACCGTAGTAGCAAAATTACTCCTCTTAGCCTTAGGGTAAAACTAAGACTTAACATTCCTCGCCTCTTTTCTGATGGCTGTTGGAGGATCCTGTATGTCTCCAAACAATGGGTCACTTACGATCTTCACTTGCCTTTTGACAAACTCAACAATATCGCTAAAAACCACTTTGTGTTGAAACCTCTCCTGCAGATCGCACACCGCATTCCTTCATTTATCCCTGAGCTTATAAGGCAACTTTTTTATAACTGCTTGCATGTTAGCAGAGACATCCAACTCATGCAAGGACTCAACGTCTCCCATTGCATTACAACATTGCCTTAATAAAAACCCATATTCCTGCAAAGCCTTCACATCATCAGATTTTATAGGTGGCCATTTATTGACCCTTTCAATGTAGGCAGCAGCAATTTTCAACGAATTGCCAAAGTTTTCATGGAGCAAAGATTTAGCTTTAGCATATCCATACTCAGCAGGCATATACTGACAGCTTCTGACCACTTCTCTGGATGGCCTCTGGTGTATTGCTCGAGAAAATATAAACAATCCTTAGCACTCCAAGCTTGACTCTCTACCATGTGCTCAAAAATTCTCATAAAGGGTTGATATTGCAAAAGATCACCATCAAAGAACTGAATGTCACGCCTTGGTAGCAAAAACAGAGACTGCTGCTCAGCCAATAAAGTTGTAATTTCATTTTGTTTCTTCAAACCAGTAACTAGATGATCATGACCCTCACTACCTTGTGCTGTAGGTGTAAGATGTTTTGATGGTGCCTTCAACTGCGACATTATCTGAGTAGTCGAAACTGCACCTGGAAATACTTGATGTAACTTCGTCTCTGACTGTTCCAACAAAACGACCTTGGGCTGAGAAATATTTTTAACCTGCGCTTGATGATCACTTTCATCAACACCCTGACAGGGTCGCTCTGGTAACACAGGTTTGAATGTCTGAGCATTAGGATTTAAAACACCTAAACTCCCCTGTTCTTGTTCTAAATATGAGTTCATTCCATCGGATTTACTGTTAACAGAACTTGAGACTCGGGACATTTCAGAAGCTTTTAAAACCGAGGTTCTTAACCTGGGTTCGACCGAACCCTAGGGGCCGCCCCATTTGGCCATCACTGGCTGCAGATGATCATGCTACACTGCTTGGCCAATCAGTGCTGTGGGGAATTTAGCGCGCTCAGTAGTCAACATGTGACTGTCATGGTAGTACTTCGTGTGATTTTTTTTTTTTTTTTTTTTTTTTTTTTGTTAATGTTTTAATCCATACTAACCATGTCGGGCAAAAGAAGAAAGTGGTTGAACAAATATGTACAATATAGATTCACATCCATCACGGAACGTGATGGGAGTGAGCGTCCTATCTGCACGTTTTGCAACGCCAAGTTAGATTAGATTAGATGAAACTTTATTAATCCCTCGGGTGGGTTCCTCCGGGAAATTCAGTTTCCAGTTGCAAAGCACCGTAAGAAGTTGCATGTTACAGATATATTAAGGGGAATGAGAGTAAGGATATAAGCATAAATACACCATATATACAAATATACACATATATAGATATACAATATGGATAAATAGGATTGCTCATTTGAGTGAGTATATTGCACAGTGATTATTGCACAGTCAAATATAAGAAAAAAGACAAAACAAAAAACAAATATTGCAAATATTGCACAGTGTAGAAAAGCTCCTACAACTCAGTTGTTCCCCCCTCCTATGTCCTCCTGTTTCTCCTCCCTCTCCCCTCCAGTGAGGAGTTAAACAGTCTGATGGCGTGTGGGACAAAGGAGTTTTTAAGTCTGGTGGTTTTTGACTTTGGGAGAAGCAGCCTGTCGCTGAATAGGGTCCTCTGATTGTTTACGATCGTGTGCAGAGGATGCCCAGCATTGTCCATAATGTCCATCAGTTTCTTTAATGTCCTTTTCTCTGCCACTGTCACCAGAGTGTCCAGCTTCATGCCGACCACAGAGCCCACCTTCATGATTAGTTTCTCCAGTCTGGATGAGTCCCTCTTTGCTGTGCTGCTCCCCCAGCACACCACGCCATAGAAAAGGACTCCTGCGACCACTGACTGGTAAAACATCCTCAGGAGCTTCCTGCAGATGTTGAAAGACCTCAGCCTCCTGAGGAAGTAGTCGGCTTTGGCCTTTTTTATACAGGTGCTGCGTTTTGCATGACCAGTCCAGTTTGTTGTCCACCTACAGCCCGAGGTACTTGTATGTGTTGACCACCTCCACCTCCTCTCCCTCTATCTGAACTGGCAGTGGACCTGGTCTGGACCTCCTGAAATTCAGAGTTGGAGTAGCCACTGCTTGTCCCACTGTTTACAGTGTGCTCTTCCACCTTCGCCTGTCTGCTCGTCTAAGCTGGCGCCCGAGGAGGTGGATCTTTCGTCTGTACCTGAACAATATCATGATCTGGGAGTGGTTTTCAGTAAACGCTGTGCGCTCTCGCTTCCCCCCCATCGTCCTTATGATTGTGGCATTGAACTGTTACCGGGAGCTCCTTTGCCCACCAGCCGGCTGTATAACCTCTCTGGTCCGGAGAAGGCGGCCATGGAGAGGTATATCATGGAGTCACTGGAGGCGGGCTTGATTCGTCCGTCGTCTTCGCCGTTGGCGGCGGGTTTTTTCTTTGTGGATAAGAAAGATGGATCTCTCCGACCCTGCATTGATTTTCGGGGTCTTAATGACATTACTGTGAAGAACAAATACCCTCTTCCCCTGATCTCTTCTGCTTTTGAACCTTTACAGGACGCGGTCATTTTTACGAAGCTGGACCTTCACAATGCGCACCTCATCTGGTGCGCATGCGCCAGGGAGATGAGTGGAAAACGGCCTTTAACACTCATCGTGGACATTACGAATATCTGGTAATGCCTTTTGAGCTGACGAATGCGCCGGCGGTGTTTCAAGCATTGATTAATGATGTGCTTCGGGACTTTTTGAATCGGTGTGTGTTCGTTTATTTGGATGACATCCTTGTTTTTTCACGGTCTTTTGAGGACCATGTTCAGCAGGTTTTGCAGCGGCTTCTGGAAAACAAACTTTTTGTGAAAGCGGAGAAGTGTGAGTTTCATGCTCGTTCTGTGTCGTTCCTGGGCTATGTCCTTGCTAAGGGGCAGGTGGGGCCTGATCCTGGTAAAATCAGAGCGATCGCGGATTGGCCGACTCCTTCCTCGCGCAAACACCTGCAGAGGTTTTTGGGGTTTGCTAATTTTTATCGCCGATTTATTAAGAACTTCAGTCAGATCACCCTTCCGCTCACCCGGCTTACGTCCCCGGCTCGAGTTTTCAGTTGGTCTCCTGAGGCCGAGCAGGCGTTTGCTCGGTTGAAGGAGTTGTTTTGTTCCGCGCCCATTCTCGCCCACCCAGATGGTGCCAGACAGTTTGTTGTGGAGGTGGATGCTTCTGATGTGGGTGCGGGGGCGGTGTTGTCGCAGCGCTCGCCCGATGATGGCCGTCTCCATCCGTGTGCGGTTTTTTTCGCGGCGGTTTTCTCCGGCTGAGCGGAACTATGACGTGGGTAATCGTGAGCTGCTGGCGGTTAAGCTGGCTTTGGAAGAGTGGCGTCACTGGTTGGAGGGGGCGGAACAGCAGTTTGTGGTTTGGACGGACCATAAGAATCTCTCTTACATTCGGAGTGCGAAGCGGCTTAACTCCAGGCAGGCCAGGTGGCAGCTGTTTTTTAGCCGGTTTCATTTTACTATATCGTTTCGCCCGGGTTCTTGCAATGTTAAGCCGGACGCCTTGTCCCGTCAATTTTCCCCCGCGTCTGAGTCTACGGGGGTGGTTCCGATCATCCCCTCGTCTTGCGTGGTGGGGGCCGTGACATGGGAGATCGAGAGCCTGGTGCGCCAGGCGCAGCGGCAGGATCCGGACCCGGGTTCGGGCCCGCCGGGTAAACTGTTTGTTCCGGCGGCCGTGCGTGCGCGTGTCTTGCACTGGGTGCACGCGTCTCGTTTTGCTTGTCATCCTGGCGTGCGTTGTACGGTTTCCCTGTTACGGCGCTTCTTTTGGTGGCCTGCTTTGGAGAGTGATGCCCGCGAGTATGTGCTGGCCTGTGACACCTGTGCGCGCAATAAGAGCCGTCATCTGGCCCCTCCCAGGCTGCTGCATCCCCTGCCTGTCCCTGGTCGACCTTGGTCGCATATTGCAGTTGACTTTGTTACCGGGTTGCCGCGTTCCGCTGGTCACTCGGTGATCCTCACCATTGTGGACAGGTTCTCCAAGGCGGCGCATTTTGTCCCTTTGTCTAAGCTCCCTTTTGCCCTGGAAACTGCTCACTTGCTCGTGGATCACGTTTTTCGGTTACATGGGATTCCTTTGGACATTGTGTCTGACAGGGGGCCTCAGTTTGTTTCTCGGGTGTGGAAGGCTTTTTGTACTGCGTTGGGGGTGGGGGTGAGCCTTTCCTCGGGCTATCACCCACAGTCTAATGGACAGACTGAAAGGGCCAATCAGCAGCTGGAGTCCGCCTTGCGCTGTGTGGCCTCCTCTGACCCCGCTTCCTGGAGTGGTCATCTTGCTTGGATTGAGTATGCTTATAACTCTCTCACCTCGGCAGCTACTGGTTTTTCTCCGTTTGAGGTCTGTCTGGGATATCAGCCGCCGTTGTTTCCTTCTCAGGAGGCGGAGATTGCGGTTCCGGCCGTGCAGGATCATTTACGTCGCAGTCAGAGGATTTGGCTAAGGCAGCGCTGCTCCGGACTGTGTCTCAGACTCGCCGGGCTGCTGATCGGAGGAGAACGCCTGCGCCTCAATACACCGTGGGCAAATGTTCCTTTGAAGTGCGTGTCCAGGAAGCTTGCCCCTCGCTTCCTGGGTCCTTTCACCATCCAACGCATCATCAATCCTGTTTCCGTGAGGCTGCAACTACCGGCCTCCATGAGGGTTCATCCTACGTTCCACGTTTCTCAACTGCAGCCAGTCTCTCGCAGCCCGCTGTGCCCACCCGTGGAACCTCCTCCGCGTGGCCCGGGTGGTGGACGGCGGTCCTGTCTATTCGGTCCGGCAGCTGCTGGATGTGCGCCGTCGTGGCCGTGGTTTCCAGTTTCTGGTGGACTGGGAGGGGTATGGCCCGGAGGAGCGCTCCTGGGTCTCTAGGACCTTTATTGTGGACCCGGCGCTTATTGTGGATTTTTACAGGAGGCATCCTGACAAGCCTGGAGGACCGCCGGGTGGCGTTCCTTGAGGGGGGGATACTGTTAGGAGGTGGTGGGTAGGTGTATTGTTGTTGTTTGGGTTTTGTTTTCCTTTTCGTTATAGGTAGGCGAGGCGGGGCTTGATGGCATTCCGACACACCTGCGACGCATCGGACGTCATCAGTGAGCGCTTTTAGGGAGCAGAGTCACGGACGTCTGGTGTCGGAGTATTGTCGCTGTCACAAGTGGTAACGAGTTAGCACAGGCTGAATCTGTTGATTCTACGCTGTGGAGCTGTATGTTTTAAGGACCCATATTTTGACTGCTTCTCTTTTGTCTTAGCCTGTTCCATTGCCTGCCTGCCTACCTAGGATTTTGTGTTGGCTATTGTGGATCCGCGACGGAGTGCTACGTTCCATCAGGCTGCGGTCACTGCAGCAGCTGTGGTTTGTGTGTCAAGTAAGCTCTCCAACTCTCTCCGTCCACTTGTGTTTAACGTTCGGCTATCAACGGTACGCCGTAAACTCTGTTTTGTTCCTTGTTGTCAGGTAGCTCCGGTGCGTCACCTGCCTACCTGCATACCTCGGCTCCGTCTGATCTCCTCGGTGTTAATCTTCTGGCACATTTTTATCTATCACTGTATATAGCCCCTTCCCTTGTAAATATTCCCTACTCGTGTATATAAACTTGCATCACAAACTATTTGGTGTCCGTGTGTGTTTCTGCCACGTAATCCATCCGTGTCAGTTTACCTAACAGAAATCCACAACCAGTTCCTTGGTCTTTGAAGTGTTGAGTTGCAGGTGGTTTGTGTGACTCCATGTGACAAAGTTCCTCACCGGACTCCTGGACTCCTCTTCCTGGTCATCCCAGATACACCCCATGATGGCCGTGTCATCTGCAAACTTCTGAATGTGGCATAATTCAGAGTTATAGCAGAAGTCAGAGGTGTACAGGGTGAAGAGAAGTGGGGACAGCACAGTTCCCTGTAGTGCTGACCACAGTGTCCGACGTGATGTCCTTCAGCCTGACTTACTGTGGCCTGTCGGTGAGGTAGTCGGAGATCCAAGCGACCAGGCAGGGGTCCACCTGCATCCTGTTTAGTTTCTCCTGAAGCAGACAGGGCCGGATGGTATTAAAGGCACTGGAAAAGTCAAGAAACAGGATCCTGACCGTGCCTTTTCCCTTGTCCAGGTGTGAGTGGGCTCTATGCAGGAGGTACAGGATGGCATCCTCACTCTGACATCCGCCTTGTATGCAAACTGTAGTGGGTCCTGGGCATGTTGTACCTGTGGTCGGAGGAGGATGAGGAAGAGCCGCTCTAGAGTCTTCATAAGATGTGACGTCAGTGCCACCGGTCGGAAGTCATTCAGCTCATTGGGCCGGTTCTTTTTGGGGACCGGGACGATGCAGGATGTCTTCCATAGGGCGGGCACTCTCCCCAGTCGCAGACTGAGGTTGAAGACTCGTTGTAGCGGCTCCCCAAGTTCAGCAGCACATGCCTTTAGCATCCTAGGACACACCTTGTCTGGGCCTGCTGCCTTTCTGGGGCGAAGCTTCCTCAGTTGTCTCCTGACCTGATCCACTATGACACTGGGAGATGATTGGAAGGGGGGGAGAGAGGCTGTCGTGCTGTTTAGAGAGGGGTTGGAGAAGGAGGAGGGGGGGGGGGGTGTCATAGTGTCAGGGAGGGGGGGAAGCGAGGGAGGTAGGAGAGTAGGGAGAGGGCTCTGTAGTAAAGGTGGGGGTGAGGGTGGGGGGGTTGTGGGCTGGTCAAACCTGTTGAAGAAGTTGTTGAGTTCGTTTGCCTTCTCCACAGTCCCCCCCACTGTGCTTTTCTTGGTGTTGTGGCCTGTGATGGTTTTCACACCATTCCAGACCTCCCTCATATTGTTCCTCTCCAACTTCTGCTCCACCTTCCTCCTGTAGGTGTCCTTTGCTTCCCTCAGGCAGCGTTTCACCTCCCGCTGTGCTGCCTTCATCTCCTCCTTCACTTTGCTCCTGAAAGCCTTCTTCTTCATGTTGAGGACAGCTTTGACTTCCTGTGTTACCCACGGTTTGTTATTAGGATAACACCGTACCGTCTTAGCAGGGGCGACCGTGTCCACACAAAAGTTGAGGTAGTCCGTCAGACAGTGTGTCGCCCCCTCTATGTCCTCACCATGTGGGCTCAGGAGCACATCCCAGTCTGTGGTGTCATAGCAGTCTCTCAGAGCATCCTCCTTTTCTGGGGTCCATCTCCTGATGGAGCGTGTTGTGACCGGCTGCCTTTGGACGAGGGGTGTGTATTGTGGCTGTAGGTAAACCAGGTTGTGGTCTGACTTCCCTAGTGGGGGGAGGGAGGTGGCTCTGGATGCATCTTTCACATTAGCCTACAGTAGGTCAATTGTCCTGTTGCTCCGTGTGGGACAATTCACAAACTGGTGAAAAGCAGCCAGAGTAGAGTCCAGTGTGGCATGATTAAAGTCTCCAGATATAATAATGAAAGCCTCAGGGTGTTGTGTCTGTAGTCTTGCTGTAACTGTGTGTATTTTCTCACAGGCAGCTGTTGCGTCGGCCCTCGGAGGGATGTAAACACACACACAGATCACATGACTAAACTCCTAGGTAGATAATATGGCCGCAAGCTAACAGCTAGCAGCTCCAGGTCCGAACGACATACAGATACTTTAACGGAGACGTGTCCAGGGTTACAATATCTGTTGTTAACGTAGACAATGAGTCCCCCACCTCTGCTTTTTCCGCTGGCCTGCGTGTCCCTATCGGCTCTCATGGATGTGAATCCACATAGGTCTACGTTAGCCTGCGGCATTAGCTCGGTTAGCCACGTCTCTGTGAAGATAAACAAACTGCACTCACGGTAGAGTCGGTGGTTGTTCAGAGCGCACAGTTCATCAATCTTATTCTGTAACGAGTTCACGTTGCCCATGATCACTGTCGGATTGATGGTTTGAATCACCTCCGGTGATCCGCTTCCTCGCTCCAGCCTTGCAGCCTCTGTAGCTCCTCTTTAGCTCGACCGGGATATTGTATCTCATGCCGGTCTGTGCCTTTGTGTTAAGTGCCAGCAGCTCCGCTCTTGAGTAGATGAAGGAGCTGGTTCCAGAAGTTTTAAAAAGTGTGTTATCCATAGTATATCTAAGAGGTAGAAAGTAAAGTGACTAAAGGAAGTTTAAAAAAAAAAAGGTTGAAAGACTAGTCTAAAACAGTTGAAAGTTAAGAAACAAGTTTGGTGTTGCAGAGCTACTTGGAAAGGCTGCCGTCACTCCAGCGCCATCTTGCCATAAGTTGAGCAACTCTAGTCTCGCACTGGCAAAACTAAAGGAACACTTCTTGAAGCTGCATGGAGACGGGGGATACAAGAGCACAACACTTGCTGAATTCAAGGTGAAGAGAGACAGATTCGATGAAAGGCCCACTCTGCCTGCTCTTGGATTTGTACCCGTTAACAACCGATCCTCACAGCATCGTACGAAGTTGCTTACCTGAACGCAAAGTAGGGCAAGCCATACACCATTGGTGAAACACTCGTGAAACCAGCTGCGTTAAAGATGGCGAATCTGATACTCGGAACAGCGGCCGAAGGTAAATTATCCCAAATTCCTCTTTCAAATGACACCATCAGCGAAAGAATAGAAGACATGAGTAAAGACATCTTGGCTCAAGTAGTCGCCGATCTGATTTCAAGCCCGGCAAAATTCAGCCTTCAACCTGATGAGAGCACAGACGCTGCTAATCTAAGCCAGCTTGCTGTTTTTGTGCACTATGTGAAAGATGACGTGATAAAAGAAGATTTTATTTTGCAAGCCTCTTACAACAACAACTAAGGCAGCCGATGTGAAGAAGCTTGTGGATGACTTCTTCAGAGACAACAATCTTTCATTGGATATGGTTGCAGTTTGTACAGATGGAGCTCCAGTCATGCTGGGAAGAAACTCTGGTTTTGGTGTGCTAGTAAAAGCCGATGCACCACACATCATGGTGACGCATTGTATTTTGCACAGGCATGCGTTGGCAACAAAAACCTTGCCTCCAAAAATGGCAGAAGCGTTAAAAACTGTGGTGGAATGTGTGAACTATGTGCGAAATAGTGCTCTGAGGCACCGCATCTTCAGTGAGCTGTGTAAAGAAATGGGCTCTGAATTCAAGGTACTTCTGTACCATTCTAATGTTCTGTGGTTATCCCGGGGACAGGTGCTGAATCGTGTTTTTGCCATGCGTGTGGAATTAGCCCTGTTTTTGCAAGAGCACCAACACTGTCATGCAGATTGCTTCAAAGATCTTGAGTTCATTTTACGGTACATGGCTGATATATTCGCAGCTCTCAATCATCTCAATCAGCAGATGCAGGGTGGTAGAGTCAATGTCATAGAAGCAGAAGAACACCTGAAGGCTTTTCAAAAAAAGCTAGCGTTATGGAAACGACAAACAGAGAACAACTACTTCGCAAACTTCCCCCTTCTGGACAACTGTGTAAGTAAGATCGAAGATGTGTCTGGAATCGGAAATATTTCTGTATCCACATAACTGAAGCAAACAATTGCAACGCACTTAGATGAGCTTGTAAGCAAAGTCTCTCGACAAATATTTTCCTACAAGAGTCATATCCAGCATGGGTGAGACAACTGTTCACGTTTGCTGTTGAAACAGCAGATGTCAATGATGAATACCATGGCAAAATCATTGAAATTCAGCAAAGCTAGGTTCAACAGCAACTCTTCAGAACAACAATGCTCTCAGCGTTTTGGTGTCGACAAATGGACGAGTATCCAGTTATTGCTAAGAAAGCCCTGGATTTTTTTTTTATACCCTTTGTTACAACATATCTTTGTGAGCAATCCTTTTCGAGGATGCTGGACATAAAAACGAAGAAAAGGAACAGACTTTGCTGTGAAAATGACATGAGAGTGGCACTTGCCAAGGTGAAGCCATGATAGACATTGCACAGCTGGCCATCTTCATCCGTGGAGAAGAAATATGGGCATTAAATCGATGCACGGGACAACGACAGGAAAAGACATTTTTTAAAACCTATGTCAAAGTGTAACCGACATGAAACTGCCCTGGGACAAACTTGTTGAACTTAAAAAAAAAAAGTGGACTAGCTTAAGGAGAACTGCACCGGTGAGTTAACAGCATATCAAAGCATCATAATACACCAGGAAACACTGCGTGGTAAAGTCCTAAAAATGGAGCGTGTAATGAGCACCGTAACGCAAACTGTAAATTTTATCCGAGCAATTTCAGTCTTTTATGTGGGAAATAGATTCAGCGTTTGCCGACATTCCTTATCATACAGAGGTCCATTGGCTGTGTTGGGGAAAAGTTCTCAATTAACTTTTTGAGCTCAGCAAGGAAACCTGTCAGTTCATGGACATGGCATGTATGATGCGGTGAAGACATTTCAAGTGAAGCTGCTCTTATGGGAGTCACAAATGAACCAGTGCAACTTGCCTCACTTTCCCTTTTGCCAAGTAATGTTGAACCAAGTCAGCGCAACAATTTTCCCAAATGCGCACCTTGCTGATAAGCTGAGTGCACTGCGCACTGAGTTCGCACGGCGCTTTGGTGACTTTGAAGCGCAAAAAGAGAATTTCGAGCTGCTTCGCAACCCATTTACGGGCGACCGTGGCTCAGGGGGTTGGGAATCGCATCTGTAACCGGAAGGTCGCCGGTTCGATCCCTGGGCTCTCTGTCCTGGTCGTTGTGTCCGTGGGCAAGACACTTTACCCTACTTGCCTACTGGTGATGGCCAGAGGGGCCGATGGCGCGATATGGCAGCCTCGCTTCTGTCAGTCTGCCCCAGGGCAGCTGTGGCTACAACTGTATTTTGCCTCCACCAGTGAATGAATAGTGGTATTGTAAAGCGCTTTGGGTGCCTTGAAAAGCGCTATATAAATCCAGTCCATTATTACAGTTGACATGGAAACTGCACCCGTGCAGATTCAGATGGAGCTGACTGAGCTGCAGTGTAATGGGACACTCAAGGCAAAGTACGACACTGAAGGGCACAGTTTATTCGTTCCATTCCTGAAGTAATGCCCCAGCTCCGTCTACATGCGGCTCAAACCTTGTGTATGTTTGGTAGCACATACCTGTGTGAGAAGCTGTTTTTAGTGTTGAAGATTAACAAAACAGCACACAGGAGTTGTCTGACCGATGAACACCTGCAGTCCATCCTGAGAATCTCTACAACAAAGACCTCACACCAAACTTAAATGAACTTGTTGCCAAAAAAAGATGCCAAGCATCCAGCTCTGACAAAGTGGCATGAGAGCCAAGAAAACTGATTGTTATGATTTGTTGTTGTTGTTTGTTTGTTTTTTCACTTTTGCGGAAAAGCAGAAATTTTATTTATATTTCTAGTTTGTTTTTTTGCATCATGTTTATATTTTCAATTTGTATCAGGAGATATTTTTATGAAGAGCAAAATATTTTAAGTTTATTTTATTTTTTATAAACTATCATAATAGCAACAAAATTTCATTGTTTTGATTTGTTGTTATTTTAGCGTTTACTTACACGCACAATTTTCATGTATTTTTTCTGGGGGTTTTGGCAGCATTTTCACATTTCTAACTTGTATAATTTTGACAGGATATATTTTATGGAGAGAAAAATATTTAAAGTTAAAGTTTATTTTTTCTAAGTTTATTTATTCTGGAATAATATTCATGTCCGTTTTTCATATTTATATATATTTTTTTAAGAAAAACATTGTTTTAGTTTGTTCAGTGAATGTTTATCTTGTTTGGCCAACGACCTAAAGTGTGCCTTGAGTTTTGGCCCCCTGTGCAAATGAGTTTGACACCCCTGGTTTAAAGTAACAGAGCTGCAGTCATATCATATTTCGGTTTGTGACGACTTTGAAATGACGTTAGAGGAAAACACTCCTCCCGAGTGTTGCAGGAAGTGACGTATATAACTGTCTGGGTACAATGGCGCCTCTAGATTTGGATAAATATGCAGAGATTGCAAAGCAGTGTAAATACCTCCCAGAAAACGATCTGAAGGTAAATGTCACTTTCTTGACGTGTTTCTGCTGAATCCGTGTTGTGGGCTGATAATAACGGCGCTCTCACTCCTGCTGTCTGTTGGAATAGCAGAATTAGCTATAGCTAGCTAGTGATGCTAGTCTGTTGATTTCAATCTCTCAGACAGTAAAATAATAATGTATCTTAGCTGTCATGGCACAGTTAAAGTTTAGTAACATCCTCTGAGATGGTATGGGAGCAGGAGCGACAGTGGCTTGAGGGATTGTTATTTTTCTGAAGGTACCACAATGTCAGCAGTGAGCCGATGCTGCTAGCTGTTATCATGTGGGCTGACCGCTGGGTTTTTCTCACCGGTGTAAAGCTGTACTCAGTCTTGGTTGGTTTCAAACGATTTTAAGAGTAGTTGCAGTGACCAAGAGTACCGTTCCTTCCCATCCTTTCAAACTCAGTTACACTCCCCCGTAGTAGCCAGTGACAGTTTCATGGTTGTTGTAGTCATTGTGAAACCGGGAGACTAGTCAAGCTGATCAGCGGTTTGTGAAAGGAAACAATAATTAATGTGCACTCAAAGTTATTGTCAAGATCTGAATTTAAAGGAGACAGTCTTTCAGTTACTGTAAGTGACTGGCTACAAATACGTTTTTGGTGACACGTCACCTACGGGCAGAGGAAAAATCGATCCAGCGTAGTGTCACGATACTTTACATGATGATACTTAAAAGGTTACGGGGACACAAATTATAAATATTTTATTAAATACACAATTATACTCTGGCAATACTGTGAACAATACGGCTTATCTCATGTCACACCAACCGAAGATGTAGCTGCACGATTTGTAATACTGTACAGATTTTGATATATCGTTCACTTTTCTTCTGTTTTTTCACAGCCGTACTTTGCAGTAATGTTTTCTTTAAACTCAGATTGGCTGAACTGAAAAACAGGAACAGGTGTCTCTTGTAAATGAGACAACACTGGAAGAATTTAGCTTGACAAGCTACCTTCTAATTTAGAGCAAGCTAAAGGCTCAGTCGTACAAGTACAATCAGAACCCGGATACTTTCTTAATCCTTAAGGAAATTCTTTGGTTAAATTTGCTCCTCTACAGGGAGATTCAGCGAGTACAAGAATGATCTCCTGTGCTGTTTTTTATTTTATTTTATTTTTTAGTCTTTGTAATTTTAAGTGGTCTTGAGCAATAGTTGTCCAAGCTTTCTGAAGGTCTTTCAGAGTTTGTATTTTGACATTGGTTACTTTTTTTTGAACAAATTACACATTTGATTAGCACGTCTCATTAGATGTAAACATGTAAATGGCAACAACTTTATTTTTCAGTGTGAACAGTTCCCAGCGCGTTGCTACACTTAGTGTTTCACTGTGGATTTTCCATCTATCAGTTATGACTGGCCTGGGTGGCTGTAGGTCAGGTGGTAGGGCAGGTCATCTACTGATCGGAAGGTTGGTGGTTCGATCCCTGGCTGCTCCTAATCTGCAAATATCCTTGGACAAGATATTAACCCCCAGTTTCATCCACCGGCGTATGATCGTGTGTAAATAGTAGCTAGAAAGTGCTTGTGTGAATGTGGCATGTTGTATAGAGCACTTTGAGTCCTCCAGGAGAGAAGAAAAGCACTATAAAAGAATCAGACCATTTACAATTTACCTCCTCAGAGGCCAGATGTCAACATTATTAAAGCAGTGACTGAAACAGTAACAAAAGGCAGCAAATATCCACGGAAGAGCATTAGCACGCGCCAAAAAGCTTGGTGAACTATTCTTGAACACCACTTGGTTAACAGAGCTCAGGCAGAGTGAAAGTAGTTGAACTTCCCAAATCAAATCAAATCACTTTTATTGTCACATCACATGTGCAGGCACACTGGCACAGCACATGCGAGTGAAATTCTTGTGTGCGAGCCCCACAAGCAACAGAGATGTGCAAACACAACAACACAAACGAGCAAAATACAAGAATGGCCAACCTGAAACTAATAAATATATGTACAATATATAATAGTGTATGCATTTCTGGATGTGTATACTAAATATTTTCCTGTGTGTGTGTGTGTGTGTGTGTGTGTGTGTGTGTGTGTATACACATTTTTACAAATTAAATAGTTAAAAAAATAAAAATAATAATAATAATAATTATTATTATTATTATTTGCTTAGGAAATGCTTTAGATTCATACTTCTATTATGAAATTGGTCTTATTTACAAACAGTGAGTGGCTTATGTTTTCTGTCTGTTATGCTGTGATCTGTACAGAGGTTATGTGACTACGTGTGTGATCTTCTGCTGGAGGAGTCCAACGTGCAGCCCGTCTCCACTCCTGTAACAGTGTGTGGGGACATACATGGACAGGTAAAAATGGAGTCTCAAAACACCCTGATCACTGATGTTTCTAAGCAACATGTTTACACTGACTCTTAACATAGTTTTCACCTTTTTTAATGTTGGTCTGGGTTTTAAATAAATACCCGAGTGTCTGTCTGTGTTCTAGTTTTATGATCTTTGTGAACTCTTCCGAACTGGTGGCCAGGTTCCAGACACAAATTACATCTTCATGGTTTGTTTCTTTTATTAAGTTTGGAACACATTTTTAGAAGCAGCTTTCTTAACTGGTTCTGTTTAACAGGTATGTTGGCACAGTGTCTGTAATATACCTCCGTCATCTGTAGGGTGACTTCGTCGACCGAGGGTATTACAGCTTGGAGACGTTCACCTATCTGCTAGTGCTGAAGGCCAAATGGCCTGACCGCATCACTCTTCTACGTGGAAACCATGAGAGCAGGCAGATCACCCAAGTTTACGGCTTTTATGGTGAGTTTTGATTCACAGAGCTGATGAGGAGCAGCCCCTTTTTTTACTTTGGAAAACAACAAATGAAATAATAATAATATAGAACTAACAAATACATTGTGTTGAAATAGGACCAAAAAAATCAAACCAAAAACAAAATATTTTTTAAAGCTGTTTTTCACAATATTTCGTTTATATGACATGCACAGTACTTTTCATTCAGCATTTTTCTCTTTTCCTGATATAATATTTTTGCATATTTGTCACACTAAAGTGTTTAAGATCAAGCTAATGTTTATATTAGACAAAGACAACCCAATTGTTAAACTGGTTTTATTTATTGACAATCCAAACGTACCTGTCCCTGTGTGAAAAAGTCATTGCTCTCTCTTATTATCCACCTTTATGGAAAGGTGAGTACAGTCACACCCAGGCCTGATTCCAGGCTGACATCAGACTGGAAATGGTTACAAAGCAAACTAAGGCAAACCACGAGCACTATTATCCACGAATTGAGAAAACGTCAGTGGTGAACAGTGGCAGGCCTCCCAAAATTACTCCGAGAGCACATCAATGACCAGAAGGTCACAAAAGAACCCACAGCATCATCTACAGAACTGCAGGCCTCACTCGCCTCAGTTTAGCTCAGTGTGCATGATACAACAGTAATAAAATTCTGCAGTGAAAAGAGATTTTGCAGAAATGGCATCCAAGGCACAAACCATTGCTGACCAGAAAGAACACAACAGCTTGTCTCACATTTGCCCTGATCTTGGTGCTTCTCAGGACTTTTGGGAAAAATTCAGTTCAATTTTATTTATGTAGCACATTGAGGCAACCATTGTTGTGATTTGGTGCTGTATAAATACAGTGGCTTGCAAAAGTATTCGGCCCCCTTTAACTTTCCCACATTTTGTCACATTACAGCCACAAACATGAATCAATTTTATTGGAATTCCAGGTGAAAGACCAACACAAAGTGGTGCACACGTGAGAAGTGGAATGAAAATCATACATGATTCCAAACATTTTTTACAAATAAATGACTGCAAAGTGGGGTGTGCATAATTATTCAGCCCCTGAGTCAATACTTTGTAGAACCAGCTTTTGCTGCAGTTCCAGCTGCCAGTCTTTTAGGGTCTGTCTCTACCAGCTTTGCACTGGACTGAAATCTTTGCCCATTCTTCTTTGAAACAGCTCCAGCTCAGTCAGATTAGATGGGCAGCGTTTGTGAACAGCAGTTTTCAGATCTTGCCACAGATTCTGGATTGGATTTAGATCTGGACTTTGACTGGGCCAGTCTAACACATGGATATGTTTTGTTTTAAACCATCCCATTGTTTCCTGGCTTTATGTTTAGGGTCGTTGTCCTGCTGGAAGGTGAAGCTCCGCCCCAGTCTCAAGTCTTTCGCAGACTCCAAGAGGTTTTCTTCCAAGCTTGCCCTGTGTTTGGCTCCATCCATCTTCCATCAACTCTGACCAGCTTCCCTGTCCCTGCTGAAGAGAAGCCCCCCCAGAGCATGATGCTGCCACCACCATATCTGACAGTGGGGATGGCGTGTTCAGAGTGATGTGCAGTGTTAGTTTTCCACACATAGCGTTTTGCATTTTGGTCTCATCTGACCAGAGCAGCTTCTTCCACATGTTTGCTGTGTCCCCCACATGGCTTGTGGCAAACTGCAAACGGGACTTCTTCTGGTTTTCTGTTAACAATGGCTTTCTTCTTGCCACTCTTCCATAAAGGCCAACTTTGTGCAGTGCACGACTAATAGTTGTCCTATGGACAGATTCCCCACCTGAGCTGTAGATCTCTGCAGCTCGTCCAGAGTCACCATGGGCCTCTTGGCTGCATTTCTGATCAGCGCTCTCCTTGTTCGGCCTGTGAGTTTAGGTGGACGGCCTTGTCTTGGTAGGTTTACAGTTGTGCCATACTCCTTCCATTTCTGAATGATGGCTTGAACAGTGCTCCGTGGGATGTTCAAGGCTTGGGAAATCTTTTTGTAGCCTAAACCTGCATTAAATGTCTCAATAACTTTATCCCTGACCTGTCTGCTGTGTTCTTTGGGCTTCATGGTGTTGTTGCTCCCAATATTCTCTTAGACAACCTCTGAGGCCGTCACAGAGCAGCTGTATTTGTACTGACATTAGATTACACACAGGTGCTCTCTGTTTAGTCATTAGCACTCATCAGGCAACGTCTATGTGCAACTGACTGCACTCAGACCAAAGGGGCTGAATAATTATGCACATCCCACTTTGCAGTTGTTTATTTGTAACAAATGTTTGGAGTCATGTATGATTTTCGTTCCACTTCTCACGTGTACACCACTTTGTGTTGGTCTTTCACCTGGAATTCCAATAAGATTGATTCATGTTTGTGGCTGTAATGTGACAAAATGTGGGAAAGTTCAAGGGGGCCCAATACTTTTGCAAGCCACTGTAAAACTGAATTGAAAATGGTCTGTGGACTGACGAGACAAAAGCTGAACTTTCTGGAAGGTTTTCATCTTGTTGTTTAATCTGATGTAAAACTAACAGCATTTTATAAAAGACAACATCACACCAACAGTCCAATGTGGTGGTAGTGGTAGTGTGATGGTCTTGGGCTGCTTTGCTGCTTCAGGGGCCGGACGACTTGCCGTACTTGAATGAACCTTGAATTCTGCTCTTCACCAAAATCTGAAAAACAAACAAACAAAACAAAAACAAGAAAAAAAACCTGAAGGAGAAAGTCTGCTATCACTTCGTGGCCTTAAGCTGTCTCATGGCTCAGAAATAACAAATAAGGTTTTGGAGAGGCTTACTGAGACTTTACTGGAGTCAGACTGAGGTGCTTCTGCGTAACCTTGGGCAGGATGTTCATTACGGCTTGATGAAAAAACAACTATGCAGAGAATGGTGGGCCAGAATTCCCGACTTTAAGGTCTCATTGCTAGTTATATCTCTCTCTGTCTCACACACACACACACACACACACACACACACACACACACACACACACACACACACACACACACACACACAGCTTTTTCTCTTAATAAATGAAATTGTTATTTAAAAACTCTTTGTCTAATATAAAAACATGTTTAAACAAAACGAAGTAAAAACAGTAGAAAAAGAAGCAGAAGAAGAATGAAATCAACAGATGACTTTGCTTCTGTACCACTCAGCTCTCTTTTTTATTCTTACAGATGAGTGCCAGACCAAGTATGGGAATGCTAATGCCTGGCGTTATTGCACCAAAGTCTTTGACATGTTAACAGTTGCAGCTGTGAGTATTACACTGTTAATGTAATTTGTACTGTTATTACATCTTTCCAGGTACATGACAGCTGCTTATGCTTTCAAAGTGATTGTATGTAGGGAATGACAGCTCTCCAGAAGTGAAGCCAAAAAGTCTGCATCAGCAGCTGTGCACACTAAAATGATGTGCACCAGCAGTTATCACAAGATACCAAAGGGAGAGGTTAGAGGTGCAGACAAGATGCGAAACAAAAAATGAAACCAGGGGTGAAAACTGAGAGCACTTGGTCAAAGACAAAGAAGCATGATAGCGTGAGGCCATCTCATCTTTTACAGCATCGACAGGAAGGGAAGGGGCTAACAACCCAACTTTAGAAAAAGATCAAACAGCAAATGTTTGCGAATGTTCTGCTGAGAACGTTTTTCTTAGCCAACAGTGTCACCTTCCTGATGACGTGGTAGTTCATACTTTGCTGTCGTTAACCACCAAGGAGTCTTTTAAACTCTGAAAAGCACCCATCCCTCAGTCACTGTGAGACCTAAGTAACCAGGTTTAGTATTTCACAACTTTTTAAAAAATGTCCTTATCTTTGATGTCTGTGTTAAGTGCAGCCATGCACAGCACTCTGGTCGCTCTCGAAGCACTGGATGGAAGTCGGCCTGTCACACACGGTTGCTCTCTATGTCAGAAATGCAACTCTTCAACTTGAGTGGTTGAAATGTTAAATTCTTGTGTTTGGGTGCCTGCTTGCGCCACATGGCTCGCACGTTATTCTGTGCTCGTGTAAAGTCTCAGAAGTATGACCCTATAATGCATCTGTGATTCCAAACTGTTCTTCTTGGCTTGTTTTCTTTCAGCTGATGGACGAGCAAATCCTGTGTGTCCATGGAGGCCTCTCTCCAGACATAAAGACCCTGGACCAAATTCGAACCATTGAGCGGAACCAGGAAATCCCTCACAAAGGAGCTTTTTGTGATTTGGTGTGGTCAGACCCTGAAGATGTGGATACCTGGGCCATCAGCCCCAGAGGAGCTGGTTGGCTTTTTGGTGCCAAGGTCACAAATGAGGTTGGTTTGTTATACTTGATTACTTTTGATGATATTGATGTAATAAATGTCCTGCTACATGAAAATGTGTTTTTAGGTGTAAAATGATAGCTGTGCAGTCGATTACTATTGCCACAGCTGGAGTCAGATTCCCATCTGTATGAACTCATTACAATTTTATCCTCTTGCTACATTCAAACTGTAGCAGGCCCCAAGCTACGCGTTACCTATACTCCCTTCCCCTTACAAATGGCAGCGATCAAGCTGATCCACAGCAGTATGGTCAGCTGCTAAACTTTATTCATAATGAGCTGTCACCCTTGGCCTCTTCAAAGCCACGGGACTCTGCTGACACAAACTGTGGCCAGTCTGAGGTTAACTGGGATCCAGACTTGGTGTATTCAGCAGGCCACCGTAGCTGGATGAACATGTACTCCTGTATTTGAAGTACTTGTAAAACTAACAGCGTGCCAGAGACGCGTTAAATTCAACTTTATGTAAATGATGTAGTGAACATGAGGAGAGCGATATCATGTGAACAGCTGAAGTGAAACACTGTTTACCTGTTTGTATAGGTGTAAAAACAGTTTGTGGCAGAGAAGTAGATTTTTCTTATGTTTGGAGAAATTTCCCTTCAAAGTCAACTTCTCACTCGAATTAGTTCATGGCAGCAGCACAGGATTACTGCAGCCTTGTTTTGGGATTGTAATCATTTTTTTCCTCCTTTTCTTCTCTCATTTCTTTCTTTAAAAAAACTGCAGTTCGTCCACATCAACAACCTGAAGCTGATCTGCAGGGCTCATCAACTCGTCCATGAGGGCTACAAGTTCATGTTCGATGAGAAGCTGGTAACTGTGTGGTCAGCTCCCAACTACTGCTACCGCTGTGGCAACATAGCCTCCATCATGGTCTTCAAAGACGCTAACACGAGAGAGCCCAAACTGTTCAGAGCAGTGCCCGACTCTGAAAGAGTCATCCCGCCCCGAACAACAACACCTTATTTCCTGTAAGCAGGTCAAAGCTCAAACACAGGCATTTGTGCAGTGCACAGTGCTGACGGGGACAGCTGCATCAGCACTTGAGAGCCCATATACATTTAATACATTTAGAGTATCTACAGTGCATTTTTGGTGCCAACTGTCAATTGCTACTCCCACTCTGTGCATTCAATACCATTATTCTGCAGCTTAAATCAGTACAGCAAAGGAGGCTTGCTGAGCAGTGTCACACTGCTGGTGTGTAACAGAAAAGAAGAAAGTTGGCTAACCCCTGTAAAATATTCATATTTATAAATCAACATACGTTGTCACTGCTAAGCAAACTGTGCGCAGTGTCCTAAAGACTCTTCTATTGTAGCTTCTTATGTAAATACAGCTGCGTGTCAGAGGAGAACGCACTGCACAAACGGAAACGTATCTGTCCAACCAAGTTTCAAAAGAGGTGTCCTCCTCATGTGATATCATAAATGAATAAATATGTAAACCAGAGAGTTGATGTATTAAATAAAATGTATTCTTTCCTATCTTGTTGGAAATATCAGTATTGTTAAATCCATGGTACCCAAACTTTCAACAATCTGCTCTTGTAATTATATTTTTTCTGTGTGTTGCTTTAAATAAAGAAGTCCAAAAAATTCTGATTTCACGTTGCTGCTTGAAAGAAGAGCCAAGAATGACCCCTCGGTTCATCTGTACTCATGAGCTTAACATCTTTGGTATTAGTGCTATTTATGGTATATCCTGGATATTGTGAAATGCAAGTGTCATTTATTTAAGTAAAAGAAAAACCAAAACTCAGGCACTGTGTTACAATTCATTTTATACTGAGTGCCTGAACACACAGGTGTTGTAAAAGTTACAGCATTTTGAGTTTCATGCTTTTAAATGACACCAACTCCATAAAAAATACACAGAAGACTGTTTTTATGCACATTCATGTCTTACAATTAAACCCAAAAGTTGAGCTGACGGATTTCTTCCTTTAGTAAAGCAGTTTCTTTATCATCTGGAAAAACTGAGACATACTGTTGAAACTGCGCTGTGAGGTTAAACTTCTTTACACAGACAGGAGAGTTTCACAGGTCCGGCACACTTAAGGTAAAGTGGACTGTATGTGGCCCATCATGTTAAATAACTTTGCCTGAGCTTCCAATATATTTAGCTGTATGAAAAGTTGCATTTAAAATCTGCCAGAAATGTTACTTAATTTATGCTTGCTAATTTTATGCAGTGCTAACTAAAGGGCTGCAGCCTTTATATATATATGTGTGTGTGTGTGTATATATATGTGTGTGTATATATATGTGTGTGTGTGTATGTATATGTGTGTATGTATATGTGTGTATATATATGTATATGTGTGTATGTATATGTATATGTGTGTATATATATGTGTATATATATGTGTGTATGTATATGTGTGTATGTATATGTGTGTATGTATATGTATATGTGTGTATGTATATGTATATGTGTGTATATATATGTGTATATGTATATGTGTGTATATATATGTGTGTATGTATATGTGTGTGTATATATATGTGTGTGTATATATATGTGTGTGTATATATATGTGTGTGTGTGTATGTATATGTGTGTATATATATGTATATGTGTGTATGTATATGTATATGTGTGTATATATATGTGTATATATATGTGTGTATGTATATGTGTGTATATATATGTATATGTGTGTATGTATATGTATATGTGTGTATGTATATGTGTATATGTATATGTGTGTATATATATGTGTGTATATGTATATACACATATATATATATATATGTGTGTGTGTATATACATATATATGTGTATATACATATATATGTGTGTATGTATATGTATATATATGTGTGTATGTATATGTATATGTGTGTATGTATATGTGTGTATGTATATGTGTATATGTATATGTGTGTATATATATGTGTGTATATGTATATACACATATATATATATATATGTGTGTGTGTATATACATATATATGTATGTATGTATATGTATATATATGTGTGTATGTATGTATTTTTTTATTGAGCGTCTGTCTCAAAGCCACCGGGAATCCCCCGCTTCTGATTGTGTGTGCTCTTAGTGCCTACAGGGAGCGCTACATTTCCCCACCTCTAACTCCCTCTATCCAATGAGCAGAGGGCTAATCGTGACGTCTTCAGTCATCTGGGTGATTACGTGTAAAGTCTCCTGTATGAGCTGTAGCTCGCTGACTAGCACTGGCTAGCATCCCGTTGGAAACACAAAGTCTATAGGTCATATTACGGACTGCCACGGCTCCAGCTTTGCTTTCAGTGTTTGTAGAGAGCAAAAAGCATTTCACCCTCGAGAACCACACGAAGTGACTTTCAATCGAAGTGAAAATGGTAAGAGGAAGGCGACTTCAGTGTACGGGCAGTGTAACGTCAGCTAGCACCACCGGTGGTGATGTTAACTCTTATTGTTATGGTTAGAAGAGTTAGATGGCTAGCTGTCTGTCAGAATAGACTCTCATGTCGTACTTTGTTTTTCCCCTTAATTAATTCAACCCCAGGTTTGTCTTTGCTGCAGTTTGCGACTAAGCTCGTTCTTTAGCTGTTGGGTTGAGTAGGGTAGGATACTCTGGAGCCAGGCCAGGGGAACTGATTTAGTTAGGAACTGCCCAGAGTCAGGGACAGTTGTTGTGATGAGTAACTGTAAGGTTTTCAGAGCTGCAAGAAAAGCCACATCAATGACAAACGTTCAAAGGGCTGGTGCACTTGCAACAGGAACCACACAGAAACCTGTGGTCTCCTCGGAGTAACCAAAATGATTGGACTACTGTTGGAACCATGCTGGCTTCCCCGTGCCATGTCTGATGGACAAACGGTCTGTTTTACTGCCAGTAAAAGTTTGTCAAATAGCGCTGTTAGTGGGCTGTAGTGTAGCCAAATGAAACCGCCAGGAGATATGCGAGTCCAGCACGTCTACCACATGATGCCAAAAACTGTGGATCTTGTTCTGGACGCATTACAGCAATGTGACAGTTGTCAAGCTTGGGCTTCTGAAGAATGTATAGTCTCCATGTTAAACACACAGATAACACATTACATATCCTTCCCTGTTGTGATTTCCTAACATCTCATACCACAGTCACATGTTGTGCACTAAGCTTCTTCCTGGATATTTAATAACTTTATTTTCTCATTTTGTAGATGTAGCAGTATGGAAGTACTATCAGGAACCTCTTTCAGGTGTTACTGCATAAGGAAGTGGTGCTGTCTGAGGCGACACAGCAGGGAGCCTTAAACTCTGAGCACTGGGTGAAGAAACTGAACTGCACCCAAGAAGAGAAACTGAAAGAAGAATATGTTTGCTAAACTGAAAAAGAAGATTGCAGAGGAGGCCGCCACAGCACCTCGGAGTGGTGTTCGCATACCCCGTACCATCAGCAAGGAATCCATCACCTCAGTGGGAGCAGACTCCGGGGATGACTTTGTAAGTTCTTTAGAATTTTGACAGTTTGGTTACTAACATAGACCAAGTTTATTAATAGAAAAAAGGAGGAGTAGACTTCAGACTTGTCCTTGTTCTTTTTGCTTTAACATGACAGAAAACATTCATCTCTGGGTGGTCACTCAGTAACAGTTTGCAATATGTTTTCCTATATTACTTTAACATGTTCACAGGTCCTTGGAGTGCTGCTTTGCTTATTTTTTAGTTTCATATTGTATTTCACGTATTTATTGTTCCTGTTTTTGCATTCTGCAGTTGTGGATCTACTAGTGGGATTGCGTATGTGTGTAAATTGTCAGTGTCAAAGCTCATATATGAAGGCCTTACTGTGCTTCTCTGGCAGCTCCTGTTGATGCTAAACACTGTGGCCCTGGTAAATTAGTTATCCTCTGGCTGTCAGCAGAGCCATTCCTGGGTAGCAGCCCTTAGTTTTGATGGACATCGATCAATCAATCAATCAGACCTTTATTTGTCACATGCAAGTTGCCCTGCAGTGAAATGGGACATCACATGGGGAGACAGGTCGGGGATTGGTAGTATTACACTACAATGGGAAAGTCCAAGAGTGAAAAATATAGACCTCTACTCATGCTGGGCTCCTGGGAGGACAGCATGAGAACAGAAAACAAAAAAAACTCCTCTGCACAGAAAGCACATAGATGTCCACAGCACAACATTATGGAGCACGTGACAAGCAACTGGATTGGGTAGGGGGTGAGGAGTAAGCAAACACAGCAGCCATCCTGCCCTGCAGCTATTTTTCCAGCGCTGGGCCCAAACCCGCCGTGTGTGTGTGTGTGTGTGTGTGTGTGTGTGTGTGTGTGTGTGTGTGTGTGTGTGTCCAGAGTTCAGCTGAGACCGTGTCCTTCGCCCTGCCAGGCTAAGTAAACAGTCTTCCAGCATGCCTATAGTAAAGGTGATGGTAGAGTGGAGATTGGCTCTTTTGTACTGATTGTGTGTCTTCATGATCATATTTGAGTCCAGTCTTAAGATCAACACATTTATTGCAATGCTGTGTATATTATGTTATTGTACTTGACTGTTTTCCTTATTTAAGAACAATTTTCCAATTGCTTCCATTATAGTTTGTTAATCAGATCCATCTCAGTGTTAGTAGCTCTAATAAGTAGCTCTCGAGAGAGGAAGCCAGACTCCTGAGGCTCCGTTACAGCTGACTAAATAATTTAGTGAAGTTGCTTAGTCGTGTTACAGCCGGCTGATATATTACTTTGTGTTTTTGATTTGTAGTATAACAAACATAGTAGCATAGCTGCACACCCTGGCCAGCTTGTCTGCACAACTCTTACTGCTGGCACATGTATTTTTCTGTCATCCAATTTATTTTGTTGGAGCTTTCTTGCAGCTGACCAGCATTTGTCATGTGACCCAGCAGAACATCTTTCCATGATTTAAAACACTGGTTCTCAGATGGCATGCTGAGTCAAGTCCAGCCACCGCCATATTTTATGACAATACATCATTACTACAATCTACAACTACACAAAAGGTAGGATAAACTGTGCTGTCGGGAGTTGGCTAATGCTATCTTGGTGCCACAGGCTAAAGAGGGACTTGGAAACCAATCAGACCTTCTGTTAGAAATCTAGCCTACTTTGAAAGGCACTGGGCCCGACCTATAGACGTCAAGACTCGAGGAGTCTGCGATGGTCTGACCATTGTGGCAAAGTCTATGTTAATAAAACACTGAATTGATGGCAAAACAGTAAAATAAAACTAGAAACACATTAGGGCTGCCACGATTTGTCGACTAGTCACGATTACGTCGACTATCAAAATCGTCGACGACTGATTTAATAGTCGACGCGTCGTTTGAAGCTTTGTAAGATCACAAAAGACGCAGGAATAAGTGGCAGGATTTAAGAGTGTAATAACGGACTGAAACAGAAGATGGCAGCACTGCATGTACAAGGATGCCAGCTGCCGTTAAACCCCGAAGAAGAAGAAGCAGCTGTGTCCCAGAATTCATAGCGCGGCCCAGCGCAGTTTCCAACAATGGCAGCAGCTAGTTAGTTTTAATGTTACTCTTATTATTCTTTCTGGGTCACAAAATAAACGTTTAACATATTTTCAGGCGAGAATGTAGCTGTGTAAACCTCAAATATCTGCTCAGTTTATCAGGACACCACATTTTCAAAAGCGCTCTGACGTTTTCGGAGACATCTGTTACCCACTGGCTCGTTAGCGAGCCGGGGGCTAGGCTCACTAGCGCCGTGAGAACCCCGGACTCCCCGCAAATCGTTTTCAAACCCACCGCCTTCTGTCACTACTCAGGTTAAATATATATGAGTCACTTAGATAACTTAAAATGTTATTGTTTGGCTTTTTTTTTTTGTATTTTATTTGTTCCTGAGTAAATCGGTTTGGCTGAGATTAAAGTTTTTAC